>NC_042620.1:277846434-278446434 GCF_901001135.1 Rhinatrema bivittatum
TGCAGTGCAACAATGGAAAAACAGAAGCATTACAATTTCTCATAACCTACAAAACAATAAAAACAAGAATTATAAAACATCAATAGATGTAAAACCATACTAATACAAAGAATATTGCAAAAAGCAGACAAAAAGAATAACATTCAATAATAAAACTCATACATTTTCCAAAGGTCAATAAAATATTTCAAAACAGCAGACACAAACATCACCTAATACATAAAAAGGATTTTAAAAAAATCCCCTGTCTGTACCTGGGATCTTTTGTTTTCCAGATGCCCTGAGATTGGATTAGCAGAGGAGAGGAGGGGCTGCTGTTCACAGTCTTTTTCCTCTCTCTCATACAGACACACAGAACATGCTCTCAGTCACACACACAGAAATGCTGTCATAGACAGATACACTCACAAAGCCAGACAGGCATACTTTATCACACATACTCTCTAGCTTCCTATCCCGCTCCCCATCAAAAGCACAGCAACAGCTTCCTCCTTCAGCCACTGCGATAGACTGGCACTCTTCATTTTTCTTGAGGCCGTGGGGGGGGATGGTGCGGCTCTGCTTCCTGCATCTGTGATGGGGAGGAGGAGGAGCTGTTGCTGCTGCTCCAAGTGCACTCAAATGCCGATGCTGCTTATTCCTGAGATGACCCAGGACACTGGATCTTCCTGCTTCGGGCTACGACTGCACGACCTTGCCTTCTTCCTGCCCGTGCGGACCCACCACTTCCACTTCCAGGCCGTGCGGATGGGAAGAAGAAAAGGCTATGCAGTTATAGACCCCCAGACCCCTGGCGCTCCACAGCGGCTACCTAGTCCACCTGGTGCTTCCACTGGCCCTGCTTCCACCAATTGCGGCCTGGCGGCCTCCTTCTTCTGCCCTGAGTGGGATGGGCTCTGCTCGTAGCCTCTGACCTTCCTCTCGATAGGTACCCCCTTTCCTGGCTGTCACCCAGGGTGGACCGCATCCCTGCACCCCCCTCAGTATGGTAACGCCCCCTCCTGGCTGTTACATGGGTGGCCCACACATTCCCATAGTGCACCACTGTTTAGCCCCCCCAAGTCCAGAGCCAAATTTACATCTAGGATTGAGTAGACGGCCAGATTATTTTATTAATTTCAGTTTACCTCATGCCTGTTCATTGGTAGCTCAAGGCAAGGTATTCCCCTGTCCCCAGAGGGCACACAATCTAAGGGGTTAATTGGTAAAGCTGCAATGTGTTTCCCCTGGAGGAAGAACTCCAGGGGAAACACTCAGTACCATAGCTTAGGATACCATGTGTTATTTGACCTGGCAGTGAAATACTGCAGGGAAAGATACCATGGGTTTAGCAGGCCCCCCCCAAATCAACTGCAGTGGCAGCCTGAGCTACCCGAACAAACCTTCCCCCAATCCCACCCCCTTTCCCCGAGTGAATACAAAAAACAACCCTGGAGTTCTACAAGTGGCTGCAAGGCACGAAAAGTCTACAAAATAAAAGTCACGCAGCAACAGCCCCTCCCCCTCCCCACCCCTCTGACAATAATTGCTTCCCCTGGCCTCCTGACCCTGCCACAGGCACTCAGACCTCCCATAAATTCAGACCCCCCCATCCTAGCCCAATCTCTCCTGGTCATACCTAAGCACACCAAGGAAGGGGCAGAAGTAGAAAAGCTGCCAGTCAGCACCAGTTTAAGTCAGACAGCACAGGGCCCGGAGTCTAGGGGGCACGCCGGGCCCCATTATTTATTTATTTGTTTATTTAATGGTTTTTATATACTGACGTTCATCAAAGATATCATGTCGGTGTACACTGAACAAAAACCTCACGCCGGAGGCGTTAATAAACTAAAGTGAACAGCATTATGCAAGAAATTTACAGGGTGGTATCAGTGCTATGTAAGACACACGCAGCCTCCGTGCAAATTTAAAGGACCCGCGGCAGGGAAACGCCCCTGCAACCAAAAAATGTCAAAGCCGATGCCTTGTCCTGTTCGTTCATTCCTGACGACGACGCTCCAGAACCACAACGCCACATCATCGACCCTGCTCAGGTGGAGCTTGCAACCACCATCTCTGTACCCCCAGGGAAAACATTGGTACTCCACAGACTCCAGGAGAGAGTACTCCGGTGGGCTCATGAATCCCGTACAGCCGGTCACCCGGGACGGAAGTGAACCCTGAATTCCATCCAGAGGTTCTATTGGTGGCCCACCTTGAGGAGCAACATCCAAGCATACGTGGACGCATGTCTGGTGTGTGCCCAACAAAAACTTTTACCTGGTCACCCTTGGGGACTTCTGCAACCTCTACCAGCACCCCAGGAGCCCTGGATGTATATATATCCACGGATTTTATTGTGGACCTGCCACCGTCCGAGGGCAAGACCACCATCTAGGTAGTGGTCGACCGCTTTTCCAAAATGGCACATTTTGTCCCACTTCCAGGACTCCCTTCAGCTCCCCAGCTCGCACAGCTCTTCGTTCAATTTATCTTTCGGCTCCATGGCCTCCCCAAACACAGTGTCCGATCGCGGTACTCAATTCACAGTGAAATTTTGGAGATTGCTTTGCAGAAAATTTGGGATCACCCTTGTCTTCACTACTGCCTATCACCCCCAGGCGAATGGCCAAGCGGAGAGGACAAACCGCACTCTGAAACAATTCCTCCACTCCTATGTATTGCATCCGGTCTCAGATGGCTTCGCCCGACATGCCTCACCTCTATTTCAGCCTTCTCCATCAGCCTCGGGAGAATGGCATCCGTAGCGTCTCCTTGCCGCACCCTCTGGTGTCCCCAGAGCGGCTTTGGCGTGGCATCCCGCCATGTTGACCTGAGGCCTCCTAGGGCACGCACGCCTCATGTCTTGTAGCAGTGATGGCACGAACCTTGGGGCGTCCTCCTCGAGTGACGTCACTGCTTCCGACTACAAAAGTTTGCCCATTTGCTGACTCTCGCCGAGTTAGCAACAGATTGGATTCATTCCAGTCTGAAGCTGCTCTGCTGCTTCTGCTGGAAGCTATCTTCACCCTCCGGGGGTTCTACTAACTTGGGTACCTGCTCCTAGGGGGCCCTTTTGCTTATTCCAGGTGCCTATCCTGAATCCAGGTACTCGCTCCTCGAGGGCCTGTGTGTCTATCCTGGTGCCTGCTACCAATTCTTCTACCTGCTGGAACACTACCTATCAGCTACAGAGAGTGAGAACTGCTTCTCCCAGCCTGTTCATCTACAGCTCCTCGTTGTCTATCTGCATCGGGCCCTACACCACCATTGTGGAACGGGACTCCTCCACCGAGGATCACAGACTGTTGCTACTTATCCTTTCTCTACTGCTTATTGGGAACTCTATCTACTCAGCTACAAGGGAGTGTGTAATAACATCTGCCAGTCTGTCTCTCCTACAGCGCCTCACTGGATATCTGCATCAGGGCCTTATACCACCATTGTGGGACGGGTCTTCTCCGCCAAGGATCACAGACTCTTGCTATCTAATCCACTTTCTACTGCCACCTCTGGTGAACCATACAAGCTGCATAATAAAGATATATTCTCTGTGTTTATGCATATGAGTCTAGCCTGGTGCTACAGTTCCCTAAGGGGTTCCTCCCCATGGGAGACACTATCACTGTTGCCTCTAAGAATCCAAACACCTCGATATCCAACACTGTGTCAACTCCCAGCAAAATAATTGGGCCGCTCTCTTGCCCTGGGCCAAATTTGCCCTTAATTCCCACATCTCCACCAGCACCAAATCATTGCCTTTCCAAATCGTGTATGGTAGGCAGCCACTTCCTCCTCTGCCAATTCCTCTGACTGTTCCTTCACCGGCAGCCCAGCTAACTGCACAGGAACTACACAAACTGTGGGAGGACACCCAGCACCTACTTGAGGCCAGCGATTGTGCCAAACAAAGTGCAGATACACACCATAGACCAGCCCCACAACTCCGACTGGGGGACAAAGTGTGGCTCAGCACTTGCTTCATTCGACTAAGACTCCCATCCATGAGGCTGGCCCCTTGTTACATTGGGCCTTTCCCAGTGCTCCGTCACATAGGGCCAGTGACCTACCAACTATGGTTAACCACTTCATTGAGAATTCACAACTCCTTCCATATTTCCCTCCTAAAGCCTGTAGAACTCTCCTGGCCCAGAAGGAGACCTCCAGAGCCTCAGCCACTTGCCTCGGAAGGTGACACTATCTACCAAGTACGCGAGGTCTTGGATATTAGGAAGAGAGGCCAAAGATGGGAGTATCTACTCGCCTGGGAAGGATTTGGCCCAGAGGAAAACTCCTGGGAACCTGCCACCAACATCTTGGACAGAACCCTCCTTCAGGAGTTTCATGCCTCCCATCCCAATAAGCCTAAACCTCCTAGGAAGGGGCCTAGAAGGAGGAGGGGGTACTGTTAAGCCTACTGGCTCCACTCCCTGTTGCTCCTTCGCCGTTCGGGAGCCTCAGCAGGGCCCACGCTCCTCTCGCGCCGCCAGGGCCGCAGCTTCCTCCTGACCTGAGACATCGCCAAAGTTGGCCATCTCGGCCCTGCCCCCTAGGCGGCGCATCCTCTGCACAAATTTAAAGGGCCCGCGGCAGGGAGACGCTGCCGGCCCCTCCTGTTCATGTCGGGCCTCTTTCCTTTAAATTTCCTGCAGCAATCCGGGACGGACGAGTTGGCAATAAGTCTGCTTCCCTTGTGAGTCTTCTGAGCGGAATGACGAAGTCCTATCTGGTCGAGAAGAGCCAATAGCACATCAGATGGAAAAGATCATTCGGACAGAAAGGTAATGCCACAAATATAGAGGAGAGGGACACTCTCTTGGTATAGTGCTTCCTGAAGCAAAGACTGGCATGTTCAGGAGAGACGATAACACCGGAATCTATGTTGGGAGACTTCCAATTGGCCATCAGAGATTTTGCAGACTGGAGACATTCGTAGTCCAATTTGGGTGAGAAAATCATGCTGGGGTTTTAATTCTTTTGGGTTTTTTCCTTTTTATTCCCTTATACAAGCACAGAGCTGTGGCATAGAATTCTCTGAGTTTTTGACTTACAAAATATTCTGCATTTCAGGGTAATAATTTCTACAGATATTTGTTACATCATTGGTGTTATTCTCTTTTCCTAATAAGAAATCTGATCACACATTAAACAGATGACAAAGTATTTCATTCTGCCAAGGACAACCTGGGGCTGGAAGAGTTTGGACAATGCAATTTAAAATACTAAAGGCATATGATTATAGTACAGGGAATTCAAATCTGAGCTGGGAACAGTGTCCTGGAATGATTTTGGGATCACTCAAAGTACTATAAGGGATAAGCTGTGGAATACTTCACATCGAGAGACCTTTCTTACTGGGATCTTATTTGGTCTATCGATTAGCATGTTGTCTGCCCAGAGCTGGAAATGGTGGAACTACAAAGAAAAAACATTTGAATATACTTCACACACAGAAACCCAACAATGACATTTCTTTAAAACTCAGGACCTTCATAACACCCCGAGGATGCTGAAAAAGATTTTTTTTTTATAACATTTTCAATATTTTTATTGCTGACAAGGCATAAATCATCACCGGTCCAATATCCTATACAGTTCAGGAAAAAATTTTTAAAAGTTTTTTTATGCTCATAAAAAATAAAGAAGCATACTTCCCATTTGTAATATCCATATCATATCATGTTTTGAACCACTGCTTCAAGGGCTTCTTGTTTGTTGCACCACCATTAGTGAGAACTTTCTCTAAAATGATAAAATCTAACATTAATGAGAATGTGTGAGAATCGCACTCTTCAAATGATATGAAAAAGACAAAAAGATAACAGTAATAATCTACAGCAGAGACTTATTGCTGACCAAATACCTTCTTTTCAATGGCCATTTAGAGTGAGCTGTCATTGTTAGTCATCTTATAAACACACCTGGTTGTAAAACCTGTCCATCATGGTGATGTCATAATGATGTGAATAGAACATGAAGATATCAAAATGTCAAATTGCCCACTCAATTTCTTTATTCAATCTCAAAGGTATATCCACAGTTGTTTCCCTTTGTGCTAGTTTCTGCACCCTATCCCCCTTTCTCCAATGTGTAGAAACCATATCAAGAATTGTCATTTAATGTCTTCAAAGCATGCCCAAATGCCACAAAATAGGAAATGAATGGGGCTTCCAATTTACAAGTATTAATGCAACTCTTGTGTTTGATGAGGTGTAACTGACCATACATTTCATAATACCAAATGTATTTAAATCACATAGGCAAACAATAATGTAGATTACAAAATATATTTTACAAGAATAATTTGTAACCAAAGAAAACTCCTTGCCTGCAGATGAAGTTATATGGTCAGACTGTAGCCGAAGAGTACACAGGATGCAAATATGGCAAGTGGATCATTCTCCATCACAGGAACAGTGTAAGATGACCTAACCACCTGGTCTCTGATATTATGACCTCTCGAAAAGGCAAATCTGGGTATAGATTCAAATACTGGATATACTCTTTGTAGAATATACCAATGCCTCTTATCAGATTAGGAAATATGGGCAGACAAGGAAGAATGTTTTAAAACGAAAGTATGCTGGTTCGATTCCTCATGTTATGGCTTCTAAAATAGAAGTTCCCGATTGCTATACTGGGTCTATGGTATGCTGTTTTAATACATGTTAAAGGATAGCCTCCATCTAAAAACTTTCAACTATCACTTTAGCTTGAGATTTAAACTTCTCTCTATACGAGCACAAGCATCGTAACTATAAAAATTGTCCAACTGGAAGGCTTCTCTTGAATTGACCAGGATGAAAGCTGTCAAATCTTAAGAAATTGTTATGCTCATTCGGTTTACGATGGACGCTTGTTTTCAAATGTCATCGACACTTACAAATTCGAATATCTAAATAAACAATTTCTTGATGATGAAAACTCATAGTGAACTTTAAACAGGAGCACAAAGAATTCAACCAGCTATGAAATTCCAACAAAGTGGCTGGAGAACCATTCCATATCACAAAAACTTCATCAATGTATTGTTTCCAGCAAACAAGATAGTTGCTTCAGGCACAACTGTCAAAATATGTAGATTCAAATGCTGCAACAAAAATATTGGTGATATCCAGTACCATTGCCACTCCCATTGCGGTCCCACGTATCTGTGGATAATACTTGCATTCGAAGGCAAAGTAATTTCTACTCAAGGCTAGGGAAGCCAAATGAATGACATGAATAGGAATTCTTTGTGGGAAATTCTGAGTGGCCAACAGTTTAGTCATAGTCGTCAATGCTTGATCCTGAGGGATATCAGTATAAAGGGACTCTATATCCATTGTGACCAACAGCCAATCTGGTTCAATAATGAAATCTTGCAAAAGATCCATCATGTTGGAACTGTATTTTACATATGATGGAGCCCTTGGTATAAATGGTTACAAAATTTTATCCCAAAAAAAATATATGGGCTCAAGTACCAACTCTTTGGCAGATACAATAGGTCTCCCCAGTAGTTCGTAGAGGGACTTATGTATTTTAGAAAGTATGTAAAGAACAAGAGTTCTTGGATTTCTTAATCAAAAATTCCTTTTCAGAGTTGGTTAAATAAACTTGTTCATGTCCAAATTGAATAATTTGCTTAACCTCAGCCTGGATCTGTGCCTTTGGGTCCTCTGGGAGTTCTTGATAAAAATTCACATTAGCCAATTGCTGATGCACTTCAGTGCGATATTGTTAACAATTCATGACAGCTATGGCACCACCTTTATCGGCAGCCTCTCTTACTCTCTCTCAACTGATGGATGGCTAAAATCTCCTGTTACAATATATTAAAGATGTCAATTCACCCACTCAATCTCAGCAAGTTTGTGAAGAACTAATTCTTGAAACATTTGAATAAAGGGGTCAATCGGTGGGGGAGGACACCATTTTGACTTATTCTTAACTAATGAGACATCACTTGAAATGGCAGGAAATTTCTGGAAAAATACTTTCCATTGAAGCTATCTAATGAACTGAAAGAAATCACAATGGAACTGAAAAGGATCATATGTCTGAGTAGGGAAAAAGTTCAATCCTTTATTCCAAACTTTCTCTTGATTCTGAATCAAACACCTAGAAAAATTAACTACTACTGAGACAGTATTCCCAACAGAATATACATTCACCTGCATCTGTGCTATGTTGGAAACTACATTGGAAATTGCGATCAGGTGCATATCGAGAGCTTGAAAATTCTGTTTTCCGACATCTGCCTCTCCCTCCCTGAACTCTACGATGAGAGTTTCTTCATCACTGCCAGAGTTGCTATCAGATGGTAAATCAAAGGACACATGTTTCTGGGTCCTCTTTATTAAGCCAAAGATAGATTGGATCTTTCTTCTAATCGGCCTCATCCCTCTTAAATTTATTGATTTTAGCCACTTTCAATTCTGACTTAACACTATCCATGCTATTTTTTTTTTAATTCCTGGAGACTAGAGTCAAATATATCAATCACAGTATCCTTTTTTAATGCTTCAAGTATGGATTATGTTTTCTCATGTAGTTTCAAAGAAATTTTCTGAGCTTGCCCAATCTGTGGCTTTTGACACTGTTGATAATGTTACCCTACTCAATAGCAGGCCGATACAGTACCGACGCGTAAAAAAAAAGTGCGGCAGAGCCAGGCACCCCTGCGTTTGACGCACACACATTTTAGTTCGCAAGCCGCTCGATTCAGTATTCAAATTAGACGCAAATCCAAGCGGCGGCAAAGGAGCGTCAAAAGCACGCGGTGTTCGCAATCTATTTTACTGTATAGAATGGTATACAGCGCCTATACAGTATCCAGGGGGCGCTGGCGCCATACCTGTCATTTCAAATGTCATTCTAACAGGTAAGTGGATGGTTCTTTTCTACAGACCCCGCATGGACACCGGGGCCACTGCCCTGAGCATCTGGACGTCCTTGATTGGGGGCCACCCCCAACTTTCTATGTCCGGGTGCTTAAGGACGTGCAAGGACGTCCGGGCGTCTGTAAAGGTTGGGGCCTCAGAGCATGGATGCCCATGATCGGAAGCCCGGCTGCCTTCCAAATGTCCATGGCTGCTGCCTTGAGCGCCCGGCCAGACGTTCAAGGTCGGGGCTTCCGTTCATGGTCACCAGAGCCAATATATACATGTTGTCCATGATGCTGTCCGATCCGAAGCTGACTGAACACCACACTAACGCCAGGGTCAGGGTAGGTGGTAAATATAAAGGTTAAAGACGCGGTAAATAAGCTGGTTAAAAACACGATAATTTGGGCACGCGTTACTGTATCGGGGGGAATAGCTAATCCGATCATTAACATATCATTTACATGCGGCGGGTGGAAATGGATACGTGTCTTTTTCGGCAAGCGCTAAGGACGCGTAAAAGCCGATACTGAATCGCGCATCCGTCTTACGCACTCAAAATGTGCGTCCAAAGCGGGTTAAAACCGCGCAACCGCGTCCGCGCTTTACTATTTCGGCCCATAGGTTAGCTGCAATTAGTCTTGATGGTAAAACCCTAAAGTGGTTCACTTCCTACTAGGTTAGAAATGGTGATTCCATTTCAGACACAAAAAACATGGAATCAGGCATCTCAGAGATCAGCTACTCTTTTTAATGTATACATGTTACCTGTGTAAAAAACTTGCCGGGCTAGGCATCAACTATTACATGTATGCTGATGACGTACAGTTTATAGGACTATTGAAAAAGATCTGAAGCTTGTTAGTCTCTATCTTTCCACGATCCAGAAAATTTTTTAACACCAATGAAACTAGTTCTGAATAATCAGAAAACTGAAATTTTACTACTGAAGCGCAAATTACATCTCAACACGCCAGTTTATTTAAGGACTGACAATACTAATGTTGAGTTCACAGCCCATGCTCGTGATTTGGGAGTGATTATTCATGGGGAACTGAACATGAAGAAACATATCCGTGCTAAATCAGAGAGGATTATAATAAGCTTAATATTCTTAAACGTTTAAATCCTATACTCTAGTGTGATGACTTTCATACTGTTCTTCAAACCATGATCTTCTCTAGTTTGGACTATTGTAATTCATTACTTTTTGGGCTACCTTTAAGCTCTGTTAGGCCTTTACAACTATTACAAATGCCACTGCTAGGGTACTGGTAGGAGGAAGTAAATTTGACCATATTTCCCCAACAATAATTTTGTTACACTGGCTACCGATGAAATTTCAGATACAGTTCAAAATTCTATGCTACATAAATCAATAAGGGCAATACTGAATGGTTAAACACTTCCCTTCATCTTTACATTCCACAACGAAATCTGAGATCATTAAACAAAGGTTTATTAAACATTCCTTCAATTAAATCAGCACATTGGAGCGAGGTTAGGGACAGAGCATTATCTGTAGCAGGCCCAAAATTATGTAACTCTTTGCCAACTGAATTAAGACTACAAAGAGATTTTGGAGCTTTTAAAAAAGATCTTAAAACATGGTTATTTAAACAAGCATATGAGATTTCAATGGCTACATAACCACTGCAAGCGCAAAGGGCTGAGGCATTTTTCTATTTCTTTGTCTATTTCTTTTTACTCATACTTTTATCTATTTTTAATTTACATATTTTATTATGCAATTGTATTTTATATTGTATTTCAAGCTATTATTTTATGTGTTATAATAATGTGTGATGTTTTGTTTATAATTGGAAACCATTATGATTGATTTTACAGAATAGCGGTATATAAATCCAAGTACATAAATAAATATATAAATAATCAACATGAGATCTATTGAACATTTATTCAAAATAAATGACCATTTCTCCAAAAAAAAAAAAAAAAAAAAATCAGGAAATTCTGTATAGACTTTAGGCTATTTACACAACGGCAGACCCCGAACGTGCTTATGTTTTAAGTACTCCACTAGAATAGCTTTTTTTTTTTGCCTACCTTGCTGAGGTCTGTGATTGCTAGAGGGAAAAGTTGGTGTATGAGGGCTCACCAACCCGACTGATTAACAGCTGTTTCCACGTTCCGCATGAGAGGGCGGACCCGGACTCAAGCCCAACCAGAACGGGCTTGACTGCGGCGCGCAGCTGACGCCGGTGTGCGGATGAGCAGCTTAGCCCGGCTTTGCCCGGACTTTTCAGCTGTTTCCGCTACTCCTCATTACTCCACAGGTAGGATATTAATTGTGTTTCTTGCACCTACCTGTTCTCCTCCATAAGGATATCTCTCTGAATGTTTGAATTGTTATGGTCCATTCTGAGAAACTAAGCAGCCCAGAGAAATTGTTCTTCAAATATGCCTCACACTAAAAGGAAGGCCAAACTGAAGTGTATCAGAATGGCTAGGATCTCCAATTGTAAACCCCGATGGACTGACCGCGTTGGAGGAGGGAGTGGAGCAAATCCTTACTTCCATGGTCTCAGAAACATCATCGAGTCCGGGGGCACCGGAGACACCGCCCCCACCCGGTAGCGAAGGGGGGCCCCCTTCGGTTGCACCGGGAGGAAATGAGGAATTGAAAGATGTAAAATCCCCAGAGACTGAAGTACAAATGGCACCAGCCCTAGCCAAATCATTGGAAGAATCTGATATTGATATCTCTTTATTATCTCCTAAAAAGGAAAGTACTCCTATAGGGAAATTAGTTGGAACTAAGGAACGGGACACTGTTAGATCAGTGATATTAAAGCCTCCTACCATTACTTTAGAAAATCTATGGAATTTTATAGCAAAGTTAGATGGTTCAATAAGAAAAATTATGGAAGAAGTTAAGGAAATAAAGAATTCCTTAAAGATTAATTTGGAAAAAGTAGAGGAACAATAAAAAGAAATTAAAGATTTAGATAAGAAATGTGTGCAGATAGAAAATTCAGCATCATCAAACGGAAGAAGAATTCCAAAGGAAATTTGAGTTTTTGGAGAACAATATAAGGGCCTTAAATCTAAGGGTAATACATTTTCCTATCATAGATCAATTGGGACCAAGGGAACTGTTTAAAGCAGCGCTTCTCAACCGGTGTGTCGCCAAGCACCGGCAGGTGTGTCGCGTGCTCCTGGTCTCTCCCGCTGCTCTTCCTTCCCTGCTGCTGTTGCCGCCGGGCTATCAGCCCATTCAAGCCCAGTGGGAATGGCAGCGGTGCTAGAAGCAGCTGTGGCACTCACGGGAGGCCTTTTCTTCTTCCCGCGCCTGCCCCCCCCCCGTGACCCGGAACAGGAAGTGAAACACAGAGCGGTGCGTGGGAAAGAGAAAGGCCATGCCGCGTGGAAAAGTAGCAGCAGCGGCAGCAGTATCGGCCCCCGAGCAATCAAAGCAGCCGGTAATCGGGAAAGGAGACAGCAGCATGAGCCTCCCGCGGCCGATGGGATTCTTCTTTCTTGGACTGCGGGGGCTGGAGGAGGCGGCTGCTGCAGCTATTATTTGTGCTCGGGGGAGGGGGGGGGGGAGAGGAAGTGAGTGAGAGAAAGAGGGAGAAGGAGCCAGCCAGCGTGTAAGTGAGAAAATGTATTTGATTGAGAGCATGTGTGTGATTGAGAGAAACTGATCAGAGCGCTGATGTGTGTGTATATGTGAGAGACAATGAAAGTGACTGCTCAGAGAGATGACTGATGTGTATGTGAGTGTGAGAGAGAGAAAAAGCATGGAAGTGAGAAATCTGGGTATGTGAGAAAGCATGGGAGTAAGAAGCCTGATTATGTGAGAGAGAGCATGGGAGTGGGAAGCCTTTGTGTGTGTGCGTGCATGAGAGAGAGACTGGTTGGTAAGGTGACAGTGTGTGAGAGAAAGAGACTGGTGTGTGTGAATGTGAGAGAAAGAATGTGATTCAGGGAATGCGAAGCCTGTGCACGTGGAGAGCAAGCATGGAAATGAGAGACTGGTGTGTGTGTGTGTGTGTGTGTGTGTGTGTAACAGAGAAAGTGATTATGGAATGAGAAGCCTGAGCATGTGAAGAGAGTGAGCATAGGAGTGAGAAACCTGGGTGTGTGAGAGACACAGCATGGGAGTGAGAAGCCTGTATATCTGAAAGAGAACATGGGAGTGGGAAGCCTGTGTATGTGTGTATGCATGAGAGAGATCAGGTGACTGGTGTGTGTTTGTGTGTGTGTGAGAGAAAAAGTGATTATGGGAATGAGAAGCCTGTGCATGTGGAGAGAACAAGCATGGGAGTGAGAGACTGGTGTGTGTGTGTGTGAGACAGAGAAAGTGATTATGGAGTGAGAAGCCCGTATATGTAAGTAGAACATGGGAGTGGGAAGCCTGTGTTGTGTGTATGGCACGAGAGAAACTGTTCAGGAAGGTGACTGGTGTATGTGTCAAAGACTGTTTGGGAAATGATTGGTGTGTGAGAGAGAGAAATTGGTCATGGGGGCATGACTGGTATGGTGTGTGTGTGTGTGTGTGTGTGAGAGAGACATGGGCCCTAAGGAAGAGGACCATGAGTATAGAGCTTCACCATTACTGCTGCTTCTGGTGTGTGCTACAGCCTGCATGGAAGAGGAGTAGGAAAGTTGCTGGAGGGGGTAAGTAAAGGTGGCTTTTAAAGTTTATTTTCTTGATTGACTGCCATTTTAATTATTTAATATTATGTGATGTGTCTTTTAAAATATTTTATTGGTGTTTGGGGAATTTTTAATAGTTTTTATGAGTTTTTAATTGTTGGATGTTATTCTGTTCATAGCTGTTTTGAAACATTTATTCTTATTAGTATAGTTTTACAATTATTTCTGTGAGGGGATCTATAGCTGCTTGCTAGTTCTGTTTTGCTAATAAGAGGTGTATTGGTTTTTAGGGCCTGATTTAATATTTGTAGTGTTGCCTTTTCATAGATAGGGTTGCTCCTGTTTGAGTGTATTTCATAATATAGGTGTAACTGTGTGCGGATTAGTTTATGTGCATTACTACAGATCCTGGGAGTATGTTAGATCGGTTCTGTGTCTGTTACCGAGATGAGATATTTTACTAGCATGTAAGCATTTGTATCAGTCTTATTTGTTGTATTTTCTCAAGAGGACATGCATTGGTGGTGAACTGCTGTCTTTTCATAAGTAGGGCTATTGAGCCTGGAAGTAGGAGTTTGAGTTGCTGTTACTGAGATGACACCAGAACATCTTTTTTGTAGGGTGAGTTGTATGGGGAATGCCATAATTCTGCTTTAGATCCATTATTGTGGGTCGGGGGGGGGGGGGGGGGGGGGGGGAGGGATTCCTGTGGATGCAAACTGTACTTTTACATCTAGCCCCATGACGATCATGGGTCAGTGTGTCATGCATGTGAGAACCATCTGTCAGGTGTGTCCCGACAGAAAAAATGTTGAGAACCACTGGTTTACACAAATTCTAAATATTCTAGAGGTTAACCATCCAGTTATAGTAAGGGCTTTTTTACATAGGCATAAAGAAAAAAGTTTCAACAAAATTAGATCAAACACAAAATTTTCAAGAACATCAGGAAACCATGAATATTTCTGATCTGTTGCAAACATCACAAGGAAAGATAGAAATAGAAAATAGAGGCACATTGTTGCTACAGTTTGCCTTTATTAATGATAAGGATGTTATACTTAAATCCTTTTTTGCAATAGATCAAAAAATTTTTATGGACAAAAAATATGGACCTTTCTGGATTTGGTAAGGGCTACTCAGCTCCGTAGAAAGAGTTTTCTACTACTTAGAAAAGAGGTAGTGGATAAAGGAGGATTCTTTTTATTAAAATACCCCTCTAGATGTATCATCAAGAGTGAGGGGAAAAACTACTCGTTCCTATAGCCAGAACATCTTAGAAATTTTCTAGGGGGCAAAAACAGCCAGTTAATATAGATTGATGGAAATCCCATAACATTTCCTGGTTAGGTTAAGATTTCAATTAGATTTTCACTCATAATATATTTCACAGAGAATATTCTTAACTATTTTCATTTCATGATATTATGTATATTTCTTATTTAAATGTTTCTTTCTTGTTCTGCTATTACTGTCTTGGTACTTATGACTGTATAAACTGAAAATTCATAAATAAAATATATAAAAAAAAAAAGCTAAATTAAACAAAAAGGTTTTGACCTGTTTCCTAAAATGTTTAATTGAATCTGATTGCCTCAGCTTAATTGGAAGAGAATTCCATAAGGTAGGTCCGGCAACAGAAAAAGAACATTCACAGGTCGTATGTAAACATGCTATTTTCGGTGAAGGAATCTCAAGTAGATCACGCCGAATAGAATGCAGAGCTCTTGTAGGTTGGTAAAAAACTTTTAACACTGAATTAGTCCAGTGGCATGTCTGGTCATTTAATAGTTTAAAAATCAACACTGCAACCTTAGATTTGATTCTTGCCTGTACTGATAACCAGTGCAGTTTGATCAATGTAGGTGTGATATGTTTAGTCCTCTTTAAACCAGATAGTACTCGTGCGGCAGCATTTAGTAGCAACTGTAACGGACGGAGGGTAGAGTAAGGAATACTGAGTTTCAAACTGTTGCAGTAATCAATTTTTGCTTTATCTATAATTTCATTCGAAGTTAGCCTTGTTATTTGTACCCACTTGTTCGATGTAATCTCCAACTTTGGTTCTATGTAAACCGACGCGATATGTACCAGTACATGAACATCGGTATATAAAAGCCTTTAAATAAATAAATAAATCAATGATAGGGAAGATGGATGCTTGTAGTACTGTGCGAAAATTCTTAAGAGTCATGAAGCATTTGTCTTAGGCCGGCAAGGACACGAAGCCTATAAAAGCCCTGTGCAATGACTTGTTTAATTTGAGGATGGCAGTTATGAAAAGGATAAAAAGATAACAGCAATAAACTAGAAACTAGCACAAAGGGAACAACTGTGGATATACTGTTTACAAAAAACAGTTATACATTTGGGAATGAATAAAGAAATTGAGTCTGTGGTTCTGTTTGATTGACATTTTGATATCTTCATGTTCTATTCACATCATCGTGACATCACCACGATAGGTAGGTTTTATAACCAAGTGGGGGGAGGAGGAATAGCCTAGTGGTTAGAGCAGTGGACTATGAACCAGGAGACCAGGGTTCAAGTCCTGGTGTCACTCCTTGTGACCTTGGGCAAGTCACTTTACCCTCCATTGCCTCAGGTACAAAAACTTAGATTGTAAGCCCTCTGGGGATAGAAAAATACCTACAGTACCTGAATGTAAACTGGTGTGATATCTCAATTGAGATCAAATGTCAGTATATAAAAAATAATAAATAAATAACTGCATTTAAAAGGTAACCAACAATAACAGAAGACAAAAAGGAGGTATTTGGTCAGCATAAGTCTCTTTATGTTCGCTGTAGATTATGACTTATCTTTTTATCCTTTTCATAACGTTTGAAATTAAGAATGCAATTGTCTCACGTATATTCTCACTAACGGGGAAATTACTTACCTGATAATTTTGTTTTCTTTAGTGTAGACAGATGGACTCAGGACCAGTGGGTTATGCTCCCCTGCCAGCAGATGAAGATGGAGCAAGCTGACATCACAGTGTATATATATATATATAACCCTGCAGTGACCCCAGCCTGCCAGGCAACCATAACTGTACTCAACCAACAATAAACACTGAACTCACGTAAGAACTAGGTACCCCAATCTCTGATGAGAGGCTACGCAGGTTAGGACTCTTCAGCCTGGAAAAGAGATGGCTGAGAGGGGACTCGATAGTTTATAAAATCATGAGTGGGATGGTAAGGGCAAATAAAGGTTATTTACCTTTTCAAATACTAAACAAGGGGACACTCCATGAAACCAGCAATCAGCAGATTTAAAACAAATCACAGAAAGTACTTTTTCACTCAGTGCACAATCAAGCTGTAGAATCTGTTGCCAGAGGATGTGATCAAGGCGAAGAGCACAGCGGGGTTTAAAAGAGGTTTGGACAAGTTCCTGGAGGAATGTCCATAACACATTATTAGCCAGGTAGACTAAAGAAAGCTATTGCTATCCCTGGGAGTGAGTTACAGGAAATAGATTTACTTCATGGAATCTACCAGGTATTTGTAAATTGGATTGGCAAATGTCAGAAGCAGGATGGTGAGCTCGATGGATGTGGTCTGACCCAACATGGCACTTATGTCAGCATGTTATACTGTACTATTAGACTCACAGAGGCCCATTTCAATACAGCTAAACTGGCAGTCAGTTATGTTCACATGCTATCTTAAAGATCCACCCTGAATTCCTGTTGTGGCATGCAGTGTCAGCTGGTTAGAGTTAATACTAAGGGTCCTAGAGAGAGCCTCAGGTCGCTGCCAGCCTCCCAGTCTGTTTAAAGCAAATCCTAGTCTCCTCCTCCTAGTGGGTGGAGGAGCATGTGCCAGTACACCGCAGAAAGTTTATTAGGTGAGGAAATGCAGCCAACCCAGAATAAAACCGAGGCCAGATTTACAAGGCCTCATCATATCTGTTACTCAGCCTCCCTGATCATGGGCTGATACATGCTGGAAAGCACCTGCATAATTTCTGAGGAGAACTGGATGGAATTTGGGCTGTGAACCCGGGATGGACTTCTGTGACCCTTTTTGTAACCATAGAATGAGGATAATTCCCAGAGTTGCTCATCAGCTGGCAAGAAATCTGGATTAATTGTATAATGAGGGCATGCAGGAAATAATCAAGGAAAAAAAAAGCTTTATTTGCAAAGAAAATACAATTTCCATATACTTACATCCCAGTTTATATACATTATGTATATTATATATACAAAGTGTCTGGAATAAAGATGCTGATCCATGCAACTCTCTCCAAACCAAACAATCCCATATCCCTTCCCTCAGCTCTGAAATCTCGCCCTGCCTCTCCATACAGGAAAGGGGAGACAAGAGGTGTGAGAAAATAATTAATGAACAACGGACCATCGTCAATGGTCAAAATGTTGCTATTTTACTCTTATTAAGAGCACAGTCAATATTAATTTACAGTACTAATATTACATTTGGCTGGAAGGCACTGAACGCCAACATTTTATGAAGAGGACTGACTTTTGCTGGAGCCGCATCTATCATTCTAACTAGAAGCATGAATGTGGCAGGAAATGGTCCACAAAGGCTCATCATCATGTTGAATACCACCGAGGCAGATGCAAAAAGCTGAGTGCTAAAACTGTGCTAACATTTAACACACAGTGCCTAATGCACAAGCTCATTTTTTTAAATTCCCAATGCAGTAAAGCTAATGATTGCTAATGCATCAGGAGTTTAAAAAAAATGCACAGAAAAGGCACAGCACACAGCAAAACATTAATGTGCAGAAGATAGGGTTTACAGGCACAAATCATGGCTTCCATGCATAAAATAAGATTTATGCGCACAAAAATGCTTTCTGTGCAGAAAGTTTTTATGTGCCTAGAACATTTTATGCATGAAAAAAACTTTTTTTTTTTTTTGCACAAAGCATACTTTCTATGCATAAAATCCCAACTAGAGGTTCCAGCAACAGAACTGCAGCTTCTACCATAAACTAACATTGATCCTGGAAACTTCTCTCCACCTCAGACTTGGAGTTTAGTTTCTGGTGCAACTCTGCATTTGGGAGCAATACCACATGCTATCATTAGCATGAGATTTCCATGCGAGGGTGCTAACGCACATTTTTTGTGTGCAAAACTCCTTGCTGCATTGGCAGAAGAATTTGCACATAAGAAATGTGTGCACAACTGACTTAGTTAAACTATGCTCTGTACTGAGTGCACCTTTTTGCATAGGCCCCACTGAGACAGGAAGAACATGGGATTCTCCCAGAGTTACAAGCGCAGGACAGCTCTACAGAGCAGGGAAGACTGTGGGGCTTGGGACACTGTGGAGGTACTTGCAAATAGGGCCCGAGGATTTTCTCTTTTGTGTTTTTGAGATTCTGTTTTGCTTTAATATGCAACTTGAGAATGGAATCCTTTTTAAGAATCAGAAGCATCGAGAGGAAAAGTTTCAAACATGACTGAAAGTGCAGCCTATCTCAGCATCATCGTTTTCAGCCGAGACTGAACCAGCCATGCCTAGATGCACTCCGACTCCTGCTAATGCCATGCCAGAAATGAGACATTACTCGTTACAAAGCTCTTCATTAATTTCACCTTCACTTACATCCCTAGGCAAAACTCTCTCAACCTACTTTTTGTAGCAATGTTCAGAAAACAGCAGCCAATACCTTAAATGTGATTCTATGAATGTTATGCTTGCAATCCACACTGAACAGATTTTTTTTTAAGTGAAAAAAATGCATATTTATTTTGAACCAATGCAAATTTCTTCCCCCCAAAAAATAACGTGGCATGCCAAAAATAACCCCGAGCCCGGCAAAACAGACATTGCCATTGGCTCACACTGGCACTTTCTTGAAGGAGGGGACAGAAGCATCCAAGGGTGTTTGCTGCTTTTATCCAGATTCTATCCCCCAAGCATTGGGCCTTGCTAATTCTCCGAACTCTGCCATGAAAGGAGGCTGCAGTGATATTTTGGCCCTTGTGAACCCCGTCTGCAGAAGGACCCAGTGGGGAAGCCCACATTAGCACAGCTGGCGACTCCAGGCCCTCTTACCACAGATTTCTGTTCAATTTTTTTTTCAGGAATGCCGGGGGGGGGGGGGGGGGGGGGGACATGACGACGACGGACGGACGACAGTTTCTTGCTGAAAGAGAAAGTTTCAGTCTGTTGTGATTTACATCTCAACATATTCAAACCACCTGCCACCTTCTCTCCCCTTTTCCCCTGGATAATCACATCCACCTAAAAACTGTTCACCTATTGCTATTTAAACTTCCCAGGCAACTCCTTAAGAATTACAGTCCACATGCCGTTCAGCCATTCAGATCCAAGCACGAGGTAAGGAAATATGAAATATGCTCTCCACTTTAGATAATTTTTTTTTTTAATGATTGAATTCCGAATGTATGTGAAAGGTGTGCAAAGTTTCAAACTTGGCTATTTTTAACCCTTTGTGTGTCAGTGAGCTCTTTGCCTAAGCAATGCAGGAAAACACAACTGCATCCCCATGAGCTTCTTGTGAGGTCCAATCCAGATGCTGACTGAAGTTACACCAGACCTGGAGAAGAGAAAAGTCTTCTCATGCTGTAGCGCTAGAAAGAGTTATTCAGGAGCAGAAGGAAGCAGGTAAGCCAGTAGTGGGAAATGAACCAGTGTGGCACTCTCTGACCTATTCACTCAGGGAAGCAGGCGAGATGTGTCCGAAAATCATCTTTCCAAGTCCTGCTAGGTCCTGCCTGGCCCAGCTCATGCTGAATAAACTGCTCTCCCAAAATGTTCACCTTCTGGGACAGCAATTCTCAAAGCTTTTCCCCACAGGTAGAGAGGAAGAGCCCCGCGGAAAACTGCCCACTAAGGTCAAGAGAGGGGAAGGCCCACACAGACTTTCTACGCTATTTCCCTTTCTAAATGCGTTTGGTAATTTAGCAATTGGTCCTGACGAGCTGGAACCATACAAATAGCAGACGCAGATCACTCCTGCATGCCCCATGTAATAAAAGACAGCTCAGACTCTGTATGCCTTGCTCAACTTCAGAAACCAGCAAGAATGAAAAGAATATAAAATAGATTCATTCACAGAAAGTGTCATTTTCAAAGGGGCTTCTCCGCAGAAACCGCTCCTCAGAGTGATAAAAGCTGCATGACTGATACGTGCGCACGTTTATGCGAATAAGAGAGGCATTCCGGGGGCAGATTCTGCACGTAAATTCTCGCAAAACTAGGCGCACCAAATAGAAAGTATAATTATGTGCATGTTGTTTTTACGGGACAATTTTCAAAACTAAATTGCAGGCCTAAGCCTACTTTAAAAACTGGTGTGACCTGGGCATATTTACATAGAAATGAGGGCAGAAAAGGACCAATGGTCCATCCAGTCTGCCCAGCAAGCTTCCCATTGTAGCATCTGCCATGCAGGTGACCCCCCATGTATCAGTCAGTGCTGCTTGATGCGCTTTGCTTATGGCCTTGGCTGCAGAAGCAGTCCTGTGGTTTTTTCCTTCATTTCTGCACATCAGTAATCCAGATTGAAAAAAAAGTCATGGCTTGGGTTGGTTGTCTCTGAATCCAAATTCCTCTCCCCCCCCACCCACCCCCTCCTTCAAAGCAGACAGCGATGTTGCAGTTGCATCAAAAGCATCAGGGCTTATTGGTTAAGGGTAGTAATCCCCATGCCTTCTGCTAAGGGTAGTAACTGCTGCTCTGTGCAGGTTACCCCCATGCTCATTAGTTCCTCAAACCATAGACGGCGGGGGCTCCTCTTTTAACCCTGCCATCTAAGCGGGGAGCAATGTTGCAGTTACATCAAAAACATATTGGTTAGGGCTAGTAATTTCCATGCCTTCTGCTAACGGTAGCAACTGCCGTACCAGCAAGTTAAACTCCCTCCCTGCATGCTCATTTCCATCCTCTAGCCTTTAGAGATCCGCAGTGTTTATCCCATTGAATTCGTTGACCGTTTTCTTCACCACCTGTTATAAAATTATCCCCTAGTTTGGTATGAATATGCTTAGATACCCTTTTTCAAAAGTTATCTGGCTAGGAAAATTAGCTGGATACACATATCTAACTAATTTTGCTGGAATATTCAGTGGTTATACCCAGATAACTTGATCTGGGTAACTTTAGATCTGCTCAAATAAAAAAAAACCAAACAAAAAAAACCAAACCAGGTCTAACTTACCAAGCTAACAACTGGGTCAGTGTGATCATTGCTAAGCTAGCTGGATAAGTAGCCATGCCCCAGAAGGACCCTGCCCCAGCCACCCCTTAGTCTGCTATTTAGCCACATAATAAGTTATCTGGCCAAGTAGCCACCGCTGAACTTGACCGAATATTTAAACTTCACCTCTTAGCCGGATATGTCCAAACTTATCCGGCTAAGTGGTGCTGAATATCGGGCCCATAGACATTTGCTAGTGGCACCGCCTGGCTTTCCTGGGGCTGCTGCCTGAGCATTAAAAGCAGACACACGCTGCTATATCCCCATCAAGTGCCAGTGTTTTATTCTGTTATTAACTACCTCTCCATTATTGGTTCTTTACCTGCTAAACATTTTCCTAGCTCGGCTGCCTCGTATCACACCTCACCCTCCCTTCCCTGATCATCCTTGGGCAGTTTGTTACAGGCCAGTTTCAGGCACTTGAAAGCAGGTTAGATTCACAGCAGGGGGGGGGGGAGAACAGTATACACTGGCACTAATCTGGTCAGCACTGAAAAAGAATTAATAAAAAGGAATGGACAGCCAAGTGATTTATCTGAATGCCCTGCCAGTGCTACTACACAGCTTTGCACTAGCTCAGCTGGCCTGTCTAGACATCCAGTGCTCAAAGCTTGGTGGGGATGGATATTCAAAAGGGATTATTTTCTCTTTGGCTCTGTCCCCAGCTGCATCTGTGTTTTCTTTAAATTGCTCATCTCAAATGCAAACTCTGTGGCTGCTGCACTACCACCATCACCAAAACTCATGTTGATCCTCCTGACTCTGATGGAACTGGAGAACTAGATTTTTTTAATATCATATGGACCAAGGAAACTAGCCAAAATTCTCATGACATGCGAATTTTTTAAAGTCAATTTATATTTGGCTCAGTGCTGGGACTCTGGTGCCATGAACCTTCGATCACAACACGCCAAAGATTTTTCCCTATCGAGTCAAGAGCCACCCCTCCCTCTGTTCTTGGTCACTGTAGTGACTGTCTCAAACTCTACATTCTGAGCTCTCAATCCAGCCACCCTCACTCCCCAGGGGCCATGAACAAGGCCTTCTCAGCATCCCCTATCCAGCTGACCTGGGAAAACATAGGAATAACTGAAATCCCAACAATTTGAACCCAAAACAGTTTGCTTGCGGGGACAGGTGAAAAGGCAACCGATTCTGTGTCTATAAAGAGAAACACAACCTGAAAACTTCTCAATATGTAAGAAGTGATGGCATGGCCTAGCGGCTAGAGCAGCAGGCTGGGAACCAAGGTAGCTAGGGGTCAAATCCCACTGATGTGCCTTGTGGCCTTGGGCAAATCACTTCACCCTTTAATACAGAGTGTAATCTCTCTGGGCAGAAAACTATCTACCGTACCTGAATTATAACAATTACCTGCATTGTAATGGCCTTGGAAAGGTGAGTAATGACATCAGAATGCAAAGAACACGTGACTATTACTGATTATACCTGGGTTTCTACTGGGTAACAGGAGGAACAGGCAGATAAGAGTAACTTGCCCAAGATCAGAGAGAGCTTTCCCTGGAACAGACATTCAAACAAGCAGTTTTTCTTATTTATAGAAAAAATACAACAAAAGTCATGGTGGGCTTCTTTCTGACCATTAGCATCCACAAAATCTAAATTGTAAAACAAATGGGTGCAAAATGAAAACTGTCCTACACTCTCACCTAACCGATATCCACCAAGATCAGGAAGTGAGGTCTGCTGCTAAACTGTCAGCTGTCATGTGGCTTTCATCATGTTTGTCAGAAAAATGCCTGGAGAGTTTCCTGGAAAACGCTTTCAAGTACGCACGGGAAGGGATTCGTATGACAATGGACCAACTGTTACTCAGTTAATGATTAGCAAAGAAGGTAATTCAAGCAGCTTTGTGTGGGGACAAGTAAAGGATCTAGAAATCTGTCCTGATATCAAATGGAAAGTCTCCATTCTAGACCATATGGAGCAACATAAGAAAGCATGCAGCGTGGTCCCAAGTGCCTGGCAACTAAGATTCAATGCAAAGAACTGCCGAGTCCTGCATTTGGGCTGCAGAAATGTAAGAAGTGAGACACCGATGAGCCGCCATGAGGTGATCGTGTCTGAGGATTTCAAGGCCAGAGCGACGCCAGGGTGCACAGGGAAAGCTACAATCAGTAGTAAAAGGGTGGTGAGAATGGCACCATACACCGAGCAGAGGTCTGCACCTCAAGCCCTATGAAATGGGACCTCCGAACTGAAATATGTATACCCTAGAGGAACAAACAAATGTGAGATCTGACAGACACCGTCAAGCACCTCCGAGGTATTAACACACAAGAGCAAGCTTTTTTTTTTTTTTTTTTTAATGGAAAGGCAGCCGTACGGGAGAGATCATGATATGAGGCTCAGAGGGGGGCAGACTCAGGAGTGGCCTTAGAAAATTTCTTCTCGGAGAGGGCAGTGGATGCATAGAACAGCTCTCAGGAGAGGTGGTGGTGGAGTCAGAAACAGTGACGGGATTTGAGAAAACCTGCGAGAAGCAGAGAGGGGCCTTAGCAATCAAGGACCGAAGGGAAGCCAAGGCTCAAAGTGTGGTCCATGCCAGGACTAGATGGGCCTTCCTTATCTGCCCTTCAGATTCAGTTTTTCATGTAAAGGCGATTAGAGAATAAAAAAAAGTTTCTCACTGAAGGAGACTGAGAAGTACTAGCACTGTGCAGAGCCACTAATGTTGGTCTATACCAGGTCCACTGCAGAACTGCTATAAGCAGGCAAAGCTGAAAGAGAACAGGGCAGTGAGAGGAGGAAACAGGGGGCTAGGAGACAGCAGCATAGAGAAAGGCCAGAAGTGAAGCAGTGCAGAACATAGGCCCAAAGTGTTTGTAGCAGGAGCCCAGTGTGTCTGCTGAAAGGAAGGAGACCCAGAGGGGCTGGGGAACTGGAGGACAGCGGACACAGGATCTGTACTGCAGAGGAGACTACCAGTTTCTGGAGCGGGGATCCAGCGAGCATATGTAGCAGCAGTTGGAGGATGGCCCACAGCTCTGCTTCTAGTACTCATTTCAGTGGTTCATTGCAGAAAATAAGTGGGACCACAGGTCTATGGGGTTGAGGTTTCACTGTGCACAGAATCGGAGAGAGAGTTGGCTGTTCTCAAGGTTCCCAAACAATTTTGTATTTCGGATCTGGCAACACTGATGAGATTTCACATTTACTCATGGCGGAAATGGAAACAGTGAAATATCTATATTTGAAAAAAAATACCAGCTTATGATTTCTATAGAACTGGCTTGATTTTTAAGAGTTTGTCGCCTGACTTATGAGATTCTGGGCTTGGCAATCCTGTTGGAATTTGTTTGAACAGTTGTGTATTAGAGAGAGATTGGATAAATGTTGCGGTATTCTCACAGATTCTGCTTGATATTTTTATGGTTCTGATTTTGTCCAATACTATAATCTCTTTAAGATGCTGAAAAGTGAAGTGAATTTTTTCACTTCACTTTTCACCAACGAATTTTTTCACTTCACTGTTTACCCAACTTCCGTTGAATCTGTTATGGGGATGGGATGGGAAAACAGAAGGGGAAGGCGTCTTCCATCAAAACGGCATCTTTTTGCGAGTAAATACCCTCATTGCCCGCTCAAATTCTGCTTTGGCTTTCTGTTTAAAAAAGAAAAAAAAAAATCCCTGTATAGTCCTGTATCTAAGTAGCTTACACACCGAGATGCTGATATTGGGCTCTTTGGTAGATTAATTTTTGGTGGTAGCAAAGTACAGTCTCCAGCTCTCGCTGTGGCCGCACAGGCAATTCTTCCTAAAATAGTCAGCATTAGCTGATTTCTTAATCTGCGATGGTCACAGCTCAGAAATACTCAAATGTTGTGCTCCATCTCTGAAGAGAAAGCAGCAACTGCCCTAGCTTTTAATGATCAAGGCTACATTATAAGGCCTACTAGTCTATCTCTCACATCAAATATGTTCCTGATTCACCCTGACTACATCTTTTCCATTCTATCTTTGCCCAGGGTGGAGGCCAGCTAAGACATACTGGGATGTGAGCCCTCCCCAGGAGTCTTGCTGTGCGGAGTCTTGTAATCCAATCCAAGATGGATAATTCAACAGAGCTTAATGCTTCCTTTTGCCTTTCCTCAGGCAATCTCATGCTAGTGCAACGTAAAACCCACTGACCACTTAACACAAGTCTTTGGTGGGGCACCAGAGTGCAAGTGAACTTCACTGCATAAGGCACAACACACACACACACAAGACCAAGAAATGATCCCTCTCCTCTCCAGACTCGGTACTTTGCGGTCTCCTCTGCCACGCCACATTCACGTGTGAAGATTTCAGTAAAGTGTCAGCAGTCCTTTCTTACGATACAGTCTCAAATCTGTAAAGAAATACCGCAGAAGAGTCAGAGAACGTGGGGATTAGCTCTCTCTGTCTAGATTACGAAAAGGCCCTCAAATACTGATGCTGGATGCGAAGGGGAGCACTCTGTGTGTGTGTGTCTCTGGCAGTTCATCTTCCTGTACCCTCCCTCCTGGTATTAGGACCCAGGCGCCTCTCCCAGTCTTATGGCCCCGAAGAATGTCGTGTGCTTGCTCATGTTGATGGAGATGTCGGCGTGGACCATCTTCACGGCAATCTTCTGCTTAGCTTTCAGGAGGCAGACACCGGCGGTGTAACAGGTGTTGAAGTTAGTCTTGCCAGTCTCTATGCTGCGGGTGCACTGTAGAAAGGGTTTCTCATCTACCACCACCTCATAGCTTGCAAAATCCGTGAAGTTGATGTAGTAAACCTGACAAAAAAAAAAAAAGAGGTGCTGTTAGGAAGCTGTGTGCGTGTACGGACTGACTAGCTGTCTCTCGCTCTCTCTTCTCCTGTACCAGCTTCAGACGCACTGCATAGATCATAAGTAATGTCGGCTCTTGGCAACAGGCTTGACAAAGCATTCAGTCTTAATCAATGCTAAATTGCGACAGCTTTCAAGCATCCCTGCTCTCCAAAGTGCTTAGCTCTCACCATAGGACTTTACACGAAAACTCATGTTGGCAAATCTTTTTTTTTATTCCTCCAAAAAAAAAACAAAACAAAACCCAAGATTTGTTCTTTCCTAGCTCCTTCCCTCCTCAAAACTGTAATTGATGCCCCGATTCTCTGGTATTGTGAAGTGCATCCTTCCCTCTGGCCTTCTCACCCCACACTACTCCTTTGCAATACATTCAGAAAGTAGCAGCAAGAATGAATCATTCTACTATTCTTTAGATCTGTCCCTGCCACCCCCTCTTTCAGTCTGACATGTTTCCCCATCTGCTTTCACATTAAACTCTCTCACATTCCTGCCCCGTCCTACATTTCAGCTTTCATCTCTCATTACATTCCCTCCCCACATCCTACTCTCAAGTACCTTCCTCTCTCCTCTCTGTTCCTCCCACACCCTGCACAGGACTCTTCCCACCCCCTTCCTTCCACACACACTGTGCGCGCAACACAGGCCTCTCCCCTCTCGATTCTTCTCTACATGCCACCCTCCTCCTGCAGTCAGCACTGGCTTCTCTGTTTCTCTCCAATCATCCCACCCCCTCCTTCCTCCTCATCACAGGCCTCTCTCTCCTGTCCTTCCATACATCCCACCTGCATTACAGCAAAAGATTCTCCCCCATGGTTCTTCCCTATGGGGGTCGATGTAATAAGCTGCACTGAACCTAGGTTTTTACTCCAGTTTTTGTGCAAGTTTTACAGCACTAACATTAATCAGGTAAGCAATATGGGTTTGAGCACCACCACCACCCACGCTAAGAAACTCAACAGCATGCTTAGCACAGGTACATGCAAATCCCATTAGATGAAGGCATTAGCTATTGCAGGGCAATGCAGACATACATTTTAGCGCATGTTTTCTAACACAGGAAATTTAAATCCATGGTTAGGGCAGGAGTAAAAATTGAGTCACATTTCTGGTGGACACTTTAATCTATTGTGGTGCTGTGTGTAGGTGCTTCTCTGTGGCAACCATGCATTATGTATGTATTTTTGTTTTATGTTTGTTAAATTTTGCTGGTGAGCCGAAGAATTAAGAGTGGCAGGAACTTTAGAGCAAAGAAAAGAGGGAAGAGAGTGAGGAAAAAAGTCACTTTATTGTTGGAGAAGAAAGGAGGGTCCATGAGGAGCAGGCTCACGCCATTCCTCCTCTCACACCTATGCTCAGCACAGGCCTCTCTCTTTCCCTCCCATTCATCTCACCCCTCCCACACCACATGCTTAGCACAGGTCTCTCTCCTCTCTGTCCTTCTCACAGCCCTTATCCCTTGACACATCTTCCTGCAACTTGCCCTAACCAAAGGCCTAACTATAACCTACCTACTCATCCAATATCTTTTCAGCTCACTTTTGCCTCCAAGCCTTCCCCTTGCTGCTTGTTACCTCTGAAACATTCACCCCCAGGGAATAAACCAGGTCTCTTCTCTGGTCTTCCATGAAGAAGCCCTTTTTTCAGGAAAGCATTCCATCAACTTCTTTAAAACCCACCGTCGTCCTTATGATCTTCCAAAAAAAACAAACAAACCACTGCTGCAGATGTTCCGATCCTCTCTCCTCTGACTGCATTCCCCTTACTGCCTCCATTGTTCATTCTAGCCTGCCCTGTGTGCTCACCCTATGTATCTAACTTTGCCCTTTAGACTGTTGCATACTCCCTAATGTCAGCACAATACAAAACTAATATTAACAAAGATGGGTGCAAAGGCTGAGAATAGCTGTGCTGAAAGTCTTTTATAAGATGGGAGAAAGAACCAGTATTTTTGTCCTGAATTTTCCTATTTGAGCATGCAATATCCCACCTCAACTGTTCCCTGCATACAGGATATCGTCTAAAGACTGCTGGATCTATGTACAAATCACGAACAAGTAAATTATTATAACAAGAGACACAAAGTCTTCTGGTTATAAACTGCAGCATTTTGTATGGTACTAGTGCTGCTAAAATTCTTTGCCCAACAAAAAACTCTTGATGAAATCTTTAATGGATGATGTTGTCAGCTTTTAGGAAATGTGCCCTTTTCATTACTATTACCTTCCATTTCCGTTGCAGAACTTTGTAAAAATATGTTGCTGGAATCGCTCCTGAGAACAAAATAGGGTGGGTGTGGGAGGGGTGAGATGAATGGAGGGAAAGAGAGAGGCCTGTGCTGAGCGTAGGTGTGAGAGAAGGAATGGCGTGAGCCAGCTCCTCATGGACCCTCCTTTCTCCAACAATAAAGTGACTTTTTTCCTCTTCCTTCCAAACCAACCTACCTGTGTCCAGCAGAGAAGGCCGTGCCAAAACATGGCGTGATGACTGCTGGATTCTCCAAGTCTACATTAACTGAACTGATAGGAAGCTCTTTTATGAGGATACCACGTTCATATTTCTTTTGCTAGCGGTGCAAGTCTGGTACTTGGTTTTTAGGGCTCTTAAGTTTGCAATGTTCTTGCCTCCGAGTGTGCACTGCTTCACAACACCCCAGCCACAAAAATCCTACCAAGGTAGCACACATGCTCCGCAGCAGCAGACTGCGGGCACAGCCGAGTACTGATCTCCAGGGCTGGCAAAACTGGGGCTTTAACATATAGAAGCAGTGCCAGCGCAAATACCTATAATGTCTATACACGCCTACGAAATTCTGCTAATTTTTGCCAAAATTATGCTCAGGATCTCTAGGGACCCAGGACTTGCGTGGTAAAAATTCCTTGAGCTTTTTGCTCTCTATCTCCTGCTTTTAGACATTTTAAAGAGATCAGGTTTAAATGTGGCAAGCTGCAGTATCTGGTAGGAAGGTTATATGCAGTTTTCCTGTGTTACAGCTGGGTCAGGCTAGGATAATTCTAACCCAGCTCTACCCTCACAGACCATCTATAATATGCTGTATGGCGTTTGCTAGAACCAAAGCTCTCAAAATCAAAATGAAAGCTTTTTAATGATTTTTCCAGGGTCAGTTAAGACATTAGGGGTGGTGTAAGACGAAAGATCTGCATCACAGGAAGTCCTTGTAGGGAAATGGCATGCTAAGATCATGGCCCATGCTATCACCAACGCAGGGTTTCGCCTTCATGTGTGCAGATATAAATCTGAATTATGAGACCTTTTACATTTTTGCTTTTCTCACAAGGGCCCTGATCAAAGTTTTTGTTGTCTTCAAGCCCAGTTTGTGGCTTTTTGTAGGGCTCATCTCATTTTTTTTTTTTTAAATTAAATTAGTAATTTTTATTGCAGTCCAAAAACAGGTGCAACAGTACACCAAGCATTGTAGGGCTCATCTCTAGCAGGTCGATCCAGTAAAGTGTGCTCCGTCGGAGCGCACTGTCACCCTGCTCTGGACGCGTGTTTTCCCTTACCCTTACTCAGTAAGGGGAGGAAAACACGCGGCCCACCCGCGGCACCTAATAGCGCCCTCAACATGCAAATGCATGTTGATGGCCCTATTAGGTATTCCCGAGCGATCCAGTAAGTAAAATGTGCAGCCAAGCCGCACATTTTACTCTAAGAAATTAGCGCCGCCCAAAGGTCGGCGCTAATTTCTTCCGGCGCCAGGGAAGTGCACAGAAAAGCAGTAAAAACTGCTTTTCTGTGCACCCTCCGACTTAATATCATAGCGATATTAAGTCGGAGGTCCCCAAAAGTAAAAAAAAAGTAAAAAAAAAAAAAAAAATTTTTTGAATTCGGCCCGCGGCTGTCGGGCCGAAAACCGGACGCTCAATTTTGCCGGCGTCCGGTTTCCGAGCCCGTGGCTGTCAGCGGGCTCGAGAACAGACGCCGGCAAAATTGAGCGTCGGCTGTCAAACCCGCTGACAGCCGCCGCTCCAGGCCAAAAGGAGGCGCTAGGGACGCGCTAGTGTCCCTAGCGCCTCCTTTTCCTCGTTTGCACCGCGTCGCCTAATTTAAATACTGGATCGCGCGCACCGGCGAGGGGCTGGTGCGCGCGCCGGGAGAGCGGGCGTTAGTCCGCTCTCCCACGGACTTTACTGGATCGGGCTGTAGGAGAGCCTGTTTCTTCCTAGCACTTGTTGTTCACTTGGATCTTTTGTACTGCACATCTGTTTGTTCCAGTTTTAGGGCATAAAATGTAATAAGTCACAGGAAATCTCAAGGAACATTCTCCCAATAAAAGGATAGCATGAAACTGAAAAAGAAATAGGAAAAGATGTGTGGCATAAGCTTACAACGGTATTCCAGAAGTTTCCAAATCCACAAGCAATGAAATGCTTTTTTTCAGTGATTCCAATGCAGCAATTTGCAAAAGGATTTGGCCCCCTGACACGGTTATGAGCTCTGAACAGGTAACTGATTTCACTGGAGTTAAGGCTTTTACGCCTTTGATATCTCTTCGAGCGAAACACAGGACATGACAGTGGACAGACTTCTTTTGCAAATTGTTGTATTAGAATCTCTGAATAAAAGCATTTCTGAACCATTCATAGTCACTTGTGGATTTGGAAACTCTTTTTTTTGGGGGGGGGGGGGGGGGGGAGGGGGGGGGGAGAACAACAGCTATAAAGCTTACTCCACACATCTTTTTCTATTTATTTTGTATTTGAGTGTGCGGCTCTTTGCTCTAAACTGAACAATGCCAGCATGACAAACAAAACACCCTGCACATGCCCATAGCAAAGCTTTCAGTCCTACATATAGAAAAGAGGAGTTAGGCCCAAGACCATACTCACTTCTACCTGACTATAGATGAAGTAGGTGCCATCCACCAGCACCTCCAGCTCCCCACTGCGAGCGTGCAGCTTGAAGACTTTTGGGTTCATGGCGATCCGGGACCAGTCATTAAGGATTCCACCTGAAAGATCTCAGTGTGAGAGAACGGCCGTCACTCAGTACATGTCAGAACGAGCACCACAAGAAAAGAGAAAGTCACACATAAGAAAAACATTTCTGATCATCAACACAAGGAATCGGAAGGCAAGGGATGAGCCATTTTATCCCAAACGGCCTACACTCCAGTCGTGCCAAACTCTACCCAACCCATCTATGTTGCAGTGATGGTATAACATGAGGTTAATGTGATGATGTCTCATGCAACCCAGGAAGAAAAAAAATCAGACAAAATTCTTCTACCTTTTTATGGTTTCCCTATGTGAAAACCAGATCCATAGGGAAAGCACTTACTTTTTTGCTGTCATATCTATTATGTATCTTGTATTTTGTCTACTTTATCATGCTTATTACATTATTGTAATATGCACCATGCTTACATATTATAGTGTATGTATGGAAATGTCTCAGCAATCCTGTACCTTGCTCCAAGTAGTCCGGTAGGGGAGTGCATAACAAATCCTTGAAATAAATAAAATCTGGCTATTCCAGCTGTTTAATCCATAACAAGGAAAGGCAGGCTATTTTAGTACAAAGTATCAATATTTGCATTTTATTTTAAATCAGCAGTTTAGAAGTATAGACACACGTTCAAAGAATAGCAGAGAAGGCATTCTGAATGGATACCCCACCGTGACACACAGTCAATGCCTATGAAGTCCTCGGTGATGTAAAACAGGGTTTCTTACCTAGAACAGGTGTTCCCTACGGACAAGCAGGTTAATCAGCCACCCGAGGGGGTGACCTAACTCTGATGCAAAGCATTTCCCGGATTGCTCTGGAAATGCCAAAATCGTTTTTCACAAACATGTGGGACTTTCCAGCTCTAGAGACACATGAAAAGCTGAAGAAGCCAACTCCAAGGAGAGGAAGATGGGAATGTGTGCCTGATGATCCTGCTGCCCACGCAGGACAGCCACTACAAGGAAGCAGGATGAATCAGTCACAAAAGTCCCTAACAAACGGTGGTCAGCCAACAAAAAAAAAAAAGGGGAAACAGTTGCAAACAACAGGCAAAAAAATGTGTATTTTGTGGATGAACAACTTTCTCTTATTTTCCTTTCATTTAATTATGTTTTTAAATTTATAACAGAGAAGACAACCCAGAATAATATAATGGGCCCTAGGTAGGATGGAGCTGTGTTCTAGCCTTCAAAGACTGCGCAAATCTGCTGTCACTATGGGAGAATCTGAACACATCGCAGCCTCAATGGAGGCTGATCTTACATAGCACAGTGATGTTTGCCACAGCTCTGACCTTACCGGCTTCCACATTCAGGCCTGCCTGCACATAACAAAACAAGATGCAATCTACTATCCAATCAGAAATAGTACATTTGGAGTCCAGCCTAGTGACTTCAAGTGGGAATTGCAGTGCATTGTCACGTGGAAGGTCCCCAATTTGATCCCATGCTGGTTCTTCCACTTCCTGGGTCAGTCAGGGGTGTTGGTGTGGGGTGGTGTGGTGTGGTGAAGATACTCCTAGTGTTCACATTCAGGGTTCTAGAGGGAGAGCTGGTGCATGTCCCCAGACTAGTACCGTGTCTGCAATGACTGGAGATTTTATGTTTGTGTGCATATAAAATAGGGAAAAAAATCTCCTCAGTAGCTGTGAATGAAGGCTCAAGGTCCCAAATCTTAGCCCTGGTTCTCACTGAGCTGGAAGCACAAAGAAACAGGAGGAAATGGCCTGGTGCAAAGATTAATTAAAAGAAATGGCAGTGCTGTGTACTGTGGGAGTACAGGAGGGGAGGAGAAGTGATCTTGGCCATTGCTTAAGGGTGAAACCTAGTAGTCTGATTCAGAGTCTAATTCCTGGGGGAATTCTGAGCTACTGTGGAGTGCAGAATTTGCGCAGAATTCCCCCCCTGCGCAGAAAATAGCAGAGGAGACCCCGGCATGCTGCGAACTGAGCGTGTCCCACAGCACACGGGATGCGCTCCGTTCGCGGCAAAGATGAAGGCCTGGTGCGCCGTTCACAGCGAAAATGGAAGGCCCCCGTGTGCCGTGAATGGCACGCCCGGGCCTTCATCTTCGCCACAAACAAAGCACATTCTGCGGCACACGGGGGCCTTTCCTTTTCGCTGCAAATGGCACGCCGGGCCTTCATCTTTGCCGTGAATGGAGCGCGTCCCGCGGCATGCCGGTGAGAGAGAATGTGTGTCAGAGAGGGGAGGGTTACAGAGAGCATGGTTGGTAAGAGGGGTATGGGGAGGGTGAGAGAAAGTAGGAGGGTGTGAGAGCACGGGAGGTAAGAGGGTGGGTGGGGGGATGCTTGAGTGTGGGTTTCAGAGAGAAGGAGTCTATATGAGAGGAGGGGGATGCCGGTGAGAGAATGTGTATGTGAGAGAGGAGACGGGGTGTGAGGGAGGGTGAGAGACAGCTTGGTTGGTAAAAGGGGGAGTGGGGGGGGCTGCTTGAGTGTGGGTTTCAGAGAGGGAGCCTATATGAGGGAAGGGGTGTGGAGGAGGGGAGAGTGGCAGAGCAAGAGGGTGTGTGAGATAGCATGGTAGGTAAGAGGGGGGATGCTTGAGTGTGGGTTTCAGAGAGAGAGAGCCTATATGAGGAGATTGTGAGGGAGTATGTATGTGTGTGAGAGATTGGGGGCTCGGGTGTATGAAAAAGGGATCATGTGTATGTGAGGGTGCAAGGCTGTATGAAGGGATTGTGTATGTGTGAGACAGAGCCTGTGTGAAGAGCTGCGTGAGAGAGAGACATAGGTAGCCTGTGTGAGGATGTATGTGTGAAAGAGAAAAGGAGCTTGTGTGGGTGTATATGCAAGAGAGAGGGCCCTGTATGAGGGGATGTGTGTGTGTGCGAGAGAGTGAGGGAGCCTGTATGAGGGTGAGTGTATGTGTATTAGAGAGAGGGAGCATGTGTGTGAGAGAGGGAGGTACAGAGGGAGCCTGTGTGAGGGGCAGTACTGAGAACAGGGTCAAAGTCTGGGACTGGCAATAGAGTGGAAGGGGTTGAGCCTAGAGGTGGAGGGGAGAGAGATACTGGCAGCTGGAGGAGTTGGGGCCTGAGAGGGCAAAGTGGCCAGGGGAGAAGGGAGAGCGAGTGGAAGGGACACTCTTACAGTGAATTTCTAGGGAAATTTTGCTCAAAATATTTAAAATTCTGCAACTTTAAGTAATAACTTTTTTCTGTAATAATTTAAAATGTAATTACTTAAAGACGGTCATGTAAATTGTGTTATTTTGACCCATATAAAGTTTGCAGAATTTTCAGTTTATGTGCGCAGAATTCCCCCAGGAGTAATTCAGAGCCCATGAGTGCAGGAATCTGGAAGGAGCATGGGTGCATAGCTCCTGGCCCAGGTATGCTGTGTATTTGAGGGGTGGGGGCATAACATTAAATATGGCAAAATCTCCAGCAGTATGAATGAAGACTCATGACCTGAGGAAAAATATAGGCAGGATGATTGACAAAGTTGGTATTCCAACATCATCTTAGACAGGAATTTCAGATGTGTGTGCAGCACCATGTATTGGGCTAAAATCTGATATAAAGTGGATAAGTCAGGAAAGCCTGATGCTCCCCAACTCTACCAGATGAAGTGATCCTCCTTCCAAAAAAATATATCTTTCAAGCTCAGGTACTTGAGTCCACAAAAGTCTAGAGGTTCAAAAAGAGCTTTCATTAGCTGGGTGAGAACCACACTGAGGTCTCAATGACACAGCAGGAAGCCTGATGGAAGACTTCAATTGAAGCAAGCCCCCCATAAAGCAGACAACCAAGGGCTGTCCAGAAAAGGTTTTTCTTTGTACCTGACAGCGATATGCACCAGTTGCACACTTAGCTGAGCTACTGGAGACTTGATCCTGAAAGATGTAAAAGGTACATAAGAACACAAGGCTTGCCATACTGGGTCAGACCAAGGGTCCATCAAGCCCAGTATCCTGTTTCTAACAGTGGCCAAGCAAGTTCACAAGTACCTGGCAGGATCCTAAGGGGTAGATAGAGTCCAAGCTGTTTATCCCAAGAATAAAGCAGTGGATTTCTGCAACTCTCCCTTAATTGTTAATGGACCTTTCCTCCAGAAACCTGTCCAAACCTTTTTTTAAATGCAGTTATACTAATAGCTTTCACCACATCCTCTGGCAATGAATTCTAGAGCTTAATTATTCGTTCACTAAAAAAAATATTTCCTCTTATTAGTTTTAAATGTATTACCTAGTAACTTCATTTTGTACCCCCTGGTCTTTGTACTTTTCGAAAGAGTAAACAACTGATTAATGTTTACTCGTTCCATTCCACTCATTTTATAGACCTTCTTTCATATCTCCCCTCAGCTGCCTCTTCTCCAAGCTGAAGAGTCCTAATCCCTTTAGCCTTTCTTCACAGGTGAATTGTTCCATTCCCTTTATTATCTTGGTCACCCTTCTCTGTATCTTTTCTAATTCTGCTATATCTTTCTTGAGATGAGGTCACACCATGGAGCGATACAGAGGCATTGTGATATTCTCTGTTTTATTCTCCATTTCTTTCTTAATAATCCCTAGCATTCTATTTGCTTTCTTGGCTGCTGCTGCTGCACACTGAGCAGATGATTTTGTATTTTTAATGATGACACCTAGATCCTTTACCTGAGTGGTAACTCCTAATGTGGAACCTTGCATTTTGTAGCTATAATTTGGGTTATTCTTCCCTGTGCATCACTTTGCACTTGTCTACATTCAATTTAATTTGACATTTGCATGTCCAGTCTCCCAGTTTTGCAATTTCTCACAATCCTCTTGTGATTTGACAACTTTGAATAATTTTGTGTCATCGGCTAATTTGATCTCCTCACTTGCTGCTCCCTTTTCCAGGTCATTTATAAATATAATAAAAAGCATAGGCCCCAGAACAGATGCCTGAGGCACTCTACTATTCACCTTTTTCCATTGGGAAAATTTACCATTTAGCACTAATCTCTGTTTTCTATCTTTTAAGCTGCTGGCAATTCACAATAGGACACTGCCCTATCCCATGACTTTCTAATTTCACAAGAAGTCTCTCAAGCAGTTTCTGTGTGGGGCAAAAGAAAGGATCTAGGGTCCTGTCTGCACATCAGAGAGCAAACCTTCTCAATGTGTAACCTTAAGACCCAGTGATTCCTTTCTAGAAGCCAGAAGCATCCAAAACACTCCACTGGAGAATCCAAAGAACAAATTATTTTGCTCTTGACATCCAGGCTCCGACAACCTGATTCTGCTTGATCAAAGTTGGGGAATCCCCAATCAGATCGATTCCCTAATACCTTCTAAAGGAGCCAGAACGAAATCTGTCTGTCAAACAGAGCTATGAGGATCATGGTTTCCTGGTACCCTATGAGTTTTATTAAGGCTTTTTCAATTTAAGGTTATTGAAGGATATGCATACACAAGGTTTTTCCCCAGTGAAGAAAGAACGTGACTGATACTAGATGCCTTCTGATCTCTTCCTGGAGCAGACGCTCTGAACCTTCCTGTTCACAGGGAGGTCATAACAGGCCTCTTGTGTATTGACAATCAATATTCCCTTGAGTAGGGAAACTGTCACCTCCTGAACCAGTGACCACTCATGGATACTTCCAAGACATTTTCTCCTCCTGCCACATTTGTGGCCCTTAGATTGTCCTGTCAGAGATGGTCCAGTTCTATACGCTAAGAGTTTACAGACATAGAAGGAAAGAACTTGTTGTTCCCTGTTTGTTCAGGGCAAGCAAATACCCGATTGTCTTTTTGAATTAGGCTAATTTTGTTGGCCATCTGATTTCTGAGTGTTCACTGCTGCCAGAACTTCCAGGATAATTTATGCGATAGTGAGTTTCCCAGACCGACCAGGAGCTCTGGGTATGGAGTCCATTTGTGATAATGATTTGGTGAGGAGGATTATGGCAAGGTCATTCTTTGGCAAACTGCATTGGACAAGCCACCAAGATGGGGAGCTTCTAGGTTATTCTACAACATTATTGGATGCACTCTTGTAGCCCTCGCATGGCCTGAGTCCATTAAAATTCTAAGGCCCACTGGACGTGAATCATTTAGAGATGAATCATGGGCATGACATGACCTGTTGATTCCAAAGGACCCAGCAAACTCAATGTGCTTCTAGCTGATGTCTGCTGACTCTTGATAGCTGTCTTCACAGTGGTCATTTGCTCAGGTATCCCTGTTGGTGTGGAGAAAGGCTTTTGCCTCAGTAGCAGAGCCCCTATACATTCCAACTGAGGGCACGGGTAAGGGGTTAACAGGGTAGACTGGGTAGTGCAACTGGTCTGCATATGCAGACATCCACAATATTACTCTCCCCTAATGTCAGTTATCCATGAAACACAACAATCCCCATTCTCTAATCAAGCAGCGAGTAAAGTGGGAACAAGTTTATTCCTCAAAGAAAGAAATTTAAGGAATCTACCAGTGATTGATCTAGACTTTGATGAATTCATTCTTTCTAGTCTGATTATTGCTGCGATCCTGGATGCATGGAAATGGCATTGGAAGAACACTGTGCCACATCTTGAAAACACAAAGTGCCAAACTTGCTGGTTGCCTGTGGCAGGAAACCATACCCATGATCAACTAACAGTGTGGTACCAAGGAGTGGGTGGCACAACAAAGCTAGAGAGACTGAGAATTGTTGTCAGTAGAAAATCAGTGTGATGTAAATTTATATTTTTATTTCAGATTACTTTCCAGTTTTAGCATCAAATATCCAAGTACTTTCTGAGATTAGCAATGCACCAAGATCTCTGCATACAGGAAAGGACTTTTTCCTGTGATGTGCCAATTACTGTAATTCACTGTATATTGGAATACCTAACACTAAACCAGTGTCTGCAACTCATACAGAATGCTGCAGCTTGAACAATGAGGAATGAAGCATAGAAACATGATGGCAGAAATAGACTATTACTACCTATCCAGTCTGCCCACCCACACCAACTATTCAGCTTTACAATCCCTACCACTCCCCTCAGAGATTCCCTATGCTTGTCCCGTGCCTTTTTGAATTCAGATACTGTACTCGCCCCCATCACCTCCACTGGAAGGCTGTTCCATGCATCTATCATCCTCTCTATAAAGAAATATTTCCTTAGATTATGTCTGAGTCTATCCCTTTACCCCATGACCCCTTGTTCTACACCCAAGATCACACCAGTCTTAAAAACAAAACCAAAAAATAAACCTCCCATTGGTTCCAACATTCTACCTTGCCAAATTTAAAATCCTGATTGTAGCCTACAAGGGCTTGAAGGCAAAGCACCACTCTACTTTGGCAGTCAACTTACCCCATAAACGCCCTCATGTCCTCCATGCTCACACAAGCCTGGTTAGCAATATCACCCCCCCCCCCCCCCAGAAAAAAGAACCAAACATATTGAGTTTTCTACCATCAAATATCAGACACGCTCTGGAGCTTCTAGCTTTCAGAAAACTACTAAAAATGTGGCTCTTCCAAGCAGCATTTGGCTCATAGCCACAATCCAGGTTGTAATCAGAACTTCCTGCTCATGACACATAGCACTTTATTAGGTAACCACCTGATACCCTCCAGCTCCTAAACTATGATCGACCTAGTTCCATTTTTATTACATGATATATTGATGCTCCCTACACTTGTGTTTATTGGAGATGTTAAAACTGTGAATACTGCTCTGCTGTAACACTGTCTATTTGTGAGATTATGAATATACTGCTGCTCTCTTTTCAGTGGGGTAGAGAGGGTGGGGGGGGGGGGGCAGGGGGCCAAGGTCTATAGGCACCAGGCTGTAGGGAGCGCCCTAGGACGGGGGATCCCATCCCGTCCAGGCAAGAAAAGGGCCGGCTGACACCAGGAGAGCCCATCCCCCACCTGGTGGCAAAAGAAGTGGTGGAGACCCGCAGGTGCAGGGGGAGCCCATCCCGCCCGGTGGCAGAAGGGAAGGCCACAGCCGCCACAGGAGCCCATCCTGCCTGGTGGCAAAAGAGATGGTGGCCCGCGGCTGCCTAGAGTGGGAGGGCGTCACGAACGAGCTTCCAGGGGGCCGCAAGCAGCAGTGAGCCGGGACATTGTGAGCAGGGGAAGGTGCGTGCAACCATCGGTGGACCCAATCCCACTGGTAGCTTAAAAAAAGGGGAAGAGAGGCTGACCTCATCCAATGGCGGCTGAGCAGAGGACCCCCTTCCCCTTATCTGTACAGGCACGTGGTATCAGAATTTGCGAGAGTAGCACGTTCTCTTTCCTGATCTTGAGATGCACAAGATCAGTATGGAGGAAGTGCTAGCCCTGAGAATTCTTAATATTGCGGGGGCTTACAAAGAGGCAGAAGCAGTGATGAGTGATCTGCTCTTCTCCAACAGCCAACGCAGCGACGACGATGACAATGGCAACAAAGAGAGGCTCTGAGGCTGCCGGAAAAACAAAGAGAGGTGCCCTGCCTTCAGTGTGTATATGTGTATGAATGGGAGCTTGTGTGTGCATGTGAGATAATGGGAGCCTGCCTAGGGTGTGGTGTGGTGTGGGAGAGATGAGAGAGGGGGAGAGAGAGAGAGATGGATGAATGGGTACCTGCCTGTGTGTGTGTGAGAATGTTGGACTGCCTGTGTGAGAGACTGGGTGCCTACCTGGGGGTCTGTGTGTGTGTGATTATGAATGGGTGCCTGATGAGAGGTCTGTGGGTGTGAGAGACTGGGTGCCTGTCTGGGAGTATGCATGTACGTATGTGAGAACGAATGGGTGCATGCGTGAGGAGTGAGATAATGAATGGGTGTCTGCGGGTGACAGCCTGTCTGTATGAATGAATCTTGGGGGGGGGGGGGGGGGGGGGGGGGGGGGGAGATTAAGAGCTTTGTATGTGTGTGGGGGGAGGGGAGAGGGTCTTAGAACTTGTGTTTGAGAGTGTTTGGGTATGTTGAGAACATGAATGTATGTGTGAGAGAGAAAGAATGTGTGAGAGAGAAAGAGGATAAAGTTTTTGTGTCCCTGCTAGCCCCCTAATCCTCAACAACCTCTGGAAATCAAGAGCTCCCAGGCATTGAAAGCAGGGGATTTTAAAAAAAAGCCTTATTAGTTTTAATTATTGGGTGTTATTTGATTGTAATTTTGAAATATTTTATTAGTGCTTGGGAAATTTAAAAAAATGTATATGACTAATAGAAGTTATTCTCTCTTGTCAGTAGTTTTTTAAAATATTCTTTATTAGTATGGTTTTATTCTTATAATCATGCTTTAGGTTTCTTGATTTTGTTTTATGAGGAATGGTGGTTCTATTTTTCCATTGTTAATATACAGAGTCTGGCTTCTTGGGGTTTCCATTTCAGTTTTAATCTGCATACTGCTGGTTCTAATTTGAGATCTTTTATTCTGTATTTGGTGAGGGATCTGTCTCTGCTCTGTGCATGTGATCAAGGTGAGAGACTCTGCTAGAGTGTAGTATCTGTGTAGGGAAGTAGAGAAATCAGGTTTGTTTTGTTTCCTCAGTAGGTGGTGCATTGGTGTTCTGGGATCCAGAGTAATATTTATAGTGTTGATTTTTCACAGGTAGGGTTCTTCTTGTTTGAGTCTTTGGTTACATTATGATAGGTTTGCTGTATAGATTTTGAGTGTCTTATTTGCGAGGTTTTGTGTTAGTTCACAATGTGTCTGGCAGTGGAAGGAGTTTGTGCTACTATTACTGTGAGCTGCCTGTTGGGATGTGGTGCGGTATTTGTTTCTCTTTCAGGCCAATGCTATACCATGCGCTGGCTGCAGTGCACGGTTTAACCTGTGATTGGACGCGTGTCCATATCCCCCAATGGTAAACAGGGGTTAGTGTGTCCAAAATACACTTCTAATCGCACGTGTAACAGCGCTCATCACATGCAAATACATGCTGATGAGGCTATTATCGATTCCCCCTCCATGCAAAAAGTGTGCCAAAGATGCACACTTTTACTCTCAAAAATTAAGACCAGCTCTGGAGCTGGTATTAGGTCTTGAAGAGCCCAAAAAATGTACAGAAAAGCAGAAAATACTGCTTTTCTGTACTTACTCCGACTTAATATCGTGGTGATATTAAGTCAGAGGAACTAAAAAATGAGAAATGTCAAAAAAAAAAAAAAAAGAGAGTCAGCAGTCAGGTTGGGAAAATGGACACTAAAATTGCGAGTCCATTTTCCTAAGTGGCTGATAGCCAGCTCTCCCGGGCGCTCGCTGCCAAGGAGTTGCTAGGGGAGCACAATTTCCCCTAGCGCTTCCTTTTCACCGTGGCAGCCCATTTGCATTCAGCATTGGGGGCGCTCGGAGAGGGGGACTGGCATGCGTTAAGGGAGCGGACGCTCAATCATGAGCACCCCTTTAATGTGCACTGATATTGCATCGGCCCGTTTGTGTGTGTGTATCCGATTGCTCCTTTCAGCAACCTGAAGAGAATCAAAACTGGAATTCTGAGCTTCTGTCCAGCAGTTCGACTGTCTGTTATTTGGCAAATAATTCAACAGCCGATTGGTTGGTGAGAGACTGACATATACACATACATAAATACATGATGTAACCCAACTTTGGTGGGAGGCCCAACAAATTGTATGGATGGAAATGGGGGGGGGGAGGGGGGCATGGCTCAAAAGGTTTGCGCGCACCTGGACTCGAGTGCCACCGGTCTGGGGGGGCGGTGACAGCATGGTCTCTCCTTCCCACCCCTGCAGTCCGGAAGTGGTGCAGTCTATGCGAGTGGGAATAAGGAAAGGCTATGCAGTTGCATCTAGAGGAAAGAACAGAGTGTCCTCCGTGCCGTGGCAGGAAGGGGAAGCATCAGCCCTGGGCCTGCACAGGAGCAACAGCGAGCTGCAGACACAGGAAACAGTGCAGCAACAGCCCCTCCCCTGCCCCCCACAGCCTCAAGAAGAGAAGGCTGCCCGCTGCAGTACAGCTTCTGATGGGACGGGGAGAGGAACTGAGCATGCCTGTCTCTATGTGTGTGTGTGAGAGCATGTTCTGTGATTCAGCATGTGTGTATATATGAGAAAGAGGAGAAGACTGTGAGCCAGAATTCCTCTCCTCTCCTTGCTAATTCACAACAATCTCAAGGCATCTAGAAATCAATAGATCCCAGGTATGGACAGCAGAAGTTTTATCTTTTTTTTTTTTTTTTAAAGTATTGGATGGTGTACGTGTCTGCTGTTTTGAAATATTTTATTGGTCTTTGAAAAATTAATATGCGTTTTATATTATTGGATGTTACTCTTTTTTGTCAGTTGTTTTGACATGTTTTTATTAGGAAGGTTTTACTTCTATTGATGATTTATGAGGAATTGTAATGTTTGTTTTGCCATTGTTGCACTGCATACATAGTCTGGCCTGTTATAATTTACTGTTCTGGATCAGGCAGATATCAGAGTTTGCCATCCAGGCAGCTAAACTTTTTCTCCAGTCCTCATGACAAAGATTCTTTAAGTTTGAAATTATTTATTGTACAGGTAAATTCTACTTACAATCGTTGCATCTCAAATGTAAGCCCCAAGGCAAAGATCTTTGGTAACTGGAGACAGAGTAGCAGGAATTGGTTTATGGTAGAGGTAGGAAGCATGAGGAATATGAGGCTGATTTAGTCTTCAGAAGAAGGCAGTAAGAGAAAAGGTAAAAACTCGATCATTTCAGGGAGTTTTACAGAGCCTGCTGGCTTAGAAGGAAGCGTGGGGTGAGTGAGTTATCGTCAAGAGCTGCTAAAGGAAACGCCTCCACAAGCTGGGGGCAGGGGGGCAAGGTCCAATGGCAGCGAGCCTACGAACCATGTGACACAGGGGGAGCATGAAGGGCAGTCCCTTGAGCCTATAAGGCACCTAAGAAGACTCAAATTAGATTGAGGGGCATTCAAGCTCTTCCAATAGTGAGAGAAAGTGAAAGGAGGGGAGGGAGCTTCTCTTAAGGGTAAAGGCTCCTCTTAAAGGCGAAGGCTCACAGACTTTTATCATGGGTTACAAATAATGTTTCAATATCAAGAATCCTCAGAAGGGAGGACTGCACTAAACACAGTTAAACTACAGTATATACAATACAAACATGTACCCACTGCTGGGGACAGAACATTTACAGTTCAGTTTTTGTCTACAAATTTGTATTACTACTTTATGATCAGTTTATTCTGTATTTGGTGAGGGTCTGTGTGTTCTGCATGTGTGATTGAGGTTAAGTATTCAGCTAATGTATAGTTTCAATATAGGGATCTATAGAAACTCTGTTTCCCTATTAGGAGGTATATTGGTGTTTTAGGGCCTGGTGTAATGTTTGCAGGGTCACCTTTTCATAGGGTTGTAACTATTTGAGTGCTGGAGATTAGTGCTGTTTTGGAATGGGAGGTTTATTATATTGTAATTATAATTTAGTTTGTTCATGGCTTTCTGAGGACCAAGCACACACCCAACATGCTTTGCAATAGTCCTAATACCATATGTGGTTTGGCTTTTTTTCACAGGGTTTTCTGGTTGATATCACAGCTGTGTATATAAATATAATATACATACTGTTGTGACATTTTTACTCCAAAAGACTGTACTTTGTGTGCTTTTTCATGTAAAATCTTTTATTATAAAAATGCATAGTTTGAAATTGTGTGTGGAGAGGGCTGAGATAGGGGGAAGGCTGGGCACAAAGCTGTAAGATTAACTTAGGGTGCCTAATACCCTGGCACTGACCCTAATTAGTAATAGAAGACAAATTTACAGCCAAATTTTAAATCCTCCCTGCACGCAAAAAATGGATTATACGCGGGTAGCCGAGCCATTGCTGCTGTACCGGGGAAGGGATCGCCAGCGCGTGCATGTTGCTACTGCGCAATAAAATAAAAACAAAGAAAGGTAGGATAAAGGGTGTAGAGGGTAGAGAGGAGAGGGTAAGGGAGGTTAGGTAGGGGAGTAGGGAACTGGGAAGAGGGATCATCGCGTCGCCGTGCGTAAATTAAAAATGTAGCCCCTCCGCGCACGCGCGCCCACAGATGTTAAACTCCGCCTCGCATGTGCGCGCGCCCCTCACATTTCGTAACGCGCGGACGCACGCGTGTTATAAAATAGCCGCATCCATGTGTGCGTGCCGGGAAGCGCGTGCACGTGGACACGCGCGCGTAAGTTTAAAAATCTACCCCTAAATGTTTAAAAAAAAAAAACCAAAACAAAACAGAATGAGGAGGGACCAGCCCACTAATTGTTTGCAGAGGGATGTAGAAAGGTTAGCACTGGCCCTGCATGGCGGCGCCCTGTGGTGATGCGCTGGCGGGGTTCCCATCCTTCTTAGAGAAGAGACCCCGAGCGGTGGTGCCGTGTGGTGATGCGCTGGCCAATGATGAAGGACCACAGGGGAGACAACACTGAATGCTTTGTGCAAGGAAGTTGTGGAATATAAGATTTTTATCAATAAATAAAAAATTGGGCCCCCGGCGCCGTAGATCCTCGCTGCGTCTCTGCTCCTTTGGCTTTTCTTTGACTGACTTCTCATAGAACTATTGTAACACTGTGCGGTTTATCTTACTTGGAACTACTGATGTAAAAAAAATAGACCTGTGTCCCTTTATCCTATTTGTAAGACTAGGAAAGTAAACCTGCCTGCCGTAACATGCTTTGAGCTCTAGCTGGAAAAGCGTGATACCCATAAATAATGATGAATAATAAGTGACAAGATTCTCACACTGTACATGTGAGGGATGCAAAAGTCTAGGCATCCAGAAATCTGTAAATGTTAAAACAAATGTCTCTCTCTCTCTAGTATTATATACATTTCTGGATGCCTAGACTTTAGTTAACGAAGCCTGTTTAAAGTAATCTTAGTTATGGCATAGGCAACACTGGAGAGAGCAGCACTTGTGAACACCACCATTGCATACTGCATTAAGTCCCCCACCAAGAAAGCTCCTCTATTGCAAATGCACTTGCTAATCACTCTTACCATTTTTGACTTGAATTGCAGAACCCTGGCCCTGGAGATGAACCACAGCTGGCTGCAAGTAAAAAAAATAATCAAAAATTAAAAGCATTCAAACCTACATGAAAACGAAGTGGCCTATCTGTAACACAGTAGCACAATCAGTCACACAAGTGGGTGAATTGGCGGCTTTTCAGGGCATGTGTGGGACTTTCCACACAGCAGCTGCCGCCTAGGAGCCCTCAATCTTACTCAGAAGCTTTTTAGAAGCAGGCTGTCTTCCAAGATGAGGTGGGTGGCTATGTGTGGCTCATTACCTGTTACAGGTAAGCAACTTAGTTTACTCCGGTGATAAGCAGGCATAATCATTCACGTAAGTGGAACTCCTACCTAAGGGCTGCATTCATATAAAAGAAAACCAGAAAAAAAATAACAGGAAGCAAACTGTCAACAGGAGGTGAACATGTTTCTTGTTGAAAAGATATTTGTGTATTGTATACTTTTTGTTTTGGAAGGCAACTCGGGGAGGATAGAGTTGGGTTCTATTGCATGAAGAGACCCTGAAGGATACACTGATTAAATTTACTGTTGTGTCAGGAGTCGGTATCTCAGCTCTAATGGGATGTGAACGCACGGTCTGAACTCCACATCACAGCCTTGCAAATCTAAACAGAGGCCCGCCTCAGATGGGCCACAGGCACTGCCATGGCTCTGATATTATGAACTTTGACCCGTCCTTCAAATGTTAGACCTGCCTGGGCATAACAGAAGGAAAGATGCATTCTGTTGCAATTAGAAGCTGCATGTTTTGATTACAGAGATACCAGTTTTGTTGGGGTGAAGAGAGTTGTGTGGACTCTGGTGTGCTCCAGGTAGAAGGCAACAGCTCTTTTGTAATCTGAACTATGCAGGGTTTGCTCATCTTTATAAACATTTATTTGTGCTTCATATTTAAATTACCCGCTGTACATCATTCAATATAAAGTGAGTTACAATAAAATTTTAACCAACCTTACACAGAAGCAGCATAATACATTATTTGTATTTATTAAAATTAATCGCCTATGCTAGGCACTAAGCGATATACGAACATACATACAATAATCACAAAACGTCAAACAAAAATGTTACAACTAAAACAAATAATTCAAAGCACCCCACTGCTTCTTCAACTCCATTTTCCCCTCCCTTTCCCCTCAACCTTCCCTTAATCACAGAAATAAAAATAAGAAATAAGAAGAGCAGCCTGGGAAAGAACACTGGCAAAATGACTAACAAAGATGCAAGAACACCACCACCTTGAGCAGGAATATGGGGATAAGTGCGCAGCACCAGCCCATTACAATAAAATTTAGTATAAGATAGAGATGTCGCTAGGACCTGGCGCGCTAGGACCTGGCGCACTCATAATCTGCAGGATGATGTAACTGTCACCAAAAATATGACTTTCCAGATCAGGTACTTCAGCCCAAAGGAAGCCAGAGGCTTACAGGTTGCTCTCATCAGCTGGGTAAGACCCACACTGTCACCTTGCCTCCCCCATGGACAGAATCTGCCTTGAGAACCAACTGAGGCTACTCAGTTCACCACCAGTGTCTTACTGCCTTCTCTCTCCAGGACCAGCTGCCATGCCTCCCGCGAGGGCTTGCCCCGCCCAGCCACTGACATCAAGGCACGCGGGATAAAGGCACGTGCCAGACGCCACAGGCGCCATGCAGTGCGTGCCGAAAGGGCGCACCAAAGGGGAATGCCCCCTCAGTGCACCCCTTTGTGCACTATTTGGGCACCCATGATTCACAATCACATATTTCATCAAAAAAGTGATATCATTACCTTTAGACATACACTGTCTGTGAGTAATAATGGAAACTTCCTGCATTACTGTAATAACAAAACATGGAAAATATGGGAACAGACCGGCTTTTCAAAAATTAAAAAGATATAGAACATCCAATATCATTACTTTCAACCCAATCTACAGTATTTTCTTACAGCAGCTTTATCGTTAATCTTGATAAATGCTCAATCCTTAACTAAGAAAATCCCGGTTTTGAATGACATATTGACTGAAAAAATCACCTGATGTTTGTTGCATTACAGAGACCTGGTTTAAAGATTCAGATTTAGTTACAATTAACCAACTCTCAAAACATCAATACGACATTTTTTTCTATACCTAGAATTAAGAAAAAAAAGGTGGAGGTATTTTGTTGATTACGAATAAGAAATTTAAACTGGTCAGACAACATTTTGAAAGTTCCTTTCCTTTTGAAATTGGTTTAAGGGTAATTATTTACAAATGTGTTTAATTTATGCTCCTCCAAGCTTATAACTGCTCCCCTCTTATAGAATTTCGACTGACAAGATGTCTCAAGACATACCAGCCATAGTACTTGGGGATTTTAGTTTACACACAGATGTAAAACAGTTATCTGGTGCATGTGAAAACTTTTTAGATACCATAACGGCAATCAGTCTAAAACAAGTAGTAGATCAACCCACCCATAAGGCGGGACCATACCTTAGACCTGATCTTTATAAATCATATTTTTGAAAGCTATTTAATACCCAAATGCACTCCAATACCCTGGTCTGACCATTTTATAATTGAGAATTTTTTAAACATGTAATGCAACTAAAAACATACTTTCTGAACAACCACGTTTTATTGAATTTCGCAAGCCACCCAACCAGGTTGAAATGATTGAGAAGTAACAGATAATATAAATTATAGCAACATTAACACAGCTGTTTCATCATGGGTATCATATACCACTTTGTTAGCTGATAAAATTAGTCCCCTAACAAAAAAAGAAATTTTATTTATTTATTTTTTTGTTTTTATATACCGATCTTCCTACATTAGATGCAAATCAAACCGGTTTTATTTATTTATTTTTTGTTTTTATATACCGATCTTCCTACATTAGATGCAAATCAAACCGGTTTTATTTATTTATTAAACCCACAAAACAAACAAAAAAAAACAAATGCCCCTTGGTACTCTAAGGAACTTAGAGATTTAAAGAAGATTTTATGAAAAAAAGAAAGATGTTGGCGAAAGAATTCTAATTCTGATACCTTAGCATCATACTGTTGCCTACTTACTAAATACAGAACCAAAATTCTCAATGCTAAATGTGAATTCCACACAAAAAGGAATCATGATTTTATGTAGGCGGCCGATTTCGGAGCAGCCTCGGAGGGAACGGAGGCAGGCTGTGCGGCTCTGTGTGCGCAGGCTGCTGATTTTGCGCAGCCTTGCGCGCGCCGACCCCGGATTTTAAAAGATACGCGCGTATGTTTTAAAATACGGCGTACTTTTGTTCGCGCCGGTTGCACTAACAAAAGTACATGCACGCGTACTTTTTTAAAATCTGTCCCATAGTCTTTCACACAAACAGGTTTTCAATCACAAACTTACACATACAGGTTCCCGATCGTAAACTTACATTCATGCTCTCTCTCTCTCACAGGCAGGCTCTCAATCACAGACATGCTCTCTTTCACATATACAGGCTCTCAATCATTTACATACATGCTATCTCACTCACACACATAATCTCAAACACACATGCTTGCTTATTCACTCTTTCTCCCTCCCTCCCTGGAACTAGTAGCAGCAGCCTCCTCCCAACCCTAACCTCCGATGGGAGCAAGGAGTCCCATCGGCTGCGGGGGTTGATGTTCTTTATTTTTCTGCACGCTGCGGTGCTCATTCCTCAGGTCACACCTCGCTTCTGTTCTTCGGGCCGTCGCTGACCACACTAGAATGGTCACTTGTTCCCACGCACGCACCCGCTGCTCACCACTTCCTCTTCCGGGCCGTGGGTGGGGGGGCAGGAAGAAGAGACCATGCCGCTGACTCCAGCTGTTCTGCCGCTTTCCACCCGGGCTGACAGCATTTTAAACCCGGGCGGAGGAGGACCGGGAGCAGCTGTGTCAGCAGGGACCGGGAAGTGTGGCGACACACCAGTTGAGAACCACTGCTTTAGATGTTATTCCAAATAAATACTTAAAAAAAAAAGGTTTCTAATGTTACTGCAAAACCCATAGCAGACATAGTGAATTTATCATTAGAAGAAGGGACACTACCATATATACTAAAGAATGCCATTATTAAACCAATTTTGCAGAATAAATGTTTGGATATTAATCAACCTAAGAATTTTAGGCCAATTTCCAATCTTCCGATTTTATCTAAATTGATAGAGAAAATAGTGCAAAAGTAACTAACAGAATTTCATTGAAGATGAAAACATCTTTTATCCCTCACAATTTGGTTTTCGTCCATCATGTAGTACTGAAACACTTCTATCATCTTTATCTGACACAATCCTTAGAGGAATGGATTCAGGTCAAATGTATTTTTTAGTACTGTTGGATTTCACTGTTGCCTTTGATACAATCTATCATGAAATTTTACTCCACAGGTTACTAGAAATAGGCATTGCAGGAAAACCTTTTAAATTGGTTGAAATCATATCTTAGTAATCATACATACAGTGTCAAAATAGGGAATTCAGTTTCAAAACAAGTGCCGCTTGAAACAGGTGTCCCACAAGGGTCCACACTTTCAGCCACCCATTTTCATTTGTACAAGTTGCCAATACGTAAACTTTTCTGGTTTGGGTTTAACATATTTTATATATGCAGATATCCAATTTGTAGTTCCAATAACACTGAAGTTAAGTGTATATTTTTTCACCATTCAACAACTTTTGATTCATTTAAAACTGGTTCTAAATGAGAACACAGAAATTATACTACTAAGTAATAAACTAAATAATGAACACATCAAGACGAACAAAATTTTGATGATCAACTGTGTAACAGATAATGCTAGAGATTTAGGTGCTGTGATCGATAGTGAATTTAATATGAAAAAAATCAATTTCCAAAACTGTTAGGGAAGGTTTTAACAAATTACATATTTTAAAGAAACTAAAACCTCTTTTACATTTCAGTGATTTTAGAACTGTTTTACAATCCCTTATTTTTTCAAAGCAAGATCATTGCAATGTGCTTTTATTAGGCTTGCCGTCATCATCAACTAGACCACTTCAGTTGCTACAAAATTTGGCAGCCAGAGTTCTAACTGGGTCTAAAAAATTTGACCACATTACCCCAATTTTAAAAGAACTCCATTGGCTCCCTGTGCTTCATTTATAAATCTTTGAACAATAAGAACATTGAATGGTTAAATGCATCATTACACATTCATGTTCCACAAAAATCTTCCATCAGGGAATAAGGGCCTCTTAACAATTCCATCATTAAAAATGGCACGACTCAAAGTACGAGAAAGATCTTTACCATTAGCAGGACTGAAACTATGGAACTCTATGCCAATGGAATTAAGACTAGAAACCAGTTTTTCATCTTAGAATCTCAAAACATGGCTGTTTAGGCAAGCGTTTGAAGATACGAAAGAGCAATATTTAACTTTGCTGGCAGACGTTTGGAGAAGTGAATGAGAATATCTTTAAATGGACTGTAATGGTTATTGCTGGACTTTATTGAGCCTTTTTTCATAGTGTTTGATGTTTTGAATTTTATTTGATTTGATTTTATCTTATGTTTTAGAGGTTATTTATTTTTATGTTAAAGGTGTAATCATCAATGTATTTTATGCTGTATTTAAATTTTGTAATATTTTATCTTGTAAACAGATGTGATTGATCCAGAACACCGGTATATAAAACCAAATAAATAAAATAAATAAATCTCAGGACATAGCGAGAGGCTTGATGCGAGACTGCAATTTCAGCAAGCCCTGCATAAATCCGGTAACTAGAGGCGGTACAGATATGGGGGCTTCCTGCTACACACCAGTGGTAAGCATCACCTGCACTTAGGTCAACCCTAACTGAATAGATTTTCCGACCTGTCTCTGCAAGATGTAGAAACTATTTAAGCTGTTGTTGTGTGGAGAGGAGAAAGGAACTAAGGTCCACTCCCGCACCTTAAATTGCTGTATTTCTTCAGCCCAAGAAGCATTGCATTCAACCACGATCCAGTCCTGGTGCTTTTTGCTGTTGCTAGCAACTACCTTAGCGCTGGGCCCGGATCCCAGGAGAGAGAGAGAGTGAGAGTGAGAGTGAGAGAGAGAAAGAGATTGTGTGTGTATGTGTGTGAGAGAGTGTAAAAGTGTGAGTATGTGTGTAAGGGAAAAGGTTGGAGTGGGCGGTAGGAGGGCCTGGAAAGAATGATCTATCAAGAAGCAAAATGGGAAACGAGAGCAGGGAGGGGATTACCTGGCATTGACTCCCGGCTGTAGTATTTTATTAAAATATTAGAGAGGGTTCAAGGTTTGGCCCCATAGGACCTTTGCAGCTCAGGTGAGAGGCAATCAGTCATGTGTGTATAATTAAATAAAAAAGGGAGGTGAGGGAAAAATTTGAGCCTGTATGCCCCATAATGTGAATTATTTTATTTTGTTTTTAGCAGAAGAGCTACTTAACTGGCTATATTATTTTGAATATAGCTGGTTAACTATAAAGATATCTGGCCACACAAGGCTGGATAACAGCTAGTTACAGTTAAAAATCAGTTAAGTTAGCTGGATAGCTTTGCCATGCCACACCCCCCCTTCCATGCCCTTTTTTTATTCAGCTAAATTATAGTCAGATGACGGCTTATCTGGCTGTAATATAGCTAAATAACTTGTTTGAATATCCCAAAACTTGCCATTTAGATGGATAACCAAGATATCTGTCTAAATGGCTTTTAAATGTCTACTAACAAAGTGCAACTTAATCCGATAGCCAGGAATTTCCACCTAAAGTAACACACATAATAAAGGAAACCTAAAAAAACCCACCAATCTTATTCACTCAATAATCTGTTCAATTCTGATTTTTTTTTAAAAGTATGAGCTTATATATAAAACTTAATAAAGCTTATAATTACGCATCAGCAAGTCTGATGGCGTGCCCTCACAACCGGACCGCTACATCATGTGTGTGAAAAATATATATTTTTTCAAAGTCTTTTTTCCTTTTGCAAATAAAACTTTAACCGTTGGATGTATTATTCACAATTTAGGGTCAATCATATGGATTGTATTAATAAAGATCTAGGCTCAACGGCCCTTGTTTCACATTAAAGCTTCATCAGGAACACCACGATCATATAAGCAACTCTGTTTGAATCTAATTCAATTCAATTCTCTTCATAACACAGACCGAAAAAGTCTCCAATAATGGATTTAGTGGTCCGGGCAGTCCAGTTGTCAGGCACGCCATCAGGCTTGCTGATGCGTAATTATAACCTTTATTAACTTTTATTAAGTTTACACTGTTAAAGCTCATATTGTTAAGTTGAACAGATTGAGTAAATAAGATTGGAGTTTTGGTGTTTCCTTTATTATGTTTTTTTTAATATCTACCCCATGCACCTTGGATTGATATAGAGGTGGGAGCACTGAGAGGAGAGGATCACCTTGCTGGTGCCTGAAAGGAATCAGCAAGTTTTTGCTTGGGAAATTTTCTTTGGGAATATTATTTAGTGTGTTTGTGCTTTTAATAGTCAGTAAGGCAGGGAATAAACTGAAGTTAGACTGTTTGTACTTTTAGTCAGTCAGTAAGGCAGCTAATAAGCAGTAGTTAGTGTGTTTAATTTTAATAGTCTGTAAGGCAGCAGAAGTTAGTGTTTGTATATTAAAAAGAAAAAAAAAAAGGTTGTGTGAATCTGTTGCAATGGACGCCATGGCGACACCCTCTGGCGAGGCAGAAAGGCCTTGGCCTGAGCCATGTTTAGCAGCGCTTCTATGTAGTCCAATTGAGGTGACAGGCTGAATTGGGACTTCGTGTAGTTGAGAACAAACCCTAGTGTCTAACACCTGAATGGTCAAGTGCATGGACCTGACGGCCCCTGCCTGAGGTGTGCTCTTGACCAGCCATTCGTTCAGATATGGGAAGACATGCACTCACAGTCTACAGAGGTGTGCCGCCACATGGCCAGGCATTTTGTTAATACCCATGGGGCAGGCTCGACCCAAACAGCATCACCCGGTCCTGGAACTGCTGTGTTCCTAAGACAAATAGGAGATACTTTCTGTGACCAGGGAAGATCTCGATATGAGTGCATGCATCCTTTAGGGTGAGGGAGCATAGCCAGTCCCCTTTTTGCAAAAAGGGGGATAAAGATGCCCAGGGAAACCATCTTGAACTTTTCTCTTTTTAGAAACTTGTTCAAGGCCCTCAGGTTTAGGATGAGACGGAATCCTCCTGTTCTCTTTGGAATCAGGAAGCACTTGGAGTAGAATCCCCGCCCTCTTAGCCCTGGTGGTATGGGCTTTACCATTCTGACCGTTAAGAGGGAGGAGAGCTCCGGTTGTAGTACTTCCTGATGCACTACAGGGCCCCCAATATGGGCATAGAGGGCAATTTGGCAGGTCACCCAATAGATTTAATTGGTACCCTTGGCGGATGATGGACAAAACCCATACGTCTGAGGTTAAACTGGGCCACTGATTTGCAAAGAACCATAGCCTGACCCGAGGGGTCCATCGCCCCAGGTATGGGTGACTGGCTTACACTCCCTGCGGCCCAGTCAAAACCCCATCCCCAGAGTTGACTGAGTCGGCTGGGGCTTGGAAGCTCTCTGCTGCCTGGGACATTCACACGTCCTGTGTGTGTGTTTGTGTCTGAGAAAGCGTATATGTCTTTGTGGATGTCAGTGTGTATGTACCAATAAAGTTTCTGCAACCTAGAAATCTGTTTGTGACTGAGCTTGTGTGTGTTTGACACTAGTTGGCAGCGTCATTACTTGCAACTGGTTCAACAGCCAGACCAGGAATCCAGGATATATATCTATACGCGATATAAGCAGATGTGTAGGGGCCCAACCAATTTGCATGGATGGAATGGGGGCTGCAGCTCTGCTCACCTGTGGTCTAAAATGTGCTCAACTTATTATTTAGGAAAGTTAAAGTTTATTTTGGAAATATTTTGGCTCATTTCTACTGGATTCCATGTTGACTTAGCATCCTTTTGGGAGCTGTTGATATATATGCTGCAGGGAAAATGCCCGAGGACGTCAGATACCCCATGGGCTGGTTTTGAAAAAATTCTCCAGGCCGATATTTTCCTGCAGTCCACTCCTACAGATTGTAATCTGCTTTAAAAGTGGTTGACTAGTCACAAAAGAAGGAATATAATTCAAAAACTGAATTAAAAAGAAATGTAATACCTGCCTGTCCTCAGAGAATATACCAAGCCAAGAAGAAAAATATTTAATTTCCCACAGAGCTTCGGGAGCTACTACTGGGCACTTAATCTAATACAGATAGGGAGATGCACCACATATTTGCCAACTAGACAATATAAACAATTCTTTAGGGTCCTCAGTGCATCCTGCTGAATTTCCAAGCATTGCTTTCAATATTTTAGTATGCTCGTTTCCTGAAGCAAACATTTTATCAGAATTAGCAGCTGGTATGCAGCATATCTTTGCTAGAGACACTGTCTCTATCAAAGCTCTTAGGTATGAATAAGCAAAACAAGGCTGCAGATTCCTAAAACCAGATGCCCACAGGAAGCTATGATAAATCTAACAAGTGCATGTGATGCACAGTGAAAGGACATCAAACAACTTATGCAGATTCCTAATCTGGAATTTTGGAAATTCTAATCTAGTTCATGCTTGAAAGCAAATCTGTGGATTTTAAGTTATGAAGAAGAAACAAGACACTACAAATGAACTAGCAGATGGAGTAACTTGGTGAGCTGTCCCCCATGTTGTGAAAGTTCTCAATTTAAAGTCTAGTATTAGCTTAGTAGTAACAGTCCGAAGAGATCTACGTCCACGTATATGTAACACTAAATCTTCACAATGGACATGGCTGCTGTGGGTAATGTTCTTTGTTTATAGCTGCAATATTACTGCCACGCTTTTCCGTGAAAGATGCCAGATTGACAATGTTGGAAACTAAATCCTAAACCGATGCCTGGGTCACATACAATACAGGCTATGAAATTCATTAACATACATACAAATCTCCTACTCATGTCTTCAAGGCAATCAACCTGCAATGACTTTCTTTGATCTGCTCTAGACAAAAGTTAGTGGCCTAGCAGTGTGCCAATCTAATGAGCCACCTAATCCCAGGCATTGCTGCCTTGAGGCAGGTCATAGCAAACACATATGAAGTTCTCTTAACAGATTTCCTACCGGCAAGCCTGATATTTGAGGTTTTCATTTTCCCTCAGACCAGCTGGGGGAGGTTTTGTTGTGTCCATCGGTTCCCGACGCCCTCTCTCCACCCTCCTTACCTCTTTGGCGCCTCCCTCTTTGTTCGCGGGAAGATTGGCTGCCGTGGTGTTCTTCTGCCAAAGTCCTCCGGTGTCCCCGGACTGGCTGGACGCTGCAAACCGCCATGCTTCCTGGAGGCCTAGGGGCACGCACGCGGCCCCGAGTGAAGTACCGGCAATGGCGTGAACCTCGGGGGCGTCCCCCGAAGATGACGTCACCCGCGACGGATATATAAGGTCTTAGAATTTGCTAACACATCGAGTTAGCAAGGGAAAGGGTTACTCTACCTAAGCTACTCTGCCTCCTCTGACTTACTAGGGGTACCTGCTCCTCGGGGGCCTCGCTCTCTCCTTTGTTTTTCAGGTGACAGTCTGGAACCGGTACTCGCTCCTCGAGGGCCCTCGTTCCCAGACTTACTTGGTACTCTCTTCTGCCTGGAAATCATCACTGCCAACTACATCAGTGGGTTGCCATCGCTCTCTCTGAGCTTTCCCTGGAACCAGGTACTCGCTCCTCGAGGGCCTATACATTCCAGCTCCTGGGCTTCTATGAGACATTGTGTGAGTGTTACCATCAGGTTCAGTACATGAACTCTGCATAACCTGCCTACTAACTATATTTCAGTTTCTCTACAGCTCAGCCTCCAGGGATCGCTGTTCCAGTATCTGAGGGACTGCAGCCCAGCCGGGCATTCCAGCTCACTACTGCCACCTCTGGTGGTTCAGTATACTGTCTAATAAAAGAACTATCTGTGTGTCTCCTAACTCTGAGCCTGACCGGTGGTCCCTCTCGAGATCTTCCCCCGGGGGCGTGGTCATCTGCCACCTGTCCAAGGATCCACCCACAACTCTCCTAAATAACAGATTGCTAATTCCAAGCAGACTGTTAACTCCGAACAGAACAGGTTTACAGCCTATAAATGACACACATTGAGGGGATATACCAGACTGGGTGTGGGGAAAGGAGGTGAACTTAGATTCAAATCCAAATACTTGGCTGTGGTTGGATCATCTTTGGTCTTAGTGACTTATCTATCTTACACTAAGTTTTATCAATGCAGGGTGGTCTTGTGTACGCACCCTAGGTTCCTGCCTAAGGTGGTGACGGACTTCCATCTTAACCAGCCAACTGTTCTGCCATTATTCTTTTCCAGGCCCCATTCACACCAAGGCGAATGAGCACTGCACAGTTTGAACTGCAAGCGAGCCTTAACCTTCTGTCTGGAGCGGACAGAACCTATAGACAGTCCACCCAACTTATTTCTTTTGATAGGAATAGGTTGGGCGTTGCTGTTGCCAAGCAGACACTACCCAGTTGGCTAGCAGACTGCACCTCCCTCTGTTATGCCCAGGTGGGACTGCATCTTGGGCTCATGTCAAGGCTTATTCTGTCAGAGCTATGGCAGCGTCGATGGCCCACTTGCAAGCAGTTCCTGTGGAGGAGATCTTCAAAGCTGCGATGTGGAGTTCTCTCCACACATTCACAGCTCATTACTGTCTGGATAGAGATGGACAACGCAACGGTAGCCTGTTTGAGGTGTAGAAACCAACTCTCCCACCTAGGGCACATTATTTGGGTTCACGCTATCTCCCCCTCTGTTACCAACAGCACCGGTGGTGTTGTACCCATTGACACCTGGTTGGGTGTCTGTTGGTCCCCTTTTGTGTTGGAGAGCAGCCTGTGGCTAGGGATTCACACATGTGTGAGGACTACTATCCTGCATGTCCTCTGAGAAGCAGAGTTGCTTACCTTTAACAGGTGTTCTCCAAGGACAGCAGGATTTCAGTCCTCACAAAACCCATCCGCCACCCCGCAGAGTTGGGTTTCTCCTATTTTTATTTTAATTATTATTCTATCTTACAAGACTGGAGAGTGATCCCGCATGGACGCGTAGTATAGTGCATGCTGGGCATGCTCAGTATGCCTAGTCAAATTTCTAGAAACTGAGATTAGTTTTCCCCGCATCGGGGCTTCATCTGATGATGTCACCCATGTGTGAGGACTAACATCCTGCTGTCCTCTGAGAACATCTGTTACAGGTAAGCAACTCTGCTTTAGGTTAAACAGTGAGTTTCTTTAATTACTGTCTTAATCAGATTTCATATATGCAGGGCTGGAAATATTTCTGGTGCCAGGGCCGATGCCAGGATTGGGCTCGAACCTGAGTGGAGGAGTCACTGCTGGGGCTAGGCGCTGACCCAGGAGCTTCTACTGGGCCACAGCAGAAAAGTGCAAGTGGGAGAGAAATGCTGGAGGGAGGGGTAGAGAGATAAACCTATCTAAATTTAAAAAAAAAAAAAGAAAAAACCAAATGTAAGAATTTTTTCCCCAGCTCCTAAGAATTTGGCTGGTGCCTACATTTTCTAAAAATGTTTCCAGCTCAGTATATACAGTATGACTGGATATAAGCAGTTCAGTAAGTGGGATAACCTTAAAATTGTAAAATCAAAGATGATGTTGACAGAGCCCCTCCTCACACTCATTCAAAACTAACCTGCGTCTCTCTGGTTCCTGCTTTTTCTGTGGTACCTGCAAAATATAATCACAGTTCATAAGCTTCTCTCTAAAATCTTATCAGAGCAATTCCATTATCCGAAATATAGCACAACTCCTTTCTGGCCTGATAAGGAGGAAACAATTTTCCTTTCTCCCAGAATTAACAGAGGCAAAATCTGGAATGCACATTTAGTATCTGAAAATGGGCGCTCACAAGCATGCAACATCTTGAACAGTATGCTTGGTGGGGAATTGGACCCATCTCCTCTTTATGTAACAATGTTTCTCAATCTTTTGTATACCAGGGACTAGTTAGCTACTTTTCCTAAATTAGGTGGCCCAGTTGCAGCACTGGGGGTCCTCCAGAAAGTGAAATAGTGAGGAGATAGGATATATTCACTTTCTTCCTCTCTGATCTTCAATCTCATGGGTCAGCCCTGCAGTTGGCCTAAGTTATTTATTTTATTTTATTTTTTTTAAGAAGGTAACTGGCCAGTTTAAGAAAACTTAAAAAAAAAAGTTTTCTTTTTAAAAAAATGCCTTCTCTCACTCCTTTCCCTCTCCCAGCCAGCCAGAAGTATTTCCTCAGAAAATTAAAAAATAACCCCTCTCTCTCTGTCAGCCACCAGCTGATCAGTGGAAAAAAAAATCCCTTCCTCTCCCTTTCCCTGAAGATGAATACTAATGAGTTAGGATCTCCTCCACTCTCAGGCCCCCCCCCCCCGCAATGGCTTCCTCTACTTCTGCATGGGAGGTGGGGCCTGACAGCTGAGCAGTTACTGACTTAGTTTCATGTTGCCTCATTGACATTCAGCTACAGCTGTTCCACTTCCAAAGATGAGGTCTGGGGGGGGGGGGGGGGGGGGGGAAAACCCCAACAACGACAAAACCCAGAAGATCCACAGGGCAGGGGAGGAGGGTTAGGAAAAGTCTCTGCTGGTTGTGGTGCAGAATACAGCACCACAGCACCACGTGCAGCTGCAGGGTGGGTCTCGCTTCCTCCAAATGCTGCTGGGCACTAGTGCAAGGCCCACGGAGCGGCGTTTGAGAAACACTGATAGAACGCACTCTGCTTCTCCTATACAGCTCAGCTTCCATTTGCTTCCTACCCTGTGATCAACAAGATTACTTTTTAATCAAAATTTCTCCCTCATGTTTATGAAAGTGTCTTTTCTCATGCAATAACAAAGACAACCAATTTAACTGGTTTGCCACTTTACTACACTTTATTCTGAGGTTGAAGGCAAAGTGTCGCCCCTAAAGCAGCCAGTTCACCTTAGAATTAAACGTACCTGAAGGGCCCTGAGCCCCGGGTGGGCCTGGAGGTCCAGGGGGACCAGAAGGGCCTGGTGGTCCCATCACTGTTGTCCCTGGAATCCCCGGAATCCCTGGAATTCCTGGAGGGCCCTGTGGTCCTGGGGGTCCTGGTGGCCCTTGGGGGCCTGTTGGCCCAGGAGGTCCAGGCTTTTTGCCTGAAAAACACAGAAAATCACATTTATTGGTACTCATTCGTAGGACAGTTGGGGATATTACAATCAGACTGTGGAGATTGATGCTGGTATTTTATACAATGCGTGGCAGGAGCTTTGCACTTTATAAAATACTTTCAGAGCAGAAATAAGCGTATGTGCCAATATGCGCGTATATTTCCAGTGAAAAACATTTTCTCTACCTGTTTTATAAATATATGCATGCATATCTTATGCACAAAATAACTGCGACATTGTGCAAATAAACACAAGGAGGCAGCTTTTTTTTTTTTCTTTTTTCTATATAAGTGTATACCGTTTGGAAAACACTTACTTGCTCGAGTACGCAGAATCCCCAGTTAACCAATATCTCCAGCAGTTCACCCAGCCCTTCTCCAGCTCCCTCCTAACCCCCCAGCAATTCACCCAATAACCGCAGAGAAGTCAGATTTCACTCGTGCGAGTGTAGAGGCATGCGAAGAAGCTCGGTAATCTATATAAGCCTCTCTCGCATAAAATAGCCACTGCTGCGTACTTTGAGCCCCTCTCTGGAATGCCTCAGACCGCTTTTTTCCCCTGGTAAAACACAGGCACGAAACTGAAAATACGTGCATCCTCTTGAGGGTATGCATGTGCATGCTACTTACACTTTTTTTTTTTTTTACAAAATCCATTCTTCAGTGAAGATAATTAATGCAGTATTCATCACCATTCTAGCTAGATCCTTCAAAAAAAAAAAAAAAGCAGCTTGTCTGCCCTGTGCTTGCAATGCCATCTCTCTTTGGTTTTACATTGATATATACATTTTCTCGCACTTTCTTTGAATATTAAAAAAAAAACCAGTATGCTCTTAGCAAGATCACATTCAAGGGAAGTGGCACAGTTTATGGTGTCTTTCGCCACTGGGTCACCAGCTCAGGATCGGTGGTAATTATCACACGAAAGGTACTTAGCAGTCTGGTGTAAAATGAGCTGGTTGTCTCAGTGGAGATGTGCTCAGAAAAAACGTATTTTAAAAATTCACCACTAAAATTTAGCAGGAACTGGCTTCAGTGTTGCCAGTCTCAGCAGTGGAAACTGAAGTGGTTAGAGCATTCCTGAGAAACATACAAGGGAGTATTTTACACAACAGCTAGGGGTCTCGGCTGACAAGAAAACTAAACGAATCTACTTTTAGCACTGCAAAAGTCTCCAACATTTAAAAGCATTGCTTAATGGCTGAATATAGGGACTGAAGCACTTGATATTAAGTTTCCTCACTCTGGGCTCAACTTGATGTGCAGCCTTGCTTTATAAGGGTTTACACACAGAATTTTATTTAGGAAAAGTAGTTTTCTAATTCTATGCAGCGACATTAAATACACTCTCATTCATGAAACCATCAGATGCGCTGCTGGCTTCAGGCATGAGGGACCTGCACATCCACTCTTACTGGCACCCTTTGGTACAGTCTCACTGCAGCTCAGGATTACCCAGGGATGGAAACCAACAATGAGGGGCTCCTGTCACAGTACAGAATGCGGGAAGCTGGCACCGCTAAGGATTATTTATTCATTCGGTCACATTTCTTAATCGCTTCTACTAGTCACCTGAACCAATGTACAAACAATAAAAAAGCAAATATAAACACAATAAAAACAAAACATCCACCAGAAAACAATCATAACAACCTTCATACCATGTCTCAGTCTTCATACTTAATAAAACCATTCCCATCTAATTCTATAAACCTTATCCCCCCCTCCTCTTAAATCTGAAGAAAGAGGAACCACCACAGAAACTAGCAGGGATGACTTCAGATTTCAGTATGGTTAGCCAAAGAAGTGTTAAAGACTGTAAAAAGCTGGCAAGACTTCTAAACATTCTGGGGTACTAGTAAGATGGTGAGAGGACAAGTCATCCAGCTATAGGTAGCTGGATCCGGATTTTCAGGGGGACAAGTTTCCCACTGAATATGCCAACTAACTTTAGTTAGTTAAACCTAACCAGACATCTTTTGAATACTGACAGTTAAGTTTAAAGGTATCTGGCCCCATGTCGCTGGATAAGTTTAGCCTTAATCTGTTACTCTGAAAAGAATGAAGCAGGTTAAGTAGCAATGGCCTTAGCAGCCCGAATCCATGGCCCCCACTCAATGGTGAAAAGAAGGTACCTGCCCGGCCACAGTTCCCTCCAAACCGTGTGCGAACGCACATAGGTTGTGAACCCCACGCACATAGCAAAGCATAGCACGCACAAGAAATCCCGAAATTTCCATTACACCGGCTCCCTAGTGCACATATTTGAACCTGGCTTATAAAAGGCTGCGCAAAAAGAAAACGTTTAACACATGGCTATTTTATAACATAAGTGCATATACGCACGCATGTCATAAAATAACCTGGCCTCACGCACGTGTGCTGAATTTTAAGGGGGCGTGCGCATGTGCACGCAAATCCCGCTCCTACTGCATAAGCGGGGAAATTTTAAAAAGGGACACACCCCGACGCCATCGTCAGCTTTCCCAGTTCATCCAGTTAAGCGACAGGACTTCCAAACCCCCCCCCCCCCTTAGGTTATTAGCCTTCCTTCCCCACTGTTATCCTTGACCCTCATTTGCCTAGACTTTTTTTTGTTTTATATCTCTTACACATCCCTCCATAGGAGAAGTGAAGTTACGAGGTACGAGACCCATGGCTCGCGTCTGTCCCGCCCCTTTTACAGAAGTTCCGAGACAGTGGTTTTTTTACATGAGTATCCGGCCTTTAAAACCCGCTCGGCGTGCCGCTGGTCAGGCACATTTGCGCATCCCCCTAATTGATCAGGCTTTTCAAATTCACCTTACAGTCTTTTAAAATTTGATAGAACATGGCTGCCAGCCCTCTGGTAGGGGGGGAAGGAGGAAGAGTGAGTTTTGTACCACCTTCTGCCCGCCCCCTTCCCTGTTCCGATTTTTCTTAAAAACGCAGGCTATCCTCTCCCCTCCCAGTATGTTAAAATCATACAGTTTTCAGCCCGGATCATGGCAGAATCCTGAGGTGACCCAGGTCTAGGATGCTTCTAGCGCAGCTCCCCCTAAGCAATGCAAGAGGCAGCAAGGCCTGGGTCAAGCAGATCGCCATATCACAATCTGGGCTGAAGATCGTACAATTTTAACCAGCGGCGGGGGTGGGGGGGGGGGGGGAAGGGGCTGCTTTTTAAGAAAAACTGGAACCACGAAAGGGGGGGGGGGGCAGGAGAAGATGGCAATGACAACTCTGACATTTATTTTTTACACCTGGAGGGGTTGTGGGGGGGGGGGGGGGCGGGTGCATGCCAGGGTAGCAGGCTCCTCCTTTTTACCGTTGGGAGGCCATGGATTTGGGCCACCGAGGCCACGCAGCAGCTTTTAAAATTTTTTTTATCAAGTCATGGTTACTTAAGCAGCTATATTCTTTTAAATGTGTACAATCTTCAGCTGTGGCAGTCAAAAAAAACAAACAATGTTGGGAATTATTAGAAAGGGAATGGTGAATAAAACGGAAAATGTCATAATGCCTCTGTATCACTCCATGGTGAGACCGCACCTTGAATACTGTGTACAGTTCTGGTCGCCGCATCTCAAAAAAGATATAATTGCGATGGAGAAGGTACAGAGAAGGGCAACCAAAATGATAAGGGGAATGGAAAAGCTCCCCTATGAGGAAAGTCTAAAGAGGTTAGGACTTTTCAGCTTGGAGAAGAGACGCCTGAGGGGGGATATGATAGAGGTGTTTAAAATCATGAGAGGTCTAGAACGGGTAGATGTGAATCGGTTATTTACTCTTTCGGATAATAGAAAGACTAGGGGGCACTCCATGAAGTTAGCATGGGGCACATTTAAAACTAATCGGAGAAAGTTCTTTTTCACTCAGCGCACAATTAAACTCTGGAATTTGTTGCCAGAGGATGTGGTTAGTGCAGTTAATATAGCTGTGTTTAAAAAAGGATTGGATAAGTTTTTGGAGAAGTCCATTACCTGCTATTAATTAATTTGACTTAGATAATAACCACTGCTATTACTAGCAACGGTAACATGGAATAGACTTAGTTTTTGGGTACTTGCCAGGTTCTTATGGCCTGGATTGGCCACTGTTGGAAACAGGATGCTGGGCTTGATGGACCCTTGGTCTGACCCAGTATGGCGTGTTCTTATGTTCTCAGATAACTGTAGACCTGCTCTCAGGAATGTCTAGAGATAGTCAAATAAATGATTTGGCTAACTCCAAATCCTGGAATTAACTGATGTTATTTGGCTAACTTGGCTCCCCCACCCCAGAATACCCCAAAATGCCCCTTTTTATTCAGCTAAATCTCAGCCAGAAAATAACTTAACTTACTAACTTAGCTAGATAAGTAAGCGGGATACTCAAAACTCACTATTTAGTCAGGTATCTTATCCAGCTAAAAGGCTTTGAAACTTGACCCCTCTATTTATAAACATTTTACATTCCACCTTTTCCTAAAATACTCACAAGGTGAATTACAATTGGAACAATACAGTTGTATCGCAATGTGCAAGCAGCACAGGAGCAGTGACCATGGAGGGGACACACAGGTATGAGTAGACATACGAGGTAGATTATAAGTGGCTGGCTGGGAAATCACTGGTCTGCTTGATAGATTAGCAAGGAAGGGTAGGCACAGGTACAGGGTGCAAATACATAAGCATATAGCAGGCACCAAGTGTGGATGGATGGCGGACGCTGGTAGTCTGCCATAGAATTCAAGAGAAGGCCTGGTCGAACAGGCACAGCTTGACTTACTTCCTGAAGATAAGGTAACTTGAGCTGAGGCAAAGATGTAGCGCTAACCTCACAGTGGCTGAATGCATGAAGTCTTGTGCATGTTAATTTGGCAGATTTCAGATGTGTGCGCGCGTGTGTGTAAATAGTTATTTTATTTACTTACAAAATGTACAGTCACCTTGGTGAGGACCCATCAATGCAAAGCAGATAGCAAAATAAAATGCATCCATGACCACAACAATATGCTTTAAACCTGATACTTTCATGGAGTATCCCTCTTGTCCTTCAATTATTTGAAAGGGTAAATAATGGTTTCCTATTGACCTCTTTCACCCCTCTCATGATTTTATAAACTCGTAAATCAGCTGAACATCTCTAACCTGTTTAGTCTTTCCTCATAGGAGAGCTATTCCATCCCCTTTACCATTTTGGTTACCCTCTTCTGCATCCTTTCTAGTTCAGCTATGATTTTGGTGCGATGAGATGACTAGAACTGCACACAAGACAACAATGATGGCAGAACCCCCCCCCCCCCCCCCCCATATGACCCATGTAGTCTGCCCAGCCGTCTAATTTATCTAGCCTTACAATTCTCATCATTGCCTTGTATTTATCCCATGCTTTCTTGAATTCAGATCCTGTGCCACCACCTCCACTGGGAGGCCTTTCCATGCATCCACCATTCTCTCTGTAAAGAAATATTTCCTAAGATTACTCCTGAGTCTACACCCTTTCAACCTCATCTCACAACCCCTCATTCTAGAGCAGTGATGGCAAACACCAGTCCAGTGCATGCAAACCTCTCTCATGCATATTCATTGTGGATATCCTGAAAAACCTGGCCTGTTTGTGGCACTAGAGGATTGGAGTTCGCCATTGCTGTTCTAGAGCCTGCTTTCTACTGAAAGAGGCTCACCTCCTGTGCATGGAAACCTTTGAGATATTTGAATATCACTATCATATCTCCCCTATCTTGCCTTTTCCTCTATGGTACACAAGTTTTAGTTCTTTAAGTCTATCCTCATATTCTTTATAATGAAGCATGAGCAGCGGAATACCTTATTGATTTGGGGGGGCGGCTTCTATAAACTTGCAATACTTAATTGACTAAAACCACCTCTAAACCAACCAGAATTCAGAACAATACTGCAATCACTAATTTTCTCATGCTCTGACTACTGCAACTCACTACTCCTAGGACTCCCCAAAACAACCACACGTCCTCTCCAAATTCTTCAGAACGCCACAGCCAGAATTCTCACCAGATACAAAAGATCAGAACACATCACCCCGTTATTAAAAGATCTGCACTGGTTACCCATTGAAAAATGCAATGAACACAACATGCTCACAATAATCCACAAAACCATACATATCAATGAACCCAACTGCCTAAATACATTATTCCAAAAGCATCAGCCCCAACGAAACACAAGATCAGCAAACAAAGCCCTACTAGCAATTCCCCCAATCTCCTCAGCAAACCTCATGACAGTCAGAGAAAGAGCAACATCAATAGCCAGACCATACTTATGGAACTCACTTCCAGAAAACATAAGGCTTCAAAACAACACTAAACTCTTCAACAACAAGCCTACAAAGATGGTATTGGATAAGCTGATTGTATTAATAAGCATTTATCAACCTTTTGCATTTGTTTTTGCTTATTTCATAGTTATGCTATTTAGCCATGCTCCCATGAGTTATTGTTTTTTGATATTTATATATTTTTAGTCTACAATATTTTAGATTATTTCAACTGCTATTACTGTATTACTTCTTTTATATATTATAGCTGTTATTCTTTTACTATATCATTATTGTACTTTCCTTGTTAAATGTTTGTAAACCGTTGTGAAGGTTCCCACTGATATGACGGTATAGAAAACCAAATAAACCATATCAAGTTTTCAGAGGATAATTCAGATATCAGAGAAAAGATCAACGTAATAAAGAGGTAAAGCGGGGAAGCATGAGAAGGAAGGTGAAGAAAAATGGGGGAGGGGAAAAAGAGGAAGGGGAGGGTGGAAGAGAAGAGAAGGGGAAGGAGATGGAACAAGCAGGAGAGCAAAGAAAAGCATGACAAAATAAGGAAAGAGCACGACATAGGACACAAGCAAAACAGAAACAGGTTTGTTTCCTGTGTCGTCGTGCTCTTGCCTTATTTTTTGTCATGCTTTTCTTTGCTCTCCTCCTTGTTCCACCTCCTTCCCCTTCCCTTCTCTTCCCCCTCCCCCTTTCCTTTTTCCCCCCTTCCCCTCCCCCATTTTTCTTCATCTTCCTTCTCATGCTTCCCCATTTTACCTCTGTATGACGTTGATCCTGTCTCTGATATATAAATTATCCTCTGAAAACTTGATATAGCATTAAACATTCTTATGTTTGCTATTACATTTTCAAGCATGATAGGGAAAAATACAAATTTAAGTTTGGTTTCCGTGAGGAAAGTTTGTGAGGTAAACTCACAGAGCTCCAAGATCTGCGAGGCTATTGCTGTGCGGAAAAAGAGAGACTGAAGGGGAACCCCCTGCTGGATGCAGGGTTGGTATCATGCTGGGCATGCTCAGTGGTGCCAGTCAAAGTTTTAGAAAAACTTTGACAAAAGTGTTCCGTGATTGGGCTCCATCCTGATGATGTCACCCACATGTGAGGTAAAAAACATCAAACTTCTAAACCCAGCTGACCTACTCAACTCATCCACTCCCATATTAAATCACTCACCACATGTTCGAGATCTAGGTATCATGCTAGACAATCAGCTCAATTTTAAAAAATTCATAAGCACAACCACCAAAGACTGTTTTTATAAGTTACAAGTCTTAAAAAAATTGAAGCCTCTTCTTTATTTCAACGATTTTCGGATGGTCCTACAAGCCATTATTCTATCAAAAGTCGACTATTGCAATTCGCTTCTCTTTGGCCTTCCATATTCATCCATCAAACCCCTCCAAATGCTACAGAACTCTGCAGCCAGAATCCTTACCAATACGAATAAAAGAGATCACATCACCCCCATTCTCAAGCTCCTCCACTGGCTGCCTATAAAGCAAAGGATCCTATATAAAGTACTCACCGTAATTCATAAATCCATTCACAATATCTCTCCTCTTCAATTATGTAACCAACTACGCCCTCACTCCTCCTCTAGACCCATCAGAGGAGCATATAAAGGCACACTCTATGTACCTTCAACAAAATCCTCGCATCATAAACGTGCCATATCTACAGCAGGCCCCATTCAATGGAATGCGCTCCCACCAGACATTCGGCTTGAGTTCTGCCACTCTTCATTCAAAAAAAAACTTAAAACCTGGCTCTTTAGCCAAGCTTTTCCAGGACCATGATCATCATTTTTTCCCCTCCAACCAGCAAGAACATATCTTCTTCACAAACCCCCATTTTCCATACCACTACCTACTTCGGTATCTAATCTCTTGCTGCAGGACACTTGAGACTTTCTCACTTATACGTTATAATTTTTATGCTCAATAAGACCTGTCAACTTAATTGTTTAAGTCTTTTTTTTTTTTTTTTCTCCTTTATCTTTTGGTCATCAATGTTACAACGTTATTGTTAAATTTTGAACTTATGTACACTGTTCCAAGTTTCATAACCTTGTTCTATGTAATGCCTTTTGGCAATTTTCATGTTCTGTTTCAATGTAAACCGATGTGATCTTTATTTCATATAGGAACACCGGTATATAAAAATCTAAAAATAAATAAATAAAATGTGAGGACTACCATCCTGCTTGCCTTGTGAGAATACCCGATATTCAGCCAAACAACTCAACCCCTCCCTGGAATGCCCATGATACTCCCCTTTTTTATATGGCTAAAATTTTAGCCAGGTAAGTCACACCCTGGCTAGATTTTAGTTGGATAAGGGCCGAATATAGCAGGGCAAGTTATTTAGACAGATAACTATTATGGTTTTTCAATATGGACCTCAGTTATTATGAGTTTCTCTCTACAGCAAATTCTCTTTTTGCCTGCATTATCAATACTTTACATCTAACTTGCCAGTGCTTATGTCATGGATACTGGGACCTGGGTACACCACCCCAGGAGCAGTGCAGGACTCTAACGCAGGATACTGGGCTAAACAAGGGCAGGTCCTTCCGCCTAGCCAGCCCCTCCCCGGCAGGTTGCGCCCTTGGGTTCTGGGGGCCAGTAGGGTCTTTGCTGCGGTGCTGGCAGTACATCGTGGTGAATCTGGACAGGCTGGAGCAAGACTGGAGAGACTGGAACAAAGCTGGAGAGGCTCGATCAAGGCTGGACAGCTGGAACAAGACACTGAGCTGCACTGGGACTGAACACCAACATGGACAAAGCAAGGTACTGAATAGGGACTGGAATTAGACACAGGCCGGAGCAAGGCAAAGTACAGTTAAGACAAGGAGTGAATACCAGGAACAGGAATGGTTTGGCAAGGCAAGACCAGACAGACAGGTCAGGACAGACTAGGCAAGACAACACAGAACAAAGAACAGCCCGAAGGCCACTAGGCAAAAGTCCAGAGGCCACTAAGGAAGAAGGCCTGGAGGCCACAAGGTAAGGTAAGGCCTAGAAAAGTCACAAGACAAGAACAAGAGAGAAGGCAGCCCTTAGGCTACAAGGCAAGATACAAGACTAGAGTGGGCAGGTCAGAGAGCCAAAGGTGACTCCATGAAGAGACAAAGTGATTCTGGCAAGGCAAGGCAAAAGCGGGCCGAGCTTGGGTGTGGTGCGAGTAGCTTGGCAAGCCTGGATATGAAGCCCACAGAGGACTCCTGATGGAGCGAATGTTGTAGAACAGGCTGAGTCAGGTGGTCAGTGAGGGAAACAGAGCCGGATCAGGACACAGCGAGGCAGCACAGCAGGAGAAACTATGACAGCTTATACTTTTTCCTATTTTCTTCAGATGGATCCTTTTACCATTTTTTGAAAGAAGTTCTTTTGGTTAAAATGTCCTCTTTCAACTCAACTTTTAACTACCCAGCAGTCATTTGGCCGTCCTATCTTTTTAACATTGGAATACATCTGGTCTGGGATTCCAAAATGGTATTTTTAAACAATGTCCATTCTTGATGTAAACTCTCACCTGTTGTAGCTACACCTTTCAGTTTTGTTTTGTTTCCTCTCCTAATTTTATCAACAATTCCCTTTTGAGAGTTAAATGCTATAGCAGTAGATTTACTTAATGTCCTCCCTCCAGTCATTAAATCAAATTTGATTGTCCCATGATCACTGTTGCTGAGTGGCCTATTATCATTACCTCTCACACCAAATCCTATGTTCCACTAAGAATTAGGTCTAAAATAGCTCCCCCTCTCATTGGTTTCCGGACCAGCTGCTCCATGAAGCAGTCATTTCTTGTGTCTAGAAACCTTACCTCCACAGCATGTCCTGATGCAACATTTACCCAGTCAATATTGGGGGGTAATAGAAATCTCCCATTTTTACTGTGCTGCCAATTTATTACCATCCATAATTTTTGTTAGAATTTCATTATCCGTCTATTCATTTTGGCCAGGTGGACAGTAGAATACCCCTACAGCTATCCTCTTCCCCATCACTCACTGAATTTCCACCCATAAAGATTCTACTGTGCATTTAGTTTCCAGCAGATTCTTTATCCTGTTGGACTTTATGCTATCCCTAACATAAAGCACCACCACCCACTAAGTTGATCCACCTTACTATTGAGATAAAATGTGAACCCTACTGTCCTACTGGTTAACCTCCTATCATTAAGACTCAGAGATGCCAATTTTGCGAACTCTACCTCTTCATAAACATAAATAAAAAAATTAAAAAAAAAAAAGTGGTAAATATATATTCTCTCTCTCCCATCTTATTTTGTACACTTCTGGCATTAGCATACAAACATTTCAAGGTACGTTTTTATTTGTTTATACAGCTTGCCTAATAAACAGGGATAGTTTGGAATCTTAACTCGATCTGTTCTTTTCTTATAGGCACATAGGCCACTTTTGCTTTTATGGAACCTCTCTATCAGAAGATAGAGATCTATTTCTTTAGTATCTTTTGAAGTTATCTCCTTCTGAGCCATGCGCTGCTGAGCAACTGCTTTCCCCCTTGTTCTAGTTTAAAAGCTGTTTTCTCTCATTTTTAAAAAGTTAGCGCCAGCAGCCTGGTTCCACTCTGGTTAAGGTGGCACCCATCCTTTCTAAATAAGCTCCACCTTCTCAAAAATGTTGCCCAGGTGCTAACAAAACTAAAGCCCTCATTCTCGCATTGAGATTCTGGAGCTCTGCCTGCCTCTATGGACGTGAATGTGAACAAGGAGGGTTCAGAAAATGCTACCATGTAGGTTCTGTATTTCAAATTTTGACCTAAGAACCTAAAATTTGGCTTCCAGAACTTTCCTCCCACACTTTTCTACATTGCTGGGGCCCACATGTACCACAACAGTCGGCTCCTCCCCAGCACGGTCTAAAATCCTATCTAGGTGACGTGTGAGGTCGCACCAGGCAGGCAAGTTATCAAGCGATCCTCATGTCTATCAGCCACCCAGCTATCTACATTCCTAATGATTGAATCACCAACTATGATGATCAACCTAACTCTCCCCTCCTGGGCACAAGCCTTTGAAGATCCATCCTCGATATGAGAGGATAATGAATCACCTGGAGAGCAGGTCATTGCTACAATAACACCTTCTGCTACACCAAGTTGATGCTTTCCAACCAGGTGACTTTGCTTATCCAAGGCAGCACTGGGGCTACCAGATTATAGTTGGGACTTGGTTACTATGTTTCTGAAAGTCTCCTCTATATACCTCTGTTTGCCTTAGCTCCTCCAGGACTACCACTCTATCCTCCAGAGATTGAACTCGTCCTTTGAGAGCCAGGCACTCTTTGCACTGGACATATAACCTCTTACCAGCTAGCAGATAATCATACATGTGGCACTCAGTGCAAGTTATCCCTCAATCTAGTTTCAAAATTGCTTGCTCCCCCTTCATGATTAGCGCCACTAGCTGGGTTCCATTTTGGTTCAGATGAAGCCCATCCTGTCGGAATAAATTTCACAGGAAGTTTCCCATTCCCTAATGAATCTAAAGCCCTCCTCCCTGCACCATCATCTTTATCTACGCATTGAGACTCCGGAGCCCAGGCTGCCTCTGCAGTTCTGCATGTGGAACAGAGTATTTCAAAAAATGCTACTCTGGAAGTTCTGGATTTTAATTTTCAACCTAGAAGCTTAAATTTACCTTCCAGCACCTTATGTCATTAGTACCCACATGAATCACAACAGCTGGCTCCTCCCCACACTTTCTAAGATTCTGTCTAGGCAGCGTTATGAGGTCCATCACCTTTGCACCAGGCTAACAAGTTACAAAGCATCCTGATGCCCACCAGTCACCCACCTATCTTTACTCCTAATGTTCAAATTGTTGTGGGAACGCGGATAGCGGACCCATCTCTGGTCATTTCGTGTACCCTTGGGCCACGACAAAGCTGCAGAGGAGCTCCGGCAAGCGCCGAGGCAGGTGAAGAGTGTCCAAGTGTAGGGCTGGTGTTGCTGGAACCTTGACCACAACTGAACCTGTATGCAGCAGAGAGACCCAAACAATGCAATGTTGGTCTCGAGAGTGGTCCTCCGACTACTCGATAGCCCTTTCGAACCCGCCGCTCCGGAGCAGCGACTGCGACAGGACGGACAGTGGTTGAAGGACGAAGACATCAAACAAAGATGAAGACTGATGATGTGAGGGCATCACAAAGAAGACTAAGACTGGGGTTGATTGAAGAAGCTGAATCAGTACTGCCACATCTCACGCCCTACACAGCTAAAGCAGGCTGGTGGCAGACCACATAGATAGGTGCACCCTACTCAGCCAGTTAGGGATGGTCGTGGACCATGCTGGTGGTTTGGGACTCGGATAGGCTGGAGAAGGTGGTCTGAGGCGGGACTCGGATAGGCTGGAGAAGGTGGTCTGAGACAGGACTCGGATAGGCTGGAGAAGGTGGTCTGAGACGGGACTCAGATAGTTAAAAGGACGACTCCGGAAGGCTGAAGACTCAGAATTGGTTGAAAATAGGAGGACTCCGAAAGAGTTACAGTGTGCACAATACTGTGCAGGTACTGCCACACCACGCGCCCTACACAGACAAGCCTGACTGGTCATGAACCACGCTGATGGTTCCCAATACAGACTATTAGAAGATTCTGAATGAAGACTCCAGCGAGACCTGCTCCGAGGGGCGTCCTCCACAGCCAAACAAGGCCAGGTGTGGACCACACAGATGGGACAAACTTTTAAAGCAGAGTTCATTCGTGATAACAGAGGCAGGCGCAATAGACTCCGAAGATCTGGCAGGATATAGGAGAAGGAAAGAAGCTCGGAGACGGGACTCGGTGCATGGAGTATTAAAAGCTGGGAGCTTCAGGAGATTGCGCTGCCGAGGTCATGAAGATCAAGGTACATGAAGACTGGATCGGAGGAGACCTCTGGAGAAAAAGATTAAGTTATGTAAAGACATCTAGCGATGAAGATCAGGATGTGAATTCATCAGGAGATGAAGGCTGGAACACCAGGGACATCTGGAACACAGAAGCTTGACGAGACAAGAGACCAAGGAACGAAGAACATCTAGACGAAGACACGGGATCCCACATGGAACGAAAGCTTTGAGAAGCTGGAAGACGAGAGTCCTAAGGAGGACTGGCTCCTTGGGAAGGCAAGGAAGAAATGAAGACTGAAGCTTTTTATACTGCTAAATAGGCAGCTCCCAAGATGATGTCAGAAGAGCACCACTCCCACGCTGTCCCTTTAAGAAGGGAGAAGAAGCTTGGCTTTGCCCCTTAGAACGGGCAAGACCTTGGACAGCGGCCCTGCTGCGAGGAAGACGCTGAAGCAGGAACTAGGCCTCAGCACAGGCCCACAGTAGGAGGCGGCCTCCAGGCCGCTGAAGCAGAGACTGCAGGCGGCTCCATGCCGCAGGACAGCCCAGGGATGATGGCCCTCTCCCCATGGAGGGCACCAGGCACATTGGCCCCTGTGCTGCATAGGAATGCCGGCGGCAGCCTTCTGACTGCATGGAGGGAAGTAGCGCAGCTCCAGCCACGTAGGAAGCATGTCTGAGGCTTCCGTGCTGCTTTAGATGTAAAACGCAACTCCAGCCACGTGTGAGACGCTTCAGCAGCCTCTGGGCCGCGGGGATGCAGGAACGCGGCTCCAACCGTGAAGGAAGTGCGTCAGCGGCCTCCGGGCTGCTTGAGGAGAACAGCGTGGCTCCAGCCGCGCAAGGAAAGATGGGAGAGAGGTGAGGCTGCCCAAGGGGGCAGAATCTTAACACAAATTACCAAAGACGGTCCTATCCCTATCTTCCCGGACACAAACTCTGAAAATGCATAATAAGTGTGAGAGGATAACATCACCTAGGGAGCAAGTTCCAGCTCCAGGTTCACTTCCTGCCCCTGGTAGGTGATTCTCTCTCTTTCCTAGTGACCTTGCTCCTCCAAAGTAGCACAGAGGCTGCTTGAATGGGGGTGGGACCTCTTTTCTATGTCTCTACAGATGCTCTCTATATACCTTTCTATCTGCCTCATATCCTCCAGGTCAGTCACTCTAGCTTCCTGAAACCATACTTATTCTCTGAGCGCTAGGAGCTCTTTGCACTGGGTACACATATACAATCTCTCCCCAACAGGAAGATATTTGTGGCACTCTGTGTAAAAGACTGTATGGCTTCCATCTTGCTGCTGGACTTCTGTCTGCATTTTTCTATTTTTCTAACTCCTAAAGGGATTGAAAATTTCTAAACTATTAACCCAAGATGTTTATTATTTCCACAATTTCTATTCCACTGACCCACCAATCTCAATAGATTACAGTCAACATATTCAGTAAAGCAAAACAAAACCTTATGCAATACTTACCTAGAACTCGGCAACACAAGATTTCTAATAACTCTTAAGAGAGGAAAAGGAAATGGGCAGTGTGACAAAAAAGCACGCCGCCTTTCACACAAAAAAAAACAACCATATGCTTTCATGTTTTACCTACTTGGCAAAAACCCAGATGCCATAAATTTAACACAGGACTGTGAAATACAAATAGTTTAAGTAAGGCATGCAGCCACACCACCACTGCCAATTAAAAAGAGTGCAGACCTACCGCTATTGTACCTAGAATGCTGATGAGGTTCAGCAAGACTGCTCATTTAATTTGCATTAAATTAGCACAGATATGGCTACTCACAGGGCTTGTGGAAACATTGGTTTATGGATGCAGAATTGTTGCAACCCCATGGACCAGTCCTCCTTCAATCTGCAGATCTATTCTATGCCACAGACAAAAATGAGAGTACGGAAGGAGGCTCCAGCAGATCAGACGATAACTTCTTGTCAGTGCACACAAGGATTTACTTACATACAGGGCAATTATCAAAGGCATTTACCCAGGTCACTGGCTGTCTGAAAACTGCCCTCATGCAATCTGACTAGACGTTATTTGTACACTTTTACAAAGTAATTAACATGGAAATGAAACTTCACTTGTCTACATTTTTTGGATGAGGTCTGGGTGAACTGGGGGGTTTGGTTCAGGGTGAACTGGTGATTTTAAGTACATGCACAAGTACTTTCGAAACTGTATACCACACATACTTAATATTTATTTAAAAATGTTTATATTCTGCTTATATTGAAAATTCGTGGTAGGTGGATTACAACTTAAAACATATCACAATAGTTATAAAATACATACAATAAAACATTCAAACTTAAAACATTTCCCTTGCCATCATTAGTAGAAAACAGGATCTACTTTACAGGTTAAAAGCTTGAATAAACTAGTGGTTTTCAGCTGCTTTCTATAAACGTTGGCATGTAAATTATCATGCAAAGAACTCCATAATATTGGCCCTATTACAAAAAAAAAAAGATCATAAACATGTCTCCTGTAATCACACTGCCCTAAATTGTTGGAATAACCAAAAGATTTTTGTCTTTTGATCATAATGTATGGCTAGGAACATATAAATACAACAAATTTGATAAATAAGGAGGCTCATCCATTTTCAAAACCTTAAAAATAAACACCAGGATTTTAAATTCAATGTAATACCCTCACAGAAAGCCAGGGTGATTCATGCACACAAGGGAAAATATGCTCCCTTCGCTGTCCTCCTGATAAAGCGAGCTGCTGAGTTTTGAAGAACTTGTACTTCTCTCACAGAAGCTACTGGCAATCCAACAAGCAAAGAATTACAATAGTCAATACAAAGGCCTGGATCACTTTACAAAAATCATTCTTATCCAGGACATATTTAAGATGTCTCAGGCTGAGTATAAAACAACCAAACTTCAATATTTGTTGAATAAGAACATAAGATTTGCCATACTGGGTCAGATTAAAGGTCCATCAAGCCCAACAACCTGTCTCTAACAGTGGTCAATCCAGGTCACAAGTATCTGGCAACATCCCAAGGATAAACTGCATGGAATCTATTCCTTGGGATGTTGACCTCATCTTGAATATTATGTGCTACATCTCAAAAAAGATGTAGCAGAATTAGAAAAGGTTCAGAGAAGAGCAACCAAAATGATAAAGAATATGGGATGATTCCCCTATGAGAAAAGGCTAAAGAGGTTAGAACTCCAGCTTGGAGAAGAGATGGCTGAGGGGGAGGATTTGAGGGAGGTCAATGAAATGAGTGGAGTGGCACGAGTAAAAGTTAATTGGTTGTTTACTCTTTCAAAGAGCGCAAAGATTTAGGGGACACAAAATTTTTACTAGGTGATACATTTAAAACTAAGAGAAGATATTTTTTTACTCAATGCATAGTTAAGCTCTGGAACTTGTTGCCAGAGGATGTAGTATAGCTGTGTTTAAAAAAAGATTGACAAGTTTCTGAAGGAAAAGTCCATAAACACTTTTATCCACATTTATTCACGCCCTCAAAAAAATGTAGTAGATTGGTGAGGCAAGACTCCTCTTGGCTAAATCCATGTTGGATTTAACCCATTAAACTATGCCTATCTATATGCTGAGCAATTTGTTTTTTGATAGTTTCTACCATTTTGCCTGGCACAGATGTCAGACTCACTGGATCACCCCTTGAGCCCTTTTTAAAAGTTGGAGTTACATTGATAACCCTCCAGTTTTCAGGAACCATAGACGATTTTAATGATAGTTTAGAAAAATTACCAACAGGTCCAAAATTTCATTTTTTTAGTTCTCTCTCTCTCACTCTGGGATGTATACCATCTGGTCCAGGTGATTTGTTATTCTTTAGTTTGTCCATTTGTCCTTGCATATCTGCCAGGTTCACTGAGATTTGTTTCAATTGTGCAGAATTTTTGAATATCATTCCTGGCATGGTATCTCTTACATCTTCCTCAGTGAAGACCAAAGCAAAAAATTCATGTCATCTCTCTGCTATGGCGTTGTCATCCCTAAGTGCTCTTTTTACCCCTTGATCATCTAATGGACCAACTGACTCTCTCACAGGCTTTTTGCTTTGAATGTACTTGAAAAAGTTTTTAATATGAGATTTTGCTTCCACAGCAAACTTCTTTCAAATTCTCTTTGCCTTCCTTATCAAGGCTTTGCATCTTATTTGCCAGTGCTTATGCTGTTTCCTGTTTTCTTCATTTAGATCCCTTTTCCGTCCCTTAAATGATGTTCTTTTAACTATTACAGCCTCTCACACCTCACATTTTAATCATGCCAGTGGTCGTTTAGATTTCCTTCTACCTTTTCTAATGTGTGGAATAAGTCTGGTCTGGGCTTCCAGGATGGTATTCTTAAACGTCTGTGCCTGATTTTAATTTTTATAGGTGAATTTTAAAAGCCCTATGCATGCCAAAGCCGGGAGATACATGCACAAGTTGGGCCGGCGTGCACCAAGCAGATTTTACAAGATGCCCATGTATGCACATATCTCCCACTATGTGCACAAGTCAAACGTTTAGAAAAAGGTGTGGGCGTGGGCTGGGTGGGACACGGGCATATCGGGGAAGGCCAAGAGATGTGTGAGAAAATCATGCACAGGCACGCCCTGGGGTCCCCTGCCACATAACTTTACTACTGCTATGGATGTAAAAAAAGTAAAAACATCTAGGCTGGTCAGCGGGGTTTTCAAGGGTTGGGGCTAACAAGAGGAAAAGGGAGGCTAATAAATTAGGGGGGTTTGGAAGTCCACCTAAATCTGGGTGAACTGTGAACAAACTGGGAAAACTAGCTATGGTGCTGGCATGCAGTCCTTACAAAATTCCCCCACTTACGCACTAGATGCTGCATTTGCACGAATATATGTGCAGATGTTATAAAATGGCTCTCATATCAAATCCTGTGTTCCACTAAGGACCAGGTCTAAAATAGTTTCCCGTCTTGCTGGTTCTTGTACCGGCTGCTCCATGAATCATTCATTTATTTCATCTAGGACCTTTACCTCTCTAGCATGTCCTGATGTGACATTCACCCAATCAGTTCTGGGGTAATTGAAATCACCCATTATTACTGTGCTGCTGATTTTGTTAGCTTCTCTGATTTCGTTTAGCATTTCATTATCTGTTAGATCATTCTGGCCAGCTGGATGGTAATATACCCCTACTGCTATTTTATTCCCCTTTTCACCTGGAATTTCTATCCATAAAGAATCAACATTGCATTTTGATTCCTGCAGAGCTTTTATCCTGTTTGACTCTATGCCCTCTGACATATACGCCACCCCTCCACCAATCTGATCTATTCTATCATTTTGATATAATTTGTAACCTGGTATCACCGTGTCCCATTGGTTATCCTCCTTCCACCAGATCTCTGAGATACCAATTATATCTACCTCTTCATCCAGTGCTATGCATGCTAACTCTCCCATCTTATTTTTTTTTTTTTTTTTTAGACTTCTAGCATTTGTATACAGACATTTGAAGGTACATTTCTTGTTTGTATTAAACTGCTTATCCACTGACAGGGGTAATTTGAAATCTTTCTGCTCTGTCTGCTCTTTACTTAAAGGCATCTGGTTCACTTTAGCATTTATTGTAACCTCTCTACTAGGTTGTCCTAATTTCCTTATTTTCTTGGTATCCTTCAAAAATATATCATTCCGAACCATGTGCTTTTGAGCGATTTTGGCACAGCTTTTAAACTAGATGATAGGGGAAAGCTATCTCCGTTTTAAAGTTTAGTCCTATCAACCTGGTTCCACTCTGGTTAAGTTAGACCCCATCCTTTTGGAAAAGGCTCCCCCCTTTCCCCAAAATGATGCCCAGTTCCTAACAAAACTAAAACCCTCTTCTCTGCACCATCATCTCATCCACGCATTGAGACTCCGTAGCTCTGCCTGCCTCTGGGGTCCTGCACATGGAATGGGGAGCATTTGAAAATGTAATCCTGGAAGTTCTTAAAGCTAAGAATTGAATCAAATATGAATCCCAGATTCCATACTCTATCCTTAAACTGGATGGTGGTACCTAATATAGCTCGGCTACTCAAATTATGCCTAGCCAACTAATCAGATTCGTGTGTAAAGTAGATTGTTTCAGGCATACCTATAGTTAATATTAAATGATTCTGCTTCATCCAGTTATTGATCAATTAGACACTCTCAGATGATGGTAAGGGTGGCATTTAGATTACATTTATGGTAAAAAAACAAAAAAACCCATTATCCGCATACATTCTAAATTGAATGACTTGTCTATCCAACATTAAACAGAGGGGCCTTAAATAAAACAATGCTGCTGCCAGACAGACCCTTGGGGCACCCTGCACAATACTTCCAACCAGTCTGACTGACCACCATAAAAATATAAATTGTTGATTTATGGCATGTAAATATAAGAGCTAAACCAATCAAAGACAGCTCCTCCAATTCCAATTGTCTTTAATCTGTCTAATAATAAGTTCTGAGAGACCATATCGAATGCTGAGGATATGTCCAAAAATAAGGCAACAACACTTTTTTCTCCCCTATTAAATTCTTGAAGCAAGAAATTGGTAACAGAAAGAAGAAGAGTCTCTGTACTGTGCTTCTGACGAAATCCGCATTGAAAATGGTGCAAAATCTTATTTTCACTCAAAAAAATCTGAAAACTGGGAATACTATTTTTTCAAGAAGTTTTCCCAAAGTAGTTAAATTAGAAATTGGGTGAAAACTTGAGGGAAAAATCTAGAGGTAAATTGCTTTTCTTATAAACTGGTTGAATGGTAGCTCTTTTTAAAACCGATGGAGCTTTTCCTTCCCTTAGAGACAAATTAACTAAGCGTGATAGTCTCCAAAAACTCCTCCTTTAAAATATATATTGTGGAAAAGGGACAGGGATCACTGAAGCTAACTGAATTCTTCACTTGACCCATTACTTTTTTAGTCTCGGATAAATGAATCCCATTTAATGACATTATTCATAGCTAGAGCGGAACAATTTGTAGGACATCCAACAGAAGACTGCTGAAAATCAGAGCTCCACTTTGTCTCAACTGACCTGCAAACTCATCAGGAGTAAATGTAAACTTATCCTCTTCCCTTTTTGTTCTCTCATTAATATACTTTACAGTATTAAAAAATTAATAAGGATGGTTGAGAGAGGACTGGGTTATATGCATTTATAATGATGGGGATATATATATATATATTATAACACCCCCAATTTATAAATGAGGCTATATGTACCCATAATAACCCCATTTATACATGGCAGTTATTATGGGTACTTTTTTTTTTTTTTTTTTACCATTGCTTAGTAAGTGTCAGTTATCCATACTGTAGTCTTCTTCACATTTAGCACATTTTTTTTTACACATCTAAAATATAGACATGGATGTTTATAAAATGGGTAGTGAAAATATGCATTTTCTTGCATTGAAAATATTTAAATGTACTGAAACTCATGCATGTAATTTCAGACCTAAAATATGCAGTATTTTATAAACTGTGCCACTCCCGCTGCACAATTTATAATATCCTAGCATTAATCTCTGCATGTCCACTTATGCGCATAAATGCCATACCATGGACAGATTTGAAAATTAGGCTCCCTGTTTCTTGATCCCATGGGGATTTCCATTTTTTTTTGTAGTACAGTCTTGAGTCAAAGAAGGGCTGCCAGGTATGTAAACCCTTTGTTTTGTGTGCTTCTTTTGCATCCAAATGGACTTCCTCCACTTTGCATAAACATTTACATTACGTGTCCTATTTAAACGTTTTTGAACATTTCTATAATAATTACGCACAATTCCATTAAATAACAAGCAGTTCTTTACTTGTATTATGTTAAAATATATATTTTTTAAGTTAACAATCATTGGAAGGAGAATAATAAACTAAATTACTACAGCAGCATTTAACTTTAAAAACGAGACCATTATAAAAATGAGGAAATTACTTAACAAGAAAGTAAAAGGAGCAGCTGCAAAGGATACAAGGCTGCATGAAGCATGAAAACTTTATAAACACCATCTTGAAAACACAGATAAAATATATTCAACAAACTAAAATGGGCTGAGAGAAAGATCAAATGATTCTCAGAATGGCTAATTGTGCTGAGAAACAGGCTATTACAACTGAAAAAGGTGTCCTTTGAAAAATAGAAAGCAAGTCCTAATGGTAAAATAGGAAAGAATATGAGCAAAGTTAGGCCCAGCATGATCGGCTGTGCAGACCATGTTATTTGTACGGGGCAGACACCTGGAGGGGGAGGGAAGGCGGAGGCAGCAGGAGAGGCCATGAGACCTGCTGGCAGAGTCCGAGCAGCTGAAGAGGAGGAGAGGCTGCGTGGCTGCTAACGGCCGAAAAAAAGAGAGGAAAGGACTTGTGGCCGCCGGTGGAGCCCAATCTGCTGGTGGCCAAAAGAGAGAAGAGGCCATGGCAATGCCAGAGCCCAATCTGCTGGCAGTGGACAGAAGCTGCTGTGCTGTTGGCGGCTGTAAAAAACAGAGGAAGCCTACGGCACCGCCAGTGGAGTCCAACCCTCTGGCGGCTGAAGAACAGGAGAGCCTGCCTGCGTGTGTGTGTGACTGGGAGCCTGCCTAGGATATTTATATGTATGTGTGCGTGCGTGTGTGACTGGGAGCCTGCCTGGGAAATATGTGAGAACGAGGGCCTGCCTGGGATATATGTGTGTGTGTGTGTGTGTGTATATGTAATTATGTGTATGTGACTGGGAGCCTGCTGAGGTTGAGTGTGTATAAAAGCCTTCCCCTCCTCACTCCCATTAATCCATGACAATCTTAGGCATCTGGAAATAAAAAGTTCCCAGGTAAAGACAGAGAAATTTTTTTATCCTTATTTGATTTAATTATTGCTTAGTGTTTGATGTGTCTGCTCTTTTGAAATATTTTATTGGTGTTTGGGAAATTCTGGATATTTTATTCATTAACTGGTTTGAAATTTTTTTATGAATATGGTTTACTATTATGATTGATGTTTTATATTTCTTGATTTTATTGTTTAATGTTTTAAGAATGGTACTGTTTCTTTTTTTCCATTGTTGCTCTGAATGTAGAGGCTGGTTTATTGTGGGTTCCAGTTCAGTTCTTCTCTGCACATTTCTATATTTTCTGGTCTCTTTATTCAGTACTGGTCAGGGTCTGTGTGGATTCTGCATGTGTGATTGAGGTGAGGTATTTTGCTGGTATGTAGTTTCTGTGTAAGGATCTATAGCGGTCTGATTTGTTTTCTTTTCCTAGTAGGTGGTGTATTGGTGTTCTACAGCCTGATGTAATATGTTCAGTTTTATCTTTTCATAGATGATTGTTACTGTTTGAGTGTTGGCAGTTAGGGTTATTTTGGTATGGGAGGTTTACTATATTGTAATGGTAATTCCATTTATTCATGACTTTGAGGGCCAAGTCCATACCCAGCACACATTACAAAGGTCTAATTCCGTATAAGTTCTAAGTGTCTATTTTGCACTTTACTGGTTGCCACCACAGTAGTGGATGAAAAAATAGCATGTACATAAGTTATTTTTTGCCTTAGAAGAATGTACTTTTGAATGTTCTTTTTCATGTAAAACCTGTTATAAATGCATAATTTGTGTGTGTGTGTGTGCATGGGGACAGGGAGGGGTGCACGAACATGTGTTAAAGGCTGTAGGGTTTGCCTACGGTACTGAATACCCCTCCACTGACCATGGGTTCCAGAGGACGGCGGGTGTTATTAAAAATATAGATTGCTGGAGGGAGCTGTTTTTTTTTTTTTTTTTTTTTAAAACAGGCCTGGGACAGAGACTGAATGAATTGGGGTGGAGGGAGGGGCAGCACAGTAATTGTTTGAAAGGACAGCAAAAAAGCTAGCACTGGCCCTGAGCAAAATACATGCAAAACATTAAGTCAGCTCCAGAGACAATTTGAGGGGAAACTAGCCAAAATAACTTTTCAATTATATCAAAAGCAAAAATCCTTCAGGGGAGTCAGTGGGCCTGTTAGATGACTACGTGGTAAAAGGGGCACTCGGGGAGGATAAGGCCATAGCAGAAAAACCAACTAAATTCTTTGCTTCAGTTTTCACTGAAGAGGATGCTGAGGAGACACCCACACTGTAAACCATTCTTTGAAGGTGATAATTCAGAGGAGCTAAAGAAAATCAGTGTGACTATAAAAGAAATACTAGAAGAAAACAAGCTAAACAGTAGCAAATCACTGGAAAAAGCATTAACCCCAGAGTTCTGACAACATTAAAATATGAAACTGCGGACTTGCTGTTAACTTGTAACCTATTGTATTCATTCCCGTTCCCCTCAGAAATACAATTACAAAATACCCTATGTAGGGCTTTTATATATCAATCCCCTTTATTATATATAAAAAAAAAATTTCCTTGGAACTGAGATTAGAATCAAATCATGATAAATCCAGGAAAGGTATCGAAAGATCCATTTTTAAATTATGGCTCGATAAGGCAGCCAAGATAGAGAGAAGTCACAAGATGATACAAGTTTTGGATTTCAAAAATACAGACTTTGGTAAAATGGGGATGTACCCCGAGGAGCTAGAAGACTGGGAGAAGATGGGTGAGGTGGAACAATAGGGGGTCAAATTAAAAGGGGCTCTAATAAAGGCAAGAAACTTTTATGTCAGAAAAGTAAACAAAAGTAAGAGGAAAAAGAAACCGATCTGGTTTTCAGCGGAGGCGGCTAATAAAATAAAAGCAAAAAGAACAGGGTTCAAGAAGTACAAAGGTTCCCAAAAAGAGGAACACAGGGAAGAATATCTGGTGAAGCTGGAGGAGGAGGAGGAAATAAATCAGGGAAGCATAAGGTCACATGGAAGACATGAGCGCGAAAGAAATCACACGAGGGGACAAAACATTTTTCAGATATATCAGAGAAGGAAGGAAGGCCAGAAGTGGCAACGTAAAACTGAAGGGAGAAAAAGAGCCATGTGTGGGGAGAGAGATCAGGAAAAATCACAAATATTAAATATATACTTCAGTTCTGTGTTCACTAAAAAGACGACCATGGAGAGTTGGACTGATACTGGATGACAAAAGCATGGAAGGGACAGGGGTACATACAACTCCATTTATAGAAGAGAATGTATGAAAAGACCTGGGAAAAGAAAGATCTATATTCAGATAGCAAAGTTAGCCCCCCATATCTGGCTAAATTCTAGTTACTTGGCTAGAATTTAGCTGGTTAAGCTCCAAATATATCCAGATAAGCCATTTGGATGGATACATTTTCAGTTATCTGTCTAAATGGTTTTGAATATCGACCTCAAAATGTGCACAGCCATGGGGTCTGATGAGGTTCATCCCAGGATGCTGAGGGAGCTCAGAGATGCGGTGGCAGGTCCACTGAAAGACCTGTTCAACAGGCCCCTGGAAACAGGGCTGGTGCCATGAGACTGGAAAAGAGTGGTTATAGCCCACTTCACAGGGGTGGTAGCAGAGCGGAAGCTGGAAGCTACAGGCCGGTTAGCGTCACCTTTGTGGTGTGAAAATTAATGGATCCTCTACTGAAGCAAAGGGTAGTGAACCATCCTGAAACTGGTGGGTTGCTGGACCCCAGCAGCATGGATTCATCAGGGGAAGGTCCTGTCAGACAAATCTAATTGAGTAACTAGAGAATTAAATCAAGGAAGAGTGCTCAATGTGATTTACTTGGATTTCAGTAAAGCTTCTGATACTGTCGCACAAAGGAAGCTAATGAATTAAGTGAGAAGCTTGGTTGTGGTGACAAATTGGTGGAATGGATTACTGACTGGAGATATTATGTAATGGTAAATGGATCTTACTCTGAAGAGAGAATGGTATTAAGTGGAGTGCGTACAATACAATGAGGGGTAAACAGGAGAAAATATCAATTCTCACTAAATGAACTGTGTTTACGATGTATACGATCCTCAACTTATTTTATTATTAGAGAAAAGGATCTCAGCGCTGAGAAGAAACGCCAAAAGGCTGGATCTGAACTCAAAATAATTCACCATTTTTGATCAAGATGGTTTGGAAAAGATTTATCAACGCCATTTTTTTTATCTGGTCAGGGGATGAGGCAGAATTGAAGAGTTTTGGTAAGTGGACAAACACATGTGAAGCTAATATCCAGTTCATGATGCAGTATGAATTCAATAATATTTCATTTTTGGACTTACAAATATGCAAAACCATGTAAGGAAAACTTGAAACTACCATATACCGTAAAGAAACAGACACACTCTCGGACTACATCCAGTACCAGTAACTGAAGAGGAGCTTGGCCAGTTTCTCAATTGGTGAGATACAGAAGAAATTGTTCCAGTTTTGCAATATATAAACAAGAATCAAAAGTATTAATTGATTACGCGATCGAGGGTATCTGATGAAATACATTAAGCAAGTTTATAAGAAGGCTTTATATAGTGACAGAGATGCATTTCTCACTAGGAGAACTAAAAGGGATAATTATGAGACAGCCATCTGTGCGACAAAATATTCTCCAATGTCAAAAAGAATTGCCAGAAGTATGCGAGAACATACAGATGATACCGGGCATGGAAAAAAGAGATTATTCACATCCTAGGAATTTTAGAGAAGTATTGTGTCCAGCGTTGTTACCAGTATCTAAGGAAAGGGACAGTTCCATCAGAGATGGGAGTATATTACAAGAACATTATAAATGTGGCCATTGTGGGGCCTGTGATCAAACATTACAAATTAAAACGTATTCGGACTGATAAGATCTATAAGCTACAACACTTTACAACATGTACATCAACACATGTAGTATATCTCATCACGTGCCCATGTGATAAACCGAATGTGGGGAAAAATACAAAGGATTTTAAGAATCAGAGTGAATGAACATAAGAGTTGTGTACGCAATCAGAAAGAAAATGCACAGATTCTAGAACACTGCATTCAGAATGGACATTCTTTTAAAGATCTCAGGTAGTTTGCAACAGATCAAGTTTCAAAGCACCAGAGAGGAGGAAATAGGAATCAGAATTTGTGTGTTAGAACAAAAGTGGATTTTTAGATTGCAAACTGAGGAACGTTGGGGATTTAATATCATCGTGGAGCATATTGGTTTGATAATATATAGTCTGGGGAAAATGACAATATGTTCTGTATTAGATACAGCAGTGTCATTTATGATTAATATAGCATATTTTGTAATTTAAGTGGATATTGACAAAAAGAGGACTTAAAAAATGGATGAGTACATGAGACCGATTAATCATCAATGCAAATAGATGTATCAATACCACTGACTATGATAAATTACAGACTAGAGTATTAATCGCTGCAAAGAGGGTCTTGATTGGTGCATTCAAATTTCTTGTGACACTATAAAAAATGCTAGGCACGCCACAACTGTTAGGTACCAGTATAGCCGCAAGGAATATGTTGGAGATTTTACTTGAATCCATGTTTATTTTATAAAAATAATAGTGACTAGAGATCAGAAGTTAACCAGTGTTATTTTGGCAGAAAATATCTCAAGCCCTGACACAGCTGTTTTGGCAAAACATTGGCAACATTCGCATTTGTATTAAAACATTCAGAAATGCAGCAATTTGTGTCAGCAGTCGTAAAGAGATCATGTTACTAAAAGATAAGCGTTTCCTTGAAGAATTTTAAAAAGCACACAGGCACAATGCTGAGGAAGTGGACCCTTAGCACAATCTGAAAGAAGCAGCCCTGCAGGTCCCCACTGTTGACAGGTGGAGCTGGCTGAAGCAGAGGCCCAAGTGAAGCTTCACCAATACCAGCCCTCGTTCCCCTTAGGTTGAGCCCTCGGGTGCCAGGGCCAGCTGGATTTAGGTACGGGCCTCTGTAGAGGTGAAGATCTGTCATGAAGAAGGTGGTGCAGGCCAGCACAGTAGGAGAACGCAGAGTCTGGACAAGCAGCGGTAAAGCAGGCAGCAGGCAAACAGAATTGAGATCAGGCTATGGTCAGAGGCAGGTGGAGTTCAGAGAGGTCAGGGCAGGCAGCGTTCCATCAGTAACAGAGCAGGCAGTGGTCAGAGGCAGGCGGAAGTCAATGAGCGTCAAGGTCCAGTCCAAGGTCAAGCCAGAAGTCTGATCAGATGAGACGAGTAATGATGAAGACAAGGAACCACAGGAACAAGACGAGACACTGAAGACAGACTAAGGGAAGACTGACCATGAAGACAAGAACTCAGAAGACAAACCAGACAGCCAGGAACCAGGAACTTGGACACAGGAACTCAGGAACTACACAGCGGAATCAGGAACCAGGAAGCAAGGATCAGAAACACAGAGGCAAAGCACTTCTCAATGGAGTCAACTTATTGACAAGGCTCGGCACTTTCAGCGACACTAACATATCTACTTCCACTATGCCACCTTCTCGCAGGGCTAGGAATCATACATTACGTTTACGCCGATGACATTCAATTAATCCTACCAATAGAGGACACCATTGAGAAAACAATAAGTTTAGCCATTATGTATCTTGATATAATAAAACAACTACTGAACCAAATGGAATTGGTAATTAACATTGATAAAACTGTTCCTACACCTAGAAAGAATATAAACGAAACACAAACTCCAATAATACTCGATAGCAACCAAAAAAATCAATTTAGCAGAGAAGGTACGCAACCTCGGCGTCATAATAGACACTGAGCTAAACCTCAAACTGCACATATCACTAAAGGTTAAAGAAGGGTATGCTAAACTTATAGTACCGGTACTTAGAAAACTAAAACCATTACTATCTCTGCCAAACTTCCGTACTGTGCTTCAATCACTAATATTTGCTAGCACTGACTACTGCAACGCACTGTTGCTTGGTCTACCTTACACGACAATGACTACTGCAAATACTACAAAACTACACAGATCGAATTCTCACTGGCAAAAGCAAAAAAGATGACATCACAGATAAGCTAGCCAAACTACACTGGCTACCCATCCAACAAAGAGTTCATTTCAAAGCACTTTGCACAATACACAAATTGATCCTTGATGAAAAAGCCGAATGGCTGAACTCAGCACTTCGAGTACACGTACTTCACAGAAATTTAAGATCAGCAAATAAAGCTCTCTTAACCATTCCATCAGTAAAACAGCAAGACTAACCCAGGTTAGGGAACGCGCACTATCACTGGCTGGTCCCATATTATGGAACACTATGCCCCTCGATCTAAGACTCCAGAGAAATTATAAACTATTTAAAACAAACCTCAAAACCTGGCTTTTCAAACAGGCCTTTTACAAAGAGAACGGCGCAGATAAGTAAGGAAGAGTAGGCATATAGCACCTAACACAATCTCCAAGTGCCTACCTGGAAATTACTTTTTCTTTTTTTTATCACACAGATAAAGTCAATAACCCGTAATGCCAAGAATGAACCACATGTTATCTCCTAGGAGATATACATCAATGGAAAATCCATGTCATAAACCAAATAGCCTTTTAATGTTTATTTGCTACTGGATACTTTTGGCACACCTGTGTAAAATATGAACTAATCTCCCCTATATGTGCCTTATTGTAAACCATTATGATGGTAAATAACTTAATGACTGTATAGAAAAACTTAAATAAATAAAATATTGCCAAGGCATCTGAATGCAGGATGAAGAGTGAGCCTTGTATGTCCAGGGAGAGCTGAGGTTATCAGAGGGCGTTGTGGGCGATTTCCTGCAGCGGGCCCTTTAAATCTCTGGCATTTGGGTGCGCGCGTGCCTAGGGGCAGCTCTGGAGTGTGTTGGCATTTCCCTGCATGTTGGGCCTGCACGGTGCGGCAGCCTGCAGCAGATTGCATTGGGAGTTCTGCCCTGGTGAAGGGGGTGTCTAGCAGCCAGTTGGAGGTAAAAGTGGCAATCCGCGAGATGGACCTGTGGACAGCTGATTGCAACAGTACCCCCCTCCTCTAAAGCCCCCTAGAGGGTTTAGGGTTCTTGGGATGTGAGGCATGGAATTCTCTCAATAGGCTCTTGTCCAGTATATTGGAGGCAGGTTCTCACATATTCTCTTCTGGGCCATATCCCTCCCAGGAGATAAGATATTCCCATCTCTTGCCATGTTGTCTGAAATTTTTTGCATAGGGACCACCAGTATTTGGCCGAAAAGTAGGTCACACAGTCACAGATGTGCCTGGGAAGGCCGTGCAGGCGAAAGATGTGGTGTGTGAATAGTGAAGAAAGCTTAGAAATGTGCTTTGTATGTAAATAGGGATTTACTTTTTTTTTACCTCAAAGTCACCCTTTGGATAACTTAACTGTATCCTTCCGTTTTCCACCTTGAGTGCTAAAATCACCAGGATTATCCGTAAACATTGGCTTTCCCTTACACTTGATAAAGCCTTCAATAGCCCGTTGCGGTTTACTTATCGCCGGGGCAAAAATATCCGGGACATGCTGGTCCACTCAGCATATTTTTCTGACAATACACAATCACAGATTATAAGAGGACACAAAGCCTTGTGGCCAATGTTTCCCTTGACGTCCCCTATGACATAATTTACACAGCCGACCTCAAAGAAAACTTTTGAGTTATATAGGTCTTCAGACTGTACTACTTCGGGGGTGGTCTATGTTATTGGCTGCACATGTCAGAAATTATATGTTGGCAAGACCTCCTGCATGATAAAAACTCGAATTATTGAGCACCGTTCCAATATTAAAAATCAGCAAAAAAATGCCCCCCGGTTTCCCACTCTTTGCAGGATTTACATTTTTTTGTTCTCAATGTAGTCTGTCCCCCGTTACGGGGGGGGGGGGGGGGTAACTACTCAATTTTTGATTAAAAAGGAACAAAAATGGATTTGTTGGATATCGTTATACCTAAAGGACTCAATGCTGAATTGGAATGGGGTTTTTTTCACTTGACATTCTTGCTGTGATCTGATTGGCTTTCTTTTCTACCTTACCAACTGGCTCAAATTCTTAGTGATCTGATTGGTTACTTTCTCTGCTTTTTCCGATTGGTTTGAATTTTCGTGCCAAAACTTGTGCTTTAAAACCTCTGTAGTATTGTAAGCCTGTGAGCTCCCTGTAAATTTTGACTACCTACAAATACGGTTTGCATTATGTTCTTATTTCTATGTCGGCTTGTCCTCTGTTTTTGGTTCTGATTTGTATATTTATATTTACAGAATGCTGTTTTAAAGATGTTTGTCCCTCCCGATGCAGTCTGTCGGCGAAACACGGGGTCCATGTTGGGGGATCCTTTGAATTATTACTATAACACAGTGCAGTTGCCGTATTTTGAAATATTAAAATTTGAATGAAAAATTATTGGACCAGAAAATTTATTCTGCACTTTTGTTGTATTCACATGTGAATAGGTCGGCCAGGTCTGGGGTCGTGGGAAGCGGAATGAAATGGGCCATCATTAAGAAACTGTCGACTATGACCCAAATAATAGTGCAGCCATTTGAGAGTGGGAGGTCCACCACAAAGTTGGTGGACAAGTGGGTCCAGGTTTCCCTGGGGGCTGGCAATGGCTGTAACAGCCCTCAGGGTCGTCCTGCCAAAGGTGTCTGCTGTGCGCAGGTGGGACAGGAGTCCACATAGACCCAGACATCTCTCTGCATTTGAGGCCACCAGTAGTACCTGCTGGAACATTGCTAGAGTTCGGGCTCATCCAGGGTGACCTGTGACATGGGAATTGTGGGACCATTTTAACACTTTTTTTCTCTGAGTTTGCGTGGAACAAACTTCTTCCCTGGTGGGACGGCCATGGTGGAGGCTAAGAGGATCCATGCTGGATATATAATGTGCTTTGGAGGCTCTGGGAGGTTCTCTGCCAGGAAGGATCGGGAGAGGGCATCTGCTCTAATGTTCTTGATGGCTGGCTGGTACCTCAACTCAAAGTCAAAATGTGCAAAGAACAGAGACCAGCAGGCCTGACAGGCATTCAGCCATTGAACATGATGAAGATGTTCTAAGTTTTTGTGATCAGTGTAAATGGTAATGCAATGTTGAGCACAGAGTCAGTTTTGCTATTCCTCAACTGCAAGCTTGATGGCCACAAGTTCCCTAGTCTCTGATCCCATATAGTTGCACTCTGCGGAGGAGAATTTTCGTGAAAAGGAGCATGAATGAAGAACTCTTCCAATGGCCAGACTTTAGTGTTGGCCCCTTTCAAGTGAGAGCTGTGAGTGGGGCCGCCATCTGGGAGTAGTTAGGAATTAAATGCCAGTAATAGTTGGCGAAGCCTAGGAATCTTTGCAGGGCACATAGACCAGAAGGTTGTAGCCAGTCTTGGATACATTTGACCTTATCTAGATCCATGAGGAAAGCCCTTGCTGGATGCAATGTATCCTACGAAAGAAAGGCTTTTTTTTTCAAAGACATTTCAACTTTGCATACAGTATCTTTCAGTCTCTGGAGGACTAGATGAACATCCTGGCAGTGAGAGTTGAGGTCCTTAGAGAAGATGAGAATTTAATCAAGATATACGACGACAGACTTAGACTCATTTACCATTTGCTGAAATACGTCAGGGGCATTACATAAATCAAAGGCTGTTCAGCTTGGAGAAGAGACGGCTGAGGGGGGCATATGATAGAGGTCTTTAAGATCATGAGAGGTCTTGAACGAGTAGATGTGAATCAGTTATTTACACTTTTGAATAATAGAAGGACTAGGGGGTATTCCATGAAGTTAGCAAGTAGCACATTTAAGACTAATCGGAGAAAATTCTTTTTCACTCAACACACAATAAAGCTCTGGAATTTGTTGCCAGAGGATGTGGTTAGTGCAGTTAGTGTAGCTGGGTTCAAAAAAGGTTTGGATAAATTCTTGGAGGAGAAGTCCATCAACAGCTATTAATAAAGTTTACTTAGGGAATAGCCACTGCTATTAATTGCATCAGTAGCATGGGATCTTCTTAGTGTTTAGGTAATTGCCAGGTTCTTGTGGCCTCGTTTGGCCTCTGTTGGAAACAGGATGCTGGACCCTTGGTCTGACCCAGCATGGCAATTTCTTATGTTCTTATGAAGACAGCCACTCCATGAAAATACTAAGGAGGCTGTATTCTCTCCAGTTTAGCTCCATAGCCATGGTTTATTTTTATTTAGAAACTTTTATATACCGGTATTAGTGGGGACATCATACCGATTCACATACTAACAATAGGTTTGGAAATACATATCAACAGGGAAGGAGAACTGGGAGGGGGGTTAACCAAAGGCAGTATGGAAAAATAGTTTAACAGTGAAACAAGAACCATAACAAGAGAATGAACAATTTACAAAATAATTATCTCCTTAATATAAGGAAAAGGGAGGTTTGAAACTCTATAGTATAATTCATCAGCAACTGGGAATACTGGCGTACAAGAAAGGTCTGAACCCGCCGTGGCTAGCCGACCAGGTATGAAGACTAGCTTGAAGGCTTTGACAAGCTGTTGAAAATCCTGAAGAAGATCCGCTCACTCCCATAATGAGGAGGCCCAGGCCATTTCCCAACATCCAGCAGGGAAAACATGAAGGTGGTCTTGTCAGACTCGTTGGGAAACAGTGCCGACTGGAGAGAGAAGTGCACGAAACATTGGTTCAAGAACCTTCAGTACTGTTTCGGGTCTCCAGTGTACCAGAGTGCCGCTGGTAGACGAATCAAGGGGGGAGTAGGTACAGCTGGGAGTGCTGCGATGGCTATAGGAGGTGAGGAAGCGGGCAACAGTGCTGCTGCATCCAGGTGTGCACAGAGTTGCTCTATGGTGCTCTCCAGGAGCTCAAGAAACTGCTGCTACTGTTGGATCTTCTGTGCTAAGCCTGGAATGGCCTGAAGGCCCGAGGTGTTCACTGTGTCCATGGCCTCAGCAATCTTATGGAAATGGACCCTTGAGATGAGGGGGAGTTGGCGCAACCTGCAGGTCCCCACCGTCGGCAGGCACAGCTGGCTAACGCAGAGATCCAAGTGGAGCTTCACAAATACCAGTCTTCGAGCTCGGGTGCTGGGGCCGGCTGGACTTAGGCACAGGCCTCTATGGTGGTGAAGATCCATCACAAAGAAGGTGGTGCAGGCCAGCACAGTAGGAGAAGGTGGAGTCTGGACAAGCAGCGGTCAAGGCAGGGAGCAGGCAAACAGAATTCAGATCAGGTTGTGGTTGAGGCAGGCGGAGCTCAGTCAGGGTCATGGTTCAGGCAGTGGTCAGGGAAGGCAGAGTTCAATCAGAAACTGAGAGCAGGCAGTGGTCAGAGGCAGACGGAAGTCAAGCAGCATCAAGGTCCAGTTTGAGAACAAGCCAGAAGTACAATCTGATGAGACAAGGAATGAAGAGGAGGATGAGGGACCACAGGAGGAAGACAAGATGCTGAAGACAGATGAAGCGAAGACTGACCACAAAGGAAAGAACTCAGAAGACAAACCAGACAGCCGGGAATCAGGAACTTGGACACAGGAACTCAGGAAAAAGACAGAATAGAAACAGGAACCAGGAACTCAGAGGCAAAGCACTTCTCCAATGGAATCAACTTATTGCCGAGGCATCTGAGTGCAGGATGAGTGAGCCTTATATGCCCCAGGAAAGCTGATGTCAGAGGGCACCGTGGGGGATTTCCCGCTGTGGGCCCTTTAAATAACTGGCGTTCAGGCACGTGCACACCTAAGGGCAGCTCTGAAGTATGTCAGAGTTTCCCGGCGCAGCGGCCCGCTGTGGACTGCATCGGGGGTTCTTCCCCGGCAACGTGGGGTGGCTGATAGCCGACTGGAGTTGGAGGTAAGAGTAGCAGTCTGCGGGACAGACCCACAGACTGCCGATCATAACACATAAGATATTGAGCACGTTGATATATTCACAATTGATTATATTAAGAAAAAAAGAAAAAATCCTACGAATAAAGAGGTTTTTGGACCCGTGATTATAACTTCCGAGTTTAGATCCAGCCTGTTGGCGTTTCTTCTCAGCGTCAAATGGAGTGTCTCAAGGTTCAGTTTTGGAACCGGCTCTATTCAATATCTTTGTAAGCAACATTGCAGAAGGGATAGAAGGTAAAGTTTGTCTATTTGCAGATGATACCAAAATCTGCAACAGGGTGGACCACCTGAAAGAGTAGAGAGAATGAAAGGTGATTTCAGAAAGCTTCAAAAGTGGTCAAAGATTTGGCAGCTGGAATTCAGAGTTATGCATTTAGGGAGCAGTAATCCAAAAGAACTGTATACGACTGGGGTGAAAGACTAGTGTGCACAGACTGGGAGAGGTACCTTGGGGTGATAAGTGTCTATTGATATGAAGGCAACAAAACAATGTACTAAGGCAGTGGCAAAAGCCAAATGGATGCTAAGCTACAGAGAAAGAGGAATAACCAGCAGGTAAAAAAAAATAAATAAAAAAGGAGGTGATAATGCCCTTGTACAAGTCTTTGGTGAGGCCTTACCTGGAGTACTGTATGTAGTTCTAGAGACTCAAAAAGAATAAGGACAGGATATAAGCAGTTCAGAGAAAGGTGACAAAAATGGTGTGGGGTTTATATCAAAAGCCAAATGAGATTAGACTGAATATGTATATTCTGGAGAAGAGGTACAGGGGAGATATAATATAGATCTTCAAACACCTGCCTCCAGCTTGCACCCCCCCCCCCCACCACAAGGTCTACTGTCTAAGGCAAGTCCTACAGTACAATTGCATCTGTTCTGACCCCTCAGAGAGGGATTCCTATCTGGAGAAATAAACATTCTTGGAATTTCAGTACCCTCCAAATGAAGTAAGAAAAATCGAAAGATACCCAGATGCACTAAAAAGAAAACAGAACACTTTTAGTTATTACCTATAGTTCCCAGTTGAAACCACTGAAACATATCAGGGATCTGTAATCCATCCGGGACAATGATACCTCTCTCTCACAGGCTGTGGGTGGCAAGCCTATCCTGGCTTATAGGCAGCCTCCCAACCTCAAACGAATACTCACCAGCAATCACAAATTATACGACAACGACACCAACTTAGAAACCAGACCCTGCCAGAAACCCAGATGCCAACTCTTTCCACATATTAACCAAGACAGCACCATCTCAGAACCCATCATCAACTACAACATCCAGGGCTCATTCACCTGCTCTTCTTCCAATGTAATATATGCCATCATCTGCCACCAAGGTCAATCTATAAGGAAAAGAATAAATGCACACAAATCTGTCATTGAAATGTTCTCCTAATCTTCCAGGACATTCTCTATCTGATTTTAATGTTGCCATTCCCCTACAGAGAAACTTCAAAGGAACACTACAGCATGAAAATGCTGAATTGGAACCAATTAAAAACTTAACACCCTCATCCTAGGTCTGACAAAGACAACAGCGTCATGACTCACTACAACGATCCATGAACTTAACTTATCAGATCATTCTGTCTTTTCACACTTACCTCAGTTGTCAGTCAGCTATACTATAACGCTATACTCTCTCTACACCATGTCCTACCTAATTCAATGCCTTCTCTCTATATTTTACCCATCTCTTGTACATCACTTCATGCATCTTTTGAAGTGAACTCTGTCCTCAAAAGCTCATCCCTTAATAAACTGGGTAGTCTAAGGTGCCACTCGATTTCTGTCAATTTTGCTATACCAGACTAACACGGCTGTCCCTCTGAAGGTTTAATAGCTTGAGCGATGGCACCTCTAGCAGATTTACCACTTAGGAGTGCAATGTGTTCATAGGCTTTAGCACACCAACCGCTCCACCAAATAAAATGAACCAAATGCATGTTGGATCTTGAAGGCCATAGTTAAGTTTTAAATTTGATACACATGGTAACCAACTGGAGTTTAAAATGGATTAACAGTCAGAGTTTTGCCTGCACCACAAGTATGGCTGCAGCATTCTGGATTAATTACAAATATCCTGCCTTCCTAGTTGGTAACCTCAAGTACAAGGCATTGCAGTAATCCACTTGTGACCTAATGATCGAGTAAATCAGATTGAATAAAGAACCCAAGAAACCTTTTCAATTGGATTAGATAATACAATATGATGTTCTTTTTATGAATATAATTTATAAGCTTCCTAGAATGGTGAATGGGCAGGAAATACATTTTTAAATAAATAAGCAAATCTTTACCATAGAAGAAACCCGAGACTCTAAAGATGGGACAATAACCAATCTCAATTTCCAAACTCTGTAACTAATCTTTCAAGGGAATTACTGCTCCTTCCGAAGTTAAGGAAGGGTATAATGATATAGACTTCTGCTTCTGTACCCACAGACCCTCCCATCTTCTGAGGATTAAATTTTAACTTATTCTCTACCATCTACTTGTCTCAGATACTGGTTTAGCTTCGCCAACAACTCACACATTCAGCCGTCCCTAAAAAGATGGATAGCTGAATATTGACATTTAAAAACGTATTCCAGTTTCTCTAATGAACGTTGAAATGTCAGATGGAATAACTGGACAGAAATCTGGGCTGACTATATAATTTATATCCTTTTGAAGGTGCAGTCTCCAGAACTATACACAGTATTCCAAATTAGTTTTCTCCAGGGACTTATACAGGGGCAATACCATCTCCTTTTTTCTGCTGACCATTCCTCTCCCTATACTCCCAAGTATCACTTTGGCTTCTGCTGTCGCCTTATTCACCCATTTGGTCACCTTGAGATCAGATATGATTTCTTGATTCATGCATAGAAGAATTTCATTCCCTATACTGTACCTTGGGTTTTAACAGCCCAAATGCATACCCCCTCATTTTTTTAGCAAAACAGTTTAGCTGCTGCACTCTAGATATTCCCCAAACTTTGCTAGATCCCCTACTCAAATTTTCCACACTTTCTTGGGTGTCTAACCTGTTGCAGATTTTGGTAACATTTACAAAAAGACAAATCTTTCAAAATTACTTATTAAAATGTCGAAAAGAACCGGTCCAAGAAACGAGCCCTGAGGCATACTGCTAGTAATATTCCCCTTCTTGACGTGAACTCCATTTACCATTACCCTTTGTCTCCCAATCAACCAGTTTTCTAACCCAGTCACTTTAGAGCCCATACCAAAGGTGCTTAGTTTATTTATAAGTTGCCTATGCAGAAACATGTCAAAGGCCTTACTGAAATCCAAGTGCACTACATCTAGCACTCTCTCCTGTTCCAACCCACTAGTTACTGAGTCAAAGAAATTTGATCATATTCATCTGACAAGATCTACCTCTAATAAAACCATGCTACATCGGATCATTTAAAACACTGGATTTCAGAAGCTGCACTATTCTGTGTTTCAGCAGCCTAACTGGCCAGTAGTTCTTAGCCTCCTCTCTCTTTTGTAAACCACTACATCCTCTGGGTAACTTTCCTTCTCACGAGCTTGCTAAATATAGACCTCACAAAGTGAGTTGGGTCATTATGCTTGGAACAGATTACGAAGAACAGACTGGCCAAAGGTACTGTCATTTGACCATCCTTGCCCAAACAGTAATGGGCGGTGAACGCGTGCAGGGAGCTCCATGTTGCAGTCTTGCAGATCTCAGCGATGGGGCCCCACACAAAAGTGCACCATTGATGCTGCCATGGCCGAGTGCACATTGAATCGGCCTCCTAGTGGAAAGCCCACCTGCTCGTAGCAGAAGGATATACAGTCCGCCAACCAGTTGGACAGAGTCTGCTTGCTCACCGCAATGCCAAGTCTGTTTTTATCAAAGGAGGCAAAGAGTTGCGTGGACTGCCTATGGGACGCTGTGCACTCAAGATAAAAGGCAAGGGCACACTTGCAGTCCAGGTTGTGCAGAGCCCGTTCACCCTGGTGGGAATGGGGCCTCGGAAAGAAGGTGGGCAAGACGATGGACTAAGATGGAAATCAGTCACCACCTTAGACAGGAAATTAGGGTGCGTGCATAAAACCACCCTTTCGTGAAAGAATTTCATATAGGGTGGATATGTCACTAACGCCTGAAGCTCACTGGCCCTGCGAGCGGAGGTGACCACAACCAGAAAAATGACTTTCCAGGTGAGATATTTAAGCTTGCAGGAGCACACAGGTTCAAAAGGAGGCTGCATGAGCCACGCTAGTATCACGCTGAGGTCCCAGGACACAACAGGAGGATGAAGAGGGGGGACCTTAGATGCCACAGGCCTCTCATGAAGCGGCCCACCAAGGGCTGCACAGAAATAGGTGCACCACTTATCCCCTGGTGATACACACTGACACTCAGGTGGACTCGGATCGAGGCGGTCTGTAGCCCAGTCTCCGAGAGGAACCACAAATAGTCCAGCAGTTGAGGAGTAGGGCACGAGAAATGGTCTAGGCCCTTCGCCTCACACCAGATGGAGAACCTCCTCCACTTCAATTGGTAAAGACTTCCTGATGGAAGGCTTTCGGGAAGCCACCAGTACCTGCAACACAGTATCAGAGAGGTTGAGGAACTGTAAGACGACCCTTTCAACATCCAGGCAGTGAGGGCCAGCGAGCGAAGGTTCGGGTGGTGCAATCTGCCCTTGTCCTGCATGATCAGGTTGGGGGAAGTGCCCAGACATATGGGCTCCCGGATCGATAGGTCACTCAGGAACGGGAAACAGACTTGTCGCAGCCAATATAGGGCAACTAGGATCATGGTGCCCCTGTCTTGCTGTAGCTTCACAAGAGTCTTTCCTACCAGCGGGACTGGGGGTTACACGTACAGTAAGCCCTTGCCCCAAAACAGGGCAAAGGCATCTGAGGCTGGTTCCCCGTCTTCCCTGTACAGGGAGCAGAAGTGGATTACCTTGAAATTCCGAGGGGAGGAAAAGAGGTCCACGTTCAGAATGCCCCACAGGTGTAAGATTCTGTCCACGACTGTCTGGTTGAGTGACCACTTGTGCGGGTGGAATGCTCGACTCAGGCGATCCACCATGTCCTCTGTTCATGCCAGGTAAACTGCTCAGAGGAGCATGTCCTCACATAGGGACCAAGCCCAAATCTGTCCCGCCTCCCTGCTTGTTTATGTACCACACTGCGACTTGGTTGCTGGTCTGGATCAAAACCACCACGTGGGCCAGGTGATCTTGGAACGCTGAGAGGACATACCGGATCGCTCGCAGCTCCAGGAAGTTTGACAACTCACTTCCTGTTCCAACCACATGCCTTGAGTGTGGAAGCTGCCCACATGTGCCCCCCAGCCCAAGGTGGATGCATCAGTAGTCAGTACCACATGGGGGACGATACTTGGAAGGGGGGGCCCCTTTCCAAGTTACACAAGCTCTTCTACCAGGAGAGGGAATCTCGGAGCGGCGAGATAACTTGCACTGGTGCCGAGAGGTCCTGGGTGGCTAGGAGCCACTGAGTGTGTAGAGTTCACTGCGCTACTCGATGGCTAGACAAGCAAGTGGCGCGACATGAACTGATGCCTCCATGTGGCCCAGTGAGCGGATCAGTACCCGGGAAGACGTCGTCAGATGGAGTGTGCTAGCGACGCCAGGGTCTGAGCTCGGTTCCTGGAGAGGAACACTCTAGCCAGAATTGTGTCCAGGAGAGCCCCAATGAATGCTAGCTGCTTGGATGGGCTCAGATGAGATTTGGGGAAATTGATCACGAACCCTAGTGACTGTAGTACCTTGGCTGTCAAGCGGAGGGAGCATAAAGCGCCCTCATGCATTGTGCTCCTGATGAGCCAATCATCCAGGTAGGGGAACAAGTGCACCCCACTGTGATGCAGGTGTGCCTCTACCACTGCCAAGCATTTCGTAAAGACCCGTGAGCTGAGGCAAGGCCAAATGGCAGCACCCGCTATTGGAAATGTCTGCGGCCCACTAAGAAGTGGAGATACTTCCTGTGAGGTGGGAATATCGCTATGTGGGCGTAAACGTCCTTCAGATAGAGAGAGCAGAGCCAATCTCCTTTGTGAAGGAGAGGGATCAGGGTGCCTATGGAGGCTATTTTGAAACGTTCTTGCTTGAAGAACCTGTTTAAGGCTCTGAGGTCAAGAATGGGTTGGAGGACGCCTGTTTTCTTTGGTATCAAAAAATATCTTGAGTAGAACCCCTGGTCCTGTTGAGAGCTGGACATGGGTTCTACAGCTCTGGCCTTCAACAAGGCTGAGAGCTCAGACTCTAGCAATTCCTGATGCCCTGACAGGTCCCACACTGGGGGTGGCGGAGAATCTGCCAGGACTGTCCAGAAATTCAGGCGGTAACCATGTTGTACGGCCAGAACCCAGCGGTCGGTAGTAATAGGAGGCCAGCTGTTTGCGAACAGACATAGCCAGCCCCCGACTGCTGGGTAGTTGTCAGAGAGCAAGCTGGCATCCACTCTCTCGCTGCCAGTCAAAGATCTGCAGCTGGACTGGGCTTTGGTGTGGGATGGGGCCTGGGGGCACGCTGTTGGCGAGCCCGGTCCCTGGTGGTACTGTGTGGTGTCCTGGTGCGGAAGCCTGAGGGTAGTGTCTCCTCTGGTGGCAGAAGAACTTGCAAGGTTCTTGATGCAGAGACATGTGCAGGGAGGACGGTGGGTCTGAGATGTTGGCCGAGTGCTGCTGCAAGGTCTTATGATGGTTCTTGAGCTGAGCAACCGTGTCTCTGACCTTGTCTCTGAAGAGATTTTCTCCGGTGCAGGGCAGGTCTGCTAGCTTCTCTTAGACCACTGGCCGAAGGTCGGAGGCCCAGAGCCAGGCCATGTGTCGGGTGCTAATGCCCGCAGCAGATACCCTGGCCGCCGTTTCGAAGACATCGTAAGTGGACCTTACCTCATGTTTCCCAGCCTCCAGGCCCTTCTCTACTACTGCCTCCAGCGCATCCTGCTGCTGTTGAGGCAGGTGCTCCGCCAGCTCCTGAACTTGTTTCCACAAGTTCCTGTTGTACCGAATCACGTACAACTGGTAGGAGGCGATATGGGCAATAAGCATTGCCCCCTTGAAAGACCCTTCTTCCAACAAGGGCGTCCAGGGCTCTATGTTCTCGGCCTGGAGGGGCGAAGGAATGAAAACGAGATCTATTGGCCTTTTTTTTAAAAGGCAGGCTCCACAAACACAGACTGGTGGGGGAGCTGGCGTTTTTGAAAGCTAAGGGCCTGTTGGATCAGGTAAATGGCATCTGTCTTTCAATTGACCGGGGGGACAGAGCCTGGGTGCTCCCACATCCTTAGTAGAAGTTCCAATAGAATTTCGTTGATTGTGATGGCTACTACCTACTTCAAGACATCCACAAACTGGAGAACCTCCAGCATTTTGTGGCAGGCGTCCTCCTCCGTGAGAAGCTGGGAAGGAATGGCTTCCGCCATAGCCCGGACAAAGCCCATGAAAGAGAGAGGTCTTCTGGGGGAGAGTGACGCCTCTCATCCAGCAGAGAAGGCTTGGAAGGCAAGACGCTAGAGTCCTCAGAAGAGGACTCCGATGAATCATCGCCCCAGGGATCATATGGCACACCCTCCTCACTAATGTCCACAGGAGGATGGCAAAGGAGGCCAGCACCCAATCCCATCAGCAGCGGCATCGAGGGTTGTCTCGGCAACCTCTGTGCCAGGGGCATCAAAGATGCCTGGGGCACCAAAGGCCCCAAGGGAACCAACGGACCTGGGACTCCCGATGGCCCGGGGAATGGGCTCGGGGAGTGGAGGCACCTTAGAGGGGCTTTGGGTGCAGTTGCGAATCTTCCTCCTCAAAGGAGCCAGGAATCAGTATCACTCTGTAGGGGGACCTTGGTGGCCGATGGGGAGCTGAAGGAGCCCCAGGCACTGATTGTGTTGGTAGGACACCCAACAGGACATTGAGATGCTCCAGCAGGGGTGCTAACAATGCAGGCACTGGCATGGAGGCCGGCACCAGTTCAAAGCTCCAGAGGCCTTGGAGCACCACCTGCTGCACCCTGCGGTCCAACTCCTCCTGAAAGTCCGGTGATGAGAACGCAGATGATTGAGGATGACAACGAGGCATCACTGGAGCTTCCATGGGGGAGCTGAGGAGGCTTGGTGCCCTGCGCCACACTCAGTGGGGAATGCCTGGGACTCCCGGGTTTGGAAGAGGATGGGGCCTTTTCACCACAGGGTCACTTTGGAGGAAGCTCGGCTTGGGCCGGTGCTCCTCTGGAGTCAGCACCGGTGCCATGCCAGTGTTTGTGTTTCCCCTTAGTGCTCGGCCCAGTCCTTCTCCAGCACAGAGGATGCCGACAATCCGGGTGCCTTGGAACAGTCTGCTGATGGAGAGGGCCAGTCCCCTGAGACCCTCTCATTACGAGGAGAAACCGGATGAGACGTAGAAGGCGACGGTGAGTTTGAGGGGTCTCCGTGGCCCCTCGGTGTTGAAGTCCCCAATGCCGAAGTCGATGGAAACAACTTCTTGGTGCCAAAAAGCTGCTCCATCTTCTCCAGATGGAAATGACGGCACTTAGGGGTCATCTGGGCACAGTTGAGGCACCCATGGATGTCGTGGGAAGCCCCCAGGCAGAGGATATAGACCTCGGGCGGATCCGTGAGAGACATGGTCCGCGGGCACTGGGGGCACTTACAAAACCCAGCTGATGCCACGAAAACAAGCCAGTGAGAGGTCGATGGGGGGGGTGGGCAACACACTCAGGAATCGACCGCAAGAAACGAGAGAAACACCTACCGAGACGCCAGAAGGACTGACAGCAGAGAGGGACTCCGTGCGGAAGATATTGAAGGAAATATCTGTGATAAGAAAAACATTTTTTTAAGAAATAAGGAGAGAGCTCTGAGAACCGCGAGACAACTGCTTCGCAGAAAAAAGCGAGTCTGAAGAGGGACCCTGCATGGCCACGTGGATAGTGGCATGCTGGGCATGCTCAGTGTGCTAAAGTTTCTAGAAACTTTGACAAAATATTTCCGTGCCAGGCTCCATCTGATGTCACCCATCTGTGACGACTACCATCTACCATCCTGCTTGTCCTAAGAGAAGGAGGGGGGGGGGGGGTACTAAAAAGTAAGGCATTGAACCTTGAGAGGGGGAATGCACTTTGATACACTGTGCAATTGCAAAAATTGAAAGGTGGATTATGCTGTAGAGAGGAGATGGAGGAAGACAGGTCCTGCTGAGGATAGGAGATTGTAGAGAATGGCAGCTACTGAATATTTAAAAAAAATGGTAATTGCTAAGAAAAAACATTATTCAGATATAACTGTGAAAGCAGATAACTCTATAGAGTTATTTTCAAATTGGTAGGCTCTATGTTTGGAGTTGAGAATGAGCAGAGTCTTGTTTAGGAGGATATTCAGATAGCAATCTTGTGGGTTTTTTTTTTTTTGGTTTTTTTTTTTGAGGAAAAGGTTTTAAATTTGAGAAATTTGTTGAAACAGGTATCAAGAGATTATACTAATGAGCATGTTGGATTCTTGTACATTACCTCCCCTGGATTCAATAGCTGAGGGTTTGTTGCAGGAAGACTTTGCTGGGACTGTTAATGGTAGCAGTTTAGTTGATTTGGAAACGCTGGTTGTCTTTAGAGACTTTGTACCAGTTTCAATGGTGAAATTTAAATTAGTGGTAAAGAGGGTTAAGAAGTTGATAAGTCTCCTTCACCCTTGTCTTTCTTACCTAATCAATTTTCTACCTGATGTTTTGAAAAAGTCTATAGTTATCCCAATTCTAAAGAATGCTCAGTTGGTCCCTAAGATTTATTCTAATTACTAATCCTTAGAAATTTGGGTAGTCACTATTCTTTCTAAAACTTTGGCTACAAAAGGCAAATTAGCTGAGTTTTTGGAAGAGGTGAATAGCTTGGCTTTTGTCCAGGTGGGTTTTCAAAAGGGTTGTAGCACGGAGACCATCATGGTGAACTTGGACTCTGTGCTACCCCATCTGGATAAACGTTTAGTATTGATAGTTCTGGTCGATCTGTCAAGCACTTTTGATCTAACAGACCATGATATTCTTATTGCACAATGTCAATCTTTGGGACTTGATGGAACTGTGCTGATGTGGATCTCTAGTTTTTTGCAGAACAGGTTGCAATTGGTGTCTTTTCAAGGGTCAAGTTCTCATATATGTTCTGTTCCTTGGGGAGTCCCACAAGGCTCATTATCTTTATTCTTTAACGTTTATTTGGCCCCTTTGGAAGGTATTATTCACTCATTTAGGTTTATTCTGTTTATTTTCGCAGATGTTCAAATTTTAGTGCCTTTAGTTTTTAATCCGGAACAAGAATGTTTGAGTGTTGTTGGTACCTGCTTAAGGGAGAATTATTTAATTTTGAACTCTAAAAAGACTGAAGTATTGCAAGTGAGAGAAAGTTCAGAGAAATACAAACTTCAAATTGAGGGAGAAATGGTTACAACTAAGTGATGAGGTGAGATCCTTTGGACATTGAAAAGTCAAATAAATGAAGTGCTCTGAACAGCTTATAGGTATTTAAGAATAGGGAAGCGATTGAAATCTTTTCTGAGCTTTCAGGCACTAAAGTCAGTGGTCTATGCTCTAATAATAGCAGTATTGGACACTACTATAATACCAATTACTGGAGACATACAAATAATTTAATGTGAAGTTCCTAGTAGTGCAAAATATGGCTGTCAGAATGATCATGGGTGCTCTAAGAGAGAATCAGCTGCAACCTTTTTTTTTTTTTTTTTTTTTTTAATAGAAGAAACTGCATTGGTTTCCACTGAGTTGCGATACAAGTTTAAACCATTAGTACTGGCCTTTAAGAATTTGTGGGGCTTAGGCCCTCCACATATACCTGGTAGGATATATTGGAGGTCATCAGTCAGGCATAAAATGTTCACAGTATTGTCATCAGCTCCAACTTCCATCAGTTAAGACCTACTGACATGTTAAGTTATAAAATTGTTCATTACTACTACAATGCCTAAAATCTTGAATGATTTTCCCCTCTATTAGAAGGGGACACAGATTTCATGTGGTTTTGGGATAAGGTGAAAAGCTGGTTAATGTTATCTGAGATGGATTAATTTAAGAAGAGATAACAGTGAGGTCTGTGTTTTTAGTATAATTTGTTTATCATATGCATTTTAATTTGTTTAATATTTTATACATTGCTTTGAAAAGTTTTATTGTAAAAGTTGGAAAGAGATTAAATAAATAAGAGCAAGGCAACACCTACATGGAGGAACTTCTTTTGGGATTAGACCACTTCAAAGATCTTATGATCAATATACTAAAACAGAAAATCAGAACAATTAAGGAATGTAAGAAATTTCAAATTAAAATTAATTCAGAACCAAAAAATACTTAAAAAATAAATAAATCTCTTTAAACTATCAGAAATCATTCTACTGCCTCTCACTTTCTTATCACTCTAGCATATCAACGCCATCCCTTCCCTCTTCACACTTCCATTATAATACAATTCTGTGATTCGCATTATTTTCTGGCAATGTCATTTCTTGCCCTGGACTGCTCATTCTATTTAGACCCAAGAAAAGGAGAGTTAATGCCTGAAATCTCATCAAGAAATGTTTTAAGTTAGTCCAGTAAAAACATTTTTGTTTGTTGACCTTTATTTCTTTAGTTATTTTGAAAACTATCGTTCTTTCTTTGAGTATGCTCCTGCTCCTTTGGACTTCTATATTAACCAGAACTGGGGCTGGCATCTGGTGCCATGAGCTTTCATTCATAATTGCCTGGAAAGTTTTCCTCGATTTTATATTCCTCTCAATTCATTTTTAGCCTGGTCATTGCAGCAATATTCCTAAGCCAAGGGCCATGCATCAAGGCTTCAGTGCTTCTTCCAGAATCCTGCAATCATGCACTGAACATGACCACCAGATATCTCTATTGCATGAAGAATAAGAGACTCCCTCCTCCTCATAGTGTGATGGTTGACTGTGAGTTGTCCCAGGAACAAGCAGCCGAATGCCAGGGGAGTCAAATCCAAGCCACCACAGATACTTCCACTTTGGCCACTTTGTCTTCGGGTTGAGCTCTCTGGTGCTGGTGGCCAGTGAGGCATGAACAGAGAATGAGAGGTCTGGACAGAGCAAGGATCAGGAGTGAACCAGAAATCCAGGAGCCCAGGTAGAAAAAATATGAAAGCTGAAGGTAGGTGAAGATAATATGGCCTTCTGGATACAGGAATGGAGCCAGAGTACAAGGACTAGAAGGTAGGACCAAGCTCTGGCAATTGACTGCTGAGACTGCCTCAGTATAAGTACAGGTCTGTACAGGAAACAAGATGGCTACCGGGCACGGATCCCCAATTGAACCTTGCCCTGCATCACCCCCATTACAATGCGGGTGAAAGTTCGAGCGTATGGGCAATTTATGCAGTAAAATGCTTATCATCTATATAAATCCTTTTGAAAATTGCCTTCTAAATGCTCCTAATAAAAGATGTATGATTATCTATAAACTAACACTAACCAGGGACCAAAATTTGCTTTTAAAATGTACAGTGTTGAGCACAGGACAAAAGCTGAATGACTTCAAGTGACAAATTTTACATTTTTTCCCTCTACCATGTTGGGGTGCTCAAGCATCCACATAGCTGGCACCTACCACTCCATGGCATGTGACGCCATCATTCCAATGAGATCCAACTTTTGTCCACTGATTCTCTTACTGCACTTCTGAAAACTGAAATAAAACTCTAACAAATTCCTAGTCAACTAGCATTGAACAAAATCAGTTTCTTTCATGATTCCAAGTATTCTGAGCGGCTTCACTGATATATTTACAACTGCTCCAGGAATTACTTGGTCATAAATGAACTTATACGAATATGAGATGTTGGTTTTAAATAACCATTTGAATGTCCATAGACATCAGTTTTCTGATGGGGAATATCTGAGGCCCATAAACTGGGTTTATAATACAGAGAAAAGCCCGTGTTAAATTCTAAACAGGCCTCTCTCATCCAGAGTTAGAAGCATTTGCAGAAAGCAGGTACTTGCCCAGGTGGAAACATGTACCTGTGCACTTCCCGATCTTGGTCACTAGGTGGCATCGGAAGCAGATGAAATTCTGTTCTGATCCCCCTGATTTGAATTGATTTATGCTTCACATACCTTTCACATTCTTAACAGGCTAGATTTCTCCCTTAGTAGAAAACTGAAACCGGTGTGTAAGAACAGTCCCAAGTACTATGCACCTCTCAAATGAAATTTTTTCAGCAGCTCATCTGAAATAGTGTCACATTTATTACACTCAAATTTCAATACTATTTACAATAAAACAAAAAGTACAGTGAATAAAATATACTAAAAATCTAAATTAGAAAAAAATTATAATCATAAAATTTAGTAAATATAATTTATATCAACAATTTAAGAATCCATTCAAAAGTCAGAATATTCATTTGAATGTAGAACTTTAGCCAAAAGCTTTGGTAAGTACCCAGGTTTTCAGATGTTTTCTAAAACCAAGAATATAATCAACAGATCTAAGATCAACCAGAAGGGAGATTTACAGTTTTGGAGTCACAATGGCAAACACTAAACACTGGTGCCTCTCCAGTTTGACTTCCGCAATACTTGGAGCTGAGAGAACATCAAGCTGGGAAGAACATAGTGAACGTGTCAGAACACACTTAAAGATCTTCTTGTCAAGCTAGCACAGAGCCTGTTCATGATGAATATTAAGTTGTATTCAGAACTGAATGGGAAGCCAACGAAAGTTCATGAAGCACAGGAGTAATATGATCGCTCGTTTTAATACCTCCTGTACCCTAGGAATGCTCATCATACAAATTACCCAACAAGTACTAAATCTGATCAGTCTATGCTGGCTATGTCAAATGATCCCACACACACTGCATGAACCCAATCAGATGCTGTCATTTGTGATGAATTGATTCTCTGTCTGTGGGACTGTTGCTAATGAGCATGTGCATTGAGTGGATAAGCAGCTAAAACAAGTTTCATAAACAGCAAATTTCTGTAAAGTGATTCACAGTACAGGCACAAACAGATTGTATGCCCTCTGGGGCAGGGGAATACCTGCTGTCAAGGCCGTCTCTAGGGCAAAATGCACCCTGGACAAAAAGTGCACCCTCCCCCCCTCCCCTCCCCAGACATGCCTCTGGCCACTGTGGGATGGCATCCATCGCAACACTGGGTCTCTCTTTGGCCACAGCGTCTCTCTTTGGCTGTGGCGGGATGGGATTCGCTGTAGCCATGCCGCAAAATGGGTGATGCTGGTGATGCCCAGGACGCCCTCCAGCTCACTGTGGCCCTGGGTGATCGTCCAAGCCCACCCACTGCAAAATCTGGCATTGCATGCCATACGTAACTATAATTCCCTCTGATCTTGTGTTTGGAAAGATACTAAAATCCAAATTACTATGAGTTGGTAGCATAGTGCTAACTACTTTACAGTCCCAGTGAGTTTGAGAGCAGTTTTACTATCAATTTGCTTTTTGCAGAAAAGGGTGCATATGGGTAACTTGCTGGTGCGGCGATTGCTACCCATAACAGAAGGCATGGGGATTACTATCCTTAACCAATAATAAACCTTGATGCCTTTATTGCAACTGCAACATCACTTGGACAGCAGGGGGAAGAGAGTAATTGGATCAATGAGGGCCCCGACTTTTATAGTCTGGGGAACTGATAAGCATGAGGTTAATCTGCACAGAGTGGCAGTTCTACCCCTAACCAATTAGCCTTGATACATTTAACACAACTGCGACATCACTCTCCACTTTGATGGCAGGGGTGGGTGAGGAGGTGGAAGAGGAATTGTATTCAGACAACAACTAATACAAGCCCTGACTTTTACAGTCTGGGGAACTGATACACAGAAATAAGGGAAAAAGTACAGGACTGCTTCTACGGCCAAGTTCATAAGCAAAGCACATTCAAGCAGCACTGTCTAAATTTTCAATAAGGCTATTCACCCAGTAAAAATGTTGCTAGCAGAATTTTTTTTTTTTTTAAATGGGTTATCATAAAGCTTGGGGGATAACTGCAGGGAGTGGCAGTTGCTATCCTTAAGAGAAACATGGGGGTAACCTGCATGGCGTGGAAGATACTACCATAAGAAGCTTCCTGAGCAGACTGGATCCTTTTCTGCTGTCATTACTATCAGGCCGATTCAGAAAAACGCGGGGGGCTTGCGCACAGACCACTCTCCTGGGCACGCGATTCAGGAGGGCGGCCTATGCAAATTAGGGCTCGCGGTAAAAGGAGGCGCTAGGGACACTAGGGCAGGAGCGGCAGTTGTCAGCGGGTTTGACAGCCAACGCTCAATTTTGCCAGCGTCGGTTCTCAGACCCGCTGACAGCCACGGGTTCGGAAAACGGACGCCGGCCATAATTGAGCGACCGTCTTCCGACCCACGGGCCGATTTTTAATTTTTTTTTTACTTTTTACTTTTTTTTTTTAACTTTTGGGGCCTCTGACTTAATATCGCCATGATATTAAGTCGGAGGGTGCACAGAAAAGCAGTACGGCGCGGGTAGGCGTTACTTTCTGTATCGCGCGGGAATAACTAATAGGGCCATCAACATGCATGTGCATGTTGCGGGCACTATTAGTTGCGGGGGGGGGGGGGGGGGGGTGTTGGACGCGCGTCAAAAACGTGTGTCCAAACCTGGACTAACAGTGTGCTCCGGTGGAGCGCACTGTACTGAATCGGCCTGTATGTTTGCAGTGTCCTTTTAATACTTCCCAATACTGAGATGATGCAAAGAAACAAAAACATTTGCTGCAACAGTCCAAAAAATGAAGACACTGCATCGCTTTGACTAGATTTAAGCTGTGATTACTGCAAGGCAAATAAAATGCTTTGTTGTTTATGTTCAAAATCAATGTTTGCACATCACTTTTTTTTGCCCTTCATGTAACTACCATTATTGTAATACTGACCTTGGGCATTCTGTATATCTAAAAATTTTGCTTTAGAAATTCCAAAATTGTTTCTCTCCGTGGCTGTCAGCGGGTCTGAGAACCGAAGAAACGTAAAAAACCTCTCTTTGATTTGAACTTCTTGTGCCATCAAATTAACATAGCTGACAATAACTGGCATCTCTGTTCTGTTTGACTTACATCAGTTGTGCAATCCAATATTATGGAGATGTAATTAGATTGTTTGATTTAGCTTGTTTGATTTAGCTAATGATTCGTTATAAAATGTTCTTCACCAACAAGGAAATTATTTCAATTTGAACATGGCTCCACAAGTAAAGTCAAATGTCTATTTCAAATATGTAGCGTATGCTGCTGTAAAACATGCCAAGAAAATGTCCATTGCTTGACTAATCCAATTTCTCCAACAAAAAGGCATTAAAAAATGTGATGAAATTGCTTATATAAGTTATGCAAAGTGAATCTTCCTGAAGTGCAGGGAGATTTTTTTTTACACGGGTCATGTATAATCATCGATTCAAAATGTACAGTAAGACACTATCTTCAAAGATCTGCATGATCATCTGCCAACATTGGTCTCGAGAGCATTTCCTTCACTTCATGCCCCACCAAGATCTGCTTTTTCTTGTGGGCACAACATTAAGGACTGCATCACTTGAGCTTGTTTGCCATTTGAGCCTTCCGTGCAGGATGCCTTGGTTGATGTTCCCAAAAGTATGAACTCCTCACTACTCTACAGAGTAGTGAGGAGTTCATACTTTTGCCCACTGGCAAGAGATTTTTTTTTAAGACAGCATGTATCTACCTGTAACATGAAGTATGTTGCTTACATGTTATAGTGCTCTTGAAACACAAAAGCTGCTTGAAAACTGCTAAAATGCTGCTCCAATTGTTGCGCACTTCATCCAGCATATGTTTACCAACATAAAATGGTCCATACTTGAAAGAATTAAGATAGATGGGAGAGAGAGAATTGGGCAAACATTTTGCTTCAGCACAAACAGCAGATTTACCATCTACAATCTGTTCTACCTTCTGGACTCAATGTAGAAATTGAATGGGGTACATTTTTCTGAACAAAATCCCATATTTTTCTAACATCTTAATTCCTTGAATTGCGAATGGACATGACAAATTTGCTCAGAACACAAACTTCAACAAAATGTTTTTCAGCTGGTTATTTCATGCAGGCACATGTCAACATGGAACACAGATAATTACTTTTTCCTTTTAAAATGAACGTTCAAGTTCAATTGGCAGAGATACAGCAGGCAATTTTACAGGCGCTTCTTTTGAAGACACTTGGTCTGGATGGATACTTGGGGGAATTTTTCAAAATGATGGGCGATAGCATGTCTGAGGGACATGTTTGAGGACCTTATAACCCAAGGGCGTTCTCCCTGGTCGCCAAATCTGGCCCACATAGTGGTTTTGCCCAAGTCAGGTCGTGACCCGCTGTTATCTAGCTCTTAACGCCCATTTCTCTCCTAAATTTTGAGATCAAGTTATTGGCAAAAATTATGGCAGACAGGGTAGCAAGGTGCCTGCCAGACCTTATTGGGGATTCTCAGGTGGGGTTTGTTCAAGGGAGGAAGTCAGTGTTTAATGTATGAAAGGTTGTGGCCTCCATGGAATTTAGTACATGGAGGCGATTGCCATCTCTCCTCAGTTTCGATGCCGAGAAGATTTTTGATTGTGTCCACTGGCAATTTTTGTGGGAAGTACTTAAAGCTGTGGGCATTGAGGGACACTTTTGGGCTGTACTACAACTGTTTTATAGCAAACCAAGAGCATCCATCATGGTCAATGGGGCCCCCTCAGAGCTTTGAACTTTATAGACGTACCCAACAGGGTTGCCCATTCTTGCCTTTATTATTCCTCCTTCCCCTTGAATCTCTATTGATCATGATTAGGAAAAATGTGGCCAAAGGAGTACCTTCAGGAAGGGGAGATGAGCAAATTTTTAAGCTTTCGGCATTTGCATATGACATCTTGGTTCATGTCATGGAAGTCCATACTTCTTTACCGACCCTTTTGGAAGAGTTTCAGACATATGGGGCCTTATCAGGGTTTAAACTCAATTTTGATAAGACTAAAGCTCTACCAATGTTAGCCGAGGTTTCCTTTTTCAGTGGGTCCCTGACTCTTAAATATTTGGGGATCATTCTCCACAGGGATTTATCTAGAATACAAAAGAAAATTTTCAATCTCTGCTTCACCATACCTCCTCCCTGCTGGCCTCTTAGATGGATTTGATGCGGTCTCTGATGGAACCAGTAAATTTATACCAAATATCGATACTCCCGAAGTGGTTATATTTCTTGCAAACCCTGCCTTGCTGGCTAATCTGAGGAGAGGTGGGCGGAATAAAGAGGCAAATGCGTCAATTTGTGTGGGATAAAGCTCGGCCTCGAGTACGCCTGACCTGGTCAATGAGGCCACAAACACATGGAGGTTTGGGCTTAGCCAATATATGCTATTACAATGCAGCGTGTAATTTGCACCATGTAGGGGATTGTTTTTTATACTCCTCTGCCCACTGAACAGTCTCTGGTTGCTACCCAGGAGCTATGTTTTATCTTGCACAGATCCCATTTGGCCTTGCCTAACCACCTTCAGTGCTTAGGCAAGGCCAAAAGGTTAGGCAAAGTGCCCATTATAAAGACATGGCATTGGTATTGTAAGCTCACTAAAGTTGATTATCGTATCTCTCACTTTCTACCTCTTTCTGGTAATGTGGACTTTGGGCTTGGCTCCTCTTCTTGATCCTTTCAAGAATGGGCACACAACGGCATCCGTATAGTCAAACATGTTCTTACTGAGGAAGGATCCATTCTGCCCTTTGTTGAGCTGTGTACCAAATTTGATATAATCACCAAGACAAGGGTTTGTATATCTTCAATTGCGATATTATCTTAGATCTCTGAATCTAGCTGCCCTGCAAGGGGATCAGTGGGAAATCCAGTTGGATTTGTTTTATGAGAATAATCCAGAATAATCCAGACTGTCACTATCTCCTTTTGATATAAATTACTGAGGAGTCCTCATCGGGAGCTGGGTTATAAGAGTGTGGCATAGAACTGAAATTGGGAGTGGACTGTAGCTATAAATTGGGAGATTTTTTATTTCAATACCTCTCTAGGACTCGGAACATTACTACCAATGTTTCACTGCGGGAGACTCAGTCAAATTTCTGCTTCTGGCTTTTTATTCCCAATCTCAGGCATTTAAATATGCCTTAGTGCTCTCTGATCTCTGTTTGAAGTGTTAGCAGGCAACAAGGGACTCTTAAATTCTTAAATTCATATTCAAACCTACTGGATAGCAGTGCGGGCACTATTATCTGACATAATGAGTGTGACGTTAGAAACACTAACATCCCAAGCTATTTGATGATTTGTGCTCTTTTATTTTCCCTTGTAGGTACACCAAACTGTGGTGCCGGAAGGTACTTTTATTAGCTAAAAACTGTATATTGCAAAAATGGACAGTTAGCGATCTACCCACTGTTGGACAATTAAAGATTGCAATTTTTCATAATTGTCAATTGGAAAAGTATGTTGAGCAAATGGAACTTCACGGATGTCATCGCTTTTTCTTAAAAATTTGGGATTCATTTTCAAAACTTGTCCCCTCAAGCAAAAAGTTTAATCTTAAATGATTTAACCTCATGAGTCTACTAGAATGATACCTGCCTTCTTTGCGGGCTGGTTACATTTTTGCTATACCCTCCTTGATAGTTTTGCCATTGGCCATAGGAGGGGGGAGAGGGGATTGGGGGTGGGAGGAGTTTTAGTTTGTTCAAATTGCTGTACATATGCCACTGGGGTGTTGCAGAGCGCACACACCCTGTTATTTTGTTAAAAATCCAATAAACAGTATTAAACATAAAATGGATGTTCACTTGCAGGTGTTTAACACTGCTGATGGATATCCACTGCTGATTGGACGACTCACGGCAAGGCGACAGACTGTTCACCAGCATTGCACAAAGCCATATTGAAACGCTTCATCACAGCCAAATTAGATTCATTCACAAATCCCCTGTGCCGGCAAGAACTATATCTGACTCCCTGAAGGAGAAGGTTTTCTCTGAAACACAGCATGTCGGACAGTGTCGATTTCCTTACTCAGCCGGACTTTACGTTGGTTCTTGTATTCAAGCTCTCTCACCTGCAAAATTTGGGACTGGAGAGCACACAAGATAAGTGTATACCGATTCAACTCCAGATAAAGGAGTCTTTCAAAATGTCTCTTTGTGACCAATGATTAAAAAAGGTCCTTGCCGCTGAAAGCTTTCCAAGCCTGTAACCCCTCGGCTACGCTATATGAGGTCACTTTGAGCCTTCATAAAATCTCTTCCCACTACATACGCATACAGGATTTGTATTTTAGTATTATCAGTGATTTCCTGATTATCGTGGATTTTTGTGTTTGTTGATGGATATCCATTAACAGCTTGGTACTTGGATTTCTTTTTAAGATTATCTATAGTCACTAACTGTTCTACCTATTGTAAGTTATGTGAATGTTATATTTTCCTGTTTTTTTTTACCAGATGTTTGTCTCTTGAAATTTTGCAGTCACTCGTGCTAAAAAAGAAAGTGAAAGTGGGCTGCTCAAGCCCCTGATGAAGTTTTTCAAAACATAGAGCTATATCGGGTTTATAGGCTGAAGTTTCATTATGATCACCTGAATGACTACAGGGAAGTAATTTGCCATAAAAACATTTTATTTGCAATGTAAAAATTTTCAAAAATATGGTATTAGCTGGACACAGTCACATTGTGAATTGATGATTATACTTGACTCACATCTTGGCAGCTGAGGAGTTACAAAATAACATCTCCCTCTACCCTCAGGTGTTATATAAGCAATTTCATCATGTTTGTTTGTATATTACATACCTGATGCATTCTATTTTTTGACTGTTGGTTGATCGTCCAATTTCTCAACATTTTCATGAAATGGTAAGATATCAGCTAAATGTTGAACAATTGCTATAATGTGCCAGTGAATTCACTTTCAAGCAAATTCCGAGTGTGTGCATCAAGTGTGCATTTTGTCTTCAATGAGATGTGCATAAGCTTCCACTTCTACGTTCATTTCAAATGGTTCTGCGCGTATTTGTGGTCTTGCAGATAAGAAGAAACGTGCTTCCAGCTGGTATAACTATTTTTGGTAAGGTGGGATTTTGAATTTCCAAAATGCTTACAAAGAAAAGCAGAAAACAGTATCCCATCGCTTTCAGTACATGAGCCAGCTGTGTTCAATGTCATCATTCTGCAATTTATAATAATAATTTTCCTCAGCGAATTGACGTCATATTAATAGGAAACAAAGCCAGTAACTTTATATGGTCCTTGCTAAAATTTACAATGAATCAGACAATTTAAAAGGTCAATTTGCTGGGTCACTGCTCTTGGCGACATCAGTCTGTGCTTTGCTCTCAATGCCAATGTATCTATGCATTTGTCTTTGTATATTGTACTAACCTTTTTGCTAGCACATAATGCTGCATCAACTGACATTCAGGCCGATACAGTAAAGCGTGGCCGCAGTTACCCCGTTTCTAACCCGCTGTGTACTCACAATTTGGCCGCGTAAGTCTAACCCGCGATTCACTATCTGTTTTTACCGATCCTTACCGCTTCTTTAACTCGACGCGTTTCCCTTTCCGCCCGCGGCATGTATATGTATGTAAACGATCCGATTAGCTATTCCCTCCCATACAGTAAAGTGCGCCCCGACTATCGCCTTTTTAACCTGCTATCTTGCCGCGTCTTTAACCTACTAATTTACTGCCTACCCTGACACTGGCGTTAGTGTGGTGAACTTAGCCGCCCAGTCCCAAACCAACCCAATCCACAGAAAAAAAATGCTTCTCGCACTTAGCCACCCAGTCCCAAACCAACCCAATCCACACAAAAAAAAAATGCTTCTCGCACTTAGCCACCCAGTCCCAAACCAACCCAATCCACAAAAAAAAAATGCTTCTCGCACTTAGCCGCCCAGTCCCAAACCAAACAAACCCAATCCAAGCCCCAGCAGAGAGACGAAATTTCACAGTCCCAAACTTTCCCCCAGCCCCCGTTCACCTGCCCTGGCCGCGGCCATGCAAGCCCCCAGCAGCAGCAGTAGAAGTAGAAGGGCGTCGAGAGAGAGCGGCTTCAGCAGCCCCGCTGACGAAGGTGAATATGTGAAAGCCTGTAGGTCCAATATGGGCGCTCAAGGCAGTGAAGGCGCATGCGCACACGCCATAACCTCCGACGTCCATCTGAAATGACAGGTACCAGCGCACCCAGGATACTGTATAGGTGCTGTATAGCGCCTATACCAGGGGTCGGGAACCAATGGCTCGCGAGCCAGATGTGGCTCTTTTGATGGCTGCATCTGGCTCGCAGACAAATCTTTAATAAAAAAGTAAAAATCTAATAAAACCCCCCACCCTCCTGACGCCCCCCAAGACCCCCAAAATTAATTTACTACAACCCCCCACCCTCCTGACCCCCCCCTCCCCAAGACCTGCCAAAAATCCCTGGTGGTCCAGGGAGCGATCTCCTGGATTTGGGCTGTCGGCTGCCAGTAGTCAAAATGGCGCCGAAAGAAAATTATTCCTCACCTGCTAATTTTCGTTCCTGTAGTACCATGGATCAGTCCAGACGGTGGGTTATGTTCCCCGTCCAGCAGATGGAGTCAGAATAAAAACTCGAGAGGGGGCACTATATAAGCCCCTCCCCTTTCCTCAATCTTCAGTAAACTAGACTAGCAAAGCCAACAAGAGAGGAGATAGAGGGATCAAGTAAAGAGAAGCCTGAAAACAAGGCCAAAAAAGTGAAATTTGACTAAACATTACCCCAGAGGGAACTTGCCAACAGAACGTGAACCATAACTAACACTGGAAAATATCCCAGGAAACAGAGAGAAATAACAGAAAGACTGACCTTCGAGCGGAGTCAACAATCCCAACTGAGAAGAGAAAAACCCCGTAAAATACAGGGAAGGCGTCTGGACTGATCCATGGTACTAAAGGAACGAAAATTAGCAGGTGAGGAATAATTTTCTTTTCCCTGTACGTACCACGATCAGTCCAGACGGTGGGATGTACCAAAGCTTCCTTTACTATGGGTGGGCCACAGACAGCCCCGCTCGAAGGACTCTATCCCCAAAAGAATCCAAACCTGGCGCCCGGACATCTAAACGATAGTGGCGCGTGAAGGTGCGGAGATCTCCTGGGGAGATACCGAAGAACTTTCCGCCCAGGAAGTCACCTGGGACCGAAGTGAATGTGCCCGAACAGAAATTGGAGGGGTTTTCCCGGCCCCAAGATATGCGGCTGAGATCGCCCCTTTGAGCCAACGGGCAACAGTTACTTTGGAGGCCAGATGACCCTTCCGAGGACCCGACCAGAGTACGAATAAGTGGTCCGAGAGACGAAACTCGTTAGTGACCGATAGATATTGAAGGAGACACCTTCTGACATCAAGCTTGCGGAGTTCCCTGGGTTCCATCAAGGCGAAGGAAGGCAAATCGACAGATTGGTTAATATGGAAAGCTGAGACTACCTTTGGTAAGAACGACGGGACCGTGCATAAAGAGACTCCTTCGTCAGTAAAGCGAAGATATGGCTCACGACAAGACAACGCCTGAAGCTGCGAAATACGACGGGCCGAACAGATAGCCACCAGAAATATTGTCTTGAGGGTGAGATCCTTGATAGAAGCCGACCTAAGAGGCTTGAAAGGCGGCCCGCTCAGTATACAAAGTACTAAGTTAAGATTCCAAGACGGACAAGGTGGCCTCAAGGGTGGCTTCAGGTGTCTAGCACCTTGCAGAAACGTACAATATCTGGGTGAGCCGACAGCCTTGAGTCCTGCCCATTGTGCAGGAAAGCCCCTAACGCCGCAACTTGTACCCTAAGTGAATTATAGGCTAACCCCAAATCCAGACCGGCCTGCAAGAAGGAAAGGACTTGCGTCACCGAAGCAGAGACCGGACGAATAGAACGCTCCTGGCACCATACCTGAAAGACTTTCCAGACGCGCACGTAAGTGACAGAGGTAGATGTCTTGCGTGCCCTTAGGAGAGTGGAAACCACTCCCTCGGAGTATCCACGGCGTCTCAACTTGCGCCTCTCAAAAGCCAAGCCGCAAGACAGAAGCGATCTCAGTGGAAACACTGAGAGGAGAGGATCACCTTGCTGGTGGCTGAAAGGAATCAGTAAGTTTTTGCTTGGGACATTGACATTGACTTTTTTTTAAAAGTATTGGGGCAAAGTTAACTATTTGGGAATATTATTTAGTGTGTTTGTGCCTTTAATAGTCAGGCAGTGAATACACAAGTTAGACTGTATTTTTAGTCAGTCAATAAGGTAGCAGTAGGTAGTGTGTTTATTTTTTAAAAAGTCTGCCTGACTATTAAAGTGTCCTCCAGACTTTTAAAGAGCTAAGTGTTTTATTTAATAATAACTGAGTGCATTGTATTGAAAAACAAAAAAAAAACCCACAAAAAAAAAAAAAAACAAACCCACAAAAAAGTAGCCAGAAGCTAGAAATAAGCTAGGAGCAGTATATACCAAAGTAAAAAAGTTGAATAGTTCAGCTCAGTTACTCACCTTGGAAAGGTGTTGAGGTAGTGTGATTAGGTTTGAATAGGGAACAACATTTGTTAATCAAGGGAGCTGTGAGTCACTCAGGCTGACTAACTAAAGTTAGACTGTTTGTAATTCCCAACCCTCCCCAAGCTCATCCCTTAATTTATAGGCAGGTGCCACTTGCACAAAAAAACCAAAAAACAACCCATCAACAAAAACTTTATTGAGAATTCGATCAGACCCCAGTAGGCCACTACCAGACATATAGTGAATCCACTAATACATTTAAAGGAACTTAGACACTTTCCTACTCCCATAGCAACCTAAAACTTAACTAGGAACTGATCAAAATTGAGATGAAGGCAGCAGTCCAGCAGCAAGAGGGGGGCTTCCCAGTCTTTTGCATCGAGTGTCACATGTATGATTTTTTACCCACCGGTGAGAAGTTGTACGTGTGCATGCGATGCAAAGAGCTCCTGGCTCTCAGAGAACGAGTCCGATCTCTGGAAGCTAGAGTGGCAGACCTGGAGGAGCTGAGGGAGACAGAGAGGTATATAGATGAGACCTTCAGGGACATAGTAGTCCAGTCCCAACTTCAGACTGGCAGCCCTGGTGCTGCCTTGGAGGAAGAAGGTCTCATAATGGGAGAGCACCAACCAGGTGTAGCAGGAAAGGATCCTGTAGCAAGGACCTGCTCTCTAGGTGATGCATTGTCCTTTCGCACTGAGGATATCTCCCCAAGGCCTACTGCCCAGGAGGGAAGGGTTAGGTCGGCCGTCATAGTTGGTGATTCGATTATTAGGAATGTAGATAGCTGGGTGGCGGGTGGGCGTGAGGATCGCCTGGTAACATGCCTACCTGGTGCGAAGGTGGCGGACCTCACGCGTCACCTAGATAGGATTTTAGACAGTGCTGGGGAGGAGCCGGCTGTCGTGGTACACGTGGGCACCAACGACATAGGAAAATGTGGGAGGGAGGTTCTGGAAGCCAAATTTAGGCTCTTAGGTAGAAAGATTAAATCCAGAACCTCCAGGGTAGCATTCTCTGAAATGCTCCCTGTTCCACGCGCAGGTCATCAGAGGCAGGCAGAGCTCCGGAGTCTCAATGCGTGGATGAGACGATGGTGCAAGGAAGAGGGATTCAGTTTTGTTAGGAACTGGGGAACCTTTTGGGGAAGGGGGAGTCTCTTCCGAAGGGATGGGCTCCACCTTAACCAGGGTGGAACCAGACTGCTGGCGCTAACCTTTAAAAAGGAGATAGAGCAGCTTTTAAACTAGAACAAAGGGGAAAGCCGACAGTCGCTCAGCAGCGCATGGTTCGGAGAGATGTATCTTTAAAGGATACTAATGATGCATTAGAATTAGGGCATCCCGACAGTGAGGTTCCAATAATTAGAAAAGTAGTCCAAGTGCCTGTAACTAAAAACTCACCTGAGCTAAAAAATTCTAACTTATCCCTATCAATTAAAAAGCAGAATAAAAATACAAACAAAAAACAAACTTTGAAATGTTTGTAGCTAATGCCAGAAGTCTAAGAAGTAAGATGGGAGAATTAGAATGTATAGCAGTAAATGATGACATAGACTTAATTGGCATCTCAGAGACATGGTGGAAAGAGGATAACCAATGGGACAGTGCTATACCGGGGTACAAATTATATCGCAATGACAGAGAGGAGCACTCGGGAGGAGGTGTGGCGCTTTATGTCCGGGATGGCATAGAGTCCAACAGGATAAACATCCTGCATGAGACTAAATACAAAATTGAATCTTTATGGGTAGAAATCCCTTGTGTATCAGGGAAGACTACAGTGATAGGGGTATACTACCGTCCACCTGATCAAGATAGTGAGATGGACAGTGAAATGCTAAGAGAAATTAGGGAAGCTAACCAAATTGGTAGTGCAGTAATAATGGGAGACTTCAATTACCCCAATATAGACTGGGTAAATGTATCATCGGGTCACGCTAGAGAGATAACGTTCCTGGATGGAATAAATGATAGCTTTATGGAGCAATTGGTTCAGGAACCGACAAGAGAGGGAGCAATTTTAGATCTAATTCTCAGTGGAGCACAGGACTTGGTGAGAGAGGTAACGGTGGTGGGGCCGCTTGGCAATAGTGATCATAATATGATCAAATTTGATTTAATGACTGGAAAAGGAACAGTGTGCAAATCCAAGGCTCTCGTGCTAAACTTTCAAAAGGGAAACTTTGATAAAATGAGAAAAATTGTTAGAAAAAAACTGAAAGGAGCAGCTACAAAAGTAAAAAATGTCCAAGAGGCGTGGTCATTGTTAAAAAATACCATTCTAGAAGCACAGTCCAGATGTATTCCACACATTAAGAAAGGTGGAAAGAAGGCAAAACGATTACCGGCATGGTTAAAGGGGAGGTGAAAGAAGCTATTTTAGCCAAAAGATCTTCATTCAAAAATTGGAAGAAGGATCCAACAGAAGAAAATAGGATAAAGCATAAACATTGGCAAGTTAAATGTAAGACATTGATAAGACAGGCTAAGAGAGAATTTGAAAAGAAGTTGGCTGTAGAGGCAAAAACTCACAGTAAAAACTTTTTTAAATTTATCCGAAGCAGAAAGCCTGTGAGGGAGTCAGTTGGACCGTTAGATGATCGAGGGGTTTAAAGGGGCACTTAGAGAAGATAAGGCCATCGCGGAAAGATTAAATGATTTCTTTGCTTCGGTGTTTACTGAAGAGGATGTTGGGGAGGTACCCGTAATGGAGAAGGTTTTCATGGGTAATGATTCAGATGGACTGAATCAAATCACGGTGAACCTAGAAGATGTGGTAGGCCTGATTGACAAACTGAAGAGTAGTAAATCACCTGGACCGGATGGTATACACCCCAGAGTTCTGAAGGAACTAAAAAATGAAATTTCAGACCTATTAGTAAAAATTTGTAACTTATCATTAAAATCATCCATTGTACCTGAAGACTGGAGGATAGCAAATGTAACCCCAATATTTAAAAAGGGCTCCAGGGGCGATCCGGGAAACTACAGACCGGTTAGCCTGACTTCAGTGCCAGGAAAAATAGTGGAAAGTGTTCTAAACATCAAAATCACAGAACATATAGAAAGACATGGTTTAATGGAACAAAGTCAGCATGGCTTTACCCAGGGCAAGTCTTGCCTCACAAATCTGCTTCACTTTTTTGAAGGAGTTAATAAACATGTGGATAAAGGTGAACCGGTAGATATAGTATACTTGGATTTTCAGAAGGCGTTTGACAAAGTTCCTCATGAGAGGCTTCTAGGAAAAAGGAAAAAGTCATGGGATAGGTGGCGATGTCCTTTCGTGGATTGCAAACTGGCTAAAAGACAGGAAACAGAGAGTAGGATTAAATGGGCAATTTTCTCAGTGGAAGGGAGTGGACAGTGGAGTGCCTCAGGGATCTGTATTGGGACCCTTACTGTTCAATATATTTATAAATGATCTGGAAAGAAATACGACGAGTGAGATAATCAAATTTGCAGATGACACAAAATTGTTCAGAGTAGTTAAATCACAAGCAGATTGTGATAAATTGCAGGAAGACCTTGTGAGACTGGAAAATTGGGCATCCAAATGGCAGATGAAATTTAATGTGGATAAGTGCAAGGTGATGCATATAGGGAAAAATAACCCATGCTATAATTACACAATGTTGGGTTCCATATTAGGTGCTACAACCCAAGAAAGAGATCTAGGTGTCATAGTGGATAACACGTTGAAATTGTCGGTTCAGTGTGCTGCGGCAGTCAAAAAAGCAAACAGAATGTTGGGAATTATTAGAAAAGGAATGATGAATAAAACGGAAAATGTCATAATGCCTCTGTATCGCTCCATGGTGAGACCGCACCTTGAATACTGTGTACAATTCTGGTCGCCGCATCTCAAAAAAGATATAATTGCGATGGAGAAAGTACAGAGAAGGGCTACCAAAATGATAAGGGGAATGGAACAACTCCCCTATGAGGAAAGACTAAAGAGGTTAGGACTTTTCAGCTTGGAGAAAAGACGACTGAGGGGGGGATATGATAGAGGTGTTTAAAATCATGAGAGGTCTAGAACGGGTAGATGTGAATCGGTTATTTACTCTTTTGGATAGTAGAAAGACTAGGGGACACTCCATGAAGTTAGCATGGGGCACATTTAAAACTAATCGGAGAAAGTTCTGTTTTACTCAACGCACAATTAAACTCTGGAATTTGTTGCCAGAGAATGTGGTTCATGCAGTTAGTATAGCTGTGTTTAAAAAAGGATTGGATAAGTTCTTGGAGGAGAAGTCCATTACCTGCTATTAAGTTCACTTAGAGAATAGCCACTGCCATTAGCAATGGTTAGATGGAATAGACTTAGTTTTTGGGTACTTGCCAGGTTCTTATGGCCTGGATTGGCCACTGTTGGAAACAGGATGCTGGGCTTGATCGACCCTTGGTCTGACCCAGTATGGCATTTTCTTATGTTCTTATGTTCTTATGCCTGCTCGAAAAATATAGGACCCTGTCGCAGTAGGTGGAAGAGATGATTGAGCCACAGGGGTCCCTCCGCCGCTAGATGAAGAAGGTCCGCAAACCAGGGCCATCGGGGCCATTCCGGTGCCACTAGAATGACTAGACCCGGATGGATCTCTATGCGATGGAGAACCTTCCCCATCAGGGGCCACGGAGGGAAGACATACAGTAAGATCTTCCGAGGCCATGGTAGAACCATGGCATCGACTCCTTCCGCCCTGTATTCTCTTCGTCGGCTGAAGAATCGAGGGGCCTTTGCGTTTGCGGCCGTGGCCATGAGGTCCATGTGAGGAGTCCCCCAGCGGGAGGTTATTAGACTCATCGCTTCCTCGGAAAGCTCCCATTCTCCGGGATCTAAGCGCTGTCGGCTTAAGAAGTCCGCCTGTATATTGTCCACGCCCGCAATGTGAGAGGCTGCCAGACGACTCAAGTTGACCTCCGCCCACTGCATCAGTCTGTCCGCTTCCAGCGAGACGTGACGGCTCCTTGTGCCCCCCTGACGGTTGATATATGATACCGTGGTCACGTTGTCTGATAGGACCCTGACCGCCCGATGGCGGACCAAGGGAAGAAACTCCTGCAACGCCAGGCGCACCGCTCTCGTTTCCAGACGGTTGATGGGCCACCGGGACTGTTCCGCTGTCCAAGTGCCCTGAATGGAATCCCCCGCAGACCGCTCCCCAGCCGGTCAGACTTGCGTCTGTGGTGACGACCACCCAGTCTGGGACCTCCAGGGAGACCCCTCGTGCTAGGTGGCGAGGAACCAGCCACCAGCAGAGACTGAGCCTTGCAACAGTCGGTATTGGGAGAACCTCCTGAAATTCCCGCGACACTGGCTTCCAACGGGATAACAAGGCCCACTGAAGAGGACGCAGATGCGCAAACGCCCACGGGACTAGGTCTATGGTGGAGGCCATGGACCCCAGTACCTGTAGGTAGTTCCATGCTGTGGGTGCCTGGAGAGATTGGAACTGGAGGATCTGTTTGCAGAAGGCATGTGCCCGGTCCTCGCTTAGAAACACCTGTCCCAGATTGGTATTGAAGCAAGCACCCAGAAAATTCAACGACTGGGATGGAGAGAGACCTGCTCTTGGGAAAGTTGAGGATCCACCCTTTGGACCGAAGTAATCGCACCACCTTGCTGACCGCTTGGACCCCCCTCGGTGCGAGATTTTGCCCGGATAAGCCAGTCGTCCAGGTAAGGGTGCACCAGAACCCCATCTTGGCGCAGGGCTGCGGCCACAACAACCATAATCTTTGTAAAAATCCGTGGAGCTGTCGCCAAACCAAACGGGAGTGCTTGAAACTGAAAATGCTGTCCTAGAATTTTGAAACGAAGATAGCGGTGGTGCGCCCTGTGAATCGGGATATGCGGGTAAGCTTCCATTATATCCAAGGATGCGAGGAATTCCCCTGGGTGGACCGCTGCAAGCACTGGGCGTAGAGTTTCCATGCGGAAACGTGGGACCTGGAGGTACTGGTTGACAGTCTTGAGGTCCACGATGGGCCGAAAATTGCCCTCTTTCTTGGGCACCACAAAATAAATGGAATAATGACCCCGACCCAGTTCGGCAGCAGATACTGGGGTAATTGCCCCCAAAGAGAAAAGATGGTCGAGAGTTTGCCGGACTGCTTGTCTCTTGAGAAAAGAGCCGCAGGGGGAGAAAAGAAACCTGTCTCTGGGCGGGCGGACAAAATCCAAGGTGTAGCCGTGTCTTAAGATATCCAGGACCCACTGATCCGACGTGATTCGGGCCCATTCCCCGTAGAAGCGGGCAATGCGACCTCCCAGTCTGGGAATCGGATCGCAGGTCAGCCTGGCATCATTGGGGTTTAGAGGAAGAACTCTGGGGCTGTCCTCCCTTGCCGGGCCTGCGGCCCCGAAAGGACCGGTTTCAGGTCTACGGACGAAAAGGAGAAGTCCGAGACTGTTGATGCTGCTGTTGCTGCTGTCTGGGAGGACGGTATCGTCGTTGAGTATGGGAGCGATACCTGGTGGAGCTGAAGGACCTAGATGTCCGCGGCCTGTCCTCCGGAAGCTTGTAAATCGCATTCTCGTTGAGGGACTTGATGATCTGGTCCAAGTCCTCTCCAAAGAGAAACTTACCTTTAAAAGGAAGCGAGCCTAAGCGTGTTTTGGAAGAGGCATCCGCTGACCAGTTTCGCAACCACAGAAGCAGACGGGCCGAGACCGCAGCGACCATCGATTGGGCCTGGACCCGAAGGAGGTCATAGAAGGCATCTGCTCCATAGGCGAGCACGGATTCTAAACGATCTGCCTGCCGAGCTTCAGCATCCGGAAGAACCTGGGAGGTGAGCAATTGTTGAACCCATCTGAGTCCCGCTCTTTGTGCAAGAGAACTGCAGATGGTCGCTCGGAGGCCCAATGCTGAAACCTCAAAGATTCTTTTGAGATAAACCAACTTCCTGTCCTGGAGATCCTTGAGCGCTGTACCGCCCGTGACCGGGATGGTAGTGCTCTTAGTTACGGCCGAAACTGCGGAATCCACAGCAGGAACTTTGAGGAGCTCCAAAAATCTTCTGGCAGAGGATAACGTTTGTTCATTGCTCTACTGACCTTGAGAGAGGCCTCCAGTGAATCCCATTCTCTAGAGATCAGTTGCAAAAAGGTGGGATGAGTTGGAAACACCTTCGACAGAGGTCCCCCTTTCTGCCCTGACAAGAGGCTGCTACCGGTTCTGGGGGAGCATCAATATCCATTTCCTGGAGAATATGAGGAATTAGATCATCCAGCTCATCATACTGAAAAATTCGTAGGACCCTTGGGTCATCCCCTTCCACCTGAGAAGTGAACGTGGGGTCATCCTCTGCATCCGGGAGCTGGTCCCCTGTCGGGGGGTTGCTGGGGCCACCCACTGGGGCCTGCAGGACCCGGGAGGGTTCTGGGTCTCCTGCGTGAGGTAACGCCCTATCCTGGGAAGAAGACCCCTCCAGGGACGATCCCAGACACGCCCGTTTTGGAGGAGGGAGTCCCCCAGGAGTCTCCAAGGGCTGAGACTTGCACCGTAAGAAAGCCCGGTGCATAAGAAGCACGAACTCGGGCGAAAACTCCAGAGGTCCCTGAGGAAAACTATCCTGGTGCTCTCCTCCACGACCGCCAGGTTAGTGGCGCAGAGCCAGAGGGCAACACCGGAGTCGGGCCTTCAGTATCTTCCTCCCCTTCCGAAAACAAAATGGCCACCGTTCCCGCGCTCAGAGGGAACGGGGCCTGCCGCTTTCGAGACGCGCGGTCCCTCACAGTGAGGACCCGTGGACTTGTCCTCCTGTCCTTCGGTGACTTCACCCTCAAAAATGCAGGAGTCACAGAGGCCCTCCTGTGAGAGCCGACCAGCCTGCCTGCCGCAGGCAGAACACTCAGAGGAGCGTAGCATGGTCTGTTCGGCTTTTTTTTTTTTTTTTTTTTTTAAAGGGCTGACAGGAAAAAGAGCGCGCGATTCGCACTGCAGAAACACCACGGGCACACAGACCACCCCTCCCCCACCGACCCAGAGAGCGCGCCGAAGGACTAAACCTCCTGGCGTCCGACGGTCCCGGGAGAAGGATTCGTGAACCGTGGGTCGGTAGCGGCTGAAACTAATTTAAAATAACGGGGGAGGGAGGGGGAATGACTAGCACCACTAGTATGCACCCCGGGTCCGGCCCGAATACAGAGAGTACAACAAGAAAACCTGAGGAAAAAATTTCTTTTTTTTTTTTTTTTTTAACACAAGAAAATTCCCCAGCACTCCCCCAATACCCAAAGAAGGGTGCCCTGAAAAAACGGAGGGGGGGGGAGGGGGGAATAAAAGAAACGAGGTACAGACCTGGCAGCAAGCACCTCACGACTCAAAAGGCAGAAACCTGCTGAGTCTCCTCAGAAAACTAAATTGTTTCAAAATTATACCTTTTACTTATTTACTTGATCCCTTTATGAGAAAAAAGCAAAAGAAAACAGAAAACTAGAAAACCTAATCTCCTGCACTGGGGACCGCAGAGTCCCCTGCTCACATCTGCTGGAGTCAGAAGAATACAGAAGATTGAGGAAAGGGGAGGGGCTTATATAGTGCCCCCTCTCGAGTTTTTATTCTGACTCCATCTGCTGGACGGGGAACATAACCCACCGTCTGGACTGATCCTGGTACGTACAGGGAATATTAGTTTAACAATTCAGCACTCCGGTAATGCCTATTATTATGGCCATATGAAAGGTTAAGTAACTGCGAAAGACTGCAAAGTGAAGATATATTTATGTCAGTGTACCTCTTTTCTTCACGCACTCCAGTACTTCTCATCTAAATCGCAGGTAACAGATTGTTGGGGATGTACATTGTAGAGATTACTTACCTGATAATCTCGTTTTCCTTAGTGTATGCAGATTGACTCAAAACAAGTGGGTATAGTGTGCTCGTGCTAGCAGTTGGAGACGGATCTGACGTCAGCACGGGTACATATACCCCCGCAGGAAGTGCAGCAATTCAGTAATCTTCCTTGCAAAAGCTTTATGGATATATGTGTAGCTGACCGATCGATTAAATGAACAGGATTACCCTGACCGATTGATAGTAGCTGGAGACCGCCAGTGTTCTCAACCGGAAGGCGTCGACACCCGACAGGATGGATGGCCTATTATAAGAAACATGGCTTACCGTGAGTCGGTGAATCCCCATGTATGCCGGCAGCTGGGCGGGATGCTGAGTCCATCTGCATACACTAAGGAAAACGAAATTATCAGGTAAGTAATCTCTACATTTCCTAGCGTGTAGCAGATGGACTCAAAACAAGTGGGATGTACAAAAGCTACTCCCGGACTGGGCGGGAGGCTGCCCGAGGTCCGTTCAGGATTGCCCTCGCAAATGCTGTGTCCTCCCTGGCCTGGACGTCCAGACGGTAGAATCTGGAGAAGGTATGGAGGGAGGACCACGTTGCCACTTTACATATCTCTGCAGGCGACAGCATCCTAGTTTCTGCCCAAGAGGCCGCTTGCGCTCTGGTAGAGTGAGCCTTGACCCGTAGAGGTGGTGGTTTTCCCGCCTCTATGTAGGCTGCCATGATAACTTCTTTGATCCAGCGGGCGATGGTTGCCCGTGAGGCCGCTTCCCCTTGCTTCTTCCCGCTGTGAAGGACGAACAGGTGGTCCGTCTTTCGTACTGCTTCTGACATTTCCAGGTATCTGGACAGTAGCCTGCCGATGTCGAGATGGCGCAGTATTCGACCTTCTTCCGACTTCTTCAAACCTTCCGTGGTGGGCAAGGATATGGTTTGGTTGAGGTGGAAGTGTGAGACTACTTTGGGTAAGAAGGAAGGAACCGTGCGAAGATGGATAGCCTCTGGAGTGATTCGGAGAAACGGATCACGGCAGGACAGCGCCTGTAGCTCTGAGATGCGGCGTGCTGAGCATACGGCCAGCAGGAACACCATCTTCAAGGTCAACAAACGGAGGGACAGGCCTCGAAGGCCTGGACAGGTCTGAAGGCAGGTCCCGCTAGGAATTCCAAAACTAGGTTGAGGTTCCACAAGGGCACTGGCCACTTCAGTGGCGGGCGAATGTGTTTGACTCCTTTCAGGAAACGTGAAACGTCTGGGTGTGTGGCAATGCTGTTGCTGTCACTCCGGGGACCATAGCAGGATAGCGCTGCCACCTGAACCTTGATGGAATTGAGGGACAGACCCTTCTGAAGTCCATCTTGCTGGAAATCCAAAATGATAGGGAGTTTAGCGGCATGTGGATTGGTGCCGTGAGATTCGCACCAGGCTTCAAATACTCTCCAGATGGGTATATATGTTAGTGATGTGGAGAACTTGCGTGCTCGGAGGAGTGTATCTATTACCGGCTCCGAGTATCCTCTTTTCTTCAGTCTAGCCCTCTCAATGGCCAGACCGTAAGAGAGAATTGAGCTGGATCCTCGTGGAGGATGGGACCTTGCCGCAGCAGGTCCCTGTGTGGAGGCAGTGGCAGTGGATTCCCTGCCAGCAGTCTTCTCATGTCTGCGTACCAGGGTCGTCTTGGCCAGTCCGGGGCCACTAGAAGAACTAGTCCTCTGTGCCGCTGAATCTTGTGTATAATGGCGCCCAGCAGGGGCCATGGAGGAAAAGCATATAGCAGGAACCCATGAGGCCATGGCTGTACCAGGACATCGATCCCCTGGGATAGAGGATCCCGCCTGCGGTGAAATACCTGGGTACTTGAGTGTTGGACCTGTCCGCTAGTAGGTCCATGCCCGGCGTTCCCCACTGATCCACAATCATCTGGAAAGCTGTGGGCGACAGTTGCCATTCCCCCGGATTTAGGCTTTCTCTGCTGAGGAAGTCTGCCGTGGTGTTGTCCTTCCCGGCGATGTGGACGGCGGAGATGTCCTGGAGATTTGCTTCCGCCCAAGTCATCAGGGGGGCTATTTCTAGGGATACCTGTCGGCTTCTGGTTCCGCACTGTCGGTTGATGTATTGCCATTGTGGTGGCGTTGTCCGACATCACTCTGACCGCTCTGTTTCGAAGTCTGTGGGCAAATCGCAGGCATGCTAGCCTGACTGCCCGTGCCTCTAGTCTGTTTATGTTCCACCCCGACTCTTCTCTGTTCCACCGCCCTTGGGCGGTGAGTTCTTCGCAGTGTGCTCCCCATCCGTTCAGGCTGGCATCTGTCGTGAGCAGGGTCCAGGATGGGGAGGACATTCTTGACCCCCGGCTCATGTGGCCGGGCTGCAACCACCACCGTAGCTGATTCCGCACTCTGGCTGGTAGAGGTAGGTGTACGGTGTAGTTCTGTGATCGTGGGCACCACCGAGATAGGAGGGTGCGTTGTAATGGTCTCATATGAGCCCGCGCCCATGTATCACCTCCAGAGTGGATGCCATAAGGCCGAGGACCTGTAGGTAAGCCCAAGCTGTGGGCCGGGTGGCGCTCAGCAGGGCCAGCAGACGATTCCGGAGCTTTGATCTCCTTTTGGAGGTCAGACTGACCTTGTCTTCCTGGGTGTCGAATCGGACTCCTAGGCATTCCAGCGACTGAGAAGGCTGTAGGGAACTCTTGTTCAAGTTTACTACCCATCCTAGGCTTTCCAGAAGAGCTATAACTCTGTTGGTTACCTGGTGGCTCTCCTTCGGTGACTTTGCCCTGAACAGCCAATCGTCCAGGTAGGGATGGACGAGGATTCCATCCTTCCTGAGTGACGCCGCCACTACTACTATGACCTTGGTAACGGTCCGCGGTGCGGTGGCTAACCCGAAGGGTAAAGCTCGGAACTGGAAGTGTGCTTAGCAATGGGCGCCTATCAACGTGCGCTTAGCAATGGGCGCCTATTGCACGGCTGACGAACCAGCGCAGACTTTGAAGCGTAAATAGCGCTGGTGATCCCGATGGATTGGGATATGCAAGTAGGCTTCCGACAGATCTAGGGATGTGAGAAACTCCCCTGGCTGTACTGAATTTTTGACAGACCGCAGAGTTTCCATGCGAAAGCTGGGGACCCGTAGGTGCCGGTTGACTGACTTGAGGTCCAGGACGGGCCTGAAAGTGCCCTCCTTCTTGGGCACTATGAAATAAATGGAATAATGCCCAGAATTTATCTCCCCTGCAGGCACTGGGATTATGGCTTTTAGGGACAGGAGCCCCCGCAAGGTAACTTCTAGTGCCGTCCTCCTGAGGGGTGAACAAGGAGATTCCACAAACTTGTCCGGCGGGAGCTGAAGAAAGTCCAGGTAATACCCTTCTCGGATGATGGCGAGGACCCACTGGTCCGAGGTAATCTCGACCCACCTGTGGTAGAAGAGGGTTAGCCTGCCCCCTATGGCTGCTACCCCCGGATGGGTCGGCTGATTGTCATTGTGGGGTATGGCCGGGACCCGAACCAGAGCCGGTTCCCCTCTTGTTGCGCTTAGTCCGAAAGGACTGGTTCCTGGCCTGCGAACGAGGTGCTTAGTAGCGAGTCCTGTAAGGGTTGAAGCGTTGAGAGTTTCTACCTCTGGATGGTCTAGGAAAAGGGCGCTGGTTCCTCCTTGACCTGTCTTCTGGTAGACGGGGTAATGGAGAGGCGCCCCATTTATTGGCCAGTTTCTCGAGGTCGCTGCTGAAAAGGAGGGATCCCTTAAAGGGCATTCTCGTGAGATGTGTCTTGGAGGAGTCGTCGGCCGACCAATTACGTAGCCAGAGCTGTCTCCTGGCTGCCACTGTAGATGACACTCCCTTGGCTGCCGTACGGACTAGGTCGGAGGCTGCGTCAGTGAGGAAAGAGAGAGCTGATTCCATCTCTTCTCCCGGGGTGTTGTTCCTAGCCTGCGATAAACAGGAACGCGTCACCACGGTGCAGCAGGTCGCAATTCGTAGGGACATGGCTGCCACCTCAAATGCGTGTTTCAGAATGGCATCCATGCGCCGGTCATGTGTATCCTTGAGGGCCGTCCCCCCTTCCACCGGAATGGTGGTGCGCTTCACAATTGTGCTAACTATGGCGACTACCTGGGGGCATGCCTCAACCTGGGGGGAAAATCTCAACTGTGGGAGGGACAGTTGAGTTTCACCGCAGGAGAAGCGGAACTCTCTTAGCAGATAAATTTTCTTAGTTGTAAATGTTACACTATTCTCTTTTGGATAGTGTCCGCATCTGCTATGGGAGACTGAGAAATACTGAAGAGCTAAGCATGCTGTAGGGATATATGTAGGCTGACGTCAGCTTTGAAATCTGACTCAGTCTCCCATCTGCTATCAGGCGAGCACAATACCCATTGGTCCTGAATCCATCTGAATCCATCCATGGCCGGCGCCATTTTGCAATACGGCAATACGGCCGGCGCCATTTTGCAATACGGCCCGAGTGCAGGGAGGTCGCTCCCGGACCCCCGCTTGGCTTTTGGCAAGTCTTGTGGGGGTCAGGAGGCCCCCCCAAGCTGGCCAAAAGTCCCTGGGGGTCCAGTGGGGGTCCGGGAGCGATCTCCTGCGCTCGTGACGTTGGGGGACAGGAACCAAAATGGCGCCGGCGCTACCTTTGCCCTGTCATATGACAGGGCAAAGGTAGCGCCGGCGCCATTTCTATTAACGCAGCCGTGGCCCGAGAGTGGAAGATCACACCGGGACCCCCCCACTGGACCCCAGGTAATTTAAAACATTTTGGGGGGGGGTTCGGGAGGGTGGGGGATTTATTTTAAAGGGTCGGGGTGGGTTTTAGGGTTGTTTTAGTGTGCTGGTTTTCCCGCCCTCCCCCGATTTACGATTTAAACGATTTAAAAAAAACAAAACAAAACCGCGACGATCAGATTCCCTCCCCCCCCAGCCAAAATTGATCGTTAAGACGATCGATCACACGATTCACATCTCTAGTGGTTACAGCAGTTAGTATAACTGGGTTTAAAAAAGGTTTGGATAAGTTCCTAGAGGAAAAATCCATAAACTGCTATTATGGTAACTAATAAGCAATAGCAGCTTGTGATTTATCTAATGTTTGGGTACTTGCCAGGTACTTGTGACCTGGATTGGCCACTGCTGGAAACAGAATACTGGTCTTTATGGACCTTTGGTCTGACTCAGTATGGCATATCTTATGCTCTTAAAATAAAACAAACATGCAGCCTGCATAGTAATGTCAGTAGTGTTAGTAGTTGGCTAGCCAGATTATATACCGTAGAGTACATGAGAGAGAAGGGGTAGGGGGTGGGGAGATATGCTAGAGGTTTTCAAATACTTGAAAAGGTATAAATAATGCACAAAAGGCAAACTTTTTTTTAGTGGAAAGGAAGGCCATGATACGAGACTCAGTCTTGGCATTAGAAAACACTTCTTCATGAACAGGGAGGTGGATACATAGAACGTTCTCCCAGCAAAGATGAACACAGGAAGAGAATGCAAGAAAGCCTGGGATATGCACAAAGGATTCTTAACTATTGGAATGTGAAGTAAAACCCAAAGTTCATGGAAGCTCATTGGCACACACACAATACTTGGATAAGAGGCAGAGTCTACGCTGATCTTGCAATTTTTTTTTATCAGTATCCGTTCCTTGAAACCTCCATCTTGCCAGGTCCCGGTTCGTTCTCAAGTCTCCCTTCACACCAGCAGGTGTGTTGCCCAAGCCCTAGCAACTCCTTTCCACAGCAGGCATGTGCATAACAGACCTGCTGCTCTCTGCAGCTTGGGACAATCACAGCCACCCATAATCTCAATCCGCTGCCTTTGTCGACATAACCATGGCCCCAGCAATGTCTGCAGGACAACCAAATGGAGAGTCACATGGGCCAAGTAACGATTTGGACAAGAACCAACAGCAACATATATATGCATGTATGTCTCTTAACTTACCCTTTTTCTTGTTTTTAGCTGAACCTGGACCTGTTAAAAAAACAAAACAGAAACAAGGACTTATTCTACATTGTTAGAACATCACTGATGTAGTTTTCTAAATCCAGTATTCCATAAGGAAAATCAGTATTGTGCTCATATGGGTCCCCCAAAGCCTGAGCATGCATCTTTTTACTCTTTGCTTTAGCAGGTGATTTACTTCCATGCATCCTGTAGCTTTCTGATTCTGGTACATATTTTCAATCAAATCACATTTAGCAAAATTAAGTAAATCTGTGCACAGGACTTCAAGAACAAAAAAAAATAAAACCACCCACTGCTTGACCCTCATTGAAAAGATTGCAGTAACACAAACAGTAACATCCTAAGCACTCACTCCAGAGACTATTTTTTCCAGCATTTTGAAAAACTTCTCCTAGAACTGTTTACTCAACGCACAATTAAACTCTGGAATTTGTTGCCAGAGAATGTGGTTCGTGCAGTTAGTATAGCTGTGTTTAAAAAAAGGATTGGATAAGTTCTTGGAGGAGAAGTCCATTACCTGCTATTAAGTTCACTTAGAGAATAGCCACTGCCATTAGCAATGGTTACATGGAATAGACTTAGTTTTTGGGTACTTGTCAGGTTCTTATGGCCTGGATTGGCCACTGTTGGAAACAGGATGCTGGGCTTGATGGACCCTTGGTCTGACCCAGTATGGCATGTTCTTATGTTCTTAACATTACAGCCATGAATAAAGAAGCCCATTAAGAAATATTTAAGTGACAGATTGCAACTTTAGCTCAGTTACTGGCTTCCTGCAGATTTAAAGTTTGTTTGCCACACCAACTCAACATGAAGCTTGGAAAGTAACAAAATGTTTGATTTTCAATCTACGCAGTTTTCTTTGTGCTTGCTTATATTTACATCCTTTTCCTTTGAATTTTCTTTCTAGCCAGGTCCATGCGAACAGTGTTGTCTTTAAGTTTAAGAATCTAGGCTACAAATGCTCTTGGTAGAGTGATAAGCAGGTGGTGGAATTAGATAAAGTCCTATGTACCTCCTCTATAATTGCAACATTTTAGATATCACTTTTGTCAAAAACAGCTTTCAGTTAGGTTAGAATAAAAAAAAACTCTCCATACTGGTCCTCTCTACTCTGAGGGACCCCCAATAATTTGCATATTTTCCCAATATCAGTTCTCTAGGTCACCTAATTTAATGGCCTTTCTTCTCCACTTTTAGTTAATATAGTACTTCTACTTATCACAGCTATTGTGCTACTTGATGTATGCAGTGATGTGCAAAAAACTAACAGAGCTTATAATGTAATCAAAATGACATACAAGGCAAGCGAGACATTGGGAATTCCATTTATTAACAAAATAGTTATGATCAATAAGGTTTAAGTAGGATAATCAGGGGTGAAGATTTAAATGCAGCTTCAAAAATCTACGTTTTTAGACTGGATTTGAATAAGGCAAATGAGGGTACATATACACCAACTCAAAGTCTATTCCAAGCATACAGTGCAAGCAGGTGGAGAGATGTTTACCTGTAACAGGTGTTCTCCGAGAACAGCAGGATGTCAGTCCTCTCACACACATGGGTGACATCGGATGGAGTCAGGCATGGAAACCTTCTAGAACTTTGATTGATCCTCTCTGAGCATGCTCAGCATGCATACCAGGCATCCATGCAGGGTTCCCTCAGTCTTATAATGCAGAATGGAGGAATGAAAAATGAAAATAAGAACCCAAGAAGTGGGAACCCAACTCCACAGGGTGGCAGGTGGTTTCATGAGCACTGAAATCTTGCTGTCCTTGGAGAATACCTGTTACAAGCAGGATAGCAATCTTCACACCTGGGTGAATCCCCAGCTACAGGCTACCCAAAAAAAAAAGTCAATGTGGGGGAAACCTAAGTGCTGAAGGCATCACGTTCCTCACAGCCAACCCAAAACAGAGGCAAGGAGGGAAAAGAGTTGTGTTCTATACAAAAGAGATCCATAGGACAGGCTGAAGCACAGCATAGGCAAACTCAGGGCGAGAAGCACACTGCGCCTCACAGAAAGTAATGCAGAGGTTTCCAACAGCGAACCCTGATAAGCACCAGTAGGCGTAGTTCCTCCAAATGGCAGATGAAATTTAATGTGCACAAGTGCAAGGTGTTATATTATATGGAAAAATAACCCTTGCTGTAGTTATACGATGTTAGGTTCCATATTAGGAGCTACCTCGCAGGAAAAAGATCTAGGCATCATAGTGGATAATACTTTGAAACTGTAGGCTCAGTGTGCTGCAGCAGTCATAAAAGCAAACAGAATGTTAGGAATTAAGAAGGGAATGGTTAACAAAATGGAAAATGTCATAATGCCTCTATCGCTCCATGGCGAGACCGCACCTTGAATACTGTGTACAATTCTGCTTGCCGCATCTCAAAAAAGATATAGTTGCGATGGAGAAGGTACAGAGAAAGGCAACCAAAATGATAACGGGGATGGAACAGCTCCCCTATAAGGAAAGGCTGAAGAGTTTAGGGCTGTTCAACTTGGAGAAGAGACTGCTGAGGGGGGATATGATAGAGGTCTTTAAAATCATGAGAGGTCTTGAACGAGTAGATGTAAATCTATTATTTACATTTTCGGATCATAGAAGGACTAGGGGGCACTCCATGAAGTTAGCAAGTAGTACATTTAAGACTAATCGGAGAAAGTTCTCTCACACAACGCACAGTTATACTCTAGAATTTGTTGCCAGAGGATGTGGTTAGTGCAGTTAGTGTAGCTGGGTTTAAAAAAGGTTTGGATAAGTTCTTGGAGAAGTCCATTAACTGCTATTAATCAAGCTGACTTAGGGAATGGCATCTATTACTGGCATTAGTAGCATAGGATCTTCTTGGTATCTGGGTATTTGCCTGGTTCTTGTGGCCTGGTTTGGCCTCTGTTGGAAACAGGATGCCGGGCTTGATGGACCCTTGGTCTGACCCAGTATAGCAATTTTTTATGTTATGGTACAGGAAAGGGAACAGAAACACAACCAAGAGAAGAGCTCTTGGATGAAGACCACAGAGTTTCCTTTGGTGTCAACAAGGCAATAAAAAACCTGGACTGAGAAAGCCCTAAAAAAAAACAAAAACACAAAAACAAACCAAACAAAAACCTGCAGTTCACTAGCATCTGAAGTGGAAGAACAGAATGTATTTGCCTATGGACACCTGATGACTGGCTGATAGCCACAATGGGCATAGAAAAACAAGCAAATGCTTGGAAGAATAGGTGGCAAAACAGGGTCTACAGCAGACCCTACCTGCCAAACACTAGGTCAGATGGCTTGAAGCCAAGAGTGCCAAGGAACAGATGGGTCTACTGTCTAACGGGATCTCCACTCTAAGATCCCAACCATGGATGGTCAAGCTACACCAAAGTGCACCCTGTCCCGGGCACTTCCATTAACACGCATATCCTCCCCACCTGGAAGGATAAGCTTAGGCGAAAAGTACCTTGGCAACCAAGCAAAGTACGGAAAGCTAAAGGCAGTACTAGCCCAAATAAGCACCAAAAAACAGGGAAAGGATGATATACCAATCTCTGAAAGTAAACAGGAAGGTATTTCAGTCCACGCCACAGCTATTCTGACATCCTGACTGGAAGTCAGAAGAAGTGACAAATACAAGGAGGCAGACCCTGGGATTGCAGGAAAACAAAAGAAGCTGCTAGGCTGTATAATAAATGTTGGGTCACATCCCAACAATACCCGCCCCCCCCCCCCCCCCCCTCGCTGATTCCAGCAGAGAGTTGCCACCAAGGCTGACCTCTCAGTAGACAAGAAAAACAAACAGAGCGAACCTCCCAAGGAAAATGTCTGGAACCTCTTCACAGAGAGATAAAGCAGGGATGGTGCAAGAGCCAGTCCCAATAGAAAAAGAACTTCCTCACTGCTCTAGAAACCCAGAGGGTACTAGGTCAGATTCAGTCTGATCAACAGAACAAAATGTACACCAATCTGACATAGGTGTGAACAATGACAACTCATACTTCCACCTAATAACCTCACGGCCTATGAAGTGGAGCCTCTGCAAGAACAAGGACCACCTTGCCCATCTACAAATGCTGCCACTGAGAGTTATACTCGAAAGGTGAAGGAGAACCTTCAAGTGACTGCAACAAAAGTGTAGGGCCTCTGTTGCAAGATACCGCTCACCTAACGCACACACCATGGATATGGCAAGTTATTTGGAGGCACGCCTAACACTTGGGATACAGATGGGTTAGAACCCTCCTCCTATGCCAGAAAGACCAGCAGGAGTGGTCACCAACTCAAGTATGCATGTTCCCAGCAGGTATCAGAAGAGGTACTCTCACATGGGAAGAATCTGTTTGTGTCGCTGGGGAGCAGCCAAGAGAGGGAACCCCAAACACTATGGGGAGTCTGAATCTGGAATAGCTCCCCCATGAAACAGCCCTGCTGTAAAGTAGTACAACAGTATTGTGAGTGCTCTTGCCCAGTAGGCTCTTGGATCCAGTAGGAACAGAGAATAGCCGCCAGTCAGAAACAATAAAAAATCTCCATCCCCTCTCAAGAACCGGGAGCAAGAACACCCCCTTCTCGGGGTGGAAAGCAAGGCGTCAGAGGGAACCCAAACAAGGTCACCTGAAAACCAACAATCATATCTCCCCTCCCAGAAGGGATGGGAAAGAGCAGCAGGAATCCGGTCATCTCAATCCCGAAACCTCGCTACTCTCTGAATGAAAGTGGGATACCATCGCTGACATCGCCTAGTTAGATCGGCAAGGCCCCCACAGTAACCGTGTAGGGATGCCAGTGAAAAACTATCCAAATCCTGCCCCCCCCCCCCCCCACCACTGCTGCCCCCCATTCTCTCCCCCAGGTCCTTTAAGGGAACCTGCAAGGAAGAGTACCAATTCAGGAGCCTGAGCAAGGAACTTGCAAGGGCCTGTGCTCTGGAGGCTGCCCCATGAAGGAGATTTCAAGCCTAAGCCAAGAAGGGAGGGGCCTGAAAGGCCTATCCCTTCCCCATAGGAGGAAGACTCCTAACACTATCACTCTGGAATCCACTCCAGTTGTAGAGCGACCAGGATATGCTGACGCACTGGCGACTGCGGAGTATGATTTATGCTGCCAAGGAGACACACACAATAGATGGCAAGTAAACATTAGTGCCTCTAAATCAAAATCCTACTCTGCAAGTGCAATGTCTCACACTCATGCAGTGGTACACTGTCCTGCTGTCAGAGAAGCATATGCTCTCAACATTGCAGAATCCATGGGTATAGATCCAGCTCATAGCCTGGACCGGCCACATGTTAGGGCCAGTGGCTGAGCCCTGCAAAAGAGCCATCAAAAAGTGTATAATGGTGCCCCTCTCATTGGTGCCGCAGCATCTATGGCAAGGCACACGATTTATGACTGAAATGAACGTTACTGGGACGTAGGTAATGATGGCTACAATGCCATCTATGGTGCCCCAACACTTCATGGTGCCGACAGTATTAATGTCTGGCAGTGCCATAGCAGTGGGAGGAGTAGATAAATTTGCTGGTGTCAATCACGCTTGCAATGCAAAAATACCTCAATGATGCCTTATAGAGTCCATGCACTCAGTGTGACAAAGGGGTACACAATGCCACTACATGACCACTCACAAGAAAGTAATCAAGTTTCGAAAAGGAGGCATGTGCTCGCGACACATGGGTAAAGTCCCAATCCATAGGATGTAAAACGCGCCATGCATCTAATAGGTGCAACGTATTTTCCAAAAACTGAGGACCACGGCCCATGGCCCTTTCCTGTCGGCGCGTCGCCAAGGCATCCAATTCAGCGTCATGTATTGTATTAAAATCTCCTCCCAAGATCAGGACATCATTGAGATAGGGAAGTAAATGAGTGTATAATCCCCTATAAAAACTGGAATTATATATATTAGGGGCATATACATTGCAGAATATGACAGTCTGACCATACAGCCCAGTCACCAGAATGAGATATCTACCATGTGGGTCCGCTATTTCTTTAGTAATTGTTATGGGAAGATTCTTATGTATTAGAATGGCCACTCCTGCTGACTTTGAGGAAGCAGAAGCACCTCTCACTTCTCCCACCCAGTCTCGGCGTAATTTAGCGTGCTCGAAGGTAAAGAGATGTGTCTCCTGCAAATAAGCCACCAAGGACGAATTTTTTTTTTTTTTTTTTAGCAGCGAAAGTATTTGTGCGTTTGACAGGGGAGTGTATCCCACATACATTCCATGACAAAAACCTTGTAGGCCTACTCAGAATTTAGTAGTAGAGAGGTAATGCAAATATAGATAGTAATCATTCCCAGGTGAGAGCCCTCCCAGCTGAGACTCCCCCCCCCCCCCAGTCCGTCCCCCAGATTGAGAACTGCAAATTGAGAAATAAATACAGCCAAACAATGCCATTCACCCATTGTTAGGAAAAACTTTTCCTCTTCCAATCCCCCCCACCCATCCTCTCTACTTCCCCCCCCCTTCTCCATTCCTCCCCTAATCTTTCCCTCCCTTCCCAATCCCCCAAGGCATCTAGGTTTGCCTCCCCTAGATCCTTTAACTGCTCACTTCCCATAACGTCCCTGAAGGGATGAAAGAACACGATCAGATGTGCCCCTGACACCACCCCTCTGTCCACCTCCAGCCTAACTGGAGCTGCAGATTCAACCCCAAGAGAACCCTAACAGCCCCTAAAGACCAGTTGTACAATACAAATTAATTAAACCCCTATCCCCAAAACATCTCCCTCTAGATCAGCGGTTCTCAACCTGTGGGTCGCGACCCCTTTGGGGGTCGAATGACGATTTGCTAGGGGTCGCCTAAGATAGGGGTCCCCAACCACCGGTCATTGGGAGTTTTTTGCCGGTCCGCGGCGCCGCCAAGCACCCGCAGGTGTGTCGCGCGCTCCCGGTCTCTCCCGCAGGTGTGTCACGCGCACCCGGTCTCTCCCGCTGCCGCCGGGCTGTCAGCACGTTCAAGCCCAGTGGGAACGGCAACGGTGCTAGAAAAAGCAGTGGCACCCGCGGCTGGGCCTTTTCTTCTTCCCGTGCCTGCCCCCCCCCTCCCGTGACCCGGAACAGGAAGTGATACGCGGTGCGCGGGAAGGAGAAAGAGCCGTGCCGCGTGATAAAGTAGCAGCGGCGGCTGCAGCCTCGTCCCCCGAGCAATTTAAGCAGCCGGTAATCGAGAAAGGAGAGAACAGCATGAGCCTCCCGCGGCCGATGGGATTCTTCCTTCTTGGCTTGCGGGGGCTGGAGGAGGAGGCTGCTGCAGCTACCATTTGTGCTGGGGAGGGAGTGAGAGGAAGTGAGTGAGAGAAAGAGAGAGAAGCAGCCAGCCAGCCAGTGTGTGATTGACTGGTCAGAGAGCTGATGCGTGTGTGTATGTGAGAGACAATGAAAGTGATTGCTCAGGGAGATGACTGATGTGTATGTGAGAGTGTGAGACATTAGTCAGGGAGGTGACTGGTGTGTGTGTGAGAAAAAGCATGGAAGTGAGAAGTCTGGGTATGTGGGAAAGCATGGGCATAAGAAGCCTGGTGTTGTGGGGGTGAAAGAAAGCATGGGAGTGAGAAGCCTGGGTGAGTGTGCATGCATGAGAGAGAGAGACTGCTTGGTAAGGTGACGGTGTGTATGAGAGGAAAAAGACTGGTGTGTGTGAATGTGAGAGAATGTGATTCAGGGAATGAGAAGCCTGTGCATGTGGAGAGTGAGCATGGAAATGAGAGAGACTGGTGTATGTGTGTAACAGAAAGTGATTATGGGAATGAGAAGCCTGTGCATGTGAAGAGAGTGAGCATGGGAGTGAGAAACCTGGGTGTGTGTGAGACACATCATGGGAGGGAGAAGCCTGTATAGCTGAAAGAGAACATGGGAGTGAGAGACTGGTGAGTGTGTGTGTGAGAGAGAGAAAGAAAGTGATTATGGGAATGAGAAGCCTGTGCATGTGGAGAGAACAAGCATGAGAGTGAGAGACTGGTGAGTGTGTGTGTGTGGTGTGAGAGAGAGACAGAGAAAGTGATTATGAGAGTGAGAAGCCCATATATGTAAGTAGAACACGGGAGTGGGAAGCCTGTGTGTGTGTGTATGGCATGAGAGAAACTGTTCAGGAAGGTGACTGGTGTGTGTGTGTGCCAAAGACTGTTTGGGAGATGATTGGTGTGTGAGAGACAGAAACTGGTCATGGGGGCATGACTGGTATGGTGTGTGTGAGAGACATGGGCCCTAAGGAAGAGGACCATAAGTAGAGAGCTTAGCCACTACTGCTGCTTCTGGTGTGTGCTACAGCCTGCATGGAAGAGGAGTAGGAGAGCTGCTGGAGGGGGTAAGTAAAGGTGGCTTTTTAAGTTTATTTTTCTTGATTGACTGCCATTTTAATTGTGTGATGTCTGCTTTTTTGAAATATTTTATTGGTGTTTGGAGAATGTTTAATAGTTTTTATGAGTTTTTAATTGTTGGATGTTATTCTGTTCATAGCTGTTTTGAAACATTTATTCTGCTTATTAGTATAGTTTTACAATTATTTCTGTGTGGGGATCTATAGCTGCTTGGCTAGTTCTGTTTTCCTAATAAGAGGTGTATTGGTTTTTAGGACCTGATTTAATATTTGTAGTGTTGCCTTTTCATAGATAGGGTTGCTCCTTTTTGAGTGTATTCCATAATACAGGTGTAACTGTGTGCGGATTAGTTTATGTGCATTACTACAGATCCTGGGAGTATGTTAGGTCGGTTCTGTGTCTGTTACAGAGATGAGATATTTTGCTAGCATGTAAGAGTTTTATCAGTCTTATTTGTTGTGTTTTCTCAAGAGGACATGCATTGGTGGTAAACTGCTGTCTTTTCATAAGTAGGGCTATTGAGCCTGGAAGTAGAAGGAGTTTGAGTTGCTGTTACTGAGATGTCACCAGAACCAGAATATCTTTTTTGTAGGGTGAGTTGTATGGGAATGTCATAATTCTGCTTTACATCCATTATTGTGGGTCAGGGGCTTCCCGTGGATACAAACTGTACTTTTACATCTAGCCCCGTGACGATCATGGGTCAGTGTACCATGCATGTGAGAACCTATGGTGAGTTGAGTCACATTCACATTATAAATGTCATAATTAAATGATAAGTGTGCACTAAAATCCAACCCCCTCCATAACCCCGCCCCCATATGACCAAAGCCCCGCCGGGCCATGGAAAAATGGTCTTGCTTGAAGCCGGTCTCTGGTGCAAAAAAGGTTGGGGACCACTGGCCTAAGAGACCATCGGAAATATGGGTTTTTTGTCGCTCCTTGAGTCACTCCCTCCCCTCACCGGATGCAGTAAAAAAGTTCATTCTGCGCTCCCTCGCTCCCCGATTGGCCGGTGCTGGGCAAAAGGGGCTTGCCAAAGCAAGCCCCTTTTGCCCAGCACCGGCCAATCGGGGAGAGCGCCCTCACTCCTCGAGTCACTCCCTCCTGCTGTAAATGTTGGAATGCGTTGGAAGAGGGGTAGTCTTATATGGCGAGTATATCCCAAACTCTATATTTTAACTGTAAAGGTTGGGGGTAGTCTTAAACGCCGGAAAATACGGTATATACAGTACAGTTACTTAGGCCTATGAACGAAAATAATTTTACGGTTGGGGTCGCCACATAGTGGGGAATTGTATTAAAAGGGTCGCAGAACTATAAAGGTTGAGAACCACTGCTCTAGATCTTCAGTGTCAGATATAACAGTAAAAAAAAGTATCCTGGAAATACCGAAAAGAAAAAATAAAAATTGAAAAAAAATGAACAAGACAAATAAAAAAACACGGGAAACAAGCTCCAGTATAGAAAGATCCATAATGTAGGTCAGCAAGTTATCCATTCCACGGAAGTTTGCAAAGGTTTCTAGTCAAATAAAAATTATGCTTTGACTCGAAGAATCCTGGTGACATGCGGGAGCTCCCCCGCCATAAAAGAATAATCCCTGAGAAAAGAATGAAATCCCATTGCAGGGGATGCGTATGCGTTTCAAAGGAATCAAACCCAGGGGCACTTAAATATTTAGCACTGGGATAAGTTTATGCAGATATTAACCCTACATTCCTGGTCGATTGGGGAAACACACAACACCCGATCTCTCCACCACGAGGTCTCCTATCACAGGCCTAAACGAGGCAAGGAACACAATTTGACAGCGTTCCCCTATGGAACCATAGCATCCACAAATTCCTTGGCCTGCAGTGTGGATTCAAAAGTGTGAGCTTGGTCATCCCGCCATATCCGCAGTCACGCTGGAAATAAGGCAAATTTAATGCTGCGATTATGAAGCGTCGTGCAGACCACAGAAAAGCCGCGTCATACCTCCGACACCGCAGCCGAGAAGTCCTGAAAAGTCCGGATACGGTGAGCCTGATATTGCAGATCCAGTTTAGATCGGAGGCGCGCCAAATCTCAGCTTTGTGCGCAAAATTGAGAATCTTTGCTATAACTAGCCGCGGGCATCCAGGTGGCGATTTCCATTCCCCCAACTGGTGTGCTCGCTCCACCACCAGCTTGCCCTGCAAATGCGGCAAATTTAATACTTCTGGGAGCCAAGCCTCCAGTTCTGAGCACAGGGAGTGTTCTTCGATCTGCTCTGGAAAGCCCAGAAATCTCAAATTATCTCGACGAGCACGATTCTCAAGCTAGTCAACTTTGAGCTGTAAAACTTGCAAAGTCTTATCTTGTGCGGCCATCTTAGTACTAGTAATGGTTGCCGCATCTTCTATCTTGGAGAGCCTCGCCTCGACCGACTCCAATCAGGGGGGCAGTGTGGCTAGTGAGTTTCGGACCTCCCCCAACTGGTCAGTGAGTAGTGACCATTTTTCATCCAACGCCTCCCTAATCGCGTCCTTAATGTCAGCCAGGGTAAGAGGCAAGCAGGGGGAGGGAGACTCACCAACTGGCACGGCCACCATCTTACAATCCAAGGCCCACGGTTTTTCTTTTTTCCTTTTTATTAGATTTAGTGGTCATTGATGGTAATAATTTGCCCCGAGTGCGAGCTGTGGACATAGACGTCAGTCCTGGATATCAGCCGCTCTATGTATTTAGATTTAACACGATCAAATTGAATGCGATAAGCGAGCTGGGTCAGGAACTAGGAAGAAACACGTCCCTTCCAGCTACCACATCACGTGTCTCCTCTCCAAGTGTTGTGTTTAATGTTTAGGACCTTGTACAATTTTATTGAGAAAGGCAGAATCACTTAAATAGGTTTTTCTCTCTTTCTATACACACATACACACTCGTAGGGAGATAAGCTCCTTATGTGTAAGTTGCCTTGGGATACACTCCGATTTTCATAAAGTATCATTTGGAATCCCATGATATACACATTCCTATTTACAGCTCAGAGGACCATAAAAATGGACTTTATAGTGTGAAAAAAAATAGATGGAGTGGGTGTTGCATCAGATACCAATAGGTGTGAAAGAGCAATGTACAGGCCAGTTTATTTTGTTTAACAAATATATAACTGTATAATCAAACAACAAAAGTGGATTACAATGCAGTTCCATACACTGTATGAGCATTGCAAAATTCCACTAACAAACTAGATTCAGCAAGTGCCGAAACATGAAATGCATTGCATTTTGGAAATTTCTTCTTGCAAGTTCATCTGCAAGGACGTCATTGTCCTGCGTACATGGCAATGAAACACGATCACCAGCCAAGAGCTCAGCACATGGCCGCTGTTGTAACTGAAATCTCTTCTAGAAAAGCAGAAAAGAACCAAGCAGTACACGGAAATTCTAACCTGAAAGCAGTTCGCAATCTTTTCTAAACTTCATGTCTAAAGAGTATTTATATTCTATATATATCATATCATTTAATGAGTAAACAGAGAAAAAGTACAGAAAACTGAGAGGAGGAAAACATTTAAAAATGAATGGAACCAATTAGTTTCAATGACAAAAGAAGAAAATTAGAAGCATGTGGGATGCCAGTGTTCACAACTCATTATCACAAAAAGCACTGCCGGCTGCAGGCAAGGAAGAGAAACAATGCAGGATCTCTGGGTGGGAGTGCAGCAGCGGCTTCTGAAAGCCCATGGAATACTTGTAACCCTTTGTGGGGGGAGAGGCTTGCTGGCTCCCCTAGGGCCATAAAAGTATTTGTTAGTGGAGGCTGCTTTTGCCCATCCTTCTCCTTCCTGTACCTCCCAGGCCGTGAGCTCTTTCTGTGTGGGGGGGGGGGGGGGGGGAGTAAATCCTTTGTGCCCCAGGTGATGAAGCGTCTCTCCTGCTGTGTGTGTGTCTCTCTCTTCTTCTCTGGTGATGTATTCTCTTCAGGGACAAACAGGCTGGACCCAGACTGGCTGTTCAAATAAAAAGTTCACTGATTATTTGCAAAAAGGTCAATCACTGTCCCACAAACTTTCCACACATGAAACTGTACATTTGAACTATTTACAATGCCTCTCTCTCTGCTGAGGCGCTTGTGTCCATCTCTCTCTAACTCCTGGGAGGAAGCTTGCCACAGACTCCTCATCTGTGCAAACACCCCAGGAATTTGGGGAATGCTAGGGGGAAGCCCCACTCTATGAAGAGATCCTTCCTGAGTCTAAAGTTCACTCTGATACCCAAAACCTGCATCCTAAATCCCTTTGGGGGTTGGAGATCCGGTTGGGGGTCTCCAAGTCTTGATGTTACAATCCTGGTTTCTCCTTCCTCTCCGTGTGACTTCTCTGGGAGAGAAGCCTGATGTTCCAAGTCTTGACAAAAGCTCTCCATCTCCTTTCTCCAATGTGTAGAGGGTGGGAAAAAAAAACCCCCACACTAACAAGATGGGGAAAAATCCAAATGTTTGTAAGTTCAAAATATCTCACAATGGGTAGTGCTGTCACTGGTCTTGCTTCCTTTAGGGATTAGAGGGGTAGCTCACAGCTCTCCAAGCCCCTGCTCTCAGGATTGGGGGTTGCCCCTCTCCAAAGGACAGGATGTTCCCCAGATCAAGAAAAAAATTCAAAAGCTGACCAAACTCTACAAAAATCTCACTTTAAAAAGAAGGCAGACCCTCTCAGACAGGGAGTGTACTGATGAGGAATCTCTTCTAAACACAAGAAAAAAACCAAGCTGGGTTAGTGGGCCCAACTCAGCAGGGAGAAAGTAAAATAGCTCCCCTCTCCTCAAAACCCAACTCAAAATGACCACGCTCGCTCTCTCTCTAGCTCCACCTTCTGGGTACTTGCCAGGTTCTTGTGGCCTGGTTTTGCCTCTGTTGGAAACAGGATGCTGGGCCTGATGGACCCTTGGTCTGACCCAGCATGGCATTTTCTTATGTTCTGCCCTGGGATAGTCAACCACAGAAAGCTCAATGGAGAGACTGAAAGAGAATGGAAAATCCCACTGTTGTTACTAGTCCTGATGGTAAGGGACCTAGGGCCATCACACTTGCTACAAAAAGAATTGTCCTTTGGCAGCTTCTGTGTCCTTGTGGCTTGAACCTCTTCATGTGGTTCAGAGAAAGTAGAGTCCTCCAGCAGCTGTGATCTCAGGCCATACTACTACTAGTCACTTTAGGCCAGCCTTTGCTTAGAGAGGAAAGACGATGTAGCATTCCTTTCCTCAGGGTGGTTTTTCCAAATAAATGTTTTGTGCACACCATGACAGGAATGAACCTCTCTCATAAACCATTGTATGTTGGGTAAGATCTCAATCCCTCAAATTTACTGCTAGTCTCAATTCTTGAACTCAACTCTTAGAATGTGAGGGCTGAAGGTTCATGCAATTTCTAGCAATTGCAGAGTCTAGCATGGACTTCCTGACTCTATGCTAACAGCGGACTGCTTACTGGCTAAAACAGAAGTAATCACATCTCATAAGAATGAAAAAGAGGAAGCCAGGAGGAAAGATTACACCTCCAAATTAATTTTTGGATCTCCTAGCATCTCTACTCTAAGTTATTGATATAGCAGTTTATAACAGATGGAGTTCTGCCATGCTTTCCCATTTCCCCCAGCTAAGCCAGTTTGAATTGTACTTCCAGTTTTTGCTTCACCACCTTATGGGGTGTGTAAAGCAGTAAAATGGCCAGGCCTAATGCAAACATGAAAGCTAAGGGCATGACAAACAATACTGCACATTGGGAGGGAAATGTTCTCAATATATGATCTTGGGAACTAAAAAAGGTTACCCAGGTAAAACTGGCAGCTGAAATTTTATCCACAGAAGGTGAGAAAGTGCCTGTGCCATGAAGGGGGTGGAGGGGAGGGAGTCAGCAAGCAAAATGCTTGGTGGTACTGCCCATGCTCCAATGGGCAGTGGCAAGGTGACCAGCAATCTACATGGGCCCCTGCCCCAGTCATTCAGGTCTTTAGGCCAATGGCAGCAGCCCAGGAAAAGGGGTGGGGTAAGATAACGGAGGGCAATAGGCCCACTCTGCAGCTAGGCAAGAACCCCGGTACTTCAACAGCGTTTCCGGGGTACAACCTCAGTTGGGATCCTGTGACTTCCACAGTCCAGATTCCAGCCTGTCAGCAACCCCTGCAATGTTATGGCTTCTACAGCTGGGTTTTAAGTTTGTCAATGGCTTGACAGATTGCATTGGGGCTGGTCGTCTAGGGGTGCTGGGAAATATCTTTGTTATGCAATTCAGGATGATCATTGTATTAGGGCAGATACAATGTACTTGTGTCTTGTTATTTGTTGATATTAGTATGCTGCAGCTATATATAATTGTCCATAAACAAGTGTTTGATTTTACCTAGTTGTGTGTTTGGTTTTCTATTCGGGGCGAAGGGAGGGGGAGGTCACAAGGGAGGGGGTCCTATTCCTGCACATGTTGTGTAAGGAGAATTGCTAAGTTTTGTCTTCTTTCCCCCGGAGACATATCAGGCTGTTAATCTGGACAGCAATCTCAAGGAAGAACAATCCCCTACAATTGGTGTGTTCACATGTTCCTGTATATTGTATTGGGCAGACTATAACCATCAAATCACAATCTGGATACAAAATGGCTTACAGAAGTTTTTATTGCATGAACATCTTGCCTGAAAGTTACCTGTCAGTGTAATACAGCTGCAGGGAAAAGTACCACTAAACTTGGTTGCACAAGGAGAAGTGTCAGCAGGAAAAAGGAGGCAATAAAGATCATGCGTAGCTCAGTAATCTGAGGGCTATGCACAGTTCTGGAGGCTGTACTTTCATAGCGACGTTGCAAGGATGGAAGCAACAGAGAAAGGCTAGCTAAATGGTACAAGACCTGCTATATAAACCCAAACAGAGAGCTCTAAGGAATGCAAAACATACTTCAGAGATACCATGATGGAAACTCCAGTCTGAGATAATATTAACTCTCCTTATAGGCCCAAGGTTCTGGAGACATAGTAAAACATGCTTCAGGTCTCAAAGTTCACAGCTCCCATAATCTATTTATAAATGTATTATTTAATCAAGAACCAACATCCAGAAAGTCAAAGACCAAAGTAATATTTCAAAACAGGATCCAAATCTAATGGCGAAGAAGGTGATGCAACAAGGAAATGCCAAAATTCTGCTTGTGACACTTCAATCAGTTGCTGTGGAAATGACAATGGTCACAAATCAGGGAAGGGAATACCACATAGGAATACACAGCATAACAAGAGAAAGCAAAAAAATATAATTTTAGAGGACAAGACTATTTCAATTCGATTGCTTGCCATCAAAGCCCAGGGTGTGTTACAATTCATTCATGCACAAAAAAAAATGCAAACTTATCTCTCCACTCCAACCATTACAAAAGCCACTTTACCCACCTGCAGCAAAAAAAAAACAAAACAAAACCAAAAACCAAAAAAACCCCCACCTGATATCCAAGTAGCTGAAGAAAAACAATTAGAATTATGGTTGATTTCAGACTTTTTGTTCTATTAGCATTGAATTCCAAAGGGTAAAGGCTCTTTGCCTAGAGGATGCCAGGCACTAACCCTAACAAGCTAATCCTATAGAAAATATACACAATTGTGATTAAACATATTGCTTTGTGTCTCTGAGGATACAATTTAATATGATTTTTACAGCCTTGTTCATCAATGCAGCATTGCAACTATTTCCTTAACATACTGAATCCTCCCCTTGCCTCTTCAGAAGGTTGAAAGTTCTACTAAAATGTTCCGTAAAATACTCGACCTCACCTGAATTCAACCAGTAAAGGGAGATGGGGCAGGAGACCAGTGGTGTCTAGACAGAAATATTTTTGGGGGGGGGGGGGGGGGGGGGGAGGATCAAATTAGATATGGAAGGAGGCAAGCCAAAGAAACATTTCCACACATCATGCACACCTACACATGACCTCTGACTACTTCACACTGCCAGGGCCACAAGAAGGGATTCTGGAGCACAGGACAAGCTGTCAGTTTCATGGTCTCCATCATCATCCCTGTAAAATAGATGAGGAAGACAACCTGCAAACAGCTTCAGGCAGGAACATTTTTCCAGCCCTGAACTGCCTCTAAAGACAGTACAGGAAAAAAAATCCCAAGGTCATCTATGCAATAAAGAAACCCCTGGCCAGTTTCAACTACTCAGTAAATCTACCACTAAAATTATTTGTGCAACATTTAACCAATTCTCTTAAATGGTAATAAAGTGTGGGATCAAACAAAAGCCCAGTATAAACCCTGCACGTTCAGTTCTGTAAACAAACACCCCACAGCCACAGACCCTTTCCCTCATCCAGCAATGAGTGCAAGGCAGAACTTGGAATTTTCCCCCCACAACACAACAAAAATATTGAAATTTTGTTATCTCAATAGCAACACGAACTCACTCCACTGACAGACACATGTGAAATACAAAATCTTGGAGAAAAAAAAAAAAGATCACTCAATATAAATATAGCAATCCTACCATATCAAAACAGCACTAACTCCCAGGGCTCAAACAGCAACAACCTATCTAATAATTGGCAATACTGCAAATTTCACACCAGGCTTAGAGTACAAGACATCTGTTATTGGTAAAACAGGGCAAGCTGAACTGCTACAGATCCCTACACACTAGCAGAATCCCTCACCTCCGTCACATATATGCAGAATACAGACAGGCCCTCACCAAATACAGAATAAGTGATCATAAATTAGAAATGTGGAGACAAAAATGAAATGGGATCGCCAAGAAGCCTGACTCTACAGGGAGTGCAATAACACTGGAGAAACACAAACAGAAATACATTTTCTCCTGTACTAAACGAAATACAAAGATAAAAGAGCTGCAAACTGCCAAAAGCTGCCCACGCTTTCATTAGCTCACTGCCTCGTTATTTCTCACTAACGCGGCTGGCTCCATAGGGAATGATGCGGGGGTAAGTAGCAATACGACACAATCTCCCTTGTTAGAGAGGAATTAAAGCCTACAGTGCCCTATGAAAGTACAAAGCATGAACAGCAGCAGCAACAGGAGGTCACAGGAATCGGCAACTTTTTGTTACGACAACCTCTGCCTGGGTAAGAGGGAAGCAGGGTATCGTCTCTGGCAACCCCCTGGGGTGAGGTCTGCCTGGGTGGTGGGAAGCAGTAGATAATTATATTTTAGTAGCCTAAGTCAGTGCTTCGGTAACCACCTGCCTGAAGAAAAGACTGCTTTCCTCCTGCCCACAGATTGCTTCAGAACAGAAAAAAAAAGCGGGATACAGACTGTTGCTAGGCAAACTTGAAATTACGTTGCAGAAAATGCAATACAATGAAGACAGCATCACAGCTGCACTAAGTGAAGGGGAAAAAAACCCCCCAAGTACTTACTTTCAAGTAGCTCTGATGTGCCACTGCCACGGCACACTATAATAAGCATCAGGACACGATCCCTGCAGTTTATTCACGAACGGCCACAGCAACAGGAGAAAGCAAGGCCAGCACTACCGGCACATTGCACCCTGCCTCATCCTCCTGGACCACCAATTTACAGGATACGTGCTGCAGAGTAAGCAGTGTGCTCTCATTAAAAGTCCAGCGAGTGATTTATTTATTTATTTTTTTTACAGTGCAAAAGGTTTTGTCACCTTTCCCACTCATTGCACACCATATACCGGTAGCAAAATAGCACTGCTCATCTGAGTAAGTTTTCCCGATTGGGCCATGAGAAGAGACACTAAAAGTCGCAATGTTCCCACAAACACGACAGCTTTACTTGTTTAGGTCACACCTCTTCATTAGTAGCAAGTCGAGTTACATTCAGGTACTGTAGGTAAGTTCCCTGTCTCCAGAGGGTCACAATCTAAGTTTGCCACCTGAGGCAATGGAGGCGTGAAGTGACTTGCCCAAGGTCACAGGGAGCGGCAGTGGAATTTGTACCCTGGTTTGCAGCCCCACTGCTCTAACTGCTGAGCCGCTCCTCCACTCCACAACGGTTTAATCTGAGCGGCTGCTGTGTGTCTGGAGCAAACTTTACAATTTAGGATGGCTTTACCTTCAGTGCTGCAATATAAAACCATTGGGGTGGCATTTCATTCAAAAACAAAAACAAAAACCCTGGTAAATTACTGAACAAAAAAACGTGTAAATCAGTAAAAACTGAGTTCCTTCAATAAAATAAGAACATTTATTAGTGGGATTCTGTAAAAATGGAAACCACGGGAATGCTACTGTTAAAGCTCCTCGTGGAAGTGCGTTAAACAGGACAGGAAAGAGGTGAAGACACTCAACCTACGGGGAAGGCGGCTGGTACAGGCAAAGCTCCAATCAGTCCCACCACAAGGCTCTTCTGCCAGTTGACAGGGTGGGCCTAGCGGGTTCATCTAGTAGGCTATGCCAATCACCTCTTGGCACCAAGAGTTCACCGTCATCTGATTCCTTGCCAGCACTACAATTTGCTGAGGCTATGGTCCTGGCCATCATACAGGCCATTCCAGGCATGGCTAATCAGATTTGGCAGCAGCAGGGTATCCTGGCTCAGGTCACTGAGGTCTTGGAGAGATTTCCCGTTCGTCTAGATGATCTACCAATTATACCTCAGACCCCTGTCTTTCTAGTAGTCCTGTGGCAACCAGCCCCTAATCTGGCCCCTAGCCTGTGCCACAGCTGCCTCCTCCACCTCTGTTCATGGCAAGCCCTCGCAGTGCAGAGGTTTCATTAACCAGTGCAGCATGCACTTTGACCTTCAGGCGATCCTTTTTCCCCACTGACAAAGCTAGGGTGACATACATTTTGGTTCAGTTGGGGGGGGGGGGGGGGGGACGCTCGATATTGGTTTGGGCTTCCCCCCTCTGGGAAAGGGACGATCCTCTCCTGTCTAACCTGGATCAGTTCCTCTGGGAATTCCACCTCATATTTGATGAGCCTGGTCGCACCACATCCGTTGCAACAGAACTCCTCCAGATCGATCAAGGCTCTACCTCAGTGGGGGACTATGCGGTCTGCTTTTGGACACTGGTTTTGGAGCTCCAGTGGAGGGAAGACAGCCAGACTGCTGAACTTTCAGCCAGGACCTTCTGGCCAACTTGGAGGGCCTCATCAGCCCAGCCATCAGGTTCGGATCTGAGAACATGCTAGAGACATTTCTCTAACATCATTCCACCCACAGGATCTCCAGTCCAGCTCCCTCACGGAGCCTCCCCAGAGTTTGGGGAGGGGGGGGGGGTGGCTGCCCCATTGGAGGAGCCCATTCATATAGAACATTGGAGGCTGTCACCTGAAGAAAAACAGAGGCAGCGCTATGATCTCTGCCTCTATTGTGCAGGCCAGGGACACTTCACAGCATGCTGTCCTGCTAAGGCAATAAACACCAGGATCTAGGGATGAAAGAGTCCACCCTAAGTCGACCCAGCTCCTCTCCCCAGATTCTAGTCCCAGTTTTCCTCTTTGATGAGGGGATCCTCATCCATGGATATAGGCAATGCATGGAACGTCACTGCAGAGGACCTAGTCCATCAACACAGGATCCCCACTGAGCCACTGGAAACAGTGCTCACCATCTCATCAGTCACAGGAGAACCCCTGACAAATTTCGTCACCTTGTCCACTGGGCTACTACAGATGCAAGCTGGCCTGCTCAATCAGGAGCATATCCATCTATATGTTCTGACGGGAGCTATCACCAATGTTATTTTGGGCCTCCCTTGGCTGATGGACCACCAGTCCCAGATCAACTGGAATACTGGGGGAAATCACCAGATGTTGTGCCACCTGCCTTTAACGTTGGACCAACGGTGGGCATACAACCTGATCAGAATCCATGAAGGTGATGAATGAGAAACTACCTTTAACACCCGTGACAGCCACTACACGTACTTAGTGATGCCCTTTGGTCTGTTCAATGACCCCACGGTTTTCCAAGTTATAGCCAAATAAGATCTTCTGAGACCTTCTCTATTCCTATGGTGTAGTCTACCTGCATGACATCTTGATCTTCTCCAAGTCTTTGACTAATCATCATCGCCATGGGAAACAAATCCTCCAAGGACTACGAGAGCACCACCTCTGCACCAAATTAGAGAAGTGTACCTTTGAACAAAAAGAACTTCCCTTCCTGAGAGATATTATTTCTCACCAAAGTCTACAAATGGACCCAGATAAATTAAGTGCCATATTGCAGTGGCCCTGCCCTGTGGGTCTTAAAAAACTACAGTGCTTTCTGGGGTTTGCTAGCTACCATAGACAATTTATCCATGGCTACTCTGGATCTAAGCACCCAGTAACCATATATACAGATCACAAAAATCTTGAACATCTGGTGCAGGCACAGAGACTAAATAGTCTTTTTTTTTTTTTTAATTGATTTGAAGTCAAGATATTGACCTGCAGAGAAGAACCAATGAGCTGATGCTCTCTCCCACTGCTTTGATACCAAAGGAAACCTGGAAGGCCTCCAGCATGTCAGACCCCTGCTAAAATTGTGGTTACAGCCACGTTCGCAGTTCCTAAACAGAAGACTGTGGTGCCCAGACACTTTTGACAAAGTTCTGCAATGGGCTCATGACGCCTGCCTGTCTGGTCATTCTGGCATAAATTGGACATTGGAATTAATCGTGTGACAATGCTGGGGGTCCCAGATGATTAAGACTGATGATATGTATTACGTTGCGTGCCATGAGTAAAAGAGTGAGAGCACAGCTGTGGAGCTTGTACAGCTGCTGCCAGCCACCAAGGAACCCTGGACCCATCTAGCTACTGACTTTCCCTTCTCTGGCAGCACCACCACTATATGGGTGGTAGTGGATAGATTCTCAAAGATGGCACATTTCATACCCCTTCTGGGTCTCCCATCTAGGTCTGAATTGGCTAAGTTTGACACATTCTCCGCCTGCATGGTCTGTCACGTCACATTCTCTCAGACTGAGGGGTTCAGTTTACAGCACATTACTGGAAAGGCTTGGCTATAAAGTTTGGAATTTCACTGGACTACACTTTTTTTTTTATTTTCTCTTTATTAAATTTTCAGTTTTACAGACAAACATGTCATAGAAAACACAAGAATGGTTTAATGGTTTAACCCATCATTAAGAAAAATAAACTATTCAGAACAAATTACACTTTTAGTACCACTTCTTGAATTACAATGTAATTTAGGAGAACCAAATACCAAAATAGAGCAATAATCATCATAGAAATTTTTAAATAACTAAAGAGGGAAGTGCGGGTTTAATTCAGTTACCCGAAACTGCTTGGTTGATTTCACCAGATTGTTGACGGGAATCCAGAAAGTAACCCAATTGAGAGGGTTCAAAAAAACATCTATTCTCAATTTTCATTATACACTTGCAAGGATACCGTATGGTTATTTGAGCACCCATCTCTCGAGCCCGAGGATATAAATTCAAAAATTTTTTTCGTCTTAACTGAGTTACCCTAGCAATGTCTGGATAAATCCAAATCTTCTGACCCATATACAGGGAATCTAGATTACGAATAAATATCTTAAGGACATTGTCCCGGTCTGTAGAGAAGACAAATTTAACCAGTAAAGTTTCTCTATATTCAACTTGATTTTCAGAAGATGTTTCTATTAATTCAGATACATTTAAAGATGGTACAGGGTCTGCAATTACTGGTATAACTGGTACTTGTCCAGAAATTTCTCCTTGTTTAACATTACTTTGAAGAAAATAAACTTTAGATATAGGTGGAATCATATCTAATGAGAAATGCAACGTCTTTTGCAAATACATTTTAAATTGTTCTTCAGGAGAGATTAACTGACATTTTGGGAAGTTTAATACTCTAAGATTTAAATACTTAGATGAATTTTCCAAATTCTCTACTCTTTTTGATATTAGTTTCTTGTATTAATGCAGTCTGAGTTTTCTGAATCTGAGACATTTTAAGTTCAAATTCTTCAATTTTAGATGTATGTGTCAAAACCTCCGGTTTTAAAGAAGCAAATTGACCGAGAATCTTTTAAAGCTGACATCAGGGAAACAATTGAGCTTTCTAAAGTAGATATGGCCTTCCAGAGAGAGTCCATTGTTACCACTGCAGGTTTTACCAACTGAGATTTAAATGAAAAAGTTACCATTGGGGTTTGAAGATTTCCATCTTTAGTCTGGGACTCTTCCAAGAATCCTCTCCCTGCCGAGGTAGGTTTCTTCGTGGGGATTCCCAACTGACCTGCCTCAGAGTTTCCTGATGTTAGAACTGGCTGCGGCATAGATGTCCTACTTCCACCGCTTCCATCGCTAGACGTGAATTCAGCTGGGGGGCCTCTCTCGAAGACTGTCCCATCTTCGGCTCCAGGCGACTTCCACCCTGCCTGACTGCCCGGTCTCTCAGCAGAGTCATGCGGGGGTGGTGAGGGAGTCTTCGGGGCTCAAAGATATCTCATCCCAAGGTGCAGGAGTTTGCTTTCCTCCTATGCCAGCAGCGCTGGTATCTGGAGCTTGTCCCGCAGCGGTACAGAAGCCCTCGATCCTTGTCTGCATCACTGCCGCCTGAAGGGGAGTCGAGGTAACCACCCCTCAGTCGGCCTTTTCTCTTAGCATGAGGCATGTCCAGAGATAAGTACTAATGTAAGACGAGGCGAAACCGGAGCTGGTGCTAATGCGTCTTCCCTTCAAAACGCCATTTTGGTTCTCCACTGGACTACACTTTAAATACTACCCCACAGCAAAAGACAAACTTAGCGAGCGATTGTAACTAAAGTCTCAAGGCTTTTCTGCATGACTACATGAATTAACAAGATAATTGGGCCTCTCCTTTCCTGGGCTGAATTTGCCCATAACAACCATGTGAACAGTTCCACAGGATCATCACCCTTGTACATTGTGTTTGAACACCATCTCCATGTACCTAGACCTGTCCCATTTCGGACACTTGTCTGGCAGCTAACCTGATGGGGCAAGAACTTCTGGAGTTATGGCAAAAGACCTAACTTCTTCTGGACCAAGCGGCAAAACGCTCTAAAGGACAGACTGAAACACTATCCTGTGCCGTCTCTCCAGTGAGGAAATCTAATCTGGTTTAGCACCAGGAACCTATGGCTATCCATGAGGTTCACACCATGATTTGTGTAACCTTTTTCAGTCGCACATCATCTTGGTCCTGTGGCATATAAACTCAAATTATTATCTTTTATCTCATTGTTAATCTTTCTCTCGCCTTCTCTACATTCCAAGTTTGCATTTTATCCCTGTTTTATTGTAACTGCTACTTTATTCTTCTATCAGATGTTAATGTTCTAAGTTTTTTAAGTATTTATCCTTTTATCACACCCTGTTATTTGTAAACCGGCATGATGCGACTCCCATCGCGAATGCCGGTATATAAGAAATTCAAATAAATAAATAAATTACCAGCATCACAAAGGGATCCACAACATGTTCCATGTTTCCCTACTAAAGTCTGCCATTCTTTCATGGCTGGGTAGACCACCTCTAAACCCCTGAAGTTGCCAAAGAAGATATCCAGTTTGAGATAAAAAAAATTCTAGATTCTCAAAGCATCAGAAACCAAGTGCAATACCTCATTTCATGGAAAAAAGATGGACCTGAGGAAAACCTGTGGGAGTTGCCTCCAATCTACAAGCTCCTCAACTTGCAGCAGAATTTACCAGGAAATTCCCTGGGAACCCCAGACCCAGAAGACTGGGAAGGCAGCTTTGCAGAGGGGGTACTATTAAGATTTGCGGCACTCACCCAGACTCATGCGGCAGGAACATTGCTGGATCAAGCCGCCATGCTGCTGCGCCTGGTCTCCCCATAGGCTCGCACACATACACATATAGTGGCAAGAAGTACCTGAACAGTACCTCCTACCCTATTTAAAACTGGGTCCCTTGGTAATTTCTTGCTTCAGCAACTGGTCTCTTGATAAGCCTTGCTCAATAGTGCGTGTTGTCTTGTTCCTGTTTTTCTGTGTTCTGGTGTTTCGTGCGCCTAAGGAGCGCGACAAAGGGGCATGCCCCTTTGTGCACACCGGAGCAACACTGTCAGCGCATCCTAACACGCTCAGACCCAGCTACTCCATACCTCATCATCAGACATTCACTCTCCTTCATTCATCCATCCTCTTCACTCAGCTGACCGACACCCCGCTGACTCACTCATCAGACTTGCAGACTCGCTGAACATACAGACACACATCAGACTCACTCAGACGGTCATTCAACGGTCGCACTCAGCAGTCTCACTTAGCAGATGGATACTCAACGGACTCACTCAGCAATCTCACTAAGAAGTTTAACTTGGCAGACCCACTCGGCAGACAGACACTCAGTGGACTCACTCAGCAGATGAACACTCAGACGAACACTTAGCGGATCCATCGACCTCCTCCAGCCAAGATGCGTACCTTCCCAATCCCCATCATCCGCAACCATTTCAGAAACTACATCAAACCCTCCACCGTTACTAACATTCAACTCAAGAGGCTGATCCCCATCATGATCTCCCCCCCCTCACTCAACTACTGGGCCTTTCTTTGTTCACACTAACACTTTTTAATGCCCAATCTCTTACGAAAAAAACCCACATCAACGACTATCTACTGGATGCCAAACCTGACATATGCGCAATTACAGAAACATGGATGAAACCCACTGATTCAGTGCTAATCAACCAACTTCCCACTCAGATGTAAGACATTTTCTCAATCCCAAGACTTAAAAAAGAGAGGCGGTGGCCTCCTCCTAATTGCAAAAAAAGATCTAAGACTTTCACTTCAACACTCAGAATCAGCAGTACATCTTGAATTCGCAATCTTTAAATCAACCCAGCTTCAAATATGCCCCCCAGGGCTCCTAGAATCAGACCCCTCACCGCTTACTGAACGAATCACCGAACATATTAACTACTATGCCCCAGCTATAATACTGGGAGACTTTAACCTACACGTTGACGCTTCTCCCCATTCCCCCAACTGCGAAATTTTTCTCTCCTCACTTAAATAACTGGGTTTCAAACAGATCATAGACAGTCCAACGCATAAAGCAGGACACACTGTGGATCTAATATTCCTAAACGAAGGCCTCACCTCAGCTACTAAACCCATTTGCACACCCAACCTCTGGTCAGACCACCGGTTAATTACGACGACAATAGATTTCACCAAACTACTCCCCAACCATCTCACAATCCAATTCAGGAAACTGTGCACTTTGGACAACCTCAGCTCCCACCTCTCCAAAGAATTAGATCATCTTGATCTCTCAGATGCGGCCATTACCTCATGGTTCAAGATAACCAATAAGGTAGCAGATCTAACCTGCCCTACAATCACCAAAGTACTATACCCGAACACTGACAACAGGAAACCTTGGTTCACATCTGAATTGAAATCCCTCAAACAAGAATTAAGAAGCAAAGAACACAGATGGCAGAAAAACCCTTCCACAATGATGCAAGCAGCCTACAAAGATACTATGCACCGTTACAGGAACACAATCCTCCGAACAAAGATTTCTTCGCAGAAAAAATTCACCACTTCATCTATGACTCTAAAGCTCTGTTCTCGTACGTCTCATCTCTTACAAAATCCTCCCCACCTACTATTCCAGATGACCAGGCTTTAACAAAGGCCACAGAATTAGCTACATACTTTGAAAAAAAAAATCACCAACATGGTAGCGCCGCTTATTTCCTCAATTCAGCAAAACTCCAGACTTGAAACATTCGAGCCCACATTTTCATTGGAGATTGAAATCCTGCTCAAGAAGCTCAATCCATCCTCTCACCCCTCTGATTCAATACCGTCAAATCTCCTCATCTCTATCCCGAAAATCATTGCCAAGCCGATTTCTGAAATCATTAACTGCTCGCTCAAACAAGACCTAGTACCAGACGCTCTAAAGATCGCGATTCTCAAGCCGCTGTTAAAAAAAAACCAAACCTGTCACCAGCTGACCCAGCCAATTTCCGCCCGATAGCCAACTTACCGCTCATCGCGAAACTATTAGAAAAAATTGTCAACAAGCAACTCTCAGAATACCTGGACGTTCACAAGATTCTGGTTCCAGCACAATTCAGTTTTCGCAAATTGCTAAATATGGAATCCCTTTTAATCTCATTCTCAGACTCCATTATCCTCAGCCTAGAAAAAAGACAACTGTACCTTCTCGCTCTTCTAGATCTTTCCGTGGCATTCGATACAATGAACCATTCAATTCTATTAGATCGCCTCTCAGACATAGGTATTTCTGGTACGGCACACAGATGGTTCAAGTCATTCCTGAATAACAGATGCTCGAAGGTCAAAACTGACAACAAAGAATCTCACTCCGTCAGCTACACCCTGGGTGTCCCACTAGGTTCATCTCTCTCTCCAACCCTCTTCAACATTTACCTCCTTCCCCTCTGCCAGCTTCTTACCAATCTGAAGCTAACCCACTACATCTACGCTGACGACGTTCAGGTACTCATCCCCATCAAGGACTCCCTATCCAAAACCCTCAATATCTGGAACAATTGCCTCCAAGCAATCAACAACCTACTCACTAGCCTTAATCTAGTCCTTAACACCAATAAAATGAGATTCTTATCTCCCAAGACGACAATAATGGACTAACCAACATACCAATCACTTCCCAATTAAATTTCTCCCCACATGTCAGAGACCTGGGTGTAATTCTGGACAATCAGTTTAACCTAAAAAAATTCGTTAACACAACAACAAAGGACTGTTTCTTCAAATTACAGGTTCTGAAAAAGCTAAGACCCCTCCTCCACTTCCATGACTACCGCATGGTGCTGCAATCCATCATTTTTTCAAAACTCGACTACTGCAACTCTCTCCTCCTAGGTCTCTCAGCAAGTACAATCAGACCTCTGCAGATGGTATAGAACTCCGCCTCGAGGATCCTGACCAACACCAACAGAAGAGAGCACATCACGCCCATACTTTGTGACTTACATTGGCTACCAATCAAATTTAGAATTCTTTACAAAATCCTTATGATAATTCACAAAGCCACGCACAATCTAATACCTCTTGATCTTAACTTACTTCTTCGTTTCCACTAATCCTCCAGACCTGTAAGATCTGCCTACAAAGGCTCTCTCTCCACCCCCCCTATTAAGACCGCCCTAAGGAAACGTGCCCTATCCACTGCTGGTCCCTCTCAATGGAACACTCTTCCCCCAGATCTCTGGCTAGAATCATGCCCACTAACTTTAAAAAAAAAACCAAAAACTCAAAACCTAGCTTTTCAAACAAGCCTTTCCTCAACCAGACGATCCTCCATCGAAATCAGGAAGATCCATCCCGGAACACTAAATCGATACTGTTTCACACACACAAGGAAGTATGTGCTCCCTCTCTTCTAGGTCATTCGTTCTCCATTCTTGCCCGGAATGGACTCTTCCATCTGGTTTGGTCTAGACTGAACATACATTCTGACTTCCTTATGGGCTTATTATCATTGTATATTTATTCTCATGGTTTTAGTATATAGTAATGAACATACTATTTGATTATCTTATAGGCTTTTTGAATTGCTTCTTTATTCTCATATATTTCTCTGGATTCGATATTGTTTAAGAGTCATTCCAATCCTCACGTGGCTCACACTTTTTCAGTTGTCAATATTTATTTTTATTTTTTTATTTAACTTTTTTATATACCAACATTCAAGACGGTGGTCCCATCATGCTGGTTCACAAGAAACAGGGGTGTAATTATAATAAACTTTACCATTTAAACAATAGTGCAGAAAAGCAGTTACAAATAACAAGGAAAACAATAACTTGGAATGAGAAGGGAAATGAAGATCAGATAGTTATATATGTATAAATAACATTGTAAGAGGTGGCTATTAACGCTAATGCTAGCGGAGCGTGTTGAAAGAAGGAAGTTAGATGGAATTGGAGTTAGGAAAGGCCTGCGTGAACAGCCACGTCTTGAGTCTTTTCTTGAATGTTGAGATGTTGGGTTCCATTCTAAGATCCGGGGGAATAGAGTTCCATAATGTTGGACCGGCTGTGGAGAATGCCCGATCTCTGAGCGTGATGTGTCTGGTAGTCTTGGCTGGAGGTACTTGAAGTGATCCTTTGTAAGCATCTCTTGTCGGTCTTGTGGAATGGTGTAATCGGAGGGGGATATGTAGATCGATTGGGGCTAATTGATGGATGTTTTTGAAAATGGTGAGAATGGCCTTGTAGATTATTCTGAAGTGGATGGGCAGCCAATGGAGGTCCATCAAGATAGGTGTTATGTGTTCTCTTCTCCTGGTGTTGGTGAGTATACGGGCGGAGGCGTTTTGGACCATTTGTAATGGTTTGGTGTGTGATGAAGGGAGACCAAGCATGATGGTGTTACAATAGTCCAGCTTTGCGAAAATGATTGATTGTAGGATTGTTCTGAAGTCATGTGTGTGGAAGAGGGGTCGTATTTTTTTCAGCACTTGGAGCTTATGAAAGCAGTCTCTGGTGGTTTTGTTGATGTTAGCTTTCAGGTTTAGGTGATTGTCAATTTGAACTCCTAGATCTCTCACTTGTGTGGTGTTTGGTACGGTAGGATGGGTGTATGAGATGGAGCTGTTTTCTGGTGTGATGAGTAGAAGTTCTGTTTTTGATGAATTTAGTATCAGGTTGAGACTTGTAAGAAGTTGTTTGATATTTTGGAGGCAGGATTCCCAGTGCAACAGTGTTTTTGCGAGCGACTCTTCGATGGGGATCAGGACCTGAATATCGTCAGCGTAGAGAAAATGTTTGAGATTGAGGTCAGTGAGAAGTTTACATAAGGGTAATAGATAAATGTTAAACAAGGTAGGAGACAGGGATGAGCCCTGAGGGACTCCTACTGATGCGGGGTGTATAGAGGATTCTTTATTATGAATCTTAACCTTATAACCTCTGTTGCTGAGGAAGGTTCTGAACCATGATAGGGCAGTGCCTGAGATACCTATGGCTGATAATTGGTTGACGAGAAGGGAGTGATTGACCGTGTCAAATGCAGACGAGAGGTCGAGTAGTATCAGAAGGAAGGCTTGTCCTTTGTCTAATCCTAGGATGATGTGGTCAGTCATAGAGATGAGGAGGGCTTCCGTGCTTAAGGTTTTACGGAATCCGTATTGTGATGGAAATAGAAGGTTGTTGTCTTCAATGTGGTTTGAGAGTCGTGAGTTTACCAATTTTTCCATTATCTTGGCTATGAATGGGAGGTTAGCTATCGGTCTAAAATTGTTAGGATCGTTTGGGTCGAGATTTGGTTTTTTGAGAAGGGGTTTGAGTGAGGCAAGTTTGAGGTTGTCCGGGTAGAATCCTTGTGTGAGGGAGCAATTTATGATGTCTGCCAGGGTTTTGGAGATGGATTCTGGAATTGCTAGTAGTAGTTTGGCTGGGATGTGATCCGAGGGATGAGAAGATGGTTTCATTTTCCTTAGAATTCCTTGGATCTCGGCAGATTAAGTTGTGTCAAGTTCTTCTAACCGAGTGTAGTTGATTGAGGGTTGAGGAGTGGTTAGTGGAACAGTGGGGTTCGTGGGGAGCTGCGATAGGAGAGTATTGATTTTGTTGTTGAAGAATAGAGCTAATTCTTCTGCTTTTGATTGAGCTTGGTCATGTGTAATCTCTGGTTGGTTTACTTGTGTGAGGTTGGCTACATAGCTGAAGAGGGCTTTGGCATCGAAAACAAGGTCGTGTATCTTCGAGGCGTAGTAGTCCCTCTTGGATCTTAGGGTGTATTGATGCAGAGATGATTTGTAGATTGAAAGGGTGTTGGTTCCTGGGTTTTTGCGCCATTTAGCCTCATTTTGTCTTAGTTGGAGTTTGAGCTTTCTTAATTCTGCTGAGAACCATGGCTGTCTTTTGGAGGAATTCTGGTGTGGTTTTTTTGTGATAAGAGGGCATAGCTTGTTGGCTATAGTTTCGGTGATTGTGTTCCAAGATTGAAGTGCTGCGTTCGGATCAGTAAGGTCCAGTTGGTGGAGTAGTGGAGATAGGTGATTATTAAGGTCTTCTGGGGAGCAAGTTTTCCTATATTTGAAGGAGGGCAAAGGAATGCAAGCCGGGTTGGTATCTTTTATAGAGAATGAAGTAGTTATTAGGTAGTGATCTGACCACGGGACCTTTGTGCAATTAGGTATAGATACGGGCTTGATTGCAGTGTTAACGAAGATCAGGTCTAACGTGTGGCCGGCTTTGTGGGTAGGTTTATTAACTAATTGAGTGAAGCCTAGCGCTGTGAGAGCTGTGAGTAGAGTTTCACAGTTGGGTGAGGGGGTAGGGTTATCAACGTGCATGTTGAAATCCCCTAGAATGATGGCTGGCGAGTCAAAGTTGATGAGAGCAGAGGTTAATTCAACCAGTGGTGAGGCATCTGATTCCAAGAGTCCTGGGGGGGCATATACGAGAAGGATTTGTAGCTTGTCTGAGGTGAAGAAGCCGAATTCAAGTTTTGAGTTGGAATTGGATTGCTGTAGCGAGAATCTGAGGTCCTTTTTAGTTGCTAAGAGAATGCCTCCTCCCTTTTTTTTATGACGAGGTAGTGAGAAGAAGTCGTACACCTCTGTAGGTAGTTGATTAATTATTGCTGTGTCTGATGGTTTTAACCATGTTTCGGTAATTGCACATATCTCCGGTTTCACATCGATGAGGTAGTCATTCAATATTACAGACTTTTTCGTGAGGGATTGAGCATTGAAGAGGCTTAAAGAGAAAAGGGTGAGGCCTAGAAGTTGTGTGGAAGGAGTGATTAAAATTGAAGAGAGGGATTTAAGGTTGTGTTGTTGGGCATGTCGGAAAGAAATTCTTTTAGGTGGAGTATTATGTTGGAGAATTGGAATTGTGAAAAATGGGGCCATTTGTGGGGTCTACGTTGTATGAATGTTTGCCTTGTTTTGTTTTATCCCTTGTTCCCAGTTCCATTTTACCCTGTTCTATGTAATGCTCTTTGCAACTTTTGTGTTTTCAATGTAAACCGATATGATATGTAATTTTCCACATGAATGTCTGTATAAAAAAAAGTCCTAAATAAATAAATAAATATTAATCCCAATACACAACACTCCGGAAGACACCTACAAAAAAACAGCCACTTACCTCACCAAAATAAAATAACTCCTAACATGAAACTCATCCTTAACTTCGATATGACAGAAATAATCATACTTGACAAAAAGAACAACGCTCCTCAACTACCGCCTCTCAACTTAATGAACCAAAAAGCTGCAATCTCACCTGTCACCCATGCTTGCCACCTAGGAGTCATGACAATCAACTATCCTTCAAGAACCACATAACTACTAAAATCAAAGACGGATATTACAAACTCCTTACCTTCCACCGTCTAAAACCCTTCCTATCCACCAATGACTTCAGAACAGTCCTCCAACTACTCATCTTTTCCAACCTGAACAACTCCCTGCTATTCAACTTACCTCTCACCACCATCTGACCACTACAAATACTCCAAAATACAGCCGCCAGAATACTCACTGGAACTAAAAAACACAATCACATTACTCCCACACTTATGTCACTACACTGGCTCCCAATAAAATTCAGGATAGAATACAAAATACTATCCATATTGCACAAAATATATGAAAAACAAACAAACTGGTTAAGTACATATATAAAACTACACTCCCCAAACAGAAACCGATCAGCAAACAAAGGTCTTTTAAAGATTCCACCCTCTCGTTCCAAACAACTTACCTCAACTCTGAAGAGAGCCATATCCCTAGGAAGTCCCAAACTATGGAACACCCTCCCAACCAAACTTAGAACTCAGCATAATTTAAAAACCTTCATAAAAGAACTAAAAACCTGGATGTTTACCAAAGCCTATCAAAGCACCCAATGACTCTCAGATATTACTTCACTCCGATTGGTCCTATACAAACATGTGTAACCAACGCAAGCACGTAATACAAACATAACCGAAATCACATAGGGCCTCATTTTCCAAGCCGCTCGCACGCGAAAAGTCCCTTATCGCGTGTGTTACCAGGATGGGGGCAGAGTCGGGGCGGAGTCAGCCCCGGAAGAGGAGGAGTCGGGGCATCACCGGGGCCGACAGCGAAAAGGTAGGTGCCTTTTCGCTGCCTATTTCGCTCCCAATAGCCACACCTCCTATGGTGGCACTATTGGGTGCGAAACCGGCAGCAATCGCACTGCGACAGTGCGATCGCTGCGGGCTAGCGCAGGCCCACCCCCCATTTCGGCCCCCCGCCCCTCATCTTCTAAAGTATCGCAGGCCTGCGATACTTTAGAAAATGAGGCCCATAGTTTGAAAAACAGTTTACGTTTAGAATGCCTACAATGGCCGCTGAGGGAATTGATATGGAGCTGATATTGGACCTCCAGGCCGAAACATCGCTGAGCCCTAGGTGCACCAAGCCTCCCTCCCCCGCCATATAATATTTCATCAGACTTTTTAAAATTAAGTCAAGCGTCAGAAGGGCTGGGAGAGGGGACCATACCTACAGAGGGGAAACTGGCCACAAGAGAAGATATCGGGTTAATGTGCCCCTTGGATGAAACTAAAGAAATCACCTTGCAATCATTATGGACTGCAATAAAGTCTTTAGAAAATGTAATTATTGATTTCACTAGAGTGACAGTAGATTCTAATAAACGTTTTGATAACATTGAATCTTCTCTTGGTAAGAAACAAAAGATTGAACAAATGGCAGCAAAAATTAGCTAAAGCTAAATTCTATATGAGAAAAAATTTGAAGGGATTGAGAATGCATTGAAGTATTTAAATTTAAGAATACTTAATTTCCCTAGACATGAGTTAATCTCAGCATATGATATGTTTAAAGAATATTTAGTGCAAATATTAAAAATGTCAGAAAAATGCCAGAAAATGTCTTATCAAAAATATACTATGCGACACCAAAAGATAAAATAGAAGATAAGAATAAAAAACCGGAAGATCAGCTTAATCTCTCAGATATAATTGAATCCTCTATTGAGACAGTAATTTTAACTAGAAATGACATGCATGTAACATTTACTTTTGCATCAGACAGAGAAACTGTCTTAAGGCTATATATGAGGAATCGTCTTGCTTTGTTTCACGGAGATAAAATACGTATATATCCTGATTTTTGTAGAACGACTCAGGAAAGGAGAAGAAAGTTTTTAGATTTGAGAACTGAAGTAGAATCCAAAGGCGGGAAAATGTTATTAAAGTTTCCGTGTAAATGTGAAATTGTATGGAATAATAAAAAGTACATTTTCTTTGAAACAACTCAACTTCGTGCTTTTCTTGATGCCCAGTCCCCTCAGTCTGTAGTTATGGGACCCAATGCAAAGTAGTGATAACCAGATGTTATTCCTAGTTTTCAGTTGCAATTATGAGGTTTTCCTTCTTTTTTGCCCTTTTTACCGCTCTCTTTTTCCTAAACTACTTATCTTTCTGATATTGCCTAGATTTTTCAGATGTTATGTTACTTTAAAATAGTATTTGAGTGTATTGATATTTTGTTGTAATGATAATATCTGGTAATTATAAACAATATTCCTATTTTGTTTTGTATAAGCATAAATTAAAAAATTAAAAAAAAAAAAAGAATGCCTACAATATGTTATGTTGACAATCACATGAATCTTTTGAAACTCTGTTAAATATTGAAACTTTGTAAACTGTTGTGATGGTGAAACCGAACGACGGTATATAAAACTCGACAAATAAATAAATAGTTACCACTATTGGTTCGATACTAGAGCCACTTTCGATATTTGTGGTTCTATTTTTGAGACCTATAGTTCCCACTATAAAATCTTTTATTCTGGACACGGCACATGTTTTAAAAAATTTGGATACCATTCAGATTACTGGAGATATGTTTCTAGTGACTTTGGACATAAAATCTCTTTACACCAGTACCCCTCAGCTGGAAGCTTTGGAAGTTATCTTTGAAGCGTTGGAAACTCATTCATGTACCCAGAGGATTCCCTCGGACTTTATTCCCAAATTGGCCAGCATAGCTTTACAAGAAAATTATTTTTCCTTCAGCACAAGTTTTACAAGCAAATCCATGGGACAGCTATTGGGACAACCATGGCCCCTAGTCTTGCAAGTCTGTTTATGGCCCACCCACTTATATCCATCTACGTGGTATGATTATGTAGCCCTCTGGGTAGATTTATCAATGATATTTTTTCCTATGATGTTCAAATTACATCATTTTCTTTCCTGGCTCAATTCTTTGGATCCAGATTTGGAGTTTACTATGACTTATAGTCAATCTGTTAATGATTTGGACATTAATATTAAGACGGGCACAACATTGCAAACTCCATATTCTGGAAACATACAAACACTTCTGCATTTCGACAGTTATCATCCGTATCATCTTAAGAAGAATTTACCCGTGGGACAATTTCTAAGAATTAAGCGAAATTGTTCCATTGTTGCTGAATTTCTGAAACATTCTGAATGAATGAGCAAACGTTCAGAAGGCTATCCATTCAAAATTTTAAAATCTTCCTTTAAAAGGGGCAAACATGCAGCACATCAATGGCTCCTATTAGATAGGGACATGCACAACGAAGATGATTGATTGATTTGTGCTTTACAGTATACATCACTAGCACCATCTATTTCAGCGGTCATTCATAAATACTGGCCTTTGCTTCAGTACCAGTTATTCATCCATAAACCTATGATAGCCTATAAACGGGGAAAGAATATTCGTGATGTTAGTACACTCTTGCCTACCTAAAATATCCATTCAACCTAATGAAAATACTCATGACCACTGGCGTTGTGGCAGATGTTTTGCATGTAACCAATCGTTAACTAGTCCCTCTTGGTCTAATCATACAATAGGCAAAGTATATCCAGCGTACAGTTACTCAGATTGTTCCACACCAAAAGTGATTTATCTTACTATCTGCCCATGTGACAAGAAGTACATTGGATGCATATCCCGCCTGATTCGGAAACGCATTACTGGACATCGCAGTTGCATTACTACTAAGAAAATTCAAGCCCCGTTAGTGCATCATTGCATATCGTTTGTTCAATCATTCAGTGACTTACAATAGCGAGTCACTGAAGTTGTTCAGGGCTCTGAGCGTGGTGGAGATTTAGCCTGTGAATTATCAGGAACATTGGATCTTTACCCTAAACACTAGAGCCAGAGGGACTCAATCATGAAATTGATTGGTATTCCTTGATTTAAGTACTAAAGCTATCATATTGTCATTAGAGTTTGGCAATTGATAGCTGTTCAGCTGTGATGTCATTTGAATGACAGCTTCAATATTAGCATACATACCGGGGCCTGACAGCATATGAACTCTGACATCACTTCCGGCATTCACAGCTATCCCACCATGGTCAGTGAGTCATTTTACCTTCTGACGTGAGTCTTCTTTTGGATTTGTTTGATTTACTTATCGCCTCTACAATTTTAGATTGACCAAGCTTCACCCTAAGGAAGAACAATGTGTTCAAAACATGGCCCCGTGTCGGGAATATCTAGGCACTAGAGGGAACAGCTTTGAGTCAGCCTCGAATTTCAAACTTTCTGATAAGTGTTCGTTTTGGATTTTTTCAGATGTTTGGAAGTAGTGTCATATGTTTTTTTTTAAATGCAATGAAAAATTCCTAAAAATAAATTTCTTAAAAAAACCCAAAACATTGAATGACCAATGATTAAAAGCAAGGCAGAAGATGTATAAATGTCTTGCACACGTTTATCCTGATGATACCTAGTATGATGGTCATACTGCGGGTGTTATATGATTACAAAATGAAGAGGGTACATTTCAGATATTTAATCTAATGCATTATTAAATCGCTCTCCAATTAGGGTAGTTTTGGACTATATTATATATTTATATACCCACAATAGTTTTTGGCCTTTTGCTTCATAGTAAATTTTATTTCTATAATCCTTTTGCTGATTTAATTTTTAAAGTGTTATATAAACATGACAGTTAAAATACTATGAACCATAAATACACAAAAAGGCCTAAATCTACAGTTTATGAATAAAACTATCTACACACTATATAAGCAATAAACAGACATAAAATGTAAAAACTTAAATAATGTGGAAAGAATAGCTAATCAACTGTTTGTCATATTTGACTTCAGCACATCATCAATAAATGGTTCATTTTATCACTGAAGCAGATGACTTCTAAAAAGTTATAAACCTGAGTCTTAACAGATGCTGACTCAAGGTCAAGGAGCATGGCGTGCTAGGTGGACACATAGTACTAAAACAGAAAGCGAGAAATTGAAATGGTTGTCTCTGTAAACCTGGGGCTTGCTCACAGTATGTTCTATGGCGCATAAGGCTGCCACACAGGCCCACTATCATGCCTTAACTCCACTCCTCTCACGCCATCTGACATGAAGGTTTTCGGAATTTTCAAACCTTTGAAGAATAATGGATGCCTAGCCAGGAAGCAGCAAGACTGTTATTGCATCCTCCTTTTGGTTTCTGTTCAGTACCTTTTGGGGTGTTTGTGTTCTGTTGCCTTATTTGTGCAAATGGCTTAGCAGGATGCAATTGCTAGTTATCTTTTACATTTAACTTGATTCCTAACAGGCCGATGCAATAAGACAAGTGTTAAAACAGGGGTCATATTGACCATCCATTTCCGTAATGCGTGCACAGCCACATCCCCTGGGCGCCCGATGCAATATGTAAATGAGGGACTGTGTAAAAAAGGACATGCTAGGGAAGAATTGTGCGTTTCTAGTGTTCAAATGCATCGGGCGCCCACAATTGCAATAGGCACGTGTCTGTTTTATCCCGCTTTAGGACGATTTCACACCCCTTGCTATTGTTCACATAAAGCGTGTGTCCAGATTTTTTTTTTTAAACATCAAACTATTACAGTATACCTTTATTTAAGTGTCGCAACAATATTAAAGTAGGAGGAACCACAGGGGACAGTATTTTTTTAAACTTCTCATGAGACCTTGACTTCTGGATTGACTTAACGTCATGTCCGGGGCTGAAGTTAAATTTGCGGCATTAAAGTGTGTGCTGGGCGACCTTCAAATCCCTGCGTCAGGGGGTAATAGTTAATAGCGCTATCTATACATGATGGGCACAATCAGCTCTGCATTTGTTTGGATGCGCTAATCTCCTTCGTGCATCGGGTGCTAGTCTAGCGCATCCAAAATGTGCGCCCAACCGCACGTAAACCTGTGCGCTAGGGCTGGGCACACTTTATTGCATAGACTCCTAAATGTGGGTGAATCGAGCCTTGTGTGTAAAGATGGATCTGAATTATATTTAATTGCTATGGTAAGTGAAGTATCTAAAAGCCTCTTCTCGCCCTGCTGCTTTAAATTGTTTTTCCTTTTGAAGCTGAGTGTTATAGTGCCATAAAACTTTCTGGTAGCATTTCATAGCATCTGAATTTAGCATTTAAGGTACTCAGCAGCTGCTACCCTCCCCCTGATGGGATCCTCAGGAATTATTAGTTTGGAATGTATGCAACATGTTCATTGTTTACTTACTAGTGCACAATTTAAAATGCCAGAATGTTTTGTGTTAAGCAAAACCACTAAATTATACAGAGATGTAATACGATATTGATAAGATAAACAGCAAGCACTAGTTTATGTAGAATTGCTCAAAACTAACAAAAAAATTAATTTTGCTAGTAAGACACGGGGCTATGAACTAACTTATGCAAAAAATATTTTGGCATCTGCACCATTAAAAATGAAATATGTATGCTAAAATGCCACTTAATGAGCAGTACACTAAAATTTTAGCATGTACGTGCAAAACAAAATTGCTTTCCTAGCATTTACAGAAACAGCAGTTACAGCAGCAAAGTAAGTGGTATCCTGCCACCCAGAACAGAAATGAAAACTGATCAGAGACAATACAGGCTAACAACAAAACCTGAGACATGTCCCTGATGATGTAATTTCAGTAACATGTATCCAACTTAAAACGTAAGACTTGAAATACTGGGTCAGAGCAAAGGTCCATCAAGTCCAGTATCCTGTTTCCAACAGTGGCTTATCCAGGTCACAAATAATCGGCAGGATCCCAAAAAGGTCAATAGACTCCAAGCTGCTTATCCTAGGGATAGAGAGTGTATTTTAACTGTTTTGTTGTAGTGCCTGATGCTGTTCTTCAAGGTATCTGTTCTCTTTAGGTTTGAGGTGCTTGACTTGCCACTCTTCTAACCCTCCGGTAGCAGCCCCTCCAGCAAAAAATGGACCATGTTGGGGGACTGACTGTTATTAATTTGCACTCTCTTTTGAAGCTTTCAATACATTTATGCCTTATGAACTACTGGAAATTGTGGTTTATGTGGACAGCATATTCAAGTCCCAGCACACATTTTGGTACAATATACTTAATTCCATATGTGTTTCAGGTGTCTTTTGCAGGGTTTTCTGGTTGGCACCACTGCAGTGCATGTAAATATAATATACACACTGTTGATATTTTTACCTCAAAACACTACTTTGAATGTCCTTTATGTAAAATCTTATTATAAAGTTATTTTTGTGTGTGAAGAGGGCAAGGCATGAAGCTGTAAGGTTCACTTAGTGTACCTAATACCCTTGCACTTCCCCTGAGTGAAAAAACAATACAAATTAACGGGCCGATACAGTAAAGTCTGCGGAAGAGCTGGCGAACACCCGCTCTCCCGGCGCACGCACCGGCCACTCACCAGTGTGCACGATGCAGTATTTAAATTAGGCCCGGCGGTAGATCTGGGCAAAAGGAGCGGCGGCTGTCAGCGGGTTTGACAGCCGACGCTCAATTTTGCCAGCATCGGTTCTCGAGCCCGCTGACAGCCATGGGCTCGGAAACCGGACGCCGGCAAAATTGAGCGTCCGGTTTTCAGCCCGACAGCCGCAGGCCGAATTTAATTTTTTTTTTTTTTTTTACTCTTCGGGACCTCAGACTTAATATCGCTATGATATTAAGTCGGAGGGTGCACATAAAAGCAGTTTTTACTCCTTTTCTGTGCACTTTCCTGGTGCCGGAAAAAATTAGCGCCGACCTTTGGGTTGGCGCTAATTTCTGAAAGTAAAATGTGCGGCTTGACTGCACATTTTACTTTCTGTATCCCGCGCGCATACCTAATAGGGCCCTCAACATGCATTTGCATGTTGAGGGCCCTATTAGGTGCCGCGGGTTGGACACGCGTTTTCCTCCCCTTAATGAATAAAGGGTAAGGGAAAACGCGCATCCAATAGCAGGCTAACAGTGTGCTCCGTCGGAGCGCACTGTACTGTATCGGCCTGTAGGTGTGTAAAAAACAGTATGTTGACGGGGCAGTGCAGTTGTTAGCACAAGGTAGTAAAAATGTTAGCACCAGCCCTGCAAGGGCTACAAATGGTGCCTCCACAGACCTGGCCAGCCAGCGAAGCCAAGGACAAGGTCAGGAATCTAACCTAGGTCTCCCAGATGACAGCACAAAGCAAAGTCACTGAGCCAGCCCAGAACATAAATCTTGAATAGTATAGTACCGTCAGTAAAGCAGGAGAGTAACACCACATGACAGTAAGAGGGCTTTTCCCTGCAAAAAAAGGGAATATGTAAAGAAGCTAAAGCCTGAAAGTCAAAAAGTAAGCACACGTCATATATTCTAAAAGGTTTATTCTGTTTATCCTAAAAAGTAAGAGACAGAAAATAGATGCTTGGAAGGCCTGGCATGAAAAGTTAAATCTGGACACATTTGCTTCATTTATGGCCATTTATTTTTGCCCTGGCATTTTAGATATTTAATTAGATTTATATTACATTTCTGTGTTTCCCACCAGATTCTTGTGTTTTACATTTTTTCTGGATTATCTAACAAATTTGGTATTTCACTTGTAAGATCAAGAAAGAAGTTGCTCTAGGACTGAAACCACGGGTCTCATCTTATGCCAGAGTACATGCATTTAGATTGTATTAAATTAATTCAAACCAGAAGAGAGGGTTCCCCCCCCTTACATTTTCTGGAAACAGCATGCAACCAAACTAAATAAACTTTACTAACAGACACAAACTTTCAAATACTCAATAAAAGCCTGATTTATACAAACTCAAACAGATTTATAGTTAATGCAATTAAATACACCCTGGGTGCAAACCCTGATGCTAGAGAAGTCCATTTCTCATTCAGGACATTTCACCAGGTAGGTGCAAATGAAGGCTCCTGGCAGGAGATCAGAGCCCTGCTTATGAGTTGCAGACTGCTGGCTCAAAAAAAAAAAAAAAAAGTTGTATTTTGCTAGTGACTCTGGAGTAGCTGTTTGTGTTTTTAAACATTTTCATTAATTTCAATAAATTAAATCCTTTTCTTTTTAAGATTTTGTGTTTGCTTCTTTTGGCTGTTGAAAAATTTAGTTTTTGACTTGTAACCATACAAGTTGCTCCCCATAGATGACAAAATGTCTACAAACATTGGGGCCAAACTGGGTGCCCTTTTTTTTTTTATAATGCGCGCAGAGCCATGTCTCCTGGGCGCTTGATTTAATATGTAAATGAGCTGCCACATTAAAAAGGACGCACTAGGGATCAAACTGTGCATCCCTAGTGTGTCCTTGGTATCGGGCGCCCTGGAGATGTGGGTGTGCGCATGTTAGGAAAATGGACTCATAAATTGAGCGTTTTTCTTAACCTGACCACCATCAAGACTTTTTTTTTTTTCCCTGATGCTGCCTTCTGTGGTTCCTCCTACTTAGTATCGTGACTATATTAAGTAAAGAAACCACAGAAAAGCAGTTTGTGCTTGGAGCGCATGAGCACTTCACACCAGCTTTGGGGCTGGCGTTAATTTTGAGTGTTAAAACATGCGCATCAGGCGCACAGCAATTTTTGCATCGGGGTAATAGCTAATAGCCTCATCTACATGGCACTGACATTAGCTATGTGCTGGTACGGATGTGCGTTTTGGACACACTAATCCCATTATTGCATCGGGAGTTATTCTAGGGTGTCCACCCAAACGTCAAGCTGTGCACTAGGCTGAGTGCACTATATTACACCGGCCCCATTGATTGCTGCCATTCCCATTCCTTTCCTACAATTATGTCTGCTTAACCAATTTGCTCAAATGTTTATTTTTCCTGCAATGTGAATGCCCAACACACTTGTGAAAACTGATTTCAGCCCATGTCAAAAGTTGAAGGGTTAGACACATCACAGACCAGCATTTCTCAACCTTGTTCTGGGTCACTGGAGACCCAGTGTATACAAATCTCTCATATGCATATTAGTTGTGGCAATCCTGAAAACCTGTCTGGCAGTACCTCCAGGACAGGGCAGGGAAACAGTCATTGACAACCTCTATGTCCCCATAGGGTATGTCTTTCCTATTAGAAAAGGCTAAACAGGTTAGAGCTCTTCAGCCTGGACAAGAGATGGCTAGAGGAGATATGATAAAATCATGAGTGGATTAGAATGGTTAAAAATAGGGAATGGTTATTTACCCTCTCTTATAATACCAAGAGTAGGGGATGCATTATGAACCAAATTTTAAAACAAATTGGAGAAAGCAGAGGTGCTTACTTGTAACAGGTGTTCTCCTAGGACAAGAAGGATGGTAGTCCTCACAAATGGTTGAATCCCTAGCTACAGGCTGTTCCCGAACACAAGCATAACCAACAGGCACTGATCAGGTGCCAACAGGCACAACAAAGGTGCTGTGGGTAACAGCAGGAACAGCCTGAACCCGAAAAAAAGGGCCCTAGGCAGGAAGAGTGGGGTTCTATAGCTGGAAGAGATTCTGGAGGACAGACAGGTCAAAGCTGCTATTGTGTTGACCACCCCTGTCCAAGCAGTAGTGAGCAGCAAAGGTGTGGAGGGAACTCCACTTTGCCACCTTGCAGATCTCAGACACGGGGACCACCCTCAGGTGGGCCACCGAAGCAGCCATGGCTCTGACAATGTGCCTTGACATGACCTCCAAACTGCAGTCCCAATTGCACATAGCCGAAGGAGATGCAATCTGCCAGCCAGCTAGACAGGGTTTGCTTGGCAACTGCAACTCCCAATCTGCTCTTATCAAACGAGATGAAGAGCTGCGTGGACTACCTATGGCCTGCTGTCCGCTCCGGGTAGAAAGCCAAGTCTCTCATTCAATCCAAGCTGTGCAGTGCCCGTTTGCCCTGGTGCAAATGAGGCCTGGGGAAAAAAGGTGGGCAGGATGACTGACTGGATCAGTTGGAAATCTGCCACCACCTTAGGCAGGAATTTAGGGATGCATACGCAGAACCACCCTATCATGAAAGAACTTCATGTATAGTGGGTACATCACCAACGCCTGAAGCTCACTGACCCTGGAGCACCGAAGTGACCGCAACCAGAAACATGACCTTCCGGGTCAGGTACTTCAGGTCGCAGGTGCACATTGGCTTGAAAGGATCCTTCATGAGTTGAGTCAACACCATATTAAGGTCCCATGACACAGCAGGATGACCAGAGGAGGCTTTAATTGAAGCAGACCTTGCATAAAGCGTCCCACTATGGGTTGCACAGAGATGGGTGAACCATCCACTCCCTGGTGGTAGGCAACAATGGCACACAGGCGTACCCTGACTGAGTTGGTCTTCAAGCCAGCATCTGACGGGTAAAGCAGATAGTCAAGTAGTTTTGGTGTAGAGCAGGAGAACGGCTCTAAGCAGTGATGCTCACACCATATGGCAAATCTCCTACACTTCAGGCCATAAGACTTCCTGGGGAAAGGCTTCCTGGACACTACCAGGACCCGAAACACATCATCCAACATGTCAAGGGCCTGCAGAATTAACCTCTCAACATCCAGGCCATTAGAGACAACGCCCTGAGGTTGGGATGGTGCAGCCTGTCCTGATGCTGCTTAACAAGGTCGGGAGAGGTCCCCAGACCAATTGGGTCCCTAATAGAGAGATCCCGCAGGAGCGGAAAATAGATCTGCTTCGGCCAATGAGGGGCTATGAGGATCATGGTTCCCTCGTCCTGCTGGAGCTTCAGGAGGGTCTTCATCACCAAAGGAATGGAGTATGTGTGTTCAGCAGGCCCCTGCCCCAGTGGCAAGAAAAGGCAACTGTGGCTGATCTGCCATCCTCCCTGCACAGGGAGCAGAATTGTTTCACCTTGTCGCAAGGGGAGGAGAAGAGATCCACGTCTGGGGTTCCCCAGAGGCAGAAGATCCGGTCTGCCACTGCTGGATTCAGGGGCCACATGTGGGGGTCGGAAGGCCCAACTGGGGCAGTCCACCTCCACATTCTCCATCCCCCTGAGGTACACTGCTTGGAGCAGCATACCTAGAGACCGAGTCCATGACCAAATCTGAACCACTTCCTAACACAGGAGCAATGATCTCTTACCTCCCTGTTTGTTGATGTACCAAATTGCCACCTGATATCTGTCTGGATCAGGATCCGCTTGTTGGACAAGCAATCCCAGCACGCCCAAAGTGCATAACGAATCGCTTGAAGCTCCAGGAAGTTGATCTGGCACTCAGCTTCCTGAGCAAACCACAGGCCCTGCATGCGGAGGCCCTCCACATATGCACTCCACCCCAGGGTCGACATATCCGTGGTAAGTACAATCCAGGAAGGGGCAGACTGAAAAGGAATCCCCTGTTCCAAATCGGTCAGGTTCTCCCACCAAGACAAGGAGGCCTGAAGCGATGAAGTAACATGAACGTGCACATGGATGTCCTGGGCAGGGTCTATTGAGCTCTGCGCATATGCAAGCAAGCCAAAGGTGTGACATGGACAGTGGCTGCCATGTAACCCAGAAGGCAGAGCATGAGGCAGGCGGAAACCTGCCAGCTCTGGCGAACCAAACCCACAAGGGATACTAATGCGAGTGCCTGATCGCAGGGCAGATAGGCTCTGGCCTGAGCTGTGTCCAGATGGGCGCTGATGAAGCTCAACTGCAGTGATGGTGTCAGATGACACCGGGCAGTTGATGACAAACCTGAGGGACTCCAACACCCAAATGGTCAAGTGCAGAGACTGAAGCACTCTTTCCTGGGTGGTGCTCTTGACCAGCCTGTCATCCAAGTAGGGAAACACTTGCACCCTTAGCTCCCACCACTGCCAGACACTTGGTGAAGACAAGGGGAGCTGAGACAAGACCAAACGGCAACACCTTGTATTGGTAATACCTCTCACCCACAACAAACTAAGATACTTCCTGTGGCTGGGGAAGATTTTTATGTGGGCATATATGTCCTTGAGATTGAGGGAGCAAAGCCAGTCCCCCTCCCTGCAGGAGGGGAATTGGGGTGCCCAGAGAGTCCATTTTGAACTTTTCTCTTTTTAGAAACTGGTTCAAAGCTCTCAGGTCCAGAATAGGGCAGAGTCCCCCTAGAATTAGGAAATAGCGAGAATAGAACCCCCTCCCTTGCTGTCACAATGCGACGGGTTTGACTGCTCCGGCCGTTACAAGGGTAGAGAGCTCCGTCAAGAGTATTTCCTCAAGCAAGGACCGACCAAGAGGGGCATAGGGGAGTGTCCATGGGAACACCCAGAAAGTTGAGACAATACACTCGACAAACGATAGATAGGACCCTCCGGTCTGAGGTGACACTGGGCCAGCAGTCCATGAAGAACCGCAGCCAGCCTCCAATCAGAAGGCCCAGCGCCGGAGTATGGCCGATTGGCTTATGCTCCCCCGCAGCCAGTCCAAACCACATAGTGGGGCTCAGCTGAGGCCTGGTGGTTCTCTGCTGTCTGAGGTGGCCCCTAGAACTCACATGGGAGGCTGGAGGATAACATTTGCTCTGGCGGTAAAAAGACCTCTGCGAGCCCTGTCGCGAGGACTTCCTGGCAGAGGACGATGAGTCCGATGTACTGGCTGACAGATGTTGGAGGGTCCCCATGGTGATCCTTCAACTGAGCCACAGCATCTGACTGTCACCAAAAAGGTTCTCACCAGTGCATGGGAGGTCCGCGAGCTTCTCCTGGACTTCCACCCAGAGGTCAGAGGCTCGGAGCCAGACCATCCTGTGGGCACCAATACCCACCACTGCTACTAACATCTGTTTCGAGCATGTCATAGGTGAAGCACACCTTGTGCTTGCCACATTCCAAGCCTTGCTGGACAACAGCCATAAAAGCGTCCTGTTGCTGCTGGGACAGACGCTCGGATAACTCCTGGACTTGTTTCCAGAGGTTCTGAGAGTACTGCATCATATACAACTGGTAGGAAGCAATACGGGCGATCAACATGGCGCCCTGGAATACCTTCCTGCCCAGTGCATCCAGCACCCTATGTTCTCGGCCCGGAGGGGTGGAGGCATGGGTACGGGCATGCTTGCCTTCTTGAGCGCAGACTCCACTACAACAGACTAATGTGGGAGTTCACGTCTTAACCCCAAGGCCTGCTGTACCAGATAGACTGATTTCTCACTGATTATGGGACATATGTGAACAAATTTACTGTGGTAGTCCAGCAACCATCATAATGCATTAGGTTCCAGATGTTATTCCTGATAACCCATAAGAGCTAAAAGCTTCTTTGTGCAAAGAGATATAATCATCGGTTGCTTTGGACACACAGAGTCTCTCGTTAAGCTGAACACTTAAATGACTTGTAAGTAAAAGTGGTACTTAGCTTAACTGTAAATTATAGAGTGCTGCTTGATGCAGCCTTCTCAAAATAGAGTGCCGCAGAGTGCCGCGAACTATAGTGAAGTAAGGGTTCCTTGCAGGTCCATGAATTGTATTAACGTAAGATTAAAATCCTGTTCAGAGTTCCCTCTCTGGTAAGCCTTTAGACGCTCGCTGTCTGAACACCCGTCGCTGCAAGGTTTTGGCGAATCTTCCTTCTTCATGGGCACAGCAAGCTTAAGTGCAAGAGATTATGGAAATTTGCGGCTTCTTCTAATGGGAGTGAGACAAAAACAGAAAAAAATGCCATAGTCCCTCTATTATGTGGCGCACACGTTTGGATCTAGATGATAATACTGAGAACACCACCACAGTAGCTTACCTAATATATTGTATATTGTCAGCGCGAAATTTAAAGTATCTTCCTGTCAAAGCAGGGGCTAGTAGTAGCGTCTGACGCAGCGCGGTGCATGCGCTGTCTTTTTAACTTGAAAAAACCGCGAAAAAAGCGGGACAGGTGAAATCGCTCCTGATTGGCTATTGTAACTTAATTTAGAAATACATCTCGCGGAGAGCTCGTATGTGGTTGCTGATGTCAAACAATTGTTTTACATAGGGAACTATGACGACATGGTGAACCAGTTCATCTTTTCATTAAGCCCTATTGGTGCCACAGTATTGAGCTTAAATATCCAAAAGTTTTCTTGGAGGTTGAGTCTTGCTTTGCGATCTCCCCCCTTTTGGATACTGGAATGTACTCAAGAGTTGTCCACTTGTAATCTGTAAAAGTATGACCTTTAGAAATACTATGTGGTACTATGGGTGCTTTAAGATCTTTTGTATTCAGGCGACTGCGATGATCTACAAGTCTGGTCCTGATTTTCCTGGACGTTTGTCCCACATAGATTTTAGGGCAAGGGCATTCCAATGCATAAACCACAGTCTGTATTACAATTGGTACTGGATTTTTGTTTGACTGTATAACCAGAATTAGGGTCTTTCCATGATGTGCCAACCACCGTGGTACTGCAAAAGTCACATTTTCACAGGTCGACTGACCATGTTCTGATGTTTGAAACTGAGATGTCTGGGATGGCTGCCCTTACCACATGCTGCTTGATATTTGTACCTCTGGAATTTGCAAACATAGAAAGCGTATTAAAAATAGAATGAACTTGGAGCACATGCCAATTTTATTGGATAATTTCCTTGATTTTTTTCATTAAATTGGTGTGTTTTAATACACATACTAAGGAGTCTTTTGGGGATTTTGCTTTGTATTGTAATAATTGGTCTCTATCTGAAATTTTTGCTCTTGTAAATGCTCTTTTAACGGCTCATTGGGGATAACCTCTATTGAAATCTTTTGAACAATTGTGCATGATCAAGGAAATCTTCTTGGGAACAAATTCTCCATGCTCTAAAAAATTGACCAACAGGGAGCCCAATTTTGAACTGAGTGGGATGATGGTTTTCAAATCTAAGGAGATTGTTCCTATCTGTGGGCTTACGGTAAAGGGTAATTTTCTTCCCTCAAAACACACAGTCAGGTTCTCATTCTCACATGCTTTCTCTCTCTCACACACACAGGCTCTCACTCACATGCTCTCTCTCATACAATCATTCACACACACACAGGCTCTCTCTCACTCCCACATGCTGTCTTGCTCAAGTACAGGCTCTCACTGTCACATGCTGTCACACACACACAGGCTCTCACATGCTGTCTCTGCAAACATTCAGGTCCTCAGACCCACACACACACACACACACAGTCTCTCAACTCACTCTCACACACAGACACACAATCTCTCAACTCATCTCATACACACACTCTACGGGCCCTCAGCCTCTCTTACCTCTGGGCCTCCTCTTCACGGGTTGCTGCAGGATGGGCTCTGCAGCAGCCCTGATCTTCTCGGGACAATCCGAGGTGGGGGCCCTGCTACCGGGCCTCCTCCCCTTCTCAGCCCGCTGCAACAACACTGCTCCTCTTCTGCACACGGCTGATGCTCCTCCTCCTTCCGGAGCTGCATGGGCAGGAAGGAGGGGGAGCACTTGCATGTTTACACGTGACCTTTTTCTTCAGGCCGTGGTGACGTGAACACCACCACGGCTTTGCCGATCTTCCTGCTGTGTGTCTCCGGCACAGCACAGCGATGCTTAACTACTCGGCTGCCAGTGGGATGAGGTCCACTGGCAGCCGCATTGGCTCCCTCTGACTTCTCCTTGGTATACCACTTGCTCCGCCCCATCACGTGCACCGGGCTTGTGCGACACACCAGCACACTGCGGGCGACACACTAAAGTGTCGCGAAACACACTTTGGAAAGCTCTACTCTAGACAAACAGCTGCCAAGGACAAGAAGAAAACAGTTGATGCAGATAACTCTACCTTTAATTCATTCCATATCGTGCTAGTTTCTGAAGCCAACATGTAATAGATCTTCAAATGTAGGCCTTTGAAAGTGCAAGCTGAAAAATGATAATATTGCACTGAAACTCTTAAGACAGCATCTGTCCGTTTTCCCACATAATCCTTTACTGCGAGGAGGTCTCACATGGGATAGGTGCCTTTTTAATTTTGCTGGAATCCACAGAAGGTAGCTTTACCCACTTATGCATTATGGGGGGTCCATTTTCAGTTGCTATCCAGTCAGTAAAGTTAGCGGATAAACTTACCAGACTAACAGGCCGAGACAATACCCTTGGACGCACGTTTTCCCTTACCCCTTATTCAGTAAGGGGCGGAAATCGCGCGTCCAACCCGCGGAACCTAATAGCACCCTCAACATGCAAATGCATGTTGATGGCCCTATTAGGTATTCGCGCGCGATTCAGAAAGTAAAATGTGCAGCCAAGCCGTACATTTTACTTTAAGAAATTAGCGCCTACCCAAAGGTAGGCGCTAATTTCTCCAGGCACCGGGAAAGTGCACAGAAAAGCAGTAAAAACTGCTTTTCTGTGCACCCTCCGACTTAATATCATGGCGATATTAAGTCTGAGGTCCCGAAGGGTAAAAAAAAAAAATTTTTAAATGGGCCGGTGACTGTCGGGCCAAAAACTGGGCGCTCAATTTTGCCGGCGTCCGGTTTCCGAGCCAGAGGCTGTCAGCGGGCTCGAGAACCAAAATTGAGCATCGGCTGTCAAACCCGCTGACAGCCGCCGCTCCGGGTCAAAAGGAGGGGCTAGGGTCGCGCTAGTGTCCCTAGCGCCTCCTTTTGTCTGTTTCTACCGCACCACCTAATTTAAATACAGAATCGCGCGCACAGGCAAGTGGCCTGTGCGCTTGCCGGGAGAGCGGGCGTTTGTCCGCTCTCCCACGGACTTTACTGAATCGGCCCGTAACTTAGCTGGGATATCCAGCAGTGCACCCATATCGCTAATTTTAGCTGGCTATCATAAAGTTGCCTCCAAGTTATCCAATTAAGTTTGAGCTGGCTAACTCGGAGGCAATCAGCCAGTCGAATTTTAAAACTCTGCCATTTGTCCAGCTAAGTCTGAATGAATTTAGCTGGGTAAATGGCACTGAATATCTACTGCTATATCTTTTACATAGTAATATAGTAACAAACATAGAAACACACTGACGATGGCAGAAAAAAGACCAAATGGTACTTCCAGTCTGCCCAGAAAGCTTCTTATGGTAGTAACTGCTGCTCCATGCTGGTTACCCTCCTGTTTTTGTTAAGGGTAGTAATATTTACAAACAAAACTAGCCATCAAAGCCATAACACAATTACTGCTAGCAACATTTTTACAGGGCGAGCAGCCTTCTTGATAATTCAGACAATGCTGCTTGAATGTGTTTTGGTTTTGTGCTTGGCCGCAGAAGCAGTCTGAGTTTTCCCTAATGTCTGTGTATTAGTACCACAGATAGTAAATGTCAGGGCTCAGCTTTGGCTGTTGTCTGAATCCAATTCCCTTTTTTTTCCCACCAGCCAAAGCAGACAATGTTGCAGTTATGCCCAAAGCATCAAAGCTAATTTGGTTAAGGGTAGCAATCCCCATGCCCCTCAGTTAAGAGTAGTAACTACCGCGCCGCGCCACGCAGGTTAACCCCATGCACCCTTTTCTTCATTTCAACCTCTTCCCTTTAGGAATTCATAGTGTTTAGCCCATGCCCTTTTGAATTCGTTTACTTTTTTCATCCTCACCACCTCTTCTGGAAGGACATTCCAGGGATCCACCACCATCGCCATGAAGAAATATTTGGTTCTGAGCCATCCCCACTGGAGTTTCATTTCGTGACCCCTAGTTCTACTGTTTCCTTCCCAATGGAAAAGGTTTGAAATTCATGCATCATTAAAATCTTTCAGATGTCTGAAGGTCTGTATCATGTCTTCCCTATGCCTTTTCTCTTCCATGGAATATTCAGATCCTTCAGCCTCTCCTCATAAGTCTTCTGATACGACCCCACTCCATTTTCGTTGCCCTTCGCTGGATCGCCTCCATTCTGTCTCTATCCTTTTTTAGATACGGGCTCCAGAACTGAACACAGTACTCCAGGTGAGGCCTCACCAAGGACCTGCACAAGGGGATCATCACCTCCTTTTTCTTACTGGTTATTCCTCTCTCTATGCAGCCCAGCATTCTTCTGGCTTTTGCTATCACCTTGTCACATCGCTTCGCTGTCTTCAGATCACCAGACACTATTACCCCAAGGTCCCGCTCCCAGTCCATGCACATCAGTCTCTCACCTCCATTCACATACAGCTCTTTTGGATTACCGCACCCCAGATGCAGGACTCTGCACTTCTTGGCATTGAATCCCAGCTGCCAGGTCTTCGACCACTTCAAGCTTTTCAAATCATTTTTCATTTTCTCTACTCCTTCAGGCATGTCCACTCTGTTGCAAGTCTTAGTATTATTCGCAAATAGATAAACTTTATCTTCTCTCTCTTCCACGATGTCACTCACAAAGATATTGAACAGAACTAGCCCCAAAACTGATCCCTGTGGCACTCCACTTAATGCTTTCTTTTCAGGTTCCATTTACCATTATACATTAACTTTTGTTAGTCAGCCAGTTTGTAATCCACCACCTTGGTACTAACTCCCAAGCTTCTTATTTTATTCATGAACCTCCTATGTGGGAACGTATCAAAAGCTTTGCTGAAATCCAAGTAAATCACATTCAGCGTTCTCTTGATCCAATTCTCTTGTCATCCAATCAAGAAAGGTTATCAGATTTGTCTGACAAGACCTTCCCCATGTGAATCCATGCTGCCTCGGGTCCAGTAAGCCACCGGATTGTAGATAGCTCACTATCCTATCCTTCAGGAGAGTCTTCATTCATTTTCCCCATCACAGAGATGAGGCTAACCGGCCTGTAGTTTCCAGCTCCTCTCTACTACCAGCACTTGCGAAGCAGGACCACAACCATTCTTCTCCAGTCTGTGGCACCACTTCCATTTCCAGGGATTTATTGAACAAGTCTTTCAGCAGACCCAACAGCACATCTCTGAGCTATCTTTTTATCCTGGGATGCACCTCATCTGGATCCACTGCCTTATCCACTTTGTTTTCCTAGCTCTGCCTATACATTCACTTCTTGTCAACCAGCAACGGTCCTTCTCCAAGGTCTTCTTTGTGAACAATGAACTTAAGTATTTGTTTAGTATTTTTGCCATTTCTTCTTTTCTGTCTACACATTGCTCCTTATCTTCTTTCAATTTTACTATACTACTTTAAGCCTTTCTTATTTCTCTGATATATCTACATAATTACATAAGATTTGCCATACTGGGTTAAACCAAAGGTCCATCAAGCTCAGTATCCTGTTTCCAACAGTGGCCAATCTAGGTCACAAATACCTGGCAGGATCATAAGGAGTAGATAGATTCGAAACTGCTTATCCCAGGGATAAAAAAGTGGATATCTGCAATTCCACATTAATAATGGGTTATGGACTTTTCCTCCCAGGAACATGTCCAAACCTTTTTTTAAATGCAGCTACACTAATAGCTTTCATCACATCCTCTGACAATGAATTCCAGAGCTTAATTATACTTTGAGTAAAAATATATTTTCTCTTATTAGCTTTAAATCTATTACTTAGCAATTTCATTGTGTGTTCCCTATGCTTTGTACTCTTTGAAAGAGTAAACAACCAATTAATGTTTACTGATTCCACTCCAGTCATTTTATCATATAGTCCCACAGCGGTCTCTTCTCCAAGCTGAAGAGACCTGACCACTTTAGCCTTTCCTCATAGGGGAATCATTGCATCCCCTTCATAATTTTGGTCACCCTTCTCTGTACTTTTTCTAATTCTGCTATATCTTTTTTGAGGTGTGGTGAACATAACTGCACAGAATACTTAAGAGTAGGTCACACCATAGAACAATACAAAAGCATGATATTCTCTGTTTTATTCTCCATTCCTTTCCAAATAAATTTTAACATTCTATTTGCTTTCCTGGCTACTGCTGCATACTGAGCAGAAGATTAACATTTGCTGATGCCTAGATTCTATTCCTGAATGGCAACTCCTAAAGTGGAACCTTACATAGTGCAACTATAATTTTGGTTACTCTTCCCTAAGTGCATCACTTTGTGCTTGTCCACATTAAATTTCATTTACCATTTGCATGACTAGTCTCTTAGTTTTGCAAGGTTCTCCTGCAATTTCTTACAATTCTCTTGTGATTTAACAACTTTGAATACATTGTGTGTCATCAGCAATTGTTCCCATTTCAAGGTCATTTATAAATATATTAAAAGTCAGTGGTCCGAGAACAGATCCCTGGGACACTCCACTATTTACCTTTCACCATTGAGAAAATTTACCATTTAGACCTACTCTCTGTTTTCTATCTTTTAAGCAACTTTCAATCCACAATGGGAACTGGTTTTATCACCTCGCTTTACCTCTTTGGCAATTCTTTTTTTCTGCTTGACCTTTTGCTTTCCTTCATCTTCCTCAGTTTCACCAAGTATTCTCCGTGTTCCTCTTTTTGGGATCCTTTATACTTCCTGAAAGCTGTTTTCTGCCTTTATTTGAGAATCAGATTGGTTTATTTTCTCCCATTTGTTTTGCTTACTTTTCTAACATACAGATTTGTTGCCTTTGTAATAGCTCCTTTTAGTTTGGCCCACCTAACCCATTTTCTCCCAGTCTTCTAGCTCTTCCTTCAGGTATGCCCCCATTTTGACAAAGTCCATATTTTTTGAAATTCAAAACTTGAGTCTTCATGTGACTTCTCTGTATCCTATTTATTAATTTGATTTATATTCTGCTTTTTAGGCACTTCAAAGCAGATTACATTCAGGTACTCTGCATATTTCCTTGTCTCCAATGGGCTCACAATCTATTTTCAATATCAAAACATACCATCTGATTTTCGCTGGGCACCTACTTGGACATTAAAGATAACAGCCCCATTAGTGAGCACTAAGCCAAGTATTACACCCTCCTTCATGGGTTCAGTACCATTTGTTTGAGCAGAGCTCCTTTTAAGAGCATCCACTCTCTCTCTACTTCTTGTAGATTCTGCAAAAGGAATACTCCAAGCCACATCTAGCACATTAAAATCTCCAACAAGCAACATTTCTCCCTTCTTTCCTACCTTTTGGATGCCTTTGACTATCTCTCTGTCCAGCTCTTCTGTTTGAGTTGGAGGCCTATAGACCATACCTGTAAAAATGGAAGCACCATCTTTTTCTTTTTAGGATAGTCCATAATGCTTCTTCGCTACCCACATCCCTTGCAGTTCAGGTGCTTGGATATCGTTTTTGACAAAGAGCTTCTTCTCCCCCTTTTCTGTTCTCTCTGTCCTTCCTTAACAAGTAGTAGCCCGGTATGGCCATATCCCAATCACGAGAATCAGTGACACAGGTCTCTGTAACAACGATGTCACAGTCTGTCTCCACTATTAGAGCCTGCAGATCTGGGATTTTATTGCCGAGACTACAAGCATTTGTGGTCAGCTTTTCTCCATTGGTTTTCAGCTCTTCCTAGTCTTTTCTGCTTTTTTGAACTGATTGATTTTATTTTCTCCTCCCACTTCCTGCATTGCTTAAGAACATAAGAACATAAGAAATTGCCATGCTGGGTCAGACCAAGGGTTCATCAAGCCCAGCATCCTGTCTCCAACAGAGGCCAAACCAGGCCACAAGAACCATGCTAATTTCATTGGCCACCTCCTGCCACTCCCACTCTTTAGATTGATTGTCTGATAATATATGATCTGAATTTCTCACTTAGCATCCGCTTTCCTACCAAAGGCAAATGTAAACCATCCTTACTATATAGCCTTTTACTGCTCCATTATATGGCCCCAGCCTCCAACGTATCCAAAACCATTTTCTGTACATCAGGTTTTGAGCCAGGAATTGAAATTATCTATGGCATATCCTTTTCTTTCCCTTTCCATGAACGGGTATAACACTTCCAAAAAGGCACTAGTCTTTTTGCCATGTCTCTAATCTTCTTCCCTAGATTTTGGGAATCTTTCTGCTCTGCATGGACACCATTTTTTTTTATCAAGGTCGTTGGTCCCCAGATGGATAACAGCATTGATCGCACAGTCTCCACTTTCTTCTATAACTGCTTTGACTACTTGGTTTGCATTTCTACTAGCTGAGGATCCTGGTAGGCCCCCATCAAAATAAGTTCACAAATTGGTTCCTCTGATGTTGAGCCACCCAGCAGAAGCAGCTTTATGATGTTTGATAATGTTAAAGGGTTTCCAGGTACACTGGGTGACTCCTTCCCTTTCAGTCAGCACGTCATATTCTATTGCTGGGGCTTTTTCATTTCCCAATGCAGAAAAGGTGTTGTGTAAGGTAGGCAGGAGTGTGTGGTGTCTGCAGAGGCACCTGTCCATTTCTTTCTTCTAAATTAAGTAGTTCCGGGTTGATGATCCCCCTACAATGCACAGTGAATCACCAGATTCTCTTTGGGCCGTGGCACGATAAGCCCCACCGGGCCTCCTTTCTTTGGCCCATGGTGGTACAGGCTCTCCCGCAGCCCCACAGGCACGACAATATATTTATATCCGTGCAAGGTGAGGTGGCTTCAACAGGAATGTTTTGGAGGGAACTTTTTGCCACCCTGAAAAGTTTGCTGCCTGAGGTGGTTGCCTCATGACAGAACTACCCTTGCCTATATTTATTTTCTAATGGTAGATTTCCTTCCTCGATATGGTTCTTTTCCCTCTTAGCCTTCCCTCTCCCAAAGCTTTACCATCTCCCTCTTCAGCCCTACAGTTTCATCTCTCTCCACCGTCCATCTCTTTCCCCAAAGCTCAATTATTAATTTCAGTTTCTTACCCCAACGAGAGAATCAAGTTGGAGTCTGCAGGTACCACCACTCCAAGAAACTAGCAGCCCAGGCTATGGGGACTGAGGGGCTGATGTAATTAGCTGAACATTAAAATTATGAGCTAAAATTCAGTAGTTTCTTAAAATACAAGCTAATTTTTTTAAAACTCTCAATGCAGGAAGTTGATATGCTAATTCATCAGGAATTAAAAAATGTTTTACATGCATAAATCATATTTTATGCACAGAGCATGTTTTCTATGCATAAATCATGACTACAGGTACCAGCACTATTGACAAACACTAGCGCTGGAAACTTTATTCCACCTCTGATTAGGAGTAAGCTTTCCAGCGCTAAGAAAACAGGAGTTAATCAGTGTACTTCTCTGCATTAGGGAGTAATAATTAATGCCTTCATTTGCAAGGGATTTCCGAGTGTGGATGCTAGCAGTGCGTGCAGTTCTATGTACACATTTTTTGTGTGCAAAATTCCTTTTGCTGGGATTACAGTTTGCGCACCAAAGGTGTGCACAATACTGTGGGTAAAACTATGCGCTCTGCTGAGCTCACCTTTTACATGGGTTCTGAAAAAGCAAATATGCTATCTGCTGTGGTGGACCTCCTTCCTCCCCGATCTGCAGTGCCTGCTTGGGCCTGTCTGACCTCAAAGCAGGCATGGGAAGGGAAAGGGCAGGAGAATGAATTGTTAAAGGGACAGCGAGTCCCCAAGAAACATGCTCCTATTTCTTTACTAAACTCCAAAAGACAACTTAAAAATGGGTCCATCTTTAAGCCTTCAATGTCCACTCAAAAAACCCATTACAACATTTATTAAATTTTAGTGTTGTGGTCACCCCTATTTTTTATATTTGTTTTTTCTTCTATATTAAATGCAAAAAATGTTATAGAAGTGGATAGTGGTGGTTTCATATAATCTTTATCAGAGGGACCATCCCAGTTACCCTGTCATTATATTATATAATCATGAACACACCACCTCCCACCTAGGGGGCACTCCATGAAGTTAGCATGGGGCACATTTAAAACTAATCGGAGAAAGTTCTTTTTTACTCAACGCACAATTAAACTCTGGAATTTGTTGCCAGAGGATGTGGTTAGTGCAGTTAGTGTAACTGGGTTTAAAAAAGGATTGGATAAGTTCTTGGAGGAGAAGTCCATTACCTGCTATTAAGTTCACTTAGAAAATAGCCACTGCCATTAGCAATGGTAACATGGAATAGGCTTAGTTTTTGGGTACTTGCCAGGTTCTTATGGCCTGGATTGGCCACTGTTGGAAACAGGATGCTGAGCTTGATGGACCCTTGGTCTGACCCAGTATGGCATTTTCTTATGTTTTTTCAATCGTGCCACAAACAATAATGGTAGTGCACTGTATAGAATGTAAGCATACATTTGAACAGTTACAATGAACAGTGATAGATTGTATCACCAAATCAAAGAGAGGTGGGGATGTAACATTAAACTATCGTGAACAACTTTGGATATATAAATTGCGATCGGAACAACCTAGGGGACTCAAAGAGTTGGATTGGTTGACTCTAGTATGACTAGAGTATGGTGATTGGTTCTTTTGAAGGTCCATGTGATTATATACGTAAGAAGGGATAACTATTGTTGCATGACCCCCATTATGAGGTTGAAGAGGAGGCTGGATGCACCGAAGTCTAACTGAAATGGAAATAGCGTTAGAAGTATTGGTTGAGTAGATCTCGTTGAGATGGTAGCCAATGAAGAAGGATGTAATCCGAAACTTGTACAGGTTGGGACCATTAACACGCTAAGAAAGATCACTGGAGATTTAACATCTACATGAACGCTACAACCAGCAGCTAAATATTTTAACATCAAAAAGTAGCATGGGCGGCATTGTTGTATAAACAATTTAATGTTATAAAGGATATATTATATGCACAACAAACAATTGAGAAACTCTGCAAATTATAAAAGAAAAAAATGTTATTGTTTGTGGCACGATTGAAAAAACATTGGAGGTGGGAGATGGTGTGTTTATGATGATATAATATAATGACAGGGTAACCGGGATGGTCCCCCTGATAAAGATTATATGAAACCACCACTATCCACTTCTATAACATTTTTTGCATTTAATATAGAAGAAAAAACAAAAATATAAAAAATAGGGGTAACCACGACATTAGCATTTAAGAAATGATGTAATGGGTTGTTTTTTTTTTAGTGGACATTTCTTTACTGGCACGCCATCTCCATAAGTACTGCTGATCTATGAGATCTGAGAGTAGATCAGGGAGGGAGGCCACACACTTGAGGAGCCACCTGGAAGATCCAAGGAACTTGGGCTATCTGCTGAAATTTGTAGGCATACATATCTTGAAAAAAGTAAATAGGAGCCACTGCACCCAGCAGCACTAGGCCCATGGAATTACAGACTGGAGACAGATCAGGATCAAAGCTATTATAAGAATTACTACTGTAACATGCTCTCTCTCTGAACAGTTATGGTCTCTGAAACATGAGAAATGAGCAAGTACAATAAAATTTGGTTCTTGCTCAAAATGCTTAAACAATATAGCACAGAAATATAAATGTGTTTTATGTCATTCTTAAATGGTCACAAGAAAAGGCTTTCAGTACTTAAGAGACTTGGAATCACATAGCTGAGTAAGCTTGGGGAGCACAAACCTGATCTTAAACCACTTGCCAGTTTAAAGGTTGTTTCTTGCACATTTGCAGGTGCAGATCCCCTACCTGACGCCAAAGCTTGAAAACTGGAAAATCAGGGATGCTCAGCAAACAAAAACTGAGAAGAGAGCCAACAGCATTGGTCCTGTTCATAAAGAAATCAAATGCAAAACTAAAAAAAGTGGGAGAAGCGCACAAACTCTCAAAAGAATGGGATCTGTTGGTTTCAAGCTCCTGGGCAGAACAGCACTGCTAGGGGTGGAGACTGAAGGAGGGCATTAACGACGTGCACAAGTCTGCATTAGTCTAAATCTTTCAACTTTCCTGTTTTTCCTTTAAAAATAAAAAATGTTTTCCACCTTGTGTACATTTGAATGATTCTTTTTAATATTTGCCTCTACTTGAGCATTGTGATTTCAGCTGCTATACAGTAAAATTTGTTATAAACCCACCACTAACCGTGCACCTAGAGCCACGTTACCTTACATTCAGAAAAAAAACAAAACAAAACGCAAAGACATGGCTTTTCACCCAGGCCTTCCTCTAAGATCCACCCCCTTCCAGCCCAGAATCCCGTCGAAAGAGGGCTATATACAACGACTCAGCTGGGCCAAACTTCTCAAGCAGGTTTCCCATGCCTGATCCCATCGCTACACGAATACACATTCTAATTGATTGTACGCTACTCAATGACTGTTCATTTCAATTTTATAGCAATCCACCTCAAGACCAGTGTTGGGAAAAGGCGGAGTATCACATGTCCATACAAAAATTACTAGACTGCTCTTGTCTTCTCATCCCTTTCACATCTATCTTGTTCTCCTTCAAGTATTTTCTAGCCCCCATGATCTCATCTTCCTTACTGCCTGACTCACCTTCTCTCTATCCCCATACTGTTCACCTTGGCTCCATCCCACTTTCTCTGGCACTTCAATCCCTCCTCTGCTGCCTCTACCCCTTTCCCTTGCCACTCTGACCTGAAGTCTCTCGCCCCAATCTAGGACACTACCAACTTCCTCCCTCCCACCCACCAATGAGGTGCTGCTTCTCATACACCCGACCCAAGCAGTCTGTGGTTAAAAAAAAAAAAAAAAAAAAAGGCAGCAAAAGTATGAACCTGGAAGTAAGAAGCAGCAGCAGTGCAGGCAGGCGAGGTTGTGGGATAGGAAGACAACATGACCGAAGAACAAGAGCAGGACACTGGCAGCAGTAATAGGAGCTGGCAGGCAGTATTCGGGGTTTCAATGGTAAGATATAGTAGGCAAAATTTGGGCCTTGGCTATAAGGTAACTTGTAATAAGAGAGGGAGATACATAATTGCGTTAGGAAGGAATAGACTGCAAGTATGATTACAGGGAATTACAAATACATATTTAGAGAGAAAGACCGAGAAACGGGTTCTGCCTCTGAAAATTCCTGAGTAGAAAGGATGGTCATTTAGAGCAGACTTAAGCAGGACACAAACCTCCCCACTTGTAGCAATCCTAGGTAAAGATGCACTTACTTTCTGACCCTTCGCTGCTTTTGCTTCTTTTCGTTCGCCGTACACGCCTCTCTTCTTCAAGATGTGTGTTTTCTTCAGAGTTGAATAGATTCACTAGGGCCAGCTGAAAGGCAAGAGAAAAAAAAACAAAAACAGGCTTGTGTGGCAAGAAACTAGCAGCACCAGGCTGAGAACATACAGGTTACCAACACAATCTCAAAGAGCATCTCCACAAAGTATTTCTAGAGAAAGAGCAGAGCCCAATGAGGATAGCATAGGCCAGAGGCACACAGCTCCCACCCTCCTCAAACAGCTTTCCATCATCCACAGAGGCTGCATGCAGGTAGTCTAGGAGCCCAATTTCTTTGCATATTTTACCCTGAAAACCTGACCAGCTTCTGGATCTTGAGGGCTGGTCACCTATCCCAGTATAGGTGACCAGCGTTTAAGTATAAAGCGAGAATCATCTGCCAAAAGCAGCACAGACTTCAAGAACAAAGTGCTTGTGAAGAGAGAGAGAGAGAGAGCACGAACAGTACATCCATGACTACCCCCGATGGAAACCCAGCAAAATGCAAAGCCTACTTAGTTGGGGACAGGTAAGGCTTCAGGAAGAAGTTGAGATGATTCTGAAGGCTTCATATAGCAGCTACCCTATGCAGAGAGATTTTTCATGGTAACATTACATAGTTTATAAACAGATGATATTAGAATGAAAGGAATATGCAGACTTGTTGCTCTGAAAGTAAGAGGAAAAAGTTATACTTCTGTAAACTCAAATGTAGGAAACACTCGTCAAAGATGCACAAGTGTATATAACCTCTGTGCATGTTTATACATGCTCCTTCAATCTTGGCTTATAATTCAGAAGCACAATAATTTTGCATCCAAGAAATTCTAAATAAGCACTCACTGTTAACATATAACTAAACTTTAGAGGGCAAAAGCTCAAAGCTATGGTATTTTCACATGAAAATGTGTTACTTCATTAACACGACGGTTTCCATGTTACAATGAGGTACTACAGCTTTGTGAATAAGAACCAGGTTACAGACTGCACTGTTTACAAAGTCAAACCCAAGAGCTATTAATGTTATCTCATTAAACCATTAAAAGATTTTAAAACAGCCAGAAGTGTTATCATTAATTATACAATGTTTTATAGCATTATACTAAAGAATCTGACTCAGCCACTGCAACGCGTGCAGGGGTCCGCTAGTTAATTATACAATGTTTTATAGCATTATACTAAGTGTCCATTAGCATAAGATGTTGTAAAGCCTTGCATGTGAAATCCCCTGGGGCCTTTGTAGCTCACCCATTTCTTTCAACTTTGCTTACCTTTTATTAATTTATTCATTCAGATGCCAAAAACTTCTAAATCTAGGTCTATATAGATAGCAGACCATCACATGTTTACATGGATAAACATAAGAAATGTCATGCTGGGTCAGATCAAAGTTCAATAAGCCCAGCATCCTGTCTCCAATCCAGGACATATATAGGGGCAATCTCCCTTCCTTTTTTCTGCTGATCATTTCTCTCTATGCACTCAAGCACTCTTCTGGTTTTTGCTGTCACTTATCCACCTGTTTGGTCATCTTGGGATCATCAGATACAATCACCCTCAGATCCTGTTTTTGATTTGTGCCAATAATTTCACCCCCAAAGAACAGAGCTTCCCAAGCTTTTAGCCAATGTGACTCCAATTTAGTACCTGAAAATTCACATGACTCCAAAGGACAATCAAACCAAATTAGCAAGGGTGTAGTCCCCCTCTAACAATCTCAAATCTCATCTCTGCATTCCAGCTGATCCCCTCTCTCAACTGCCACCCTCTCCAAAAGGACCTCCTCTCACAGCCTCTGCCCCTCTTACCTTCCCAGCTCATCCCTTCCAGCCTTTTTTGCATTCTCTCACCTTCAAACAATCTTTATAGCTGCAAATTGATCCTCTGTCATCCTATTAGTGGTGGCCTAAAGTGGTGTTATATCACGCCATAGAACACACACATACAATTTTATAAAGCAAAATTTAGTTTACTAAATATGGTAATAACAGGTAGAAAACTGTATAATCAGCAAAGATAAACAATGAAGTGAATAGCAGTAATAAGCAAACAGCATCACAATTAGCATTACATATATTAATCAAGAAAAATAGTTACTGAAATAACAAAGAGAAAAAGAAAAATGTCTATACAGGAAATACTTTCCTTATAGGTCTTCCTTTCTATGAGATAGTATATTCTCAAAAAGGGATGACTGTACAAGCTCTGGGAATCCAGGGACCAGCTATTCACTCTTTGTTCAATGGCCATCCCAAAGAGCACTGTCAATGCAGTTTCTTATATTCTCATTTTCACTGGCTTCAATCCAGCATCTGCAAGTGTTAGGTTTTCTGACTTGCACTTATAACTGACAATAGCCATCTGTAGCTCATTAAGCTATGGTTAATTAAAGAAGCTGGTACTGACTGATTAAGCACTGGCCTTATCTCGTAGAAAAATGTGTTCCTGGCTCTTATTTCAGTGCCTGTTACTAAACAAACTTAGAGAAGAAGGGAAAAAAGTATACAGCAGTATCATGTTTAAAAATGTCTTAATCCTTATGCTTAAGCTATGTGCAATGTACATATATTGATCCACATTTATCAATTACTGGTGAATGTTTTGATCCACTATCAACCTCATCTTCACATACAATGATCTTCCGGAAAACTAATTAACTGCCTAAAATAATTTTAATACACATCCCCTCCCCCTCTCCAACCCTTCTCTCCCAGTTGATCCTCTCTCACATCCAGCTCCTCTCTTATATTCCCAATACCATCTTTTGTTATTCCCCCTCTCACCTTACACAGCCAATAGCTCTCTGCTGATCAAACTCTCAAACCCTACCTGCATCTGATCCCAAACAGCCCCTCCTTCCACACATCTCCCTGGCCAGGATCAGCGGAAACATTTTCCTTTTGGCCCTGTGCCAAAGGTGGATGGCTAGAGGGCAGCTTTATGACAGAAACAACATTTTTCTCTTGGGTAGAGTCAGTGGTGGGTGAGAAAAGATAAGTAGTGGCAATGTCCACTGTCCCACATACACACAGCCCATTCTCCCCTCACAGCTGCTCCTAAGCCTGATGGTGATCTGCATGCAGCATCTGTATTAGTAATCAAAGTCAGTGCAGGGCCTGTAAGCCAGTGCAAGTTCACAGGCCTGCAGCAGCCTCAATCCTTCCTCATGTAGGGCTTTCTGTTACTTCAGAAACTCATTCAAGGGCACTGAGTGTGCATACTGGCTCACAGGTCCCTTGCTGACTTCTATTACCAATGCTGCTGCTGATACCTGAATAGCACTTGTGCCCTCAGCTGAAGATTTTGGAGTCCTGACCCACAGTTTAGGAAGCCCCTGGGTTTTTGCAGCTCAAATGCATGACTCTATATATTTTAGCATTAAATTTTAGCTGAAGACTCTAGGCCATTTCTCATGTTTTCCTAAAATCTTCCTCAGGTTTTTTACATCTTCCTGGGTACCTACCTGTTGCAGATTTTGCTATCATCACAAAAAGGCAAACCTTTCCTGATAGCCATTTTACAATATTGCTCAGGAAAATGTTGATTGATCCTTGTGACACACCACCGGCAATGCTCCTTTCCCTTGGAGCAAGCTCCATTTACCCATTACCCTTTTTTGCCTTCCATTCAACCATTTTCTAACCCAGTGAGTTTACTTTAGGGTCCATACCTAGAGCACTCAGTTTACTTATAAGTTGCCTATGAGGACCCATGTCAAAGACCTTACTGAAATCCAAGTATACTATTTATTTTATTTTATTTAAAAGCATTTATATACCGTTTTTTAAAATAAATTTGTCAAAATGGTTTACAAGAATAAAATAAACATAAAAATAATCAAAATAAAATGAGGTTTCAAATATACATAAAAAAACAATAACTAGTCAGAATGCTAGGATTAAAGATTTTTATAAAATAAAAGATTTGATGCCATGGGCTTAATTTTTTCTAGGGAGTCGAGTAAAGTGGAAATAGAAAATATGGAGATTGTATTAATATAGCGGGGGGGGGGGGGGGGGGGGGGGGGGAGGGGCAGGGACAAATGTAAGATTGAAAATGTAGAGAATGAGGATTATAGAGGGTGCAAGTGACTATGCAAGTATAGGTTGACATATGAATAATCGTTTAATTAGATGAAATATTAAATGCAAGTTGAAAAAGGTGGGTTTTGAGAGATTTTTTAAAATGAGAGGGGTTAGATATTGAACGTAGGGGGTTTGGTAAGGAATTCCAGAGAATTGGTCCGGCTATTGAAAAGGCCCTTTTTCTAGTGAGGTCTAATCTGGCTTGTTTGGGTGAGGGGATATCTAGGAGATTTTGGTTAAGTGATCTTAAATGTCGTGTTGGTTTATAAATCCGGAGTAGTGAGCAAAGCCAGGTGGATGTATGATTATGAATTAAGCTGTGGATAATGGAAAGAATTTTGTATTTTATTCTGAATTTTATGGGTAGCCAATGTAAAGATTGTAAAATAGGGGAGATATGACGTGGAGAGGTTCTAGTTAGTATCCAGGCGGCACTGTTCTGAATCAGTTGGAGTGGATAGAGTGAGGAGTCTGGTAGTCCTAAATAAAGAGCGTTACAGTAGTCTAGACCAGAAAAGATTAAGGATTGAAGGATGGTTCTATAATCTCGGTAGAAAAGTAACGGACGGAGATGTTTTAGAAGTCGTAGCTTGTAGAATGATTTTTTTGTGAGTGAGGAAATGTGTTGTTTTAAGGAAAGGTCTGAGTTTATGTTTACGCCAAGACTTGTGGCAGAACGTGCTATAGGAATGGAAGTATTATTAATTGTCAGATGTGATGGTGGACCTAATGAAGAGTCGGGGATGGAGGTTAAATGTATAAGTTCGGTTTTTGAAGGGTTTAATTTTAATCAATTATGAGAAAACCAGGAGTTAATAGTAGATAGAGAGAGACCAGAGATAGAGTGGCTGACCATGATGTTTTATATGGGACAAAAAATTGGATGTCGTCTGCATATATTTTGAATTGTAAATTGAGAGAAGATAAAATATTGCTACATCTAGTGCTCTGCATCTAGTGCTCTCACCTCATACAACTCTCTGGTCACCCAGCCAAAGAAATTAATCAGATTCATTTGATGAGACCTACCTCTGGTAAAACCATGCTGCCTTGGATCCTATAAATCTATAGCAGAAGCACTGCATACAAGTACATCTCAATCATATTCAGATGGATATTCTGAATACCCTACTGGCATGTGTTACTTGAGGACTGGAGTTGCCTATACCTGCCCTATGCACTTCAATATTAGAATAACAAATCTTACATCATAGAATTGCAATCACTGGAGCTCAGAAGGTTAAGAAGAGGAGAACCTTATACATACAATATGGGATTTTTATGTTGAAAATATTTCTTAAGAACATGAGATTTATCATACTGGGTCAAACTAAAGGTCCATCAAGCCCAGTATCCTCTTTCCAACAGCAGTCACTCCAAGTCACAAGTACCTGGCAGGATCCCAGATGGTTGACAGATTCCATTCTGCTTATTCCAGGGATAAGCAGTGGATTTCCCCAAGTCCACCTTAATAATGATTTATGGATTTTTCTCCCAGGAACTTGTCTATACCTTTTTAAACCTAGTTAAACAGCTTTCACCAAATCCTCCAGCAACAAATTCCAGAGTTTAATTATACATTGAGTAAAAATGTTCACCTATTTGTCTTAAATATATCACTTACTAACTTCACTGCATGTTCCCTAGTCTTTGTACTTTCTAAAAAGTAAACAACCAATTCATGTTTACCAGTTCTACTGCACTCATTTTATAGACCTATATAATCTCCCCTCAGCTGTCTTTTCTCCAAGTTGGCTAACTTCTTTAGCCTTTCCTCATAGGAGAATCATTCCATTCCCTTTATTATTTTGATTGCCCTTCTCTGTACCTTTTCTAATTCTGCTATATCTTTTTTGAGATGCAGTGACCAGAACTGCACACAATACTCAAAAGTGTGAACACACCATGGAGCAATACAGAGGCATTATGATAATCTCCATTCCTTTCCTAGTAATTCCTAGTATTCAATTTTCTTTTTTGGCCACCGCTGCACAGAGCAGAGGATTTCAACATACTGTACTATCCAGGAAGACATCTAGATCCTATTCTTGGGTGATTCCCAATGTGGAACCTTGCATTGTGTAGCTATAATTTGGGTTGCTCTTTTCTACATGCATCAATGTGCACTTGCCACATTAAATGTCATCTGCCATTTGGATGCCCAGTTTCCCAGTCTTGCAAGGTCCTCTTCCAACTTCTCACAATCTTATGATTTAACAACTCTGAATAATTTTGTATCAGCAAATCTGATCACATCTTGTTTCCATCTCTAAGTCATTTAATAAATGTGTTAAAAAAGCAGTGGTGTCCGTACAGACTCCTGAGGCACTCCACTATTTATCTTTTTCCACTGAGAAAACTAACCTGTTTGCCTACTCCATTTTCCTATCTTTTAACCAGCTCTTAATTCACAATAGAACACCGCCTCCTATCCCATGACTTTTTTATTTCCTCAAGTGTCTTTCATGAGGGACTTTGTCAAATGCTTTTTGAAAATCCAAATACACTATATCAACTGGCTCACTTGTATCAACGTTTATTCACACTTTCAAAGAAAAATGTGGCAGATTGGTGAGGCAAGGCTTCCCTTGACTAAATCCAGGTTGGCTTTGTAGCATTAGACTATTACTATCTTATATGTTTAGTAATTTTGTTCTTTATAATAGTTTCAACCATTTTTCCAGGCACCAATGTCAGGCTCACCAGTCTTTAGTTTCGCGGATCACTTCTGGAACAGAATTTAAAAACTGGTGTTATGCTGGCCACCCTTCAAACTTCAGGTACCAAAGCTGATTTTAATGATAGTTTACAGATTACTAATAGCAGGTCTGCAGCTTCATTTTTCAGTTCTTTCAGCACTCTGAGATGTATACCAGATTGTCCAGGTGATTTGCTACTCTTTACTTTGCCAATTTGCCCTATTACATCTTCCAGATTCACTGAGATTTGTTTCAGTTCCTTTGACTCATTTTTGAATATCACTGCTGGCATAGGTATCTGTCTTACATCTTCCTCAGTAAAGACTGAAGCAGAGAGCGGATGACGTCACCGCGCAGGACGGACGGCTAAACCCGGCGGCTCACCTCCCGCCCCGATCATCAGGCACCATCGGCGTCCTTGCGCCTCGGTTCCCCTCCAAAACCGAGGACCGGCAACTGCTAGCGCTGCTATGGCAGCTAACAAAAAAAAATTGGACCTCAAACGTTTTTCCTTCGCCGCAGCCGCGGCGGAGCTCGACTCGGAGAGCGCGGACAAAATGGCGGACGGAGCGGCCTTGCTCACTGACCCGGAGGAGGAGGCAATATCGGGGCCCACGGAGTCGGGAGACGGCGGGGCACCATCCCGGGCTGACTTCTCCGCTTGGTTTGGGGCCATACGAGCAGACATGGCCCAATATAAAAAAGATATGGAGGCTATAATGTCCGGGCTCAAAACAGAGGTCTCTGAGTTGAACCACCGCGTGGAAACTGTGGAGGAGGGACTAGAGGAGCAGCAGTCACATAATCAGGCCCTCAGTGAAGAACAACAGAAACTGAGAGACTCGCAAGACACCTTAGCAAGGCAAGTGGAGGATATGGAAAACAGGCTGAGAAGATCTAACCTCCGGTTTAGGGGCATCCCAGAGATTAATGAAAATACAGATTGTATGAAAGTTATACAAGATATTTGCCTGACCTTGCTTCATGCGGAGCCCGCTGCAGCTGAGGAGACTTCTATCATACTGGACAGAGCACACAGATCCTTGGGGACCCCCAGGAATAATCAGGCTCGGGACATCATTGCTTGTTTTCATCACTTTACCATGAAGGAAAAGGTGATGACTGCGGCCAGGAAGCAAGGCTCCCTGCAGTGGCATGGGAACAAGATTGAAATCTTCCAGGACTTGGCATTTACCACAATTCAAAAACGGAGAGAATTCCGGGCAGTGGTGCAGGTATTGCGTGATCAGAACTTTCGCTATAGATGGCTGTTTCCCTTTGGACTGAGTTTTTCTATCAATGGCATCACCTCTAAAGTGCAGCAGGTGTCGGAGGCTGAGGAGATCCTGAGAGCGGCGGGCTACATGTCAGAGTCACGGCGACCGCTGAAAGTAGGAGCTCCAGAGGCACCCCACATGAGAGAGTGCCCAAAGTGGCAACGAGTGCCTAAGGGTGGGAAGCGGCTTCGCAGGAATTCAGAGGATTCTAATGCATCCAAAGGCCCAGGCTGAGGCGAGGGGACTCTGTGGTAACAATTCTTCACTTTGGACTGGAGCCTCACGAGGGGGCTTGGGGTCACTGCGGCCATACACAGGCCGGGACCCCGGTTCGGTTAAGTTTTTACAGTCTTACAGGTTGATTGGATACCGTTGTCTTGTATGTGTTCACGGGGGAGGGCGGGGGGTGGGATAGGACTTGCTCGGTGATGTCATCACTCTCCAAGGTCGAAGCCCACGCAGATAGTGGGTGCATTGGGGGACGGGGAGGGTGGGGAGGGGTAGGTGAAGGGAGACCGGTTCAGTATTACTTTATCCTTAGTCCCGCAGGACCTACAGTGGGGTGGGGTGCGAGGCGCATACTCCGCTGGTTACTACTGGGAGGTGTGCCATGCTGTTTCTTCACAGCGGGGTGGAAAAGCTGTCCTCAACTTCTCACGTTTGTAGATGGATAGTTTAAAACTACTCTCTATAAACACTAAAGGGCTGAATTCCCCCATGAAAAGGAAAACCTTCCTACAGGATATGAAACGTGTACATGCTGATATTGTGTTCTGTCAGGAAACCCACTTGACCAAACGGTATGAAAAATTGCTGACCTCCAGGGATTTTCCCCTCTTTTTCCATGCGGCAGCATCTAAAGGGAGTAAATATTGCGGGGCGGGCATTTTGTTTTCTCAGCATCTCACGCCAGAGGTCGGAACCATTTTAAGGGACTTGGAGGGCCGATATATCATGCTGAAAGTGCAGATTCACCATACTCTTTACACACTGGTTAATGTGTATGCGCCCACAAGTGACCAGGCCGGTTTCTATGGAAAGCTTTCCAAGATATTGGTGGATTGGTCGGAGGGTCAGGTTATTGTGGGTGGGGATTTCAATATCACCAGAAATCCCTATCTGGACAACACGGGCTCTAGTTCAGGGGGGCGTCGCAAGGATAGGCAATCCTTTAAGCATTTGATTGAGGATAGGGGCCTAACCGATATCTGGCGATTATTGAACCCTACAGCCAGGAACTACACTTTCTTTTCTAATCCACACCAATCCTATTCAAGGATCGATTATTTCCTAATTGATAAATCCCTGGTGAGCCATGTCCTAGATACAGACGTGGGCAATATCACCTGGTCGGATCATGCTCCAATTTGGGTTAATTTGAGGCAGCCCGGGGGGGAGCAGGGGACTCGGTTCTGGCGTCTTAATGAGCATTTACTTGATGATAAGGCTTTTGTTGAAACTATTAATGGAGCCATACGTGATTTCCTGGACACGAATGATAATGGGGAGGTAGGCCCCGGTACACTCTGGGAGAGTTTGAAAGTGGTCCTTCGGGGTTTATTTATTTCCAGGGCAGTGTTTGTAAAAAAGGATAGTGCGAAGAAGCGACTACAGTTGCTAGAGTCCATTGCTCATTTAGAATTACGCCACAAAAAGGCTATGGAGCCTTCTGTTTCACAACAGTTAAAAGAGGCACGTAGAGCCCTTCATGATTTAGAGCTGGGGAATATTGCCCACCAATTAGATCTCCTGCGTCAGCAACATTTCGAATATGGCAATAGGGCGAGCAAACAATTGGCACGAAAACTGAAAGAAAAGGAGGCAGTCACACAAATTACGAAAATTCGAAATATAGATGGGCAATTTCTCCACTCACAGGGGGAGATAGGTAAGCGATTTAATGCCTTTTATCAAGAACTCTATGACTCCGACCAGACCATAACTGCTCAAGAGATCTCCAAGTATTTGGAGGGTGTTACACTACCAGCATTAGCGGAGACAGATAGACAGCGTCTAGACAGGGAGGTGACACAAATAGAAGTTTTACAGGTTATTAAAGAGCTCAAAATGGGCAAATCCCCTGGACTGGACGGGTATTCCGGGAAGTTTTATAAAGTGTTCGGCCCCCTACTGGTGACCCCTCTTGTAAACATGTTTAATGATCTCAGGGACACGGGCCATATTTCACAACAGGCTAACACTGCGGGCATTACTATCCTGGCCAAACCCGGGAGGGATCACACCCTGTGCGGCTCCTATAGGCCGATATCGCTTATCAATGTTGACCTAAAGATTTTGGCTAAAATTCTAGCCCGGAGATTGGGACAGGTGGCTCCTATTCTAGTGGCTCCGGACCAGTCCGGGTTTATCCCTGGGAGGCTCGCTTCCGATAATGTGCGTCGCGTTGTTGAACTGATTGAACATGTACAAAATAATGATATCCCTGCTACTCTTCTCTCCATCGATGCCGAAAAGGCGTTTGATAGGGTTCACTGGCCCTATCTCTTCCAAGTCTTGTCAAAAATGGGGCTGGGTGCTAATTTTCAGACTTGGGTATCTAAACTTTATGACCATCCACAAGCCCGCATTAAGATTAATGGAGCGTATTCCCCACCTTTTGAGGTCCGGAGGGGTACCAGGCAGGGATGCCCCTTGTCACCCCTGCTCTTTGCTTTGACCCTGGAACCACTGGCAGAGACTATCAGACGCTCCCCGATCATCACGGGTCTGCCCGTGGGAGGGTCTGAGTATAAATTGTCCCTTTTTGCGGATGATCTTCTTTTCACAGTCACGAACCCTGCCACCTCCTTATTTGAGTTAGCGCAAGCAATTAGATCCTTCGGGAGAGTGTCCGGGTTCAAGATGAACGAGGACAAATCTGAGTTGCTCAATGTTTCCATGCCTGAGTTAGCATATTCGCAGCTGGCGGCCCAATTACCCTTTAAGAAGGCTAAACAATGGATTAAGTACTTGGGGGTTAAGATTTGCCCTGATTTACGGCAACTATTTGAGCTAAACTATACGCCTCTTCTTACCTCCATTCAACACAGTTTTGATAGATGGGACAGACTGAGTTTGTCCTGGCTAGGGCGCATTGCGGCTGTCAAAATGACGATACTTCCCAAATTTTGCTACCTGTTCCAGACTCTGCCTGCCAAGGTACCTTACAAAGCATTGACTCTGTGGCAGCGGAAGCTATTCCGATTTGTCTGGAAAAGGAGACCCCCAAGGGTGGCTAGATCGGTGCTATATAAGGATAAGTTGCATGGGGGCCTTAACTTCCCTAATTTACTATGGTACTACGTGGCTAACCTGCTGGCTGTGATAGTCAATTGGCATTGCCAGACTCAGTCCAAACCCTGGATATCCATAGAGAAGGCGATAGCTCGAGCGCCTCCTTTGGTCACTAGGGTATGGGCAACGCCCAGACCGACGGGGGGGGAGTCTAACAACTTTTTCACAAGTGGTGCTGGAAACCTGGCGGCTACGGAAAACCCAGCTCGTGGGAGACCACGTGGCGTATTTGTATACATCCTTTCTTCATAACCACATGTTCCCCCCGGGGATGGACGAAGCGTTCATTAGCAGATGGCAGCGTAGGGGCCTTACCACTTTGGGGCAACTCTGGAAGGGAGGGAAACTTATACCATTCACCGACTTATTGGCCCAATACCACCTAGAACCGTCCGACCACTACACTTACCTGCAATTATCTCATTTCTTCTCTACTTATAGGCTAACTAGGTTGTTCGCTCAAGAACAGCCGCTATTTCTGACACTCTGTGGGAACGCGGATCGGGTTCGGCGACATGTCTCTAGGATATATGCTTTGCTGAATGATGGAAAAGGAGGGAAGCCTTTATATCGCACACGCTGGGACTCTGATCTGGGCGGAGCCATGACCGGGAAGGCCTGGGAATCCTGCTACCTGCGCATTTCTAGGTGCTCAGTCTCTACGACACTGAAAGAAAATGGCTATAAACTTCTTTATAGATGGTACCTCACACCGGCACGTTTGCACAAAATGTCCTTGCGCCCCAATGCCAGCTGTTGGAGGTTGTGTGGCCTAGAGGGTACCTTCTTTCACATGTGGTGGGATTGCCCTAAGGTGGTACAGACCTGGACGAGTATTCAGGACTATATTCAGAATACCTTACATTTTAAGATCAACTTAACTCCCCAGCTTTGCCTTTTACAGGCTGACCCGGAGGAGGGTAGCTCCGGGGAACGAGCATTGACGGCGCAGGTCGTACTAGCGACCAGGTGTGAAATTGCGTTCTGGTGGAAGCGGGCAGACACCCCAACCCTGAGTGATGTTCTGCACAGACTGGATAGGGTGTACCTTATGAGTCATCTTACTGCAATCAGGCAGGATCAGCTACCTAAATTTCAGAAGATCTGGGGGCCCTTTTCTAGGGGGAAACTTAAGGATTGATATCTGGTAGTAACACAATTGTGGAGAGGTAGATCCACTCTACTGGCGTCCTTAAGGAGGTACATTTCTTTTCTAACTATGACATTTCTCTTCACCTCATTGTCCTCTTAATGGGCTCTACATCTACTCCTCGGGATAGGTCGGTAAAGGAATTTTGGATGAACTGGTTTGGGGGGGGGGAGGGTGGGATGGGTAAGGGAGGGTCGGGGTACAGTGGACGCAATAAAAGCGAAGGTCCACACAGAGTTTAAGCAGTTTTTATTCATCTGTTAGTTTCACACCACCACATTGATGTCAAGCAATATGTTGTTTTTGATATATGTATATACTATGACATACTGAGCAATAGCTGTGCTTTGGAGAGTAGACTTGGGTCCCATATGCGCGGGAGGTGGCATTCTCTTAAGCGGGCTCTCAGTTTACTGAGGCGGGACGCATGTGTAGCAATCATGTACTTCCACTCTGCGTTGTCTAGAGTGTACAATGTATGTCCTTCTGTGCACTATGTTGTTTACACTGTGGAGTGATACTATACCTTTGTATGTCCTTCAGTTTTAATTCAATAAAATACAAATTTCAAAAAAAAAAAAAAAAAAAAAGTAAAGACTGAAGCAAAGAATGTATTTCGTCTCTTCACTATGGTCTTGTCCTTCCTTAGTGCCTCTTTTGTCCTTTGATCATCTAACTGCCCAATAGACTTTTCTTCAAATGTATCTGAAAATTTTTTTTATTATGAACTTTTGCTTCCACAGCAAGCTGCTTTTCAAATTCTGCCTTTGCCTTCCTTATCAATGCTTTACATTTAACTTGCCAGTGTTTATGCTGTTTCCTATTCATTTGGATCCCTTTTCCATTTTTTTTTATACAATGTTCTTTTGGTTGGAATAGACTCTCTCACCTTACCTTTCAACCATGTCAGCAGTCATTTGTCCTTCCTTCCACCTTTAATGCATGGAACACATCCGATCTGGGCTTCCAAGATGGTAATTTTAAACAATGTCCATGCCTGATGTAAACTCTTAACCTTTGCAGTTGCTCTTAGTTTTTTCCTAATTATTTTCATTTTATCATAGTCTTGCTTTGAAAGTTAAATGCTACTGTAGTAGATTTCCTTAGTGTCCGCCCACCATTTATCAAATCAAATTTGATTATGTTATGATCACTAATGCCAATTGCCCCCCCCCCCCCCCCGAACACTTTTACCTCTCGCATCAAGTCATGTGTTCCACTAAGTCTAAAATAGCTTCCACTCGTCGGTTCTGTTATCAACTGCTCCATGAAGCAGTCATTTATTTCATCTAAAAACTTTACCTCCTTAGCATATACTGATGTGACATTTACCCAGCTAATACCAGGGTAACTAAAATCACCTATTGTTATGTTGCTAATTTTAGCAGCTTCCATAGTTTCCGTTAGCAATTAGCCTGTTCATTCTGACCAGGTGGACAGTAATACCCCCCACTGTTATTCCATTCTTCTTTTCACATGGATTTTCTATCCATAAAGATTCTACAGTGCATTTTTTTCCTAAAAAAAAGTGTTTATCCTCTGATTCTATGCCCTCTAACACTTAATACCATGCCTCCACCGATTTGATCCATCCTATCATTGCTATATAATTTTTACCCTGGTATCACAGCGTGTCCCATTGGTTATTCTCTCTACCAGGTTTCTGAGATGCCATTTATATCTACCCCTTCATTCAGTGCTATATATTATAGTTCTCCCATTTTATTATTTTTTTTTAAGACTTCTGGCATTTGTATACAAACATTTCAAATTATGGGGTAGATTTTATAAATCTACGCCCGTACGAACAAAAGTACACAGGATTTTATAAGATACGCGCATAGCTGCGCGTATCTTATAAAATCCAGGGTTGGCGCGCAAGGGGGTGCACATTTGTGCACCTTGCATGTGCCGAGCCCTGTGCGCACTGCCTGTTCCTTCCACCCCCCCCCCCCCCCCCCCCAAACTGTGTTTTAAAAGTTACACCTGCCAGAAGCGGGCTGCTGGTGCACAATTCCCCGGCCCGGGACCCATTTCAGAGGCCTCGGCCACGCCCCTGAAACGCCCCTGGGCCAGCACCACACCCCCCTGAACGCCCCGAATTTCACGTCGGCCCTGACATGCTCCCCCCCCCCCCCGACATAACTTATGCGCGTAACACTTTTAAAATCCAGCCCTATATGTTGTTTGTATAAACAACCTGCTCATCAATTGAGAGGGGTAATTTGAAATCTTTCTGCTCTGTCTGCCTCTCTGTTGGGTGTTAAACTGTTTCTTATAAAAAGGCAGCACAGTAATTGTTTTCCCAGGGCAGCAAAAAAGCTACCACCGGCCTTGCTGACCAGGCAGAGAGTGAAGGGAGGTGGTGGCAGTTTTCAGCTATAGGTCCACAACTTTGGAATAGCCTTCCTTTATTCATCAGAAACAGAATTACCTCTCCTTTTGCAGAAGAGAAAAATATGGCTATTTCCTGTGTCTTAGCCCTGGAAACCGGTCCTATAGTTTTATGCATGACAACAGGAAGAGGCTGGAAACCGGTGTCTGATGGGGACTGCTGTTTGGATATGTATTTGACTTTGGTGCAATAATGGCTATAGGATGGGGAACTCAAAATAAGGAAGGGGAGGGGGTTTCACTGATTTTACTTTAGGCTGGGCAGCATGTTGGCTGATTATTTAAATTGTGTTTTATTATGTAGGTTGTTTAAATGATCAACTTTGTACACTCCTTTGGGCTGCCTTTATATTAATGGCTAGGAAGGCAGTTTTATAAATACATAAAAAAAAAATAAAAAAGAGACCGAGCACACACTTTTGCAGGTAGAAGAGAAGTGGCCTGTAGCATTTATTTAATTTTTTTTTTTTTATTTAGCTTGTACCATTTCAGCGGTAGCTCAAGGCGAGTAACATTCAGGTACTACAGGTATTTCCTTGTCCCTAGATGACTTACAATCTAACAAGTCAATGCAATAAGATGCATTTGGCAGAGCACACAGTTCGACCCTCAGTTGTGTGCACATTTTTTGTGTAGAAGCTTTCCTGCCAATGCAAGGAGTTTTGTACAGAAAATAATATGTCTTCAACAATGTGTGCAAGTTACCGCCGTCACATGGAATTCCATGCTTAAACAGAGAATACTTTAAATTTTTTTTTATTTTTTATTTTCTGTTTATTGCATTTTAAATATACAAACAAGTATCCACTTGTGGTAATTTTAAAGTACAGAAAAGAAAATTCAAAAAGTAAAAAATATAATTACTATATTCATAATTACATTACTGTTCTTAATATAATAAAGGAAATACAGGAGAGCTCTAGAAATGGAGCATTATGTAATACAAAGGAAATATTACAATCTAATTATATACAAAGCCATACTGAGGAGTAACCAACACTTAATATAAACTATATAGACTGACCAAACAGTGGGGAACTGTAAGGTTGAGAATGAGAGTCCAAGAAGGTCCTGAGCTGTGATGGATCAAAGAACACATAATTTTGATCTTGATGTAGGATACAACATTTGCAAGGAAAACTTAATTTAAACCGTGCTTCCTTTCTGTAATGCTTCTGCTCTCATGCTGAGAAATGATTTTCTTCTTACTTGAGTACTTTTTATTAGATTTGGATAGCACCAAATTTTTGGTCCAAAAACATAGCTTGACTATAAGTGTTTGAATATATTATTTTTATCCATCAAAAATGCAAAGGATACCAACAACGGTCTCCTTTGCTCCACAACCACTTCTTGTGGAAGGTTCTAGCAATGTAGTCAGATCAGGCAACGTCTGTTCCTGAAGATTCACAATTGGAAACGGTATATGGAAGATAAGCTTTGGTCAGAACTGGTTTTGCCTCTTCCAGTATTTTCAGAATTTGTGAAACATGCAATTTAAACAAATCTACAAGGGAAATATTCCTCAAAATTGGAAAATTCAAAAATCTTAAACTGTGTGCTCTCAAACTGTTTTCAATACTCTCAAGTCTCTTATTCACCATAACTTCATTTTGTATTTGGTCTGTATCTTTTTTATATCTTTCAGTTTTCCTTCCATTATTTCCAATTTTCATTCTGAATTATTTGATCTTTTACATCCATTACTTCCTTAGTAAATATCAGTATCTATTTTTCCAATGTCTGCAATGCTAACCAAATAGTAGAAAGAGTTACCTCAGCTGTAGGTTGCAAGATTCTTCCCAGCTTAGGAGATTCCTGGGCTCCTCGCTCTCCTCCCACTGTTGCACTGGCAACGCTCAGTCCCACTGCTCCATAAACTCTTGGGGGCTGTGCCATTGCCATTAGCTCCATGATGGTAAGTCCTAAAGATGTTTCACCTTGTCAACTGCCACTCCCCTCCCTCTGATTTCCTCCGACGGATCGGCGGTCTCCAACTGCCTTCCTCCTTCATCACGGCCTGGTGGAGCCGGTCTGGTAGGTGAGCCGGGGCTTAAAGATGTATCTATGGGTCAGAGAGGATGGCTCACGCTTCCCTGCCGTCCCCTCAGTGACCAGCTCTCCCGGCAGAATACTTTATCATTGAAAGAACCAGTATAATTCTAATTGCAACTCTTCTCAAGTGATTTATCTGATTATTTGTCCCTGCATTTTGATTTATTTAAAAAATGTTTGTATACCACTTTCATAATTGGGAAATTAATCAAAACGGTTAACAAAGTAAAGCAAAAAAATACAATAAATACAAACATAGAAACATAGAAATGACGGCAGAAGACCAAACGGCCCATCCAGTCTGCCCAAGCAAGCAAGCAAACAGTGCCTTCTAAAATGTAATATGAGAAGAGAATGATTGAGGAAAGATGAATGAAAAATTAATCGGAGGTGAAAATGAGGAAAGACTGATTTATGGTTGATTTATATTGGTTGTACCAAATGAGCAGCACAGGTTTGTCTTATTGAGCTGCAGCATTATTTTAATACAAGAAAACTATGGCAACCATGTTAGCTTATTGTTTCTTTTGGACATTGTTTTGAAGATCTTAAATGGCCTATTTCAGAACACAAGATGTTCTTATTTACCGTAAATATTGATAATTCTTAATGCAGTGAAGCCTTATGGGATCTGTCAGGTATTTGTGATCTGGATTGGAAGCAGGATGCTGGGCTTGATGGTCCTTGGTCTGACCCTGCATGGCAATTTTTAAGTTCTTATGTTATTGAACTTGTGATTGTTCTACCTATTGCATGGATGTCAGCACATTTGACTTTAAATTGTTCTGTTTTGACAGTGATAGCGTTTAAGATCTACAAGATGGCTCAACATGGACCATTCCTGTAATATCGCTGGTGAAGCATTATGCAACAATTTTATATTAAAGTGCAATCCTTGTGAAGTAAGCCTGTTTAGATTAAGAATTCATCAACAATCATAAAGGGACGCTCTTTCCTATTTATCCCACTATTATTGAACGTGATGTCATTAGACCATCATAATAGGCATCATAGTAAGGTATGATTATACCGGAAATACTCAGCCTTATATTTAATCATAGGTCTAAACACAGAAATTTTTTTTCTTTTTTTGTTATGCGTGATCACACTACTTGTGTAAAATTCCCAATATTGAAAACTTCATCTTCTGAATATAAACTTATCTGTATGCCGCTGTTACGAAGATTCTTGTTGTCTTATTATCTTGTTATCTTGAGTCAAAACTCGCCAGCTCAGATGCCCGAAATATTAATAGCGATATGTTCATTCCTCATATCGCTCAAAGTGCCCGACATCGCACAATGTTTCGGACTAATGTTCAGTCCTTCTTCAAGGGCTAAAGTCTACATCACAAAAAAACACAAAAGATTAGTCACTGCAGTCATGTTGTTTTCACACTTAATCAACCTCTTCTTATACTCACTATTCGAATAGCATGGCAGCTCACGGCGTTTTTCTTCACTTTCTTTTCCGGTTAACTAGCACCGCCCAGGTTTAAATGTCCCGCGGAAATGACGTCAAATTCTACGTCATTTCACGCTTATAACGAATGCCATTCAATAGTGTTATTTAAGCCTGCAGGCATTACCGTATTCATTTTAAAGATCCACTGTTGTTCTCTAAGATTTAAGCGAAAGTTTGGATCTCCCAGCTTGGCGAATTTATACGTTAAAAATTTTGAAGAATCATTGCTGTATCCTGCGGCAGAGTTTCAACCTGTGTCCAACTGGACAAGATATATAGATGACATCTTTTGTCTGTGGCACGCTGACGTTGCAAGTTTACTGTTATTTTTCAATTGGCTTAACACATTGGATCAACACCTACAATTCACGATCACATATCATAACACAGTAATTAATTTTTTGGACATTTTAATTAAAAAACAAGGAGGAAGCTTGTCAACGTCACTATACAGGAAAACTTGTGACAAGAACACTCTGCTACATTTTTCTAGTTTTCATCCCTACCATCTTCGCAGGAACTTACCTGTAGGACAGTTTCTACGGTTACGCAGATTATGCGATTCAAAGGTGGAATTTCAAGCACAAGCAGAGGATCTCAAAAAAAGATTATTAGTCCGAGGATACCCATCGAAATGTATAAAATTAGCATATAAACGAGCCTTTAACGCTGAACGCCAGTGGCTCTTATTAGAAAAAGCACCATCTAATGACGAAGAACATATAGTCTGTACCATACCATATTCTGAAAAAGCAGGGAAGATTGCTTCAGTGATTCGCGATCATTGGCCTGTGTTGAAACTCCATGAATCATTGGTAGAACCACCGATAATAGCTTACAAGCGGGGTAAAAATATAGCAGATAACATTGTACACCCTTTTTTAATTTCAGCATTTCAGAGCGACATGTCGGGACTTCAAGGTCACTGGCAATGCAATCACTGTTCCATGTGTGCCCAAACAATAGAAGGCACAACATGGTTAGATAAGTTTGGGATGACACATAAATTATGGCAATCTACGAATTGTTTATCCACAAACGTAATATACCTGATTATTTGTCCATGTGAATTGTACTATATTGGACGTACAAAACGTCAGATAAGAACGCGGTTAACAGAACACAAAAGCTGCATCTCCACAGAAAAAGTGGCAGCCCCTATGGTTCTTCACTGTATGGATAAAGGACATTCTTTTCAACAACTAAGATGGAGGGTTTTGGATGTAGTGCCTGCTAGTCCACGCGGGGGAGATCCAAACTTTCGCTTAAATCTTAGAGAACAACAGTGGATCTTTAAAATGAATATGGTAATGCCTGCAAGCTTAAACAACACTATTGAATGGCATTCGTTATAAGCGTGAAATGACGTAGAATTTGACGTCATTTCCGCGGGACATTTAAACCTGGGCGGTGCTAGTTAACCGGAAAAGAAAGTGAAGAAAAACGCCGTGAGCTGCCATGCTATTCGAATAGTGAGTATAAGAAGAGGTTGATTAAGTGTGAAAACAACATGACTGCAGTGACTAATCTTTTGTGTTTTTTTGTGATGTAGACTTTAGCCCTTGAAGAAGGACTGAACATTAGTCCGAAACATTGTGCGATGTCGGGCACTTTGAGCGGTATGAGGAATGAACATATCGCTATTAATATTTCGGGCATCTGAGCTGGCGAGTTTTGACTCAAGATAACAAGATAATAAGACAACAAGAATCTTCGTAACAGCGGCATACAGATAAGTTTATATTCAGAAGATGAAGTTTTCAATATTGGGAATTTTACACAAGTAGTGTGATCACGCATAACAAAAAAAGAAAAAAAATTTCTGTGTTTAGACCTATGATTAAATATAAGGCTGAGTATTTCCGGTATAATCATACCTTACTATGATGCCTATTATGATGGTCTAATGACATCACGTTCAATAATAGTGGGATAAATAGGAAAGAGCGTCCCTTTATGATTGTTGATGTTTAAATAGGGACTGGGTTTCCAATTGGTGATTGACAAGCCGCACTGAGTGGTATAATAGTGATTAGATTAAGAATTCACCATTTTTGGAACAAATCTGTCTATGGAAGAGGCTCAGATGTTTTTCTTGTATTCAGATCCTTCTGAAGAACTGATTCAGTTTTGTTATGGGTTTAACACATGTGAAGAAAAATATAAATTTAATTTCAGTTTAATATTTCATTTTTGGATCCTTTCATTTGTAAGAACAATGATGGATTTTGAATTAACAAATTGTACCGAAACACTTTTATATTTTACAAGTTTTCATCCATTAAAAAAAAAAACCATCTACCATACACTCTGTTTCTGAGATGTCATCAGAAGTGTTCTTTGATTGAAGACTTTAAAAGAATCTAAGCTTCTGATGTTAAGACTTTTACAGAGAGGATATCTATATGGATATATACATTAAACACATTAGTGTGCCTTATATGCTAATAGGGGCGTCCTGATCAGGTTCATCTCAAAATATTTCTTCGCAGATCTCGACGTATGTTATGTTATTTGACAGTCTTTCAAGATGCTAATGTTTTAAGTCAACAATGGTCTATTTTAACTATGCAGTGTTTCAGAGATACACAAAAGAGAATGGCATATACAAGGAAGTGAATTCTTAAAGAATATTTATGTCCATCTCTTCTTCTGATGGTTACCCAAGGGCAGCAATAAATGTTGAATGGAGAAAACCCTACTAGACATTTTATAAGTGAGGACTCTGTATGTTCAGTCATGTTAGAACTCGTGTTCCTGTCCTCTAATACAAGTAGGAAAAATGAGTCGGCATTCAGAGCTCTTGCTTTGAAACATTGTAGCTGCATAAAGCAAAGGAAGATTCAGGCACCTTTGATTCGCCATTTTTAGGATCAGATGATTGTGAACCCTCTCTGAACCATCTTGAACAATCTCTGGAACTGAATGGACTTAACAGTATAGACTAGGGCTTGCTCTTTTAAAAACATTCAAGCATTAAAGCCTCACTGACATCATAACTGGAAGACTTATTAGTGCTGTCTTTCAAAGTAAGATGACTGCCTGAACGTTTGCACTTAAAAATCTATGTCACGAGTGCTAGCCGCTTCTTAAGAATTTGATAAACATTAGGCTAGTGTAAACCACCCTCAATAGCACAATCTGCAGTAATTTTACTTTTTTTTTTTTTTATTAACTTACTAGTAAAGCTTTTCAAAGATACAATCTTGGTTTATTTTTTCAAGGCTACCAGGGTGCAGTTGATAATGCTGTGAATGTGTCCTAATGTAGCCTTATGTGAAATGCTGGCCACACTGGCAGAGTTTCTTTTGGTCAAGTATCAATATAACTTCATATGTAAAGCAGGCTTCAATTCATATGAAAACATAAAAATGAAAGAGACTCCGTTTATTTCACAAGGATTGCTCTTTAACATAAAATTGTTGCATAAAGAAAAAAAAAACATTACAAATTTTGGAGGTTTTTTTAACCTACGATTGAGATTATAGCAGTTTCTGTGGATAGCGTTGGAGGCCTTTTCCTCTGTTTTTACTAAAAGTGAAAGTTAGTTGCTGGTTAATGAATGACGTTAAGTGAAGTTTTTAAACTGTGTGTGTGTTTATCAAAATACAAAAATGGAAGAAGTGATGTTGATAAAGAACCAGGGAAGCCAGAGTTCAAATCCTACTGCTATTCCTTGTGACCTTAGGAAAGTCATCCTCCATTGCCTCAGGTACAGACTTAAGGGCCTGATTTACTTAAGGTTTTCTCCCGTTTTGTGTCGATGGGAAAAATGCTTAGTAAGTAGGGCCCTTACATTGTAATCCCTCTGGGGACAGAGAAAATATCTACAGCACCTGCTTCTAGCTCGCCTTTAGCACATGCCTTTCACAGGCAGCTGAATCCAAATAAATAAAACAGTACAGTGGCTACAGTCTTTAAAGCACAAATCTCAATTGTTGTTAAAACAAGCAGAAAACCCTAACAGATGAGAGAAATTTGACCAGTAAACAAGACAAAACAAGCAGTCACTCTCTGAGGCAAAGAATATGCGGCAAACTTACTGGAGCAAGTCAATACTAATATTGAGAACTCAAACTACAACATGGCCTAGGAAAAGATGGCAATACAAACATTACACCAGGCCCTAGAACACCAGTACACCTATTCAGAAAACAGAATAAGCTGGACTGTGACAAATCCCTACGCAAAACACACAACCAACACGATCCCTCACCTCAGTCACAAATGCAGAATAAAGAGAACAAAGTATAAATAGAAACATGCAGACAAAAACTGAACTGGCAAAAAACTAGGCTCTGAATGCGATGCAATAGCAGAGAAATAGAAACAAACATTTCCTCCTGTACTGTGTAAAATGCAAAGATATCAAAGATGCACATTTTCCAAAGCTAAGAAAATCCAAGACCTCCCACAGAAGGAGAAGCAGGAAAAATCTTCTCTCTGTAATGAGGGGGATCTTCACAATCTTATCTATATAGTTAAAATAGATGTTACTTATGTAATAATGAAGAAGCCCAATTAATGTTGAACAATTTAACAATGCCGCCAATGTCAATGCCGTATTAAGCAATCAATACCATTTATTTACTAAACACAAATAAACATCCTGTCTATACATGTTAAAAACTATCTAGCACACACACCATCTTCCATTTATACAGATTAAAAAATCATACCTCTCCAAATACATGTGCAAAATATTCACTATCAAATATATTCAAAAACGTATGCGGTGGAGACACAGGCAATCGGTGTGACGTCATTTCCGGGAAGAGTGTGAGTAATGAGCGGTGTTAGAGCTGGGATCGGGTAGATTGTGAGTTGCGCATTTCTTCAATTATTTGAATTATAAGATGCATTTTTGCACTTGTTTTATAGAACTGATGGTGTTATGAAAGTGTACAAGGATATTGATATTGAAAGTAGAAGTTGTTTGGAAAGATTTTCAGCATGGACTTGGGAGAATCAACAGTGATTAAACATGTGAAACATTTTTTTACGTGTGTAAATTAGATGGTGAGTTTTGGGAGAACTGATGTGGAGAAAGGTTCAGTGTGGGCTAAAGATGGTTGTTTATTTGGGGTTTATGTTTTATATTTGTAGGGGATGTATATGGGGGATTACAGATATTTCCCTGATAAAGCCCTTTGTCAGATATTGAGAACAGAGGATATTAAGATCGTGGTTTACGATGGAGAAAAATCTGGAAATCTATTTTGGAAGGGAGGACATTGATAATTGAAGTATTTGAAATTGTGATAACAGTGGTATTTGGGAATATGGGATTAGAATATACTGTCAAAATTTTAAAAATATATAAAAAGAATATATTTGATAGTGGATATTTTGCACGTGCCTTTGGAGAGGTATGATTTTTTTAATCTGTATGAATGGAAGATGGTGTGTATGCTCGATATTTAACATGTATAGACAGGATGTTTATATGTGTTTAGTAAATAAATATTAAATTATATTCATGACTGGTATTTTCTTTGTGGGCATATATTAGTATTAATTTGAGAGGAAATAAAGTGTATCTTCATTGTGATTATTACATTAAGCAATCAAACAGTAGATAGCAGTGCAATCTTGTCAATCATTACAGAGAAGATGGTGGGTATGTTGCCAATTTTATTTGCATAAAAACATTTTTTTTTCAAGTCTACGGACTATGTGAAATTTTATAGTGACCGATGATTATTTATAAAGCTGAGCCGTAAGGTGGTTATTCACTCCCGATGAAGCCTAGTATGGTGGTCATTCAAAAATAATTTCTAGCATCTTTAATTCATTTTGATTAAACTTGAGGTTAGTTGGTCTAAGTTTTTTCCCATCATGATTTTTATTCCTCCCATTAAGTTAATTTTGGCTAACCTTGCCTCACAAGTTGTACCTTCAGAGAGTTAAATGGCAAGAGCATACAGTACAACAAAATTATAACAGAGGGAATTGTAAGAACTGGCAACTTCCTTATTCATTTTCTTCCTGCTCTTCTTTATCCCTCTGACTCTCCTGCCTCTCTTCCAGTCTGGTCTAGAAAGGATATGGGACCAGATAACCATCACGCCCTTCCACTGTGCCTCAACTCGGGGGCTGATGTAATATCATGCACCCAAAAAGCATGCGTCCAACCTAGACGCAGGTTTTTTGAATGCACACACATGTCCTCTCTTGGGGGCCCGATTAATATTCAAATGAGCTGGTGCGCTAAAAGGGACGTGCAATGGATAAATTGCATGGCCCTAGTATGTCCATGGTATTGAGCACCCAGGAGAAGTAGCTGTATGAAGATAAGGAAAACTGACAATTTTCCCGAGTTTCCATTTTCCTAACCATGCACAGCCATGGGTTAGGAAAATGGCGGCTCATAAATTGCGCTTCCCTTTTCCTAACCTGACTGCTGTCAAGGTTTTCTCCCCCCCCCCCCATGTTGTAGCTTTCTGTAATTCCTCCTGCTTAGTATTGCAATGATATCAGCCACACAGAGCTGATGATTTCAAAGTATTGTCCACTATGATACCCAGATCCTTTTCCTGGGCAGTGACCCTAATATGTAACTACAGTGTAGGTTACTTTACCCCATGTGCACCACTTTGCACTTGTCCACATTAAATTTCATCTGCCATTTAAATGTCCAGTCTCGCAAGATCCACCTTAATTTTGCACAATCCACTTGTGATTTAACAACTTGGAATAATTTTGTATCATCTGCAAATTTGATCACTTCACTAGTTCCCTTTTCCAGATCATTTATAAATATATTAAAAAGCACTAGTTCCAGTACAGATCCCTGAGGTACTCCCCTGTTTACCCTTCTCCACTGAGAAAACTGACCATTTAGTGCTACTCTGCTTCCTATTTGTTTAACCAGTTTGCAACCCAAAATAGGATATTGCCTCCTATCCCGTGACTTTTTAATTTCCTCAGCAGTCTCTCACGGGGCACAATAGGTAAGAGTGTGCAAAGGATCTAAATCGAGAATGGAAGAGGGGGAGCATCTGTTTAATACTTTTCCTTCTGACAGTGCTACTTAGCTAGATATCATTAAAGATATCCGGTTAAGTAGCATATTATAAAGTTATCCGGTCTCGTGTGACTGGATAACCTAACCTGCTATATTCAAACATAGCCGGTTAGGTTTCAAAGTTATCCGGCTACATGTAGCAGGATAACTTTAAGCAAGTATATTCAGCAGGACATTTATCCTACTGAATATATTGGACAAGTTATCGGGCTTGCTTTAAAGAGGGCAAGCTGGAGTATACAGAGACTCATTGGCCAGGTAGGGTGGGACCAGGACTTTACAAATGGAGCAGTGGAAGAATGGTAACCAATGCAGAGATTTCAGCAGTGGGATGACTGGTTTGAACTTACTGGTATTGAGCAAGGTCTGTGACACTGCGTTCTGAATAGGTTGCAAACCATAAATGAGTTTTTTGGGGAGGCCATTACAGAAGGAGTTACAATAGTCTAAATGGAAGATAACTTGGGCTTGAATTATAGTGATGTAAGCAAGAGCATCAAACAGCTGACTGAAATGCTGAAGCTGGCAAAGGTGGAAGAAAGAAGCGTTAGTAACAGAGCAAATCTGGGCTTCCATGCTAAGCCTGGAGTCTAGGATGAGACCCAGACTGTGGACTTGGTGGGAGTATTCTATAACCGTTCCTTCCAACACTACTTCCAGCAGCATCCCCTACCTTCACAAATACATGCACTGTCCTAGAATCTTTATCCAGATACCTGCCACCACCTTCCCTCCTTATCCTTTCTTTGCAGTTTGTGTCCTCCCTCAGTTTTCCGCTCCCTCCCTTCCCCTCCCCCGGTACCTCCCACTTTTCATTCCACACCCTTGTAAATATGCTATTATCATGTAAATTATGTATATAAACTATTTTCATGTATATATTCTATTATCATGCACAGAGTTTCTATCATAATCATCTGTTCAAGTTTTTTTCCTGTTACAATATATTCAATTTTACCCTGTTTGATGTAAACTGTTATTGCTGTAAACCGTTGTGAAGGCTTGCTTCAAACCATGGTATATAAAAACTGACAAATAAATAAATAAAATATTTTAGAGCAGAGGGCAAAAAAGTTCACATTTTGAGATGTAACCAGTCTGTAGTCATAATCAGGCAGGAATTCAGATTCTGGGTGGCTCAATCAAGGTCTGCATGCAGAGGGCAAAGAAGATTAATATCTGCATAGATATGGAAGGCGATTTTGCAGGGCATGATTTTGCGCAGGGTGGCCAGGTAAAAATTACAGATTGAGGAGAGAATGGAGTCTTGCGATACTCAACAAGGAAGAAGACTGTGAGAATGGGATGAGACCTGACCTAGGGAAATGGTCAGTGCTGTCTTGGAGGAAAGACTTGAACCAGACTAGGCCAGGGCTATGGCAGAGATGCCTAGTTCTCCTAGACGGAAAATGAGGAGCTCGTGGTTGAGTGTTGCAAATGCCGCCAAGAGATCCAGTAATAACTAGGAGGGCTTGTTGACCTCAATCTAGGTTAGATACAAGTCATTTACTAAGCACATTAGGACTATTTCAGTGCTGTGAAAAGGTCTGAAGCTGGGCTGGTGAGTTTCCAAGTGGCTAGCAGAATGAAGGAGTCCACCCGTTGTCTGACTACTTTTTCCATAAGTTTACTGAGAAAAGGAAGATTGCAAACTGGCCGATTCACCGGGGTCAAGGCTTGGTTTCTTCCAAGTGGGTTTAACTATTGCTTCTTTAAGGGGGTTTGGTATGTGGTCTTCCAACAGTGAAGAATTTATGATGGTCTGGATGCGGGTGAGGAGACTAGCTTTGGTCTGTTTGATGAGCCAGGAAGGGCATGGGTTTCGAGGCAGGTAGAAGGCTTGAGGTCAGAGAGAATGGAGTCCACATCATCTAGGTGAGGCAACAGAAAAAGGAGAGGCATACATAGACAAGTCTGGATTCAGCTGCATTGAGAGGGCCTTAGAGTTAGTGTTGAGATCCGCTCTAAGTTTAGCAACTTTGCGGCCGATGCAATAAGGGGAGCTAAACTGGTCATGGGATTTTACACATTTTAGCATGGGTTTTTTGGCACTAATGTAAGCCCTGGTATGTAAAGGGCTTTAGCATCAAAAAATCCCCACACTAAAAAACCCATGGCAAGCTTAGTGCTTGCAAATTGCAGAGTAATAGCCTAATTAGCTATTACCCTGCAATGCAAGGAGGCACACTAAGCAAGAGACTGCCTAGTGCATCTCCTACCACCATGAGAAATTTATAGCCTGCTCAGAGGCAGGCATTAAATTTCACATGGCTGGCCTGACCAAAGCTCCCCCACACATGGTCTGGCCCAATGGGCCAAGCAGTCCGGGTTGGACCCAGGGGTCCTCTACCTGAAATGGTACATTCTGAGGTCCATGTCTTAAAACAGCACTTGCCAGACCCAAAATCCCCTCTCCAGACTAGGAACCCCTGCCGGACACCCTCCGACAGGGCTGTTCCTAATTGGTCCTTTTCACTGACACTTGTCAGTAAAAGGATCAATCCCCTTTCAGGATAGTCTTCTGAAAGGGGATTGGTCTTTTCACTGACATGTGACAGTGAAAGGACCAATCGGCAGTAAGTGAAGGAGTGATTAATAAGGTGCCCGGGGAAGCTTTTGTCAGGGCAGGCCCTGGTCCTGGGTCTGGAAGCCCAATGCTGATGTAGACACAGCCATGACTCTTGAGCGCCCGATGCTTTTGAGCAGTAGGAATGCACAATTTTAACGTGGCAGCTCATTTAAATATAGCATTGGGCACCCAGGAGAGGTAGATATGTGCGTTAGGAAAACGGGTGCTCAAATCAAATGCCCATTGTACTATACGTCTTATTTGCATCGGCCTATTTCTCTGCAAAGAAGTCTGTAAATTTGTTGCACTAGGTATCAGTGTGAAGGAAGTATGAGGGCAGATGTTCTAATGAGCGTATTTACCACGTGGAAGAGCTCTCTAACTGAATCTGCTGCTTGGGAGATTGTTTAGGAATAGCAGGCTCTTTTAGCTTCAAGTATCATCTTGTGGAAGTTTATCTACTGTTTCCTACATCTGCCTGTTGATTTATGACTTGGATTTCCATTAGCAATGTTCCAGTCTCCTACCTGTTAGTCTTTGGTCCTTCAGCTCATTGGTGTATCAGGGGGCAAGGGGGTCAGATGTGATAAGAGGCCCAGACTCATCCCTGCCACTGGAGAGTCTGGGCTTAATACCTCAGCTGGATTACTGCAACACTAATAGTGATCCTTGTTGTAGTACGTGCATTCAAGATTTTCTTGAGATCAGAATTCCAGGTGTTAACGAGAGCTGAGATGGAGGTGGTGTTCACAGAAGTAGACAAGATCTGGGTGTTAGTCATCATGATCTGGACTTTCTGTAGGAATATTTCTGGGGCGAGATATGCCATAGGCCTAATTAACTTTGGAGGAAGTCTAGTAGTGGTTGCATTATATGGATGGGTTAGTATTTTAGTTGGATCAGGTAGAGGTCAGACCAGGATAGAGGAATGATGTGGTAAACTTTAATAGCATCAGTTTGTTAGAGTGCTTGATGTGCATTAAATCTAGTGTGTGACCAGCCTCATGGGTTGGTTCTATGATCAACTGTGTGAAAGCAAGAGCATCCAGTGCTGATAAAAATTCAAAATTGGTAGAGTCATGAGTGGACAGTGGTTAAAGTTGCAGACTGGTGGGCAGAGTTGGCAGATCTGAGGAGAGTCAGTTTCTTGATATCCAGGTTTTAGTGAGATATAGGTCACCTGGAGCCTGAGACAGTAACAAATCATGAAAGGAAACAAGGATGAACCTGGTATTTAAGAGAAGCTTTAGCGAAATAGTATGGGTGGGGAGTCTTTCAGGGGGCTGAGGTTATTGGGGGAGGGGGTTGCATGTATTTCAACAAGCAGCAAGTTCCTAGGTGCCTATTTGGGATCAGGTGATAGTGGGGGGGAGGGGGGCGCATATTTACCTCTGCAAGGTACTATGTAAAGAGGAAGTATCAACAGCAGGAGAGGCAGAGACTGCAAAAGCACAGGGGCGCACTGTCAGGGCCTTTGAAAATTGCTGGAGAGCAGGCTAAGGCTCAAGGTGGTGGGGGGGGGGGGGGGGGGGGGGGAGAAGAGCGGGAGAAAACAGGCAGAGGGAGCTAAAATAACAAGGGTAGGAGAGGAAAGCAGTATCTTAAGTAGCAGGTTGAAGCTGGAATGGATTCATTGACAGTAGGAAGAGAGATGCTTCTTTTAGAAAAGGATCCAGAAATCCTCTGTGCACAAAAAGGGGCAGGCCTTTTGGCAGGAGCCTGCCTATGGGTGTCCTCTTAAAGAGCTAAGCAGTGCCAGCAGTTGAAATAACCAAGTTGGGGAGGAACTTGGATGGCCAGTCCTTGGGATCCTGTGGCAATCTAGGCAGTGGAGAGGCAAGGGGGGCCAGATGTGATAAGAGACCCAGACTCACCCCGGCTACTGGACAGTCTGCTTCTTACTACTTTAGCTGAATTACTGCAACACACCAGTATAGTATGTTGCAGTAATCCAGCTGAAACATCATAATGTATGGTAAGCATTAAAAACATAAGAAGTTGCCACACTGGGTCAGACCAAAGGTCCATCAAGCCCAGCATCCTGTTTCCAACAGAGGCCAATCCAAGTTACAAGTACCTGGCAAGTACCCAAACACTAAGCAGATCCCATGATACTGATACCAATAGCAGTGGCTTTTCCCTAAGTCAATTTGATTAATAGCATTTAATGGACTTCTCCTCCAAGAACTTATTTAAACCCAGCTACTCTAACTGCCCAAACCATATCCCCTGGCAACAAACTTTAGAGAGTGCCCCCTAGTCCTATTATCCAAAAGAGTAAACAACAGATTCACATTTACCCGTTCTAGACCTCAATTTTATATCCCCCCTCAGTCGTGTAGTTGTAATTGATAGAGGAAGTTTTTGAAGGTTGCATGGATATGAGATAGGTCTGTCTAGCAGATCCCAAGACCCCATACTGGTGATTTTAATAGGAGTTCATAGTTCCCAAAAGGGATTTTTATGTCTGAGACTTGGCCATTCACTTTTTGTACTCACAGAAGCTGTTTTGCTTAAGTTTAGTCAGAGCTTGTTGGTTATTGCTCAGTCTTAGCTGGTTGTTAGGAATGTAGATCATTTTCTCACAGCTGTTTGCATATCTAGTTTTATGGGTTCAAGTTCAGGGATCAGTTAAGCCAGTGGTTTGAGGTAAACCACTGGCTTAACTGGGTGATAGAATGGATTGTTTTTCCCTGCAGGATATGGTGCAAGGTGGAGATGATCTGGTGAACCTGTCCGTTCCTTCTAGCTGTGATAACATGGTGGTGTGGTCGACTGTCAAATGCTGCCAAGTAGTACAGTAGTAACAGTACTGAAGTGAGGCTCCTATCACAGTTCCTGTAGTGAATGCTGTCTTTGCCCATAGCTGGGTCTGAAGCCGAATTGGCAAGGGTCAGTTTCTCTCTTCCTGCCAGTCATTCCATCAATTGCAGACAACTTGTTCTACCAATTTTTCTATTAAAAAAAAAAAAAGGGAGATTTGCGGCTGAACAGTAGCATGGCGTGCTGAAGTGACCCTGTGGGCATTTATGTGATGGGCACGCGCACGGCCGAGTGGCAAATTATAGATTATTATAAGGAGGAGGGAGAGTGCAATCTGGCTTCATTGAGTGGGAAAGCCCAGTCTGAGGTCCTCAGCTCTAAGGAGGAGACAGCATATAAAGGTACGATGACCCTTTTACTGGTTGAAATCAAAGAACTTAGAGTGGACGTCTTTAAAGATCTGTCTGCAATACAAATCGTGATTGGTGAGCTATATGAAAAGTTGGAGGATATTAATCCAAGAGTGGAGGAGTTGGAACATTGAATGTCTGACTTAGAGGACTGGAAAACATCAGCTGCAAATGTGTCCTGGGTTGGACTACAAAAGCAGGTGACAGGGCTGCAGGACAGTTATTGACCTGGAAGACAGATCGCACAGACCCAGTGTGCGAATAAATTTGTGTACCCAAGAAAATGGAGGGTATAGATTTGGTTCTTTTTTTTTTGAACTGATGTTTGCAACTTTATTCTCTCCAGGAGCAGGGGGATCCTAAACTGACTATTCATCGAGGTCGCCATTCCCCTGGTCAGTTGACAGCTAGGAATACGCCATGACCCTTTTTTTGGAAAAGTGCCATTATTTTCACACCAACGAGTGGGTGTTGCACAGCACACGAGAGGTTAAGGGCTGCAGTTTAACGGCCAGCAGGTGGTGATATACCCAGATTACAGTTTTGAGACTCAAAACGAAACATGTTGCTTTTCTGGGAGTTAAAAAGCTGCTTTTTGAAAAAAGAATAACATTTTGTTTACTCTATCTAGGCAAGGCTGCTGACTCATGTGGATGGAGTTTGGAAACGCCTTGACTCTCCAGAGGAGGCCCATGCTTATGTGCACATAATGGCTAAAAATGGCAGGTCTCCAGTGGCATGAGCATGTGCCTCTCCTGTAAATTCATCCAAGAGCGCTTCAGGATCGGAGGCTGGATTAGTGCTATGTATCGAAGCCCTAGGGGTGTGGTACAGGTTAATGGGGTGGCATCTAGGCCCTTCCAGTTACAATGTGGAACCCATCAGGGCTGTCCTCTTTCCCCCTCTGGTTCACTTTAGTCATTGAGCCACTGGCAACTCATCTAGGAAGGATGGGGATATTAAAAGCATTACTGTGGGGGGGGGGGGGGGGGTCTGAATAGAAAATAGCTCTGTATGCAGATATTCTGCTATATGTGGTGGAGTTAAAAACCTCATTACCACAGATTTTACGTATTTTAAGGGAGTTTGGTGTCCTCTCATATAAGGTGAATATTACCAAATCTGAAATTATGATTTTGAGAGAAGAGATGCCTGGGGCTCAGAGGGTGAGTATAGAATGCCCATTACAGTGATCAAAAAATGGGATTAAGTATTTGGGGATTGCTTTGGCTCCTAGGGATTCAGAATTATATAAGAATTATCTGGCTCTTTTAACTAAATTGAGGAAAGAGGCTAGAAAGTGTAGACTTTATGTTTCTTGATTAGGACTGATGCATGCAGTGCATATGAACTAGCTTCCTCGCTTTTTGTATTTTATCATAGTTCCTATTTCCCTTCCATCAGACGCTGGATAGAATAGTTAGGGGGATTTGTTGGGCATAATAAACATGGACGCATTAAGTTTAGGATGTTGCAGTTGTTAAAGTTGGATGGAGGGGCAGGTTTTCCTACTTAGCTCTTATTTAGGAGAAAATTATGTCCCACGTCCTTTGCAGCACTGGTTGGAATTAGAGCTTGATCCAGGAGGGTCCTGCCACATGGCCGCTTCTTGGTGTCTCGGTAATGAATGTTCATCTTTTGGGCTAGCTGTAGTGGCCAAGAAATGGTGGTCATTTCAGTCGAGATGGAGATATGAGCACCTAACAAAATATACTCCCATCTTATCCTGTTCTAAATTAGTTATGCTTTCGCCACTGAAGGTGAAAATTATGATTGTACGGTCTTCACTGTGGGGTAGATTTTCAAACGAGCGCGAACAGCCTACTTTTGTTTGCGCTCCAGGCGCAAACAAAAGTACGCTGGATTTTAGTAGATACGCGCATAGTCGCGCGTATCGGCTAAAATCCTGGATCGGCGCGCGCAAGGCTATCGATTTCGTATAGCCTGCGCGCGCCGAGCCGCGCAGCCTACCCCCGTTCCCTCCTAGGCCGCTCCGAAATCGGAGCGGCCTAGAAGGGAACTTTCCTTTGCCCTCCCCTCACCTTCCCCTCCCTTCCCCTACCTAACCCACCCGCCCGGCCCTGTCTAAACCCCGATCCTACCTTTGTCGGGGGATTTACGCCTCCCAGAGGGAGGCGTAAATCCCCGCGCGCGAGCGGGACCCCTGCGCGCCGGGCCGCGACCTGGGGGCGGGCACGGAGGGCGAGGCCACGCCCCCGGACCGCCCCCGGGCGTAGCCACGCCCCCGTACCCGCCCCCAAAACGCTGCCGGCACGCCCCCGAAACGCCGCGCAATCCGGCCCCGCCCCCCGACACGCCTCCCGACACGCCCACTCCGAAAACCCCGGGACTTACGCGAGTCCCGGGGTTGTGCGCGCGCCGGTGAGCCTATGTAAAATAGGCTCACCGGCGCGCAGGGCCCTGCTCGCGTACATCCGCCCGGTTTTGGGCGGATTTAGGCGAGCAGGGCTCTGAAAATCTACCCCTATGCACCTTAGGAGAGCTGTTTTTGAATAGCGCTTTTACCTTTTGGGATGACTTTAGAGCAAAGTTTAAATTTGCCCAATTTCTCTCTATATGTTTGTTTTGTTTTTCAGTTAAGAGCCTTTGCCCTCAATGGAGAAAATAAGCCAATTATTTTGAAATCCCCTGCTCCAGTGGAGAGGGTGTTTGGCGTGAGTTCCCCTAGGGGCGGAGTAAGTCGTATCTAACCAGCTCTTAGGAGGCAGTCAGGGGTTGTGAGGCTACCTGTTTTGTTTTTTTTATTGAAGTCTGGAAGAAGGAGCTGTCAGCAGACTGTTGTGTAGAAGATTGGATGGTGGCAGTTGCTGGAGTGTGGAAATGTTCTATTTCAGCCAGCACAGTGGAAGAACAGTACTGAATCCTTCAGAGGGCTTATTTAACCCTGGTTAGAATGCATGCTGTTAATAAGGCTAACTCTGCTGGAGAAACTGTGGGGCAAGCGAGCATCTCTCCCATATTATATACGTGTCCAGTGCTTACCTTCTTTTGGTTAGAGATCCAGCAAGCCATAAGGGTAATTACTTCTGTTCAAGTTCCAGAAGACCACGATTATATTTGTTACGGCAAAGAAGCAGAACCCGGACTCTTATTATGAAACTCTGGTTGGTAAGAGGGTTATTTTCACCAATTGGGAAAGCAGTAAATATCCTTTGCTACAAGACTAATATAGAGCCTTGGGGACCATGAAGGAATTGGAAATTGACAGGAAAGTTAGAGCTACTTATGAGTGGGTGAAGGCATTATGGGATCCAGTGTGTAGATATCTAAGTGCCATTTGATATGGATGTGTGTATTACTGTGTTGAATTATGTATTTTGTGTATGTCATATGTTATCTGCGTTCATGAGCTGTAAGGACTGAGGGATATGAGCTATCTAGAGGGAGAACTGGAGGGGATTTGGGGGAGTGGGGGTTGAAAGTTGTATTCTGTTACTGATTGCTTGTGTACTTAATGTTAAAAGTTATGTTGGATTGGTACTTTAAAAGTTAATAATCAGAAAGTTAAAAAAAAAAGTATCTTTCAGGAGCAGATCTACTATAACGCAAAGGAGAATATTCTTTTCTGTTTATAATATTTGCGCTATCCTCAATATTTTACATGTATTCCCTATGACCCCATGTACCACTGGGGAAAACCATACACAGATTACCTGTGTGTGAAGTGGCAGCTCCTTTCCCAATATCAGGTACATCTGTCGTGATCATACAACTAGAAACTAAAAATTACAAATAAACTTAGCTCATAAAGATACGGACCACCACTGTTTGGGTGCCACCAATTATGCACTGTCCATTTTCCATTCTTAACAGATCCAAGGAGATGGAACCTATGGGACTGAATCATCACTTGGCTATGTATGTACTATCAGAGCTCTTAGTTGAACAGACAAAGCCTGTACAGAATTAGACAAGCTTTGGAATTTATATAGAAAGAGGAGGCATATTGTGGCAGGATCAGTGTAATGTATAATTCTTGCTATAACTTTTGTGATTAGCAGCCTCTATCCCCAGGACATCCTAATTACTTAAAAAAAAAAAAAAAAGTACATCTCTCCCAGTTCCCTTCCCCTCCTCCCAGGACAATCACGCCGCCTCAAGCCTGTTCATCTGTTGATATTTTAAATTTCACCAGTAAACTCCTTAGGAGTTCTAGCCTACATGCTGTTCTGCCTTTATCCAAGAATAAGCTTATGCTTAGTTATACTCTTATGCTTAGTTATACTCTTATGCTTAGTTATACTCTTATGCTTAGTTATACTCTTACTAACTACTTTTTTTTTTTTTTTTTGTTTGCATGGGGGAGAGGGTGTAATAGTGAATAGCCTCAACATGAATGTACATGTGATGAGTTCTGTTAGCTACATGCTAGTTTAGATACGTGTTTTGGACACGCTAATCCACTCCTTAGTTATACTCTTTTTTATATAAAGATGATTGAATTATGAATGGATATGAAAAAAATTCACCAGTGGAAAGTAGCCAGGGTTGAAGCCTTGATGTTACTGTATTTTTTCGCTTCATAAGATGCACTTTTTTTTCCCCAAAAGAGGAGGAAAAATGTCTGTGCATCTTATGGAGCGATTGTAGCGTCTCTCCCGCTCGCGCGCCATCCCCCTCCTTCTCCTCCCAACTCAGCTCAATCAGTATGGCACAGGTCAAACATCAGCTGTTTGAACCGCGTGCGCTACGGAGGCCCCTCCAGTTCAAACAGCCCGGGGTGCTGCGGGGTGCATCTTACTGTGAAGGTTGGCGGCACCCCGGGAACAGCAGACCAGCAGGGAGCTGTTTGAATTGGAGGGGCCTCCTTAGCGCACGCAGTTCAAACAGCTGATGTTTGACCTGCGCCACGCCAAGCTTCGCAGTAAGATGCACCCTGGGAACAGCAGACCGGCAGGGAGCTCAAGCTCTGCCGGCAGAAGACTATACATGGCATCAAAGTTAGTACAGGCCTTTTCCTTCTCATTTGTTTAGATATATTAGAAAATCATGAGGGTAATATACTATATATATATATATATATATATATATATATATTATGATAAAATGTTTCATATGCATTTGACCTGCGCCACCATACTGATTGGGCTGAGTTGGGAGGGGGAGGAGGGGGGACTGCGTGAGAGAAGGAGAGACGCTACATTTGCTCCAGTGGGAGCTCAGTACAGAGCTCGTCATGGGGACAGAATTTTTTTTTTTTTTTCCTCCTCTAAATCCTAGGTGCATCTTATGGAGCGCAAAATATGGTAGTTTTCTTACTCCCCACCTCAACAAAAAAAAAAAGATGAGGGGAAACTTTCTATGCTTTTAAAATTTCCAGAAATGTTTTCTCTCTGCTTGTCCACTATTGAGGATTGTTAGACAAATTACATGATCTAGAGGCCAGTTTTCATTGCCAGTTTGACCTGGATTACTAGGCAAGGCCTACAGCATTTCTGAATATGCTGTCTAGTAAAATATTTGAGACACAATACTGCTGGAATAAGGGATATAGAAAATACACCAATAAAACAAAAGGCACTGTTCCCAGCTTGCACTGCTCCATCAAGGGACAGAAACAAAAAGGTGTGCTCAGCACAGCACACTTTAACCCTCAGTTGTGTTCACATTTTTATTTGCAAGCTCTACTGCCAATGCAGCAAGGAGTTTCACACATAACATTGTGCATTTCAGTTACCACTCTCACATGGAAATTCATTGCTAATGAGGGCCCGAGGTATTACCTCTCTCAGTGGAGAGAGGTGCACTGGCTTATCGCCTGTTTTGTATCAGGCTGAGTGCACAGCTTTACATACACTTGGACATGCATTTTGGATGCTCATCCAAAACCCCTCTTGTAATAAGTGGATTAGCGTGTCCAAAACACGTATCTAAACTAGCATGTAGCTAACAGAACTCATCACATGTACATTCATGTTGAGGCTATTCACTATTACACCCTCTCCCCCATGCAAACAAAAAAAAAAAAAAAAAGTGTGCCAATGCACATATTTTCACTCAAAAATTAACAGAAAAGCAGAAAACGCTGCTTTTCTGTAGTTCCTCTGACTTAATATTGTGGCAATATTAAGTCTGAGGAACTGAAAAAAGGAGAACCAGAACATTTTTTTTTTTTTTTTAAATGTCACTGGTCAGGTTAGGAAAAGGGACGATCAATTAACCAGCATCCGTTTTCCTAACCCGCACCGACAACCCCCGCTCCTGGGCCCCCGATGCCAAGGAGGCGCTAGGGAAGCACAATTTTCCCTAGCGCCTCCTTTTTACTGTGGCAACCCATTTAAACATTAAATCGGGCACCTGAGAGCGTGTTAAGAGAGGGGGCACTCAATCATGAGCTCCCGTTCAACGCGCACGGATACTGCATCAGCCTGTTAGTGCTGGAAACTTAACTCCTAGTCCAAGGTGGAGTAAAGATTTCAGGGCTGACGTTAGGTGGAAGCTGGAGTTCCTCTGCTGGGACCTTATGCATTGAAAACAGGTTTTGCGTGCACACAAAAAAATGCTTTCTGTGCAGAAAGTATTCTTGTGCACATAAATCTTATTTTGTGTGCGTGCAAAACATGATTTGTGCACATAAACCATGTTTTCTGCAGATGAATTTGTTTTTCTGTGCACTAAGCCTTTATTCCATCAGATCACTGCATTGGGAATTAAAAATAAAAAAAAACCTTGTGCGTTAGGTAAGTGTGTGCTGAATTTCAGTGCAGTGTTCACGCTCAGCTTTTTTTTTTTTTGCATCGACCCCAAGAAGAGTGAAAGATTACTAAAGGACAAAGCAGAAACAGGAAAAGCACAGCAGCTGACGGGGAACTTTAAGGCCACAGTGAACCGTGCCTTAAGGGGGTGAACAGCCACTGAAGGGAGCGGTGGGAATTAAAGCTGTCTTCATTGCAGGGACATGCAGGGTAGGTTGATCAACACAACAGGATTTAGGGAAACAATGTAGCCTGCAGATATCTGAACAAGTACATGCCAAAAGCACAAACAAGCCGAACTTATTTTATCAGAAATGCTTCTGTTTACTCAGGTAACAAGAGATGGAAAAAGCTTTGAGCTACTTTTCACCCTATCAGTGCCAGAGCATGTGTAGAAGCTGCATGCGAAGGTCTTAGCATGTACAGAGCAGTGGCATAGCCAGAACTGATTTTTTTTTTTTGGGGGGGGGGAGGAGAGACCCCAAAGTTAACATGGGTGGGCAGTAGGCATACAGGTCTAGGTCCTTCTACTAGTACTCCTCGATAAATAATGCCTTAGAAATCCATCATCAGGTGCACTCTAAGAAGTCTGCAACAGCCGTCATGCATCAGGAATGACACCTTAAAATACTCCACCATCCTTTATTGCTCTTGCTAATGTCTTATTTCCCATCCTTCCCCAGTGGGAAGACCTGCGGAGTTTGGATAGACTCTAATCTGACATTCCATCATCATCGTATCAAAACTGAGGTTAGAGCCGGGTTTTTCAAGTTTCATGTACCTTCTGCTCTGAAACACTTGGGATTTTCCTCTTATGACGAATGCTATAATGTGATCTATCTTGGACTGCCTGCACCCTCATCAAGAGCATTGTAACTACTCCAAAATTCCACTGCTCAACTAGTTGTAGGCAAGAGTCGCAGGGACCACATTACTCCCTTAATGATTAATCTTCACTGGCTTATATTTCACCATCGAAGTCAATATAAGATTGCCATGATGGCTCAAACAAAAATTCAAATGGTCTACATTATTTTTGTAGCATCCCACGCAATTCTTAGATCCTCACAGAGGGGCCTTCTAGATATACTGTTCTCAAGGCAAGCCCACCTTGTGGGAAAAAAAGACCGTGCCTTTTTGGTCATAGCCTATTCCAGAAGCCCTATGACAGACTGAATGCACTAGGACTTTTAAATCCTTTTGTTAAAACCCTTCTCTTCAGACTGGCATATGCACAAACATATATAGTGAGTCACACAGTTTTGCTGACCAATATTGCTCTCTACAGGAAGTTTCTGTTACCATCTTATGATGAACACAACTAAGATGATATTCAAGCAGCTGTTAGACACGGTTTTGAATAATTATGTTGTGAACGGTGTATTTTATATTATGTATCTTCTGTAGATTACTTAGTGCTCTGGCAAAATCAGTTTTAATAAAAGTAAAAAAAAAATTTCAAGCACTTAGCCAACATTAAAAATGCTTTAATTTGTGTTTTATATTATTGCAATTTTTAAATAAATATCATGAAAAAGTAAACAGCATTTAACAGAAACATCAGATCTAATCACGAAATAAATCAAATTATTCTTTTATGAATACTCCTTCCAAAAATACAAAGAATATCATAACTACAATAAAACAGCAATAATCATAACAATCATAAGCACTGAAGATTTTGAACAGAACTAGGACAGTTCATATTACAACCCAACATGAAAAAAAAAAATATTCAAATTCTGGTGTCACTTCAGTAACAGCAAAACAAACTGCCTCCACTGCCATTTTGTGAAGTAATACAAAACCTCTGCCCAAAAAAAACCCCAAAAAACCCCACACACCTAGAACCATCCATTCCATTACAACACTAACTTTCAGGGCTCAAGCATCAGCCACCTCATGTATGAAGAGACAGCAATGCAAATATTACGCCAGGCCCTAGAGCACTAATATACTACCTACTGGTGTAAAAGTGCAAACCAGACTACTACAAATCCTTACAACTACCCACTAGCAGAAATACTGCATCTCAGTTACAAACATGCACAACTCAGATCTGATAGAGTGTAGTTCTAATACAGAATAAGGGACTACAAATTAGAAAAACATGCAGACAAGGCAATTTATTTATTTATTTTTAATTTTTGTCTGATCTTATTTTTCTAATCGGGTTTTCTTAACTATTTTTTCAGGGTTCCTTTTCCCTTTGTTTCTTATTTTATTTGATTCATATTCTGCCTTTCAGCCACTTCAAAGTGGATTACATTCAGTTAAATGTAGGTTTTCTCTGTCCCGAGATGACTCACAATGAACGTTTGTACGTCAGACAATGGAAGGTCTTCTTTCCTTTTTTTTTTTTTTTTTTTTTTTTTTTTAAAGAGAAGGACATGCAGGCTCTCCACACTCCCACATACTCTCTCTCTCTCACACACACACAGGCTCTCCACACTCCCACATACTCTCTCTCTCACACACACACACAGGCTCTCCACACTCCCACATACTCTCTCTCTCACACACACGCTCTCCACACTCCCACATACTCTCTCTCACACACACACAGGCTCTCCACACTCCCACATACTCTCTCTCTCACACACACGCTCTCCACACTCCCACATACTCTCTCACGCACACGCTCTCCACACTCCCACATACTCTCTCTCACACACACACGCTCTCCACACTCCCACATACTCTCTCTCTCACACACACGCTCTCCACACTCCCACATACTCTCTCTCTCACGCACACGCTCTCCACACTCCCACATACTCTCTCTCTCTCACACACACACAGGCTCTCCACACTCCCACATACTCTCTCTCTCTCACACACACACAGGCTCTCCACACTCCCACATACTCTCTCTCTCACACACACGCTCTCCACACTCCCACATACTCTCTCTCTCACGCACACGCTCTCCACACTCCCACATACTCTCTCTCACACACACACAGGCTCTCCACACTCCCACATACTCTCTCTCTCACACACACGCTCTCCACACTCCCACATACACACACTATCAAGGCCCTTCTCTTTTGGACTTCCTTGTCTCAAGGCCTCCTCTTTTCAAGCCACCGCAGAATAAGCTCCACAGCAACCCTGCGACTGGAACAATGACAATCTGGAAATTAATCCTACATCAGGGTTTGTTTCTACTAAATCTGACTCACATGCCCAAAAGTCAACTTAGAACTTGATAAAGAATTTGCACAGTTTGCTTTAAAAAAAAAAAAGTGGAATGGCACAATGCAATAACTTTGCACACTTTTTTTTTAATCCAGTCATTCTCTCCTTTTATGTACTTCAAGCTTAATACCAGGGCTGGGATCCAATGCCATGAACCTTCATTCACATATCTGGGATTTCTGCCCCTTTTTTATGTCTCCTTTACTGATGTATTTAGGGTTTTGGCACCCCTAGGCACCATTGGTGCTGTCACCCCCTATCAATGCCTCCACTCTCTCGGAGGTTGGACAAAAGGGAGCAGGTGTCTAAGGCAGAGTCCCATAGTTTTCTGTGGCTGCTCAGGGATAGAGTCAGTTGTGGAAACATTTTAAAAATTCAGAAGCAAAATTGGCAAAACATTTCCATCTTTTATATTACATTAGAAAATAAAGTAGTGTAGTATAATTTTATATTTTTATTGGATGAAGAAAAATGATATCAAATATCAGAGGGAGGAGACAGGGATGGGGAGGAGTGTGAAAAGGAAAAAGGACTCAGGATGGGGGAAGATTAGAAATCTGTGATTGTTAGAGAGGGGAAAGATCTTGGATTGAGGAAGGGGAGGAGGGAGTAGGAAGGGTTGGGGGAGTGGGTTTCAGGATCTGGAGAGAAGAGAGAGATAGGAAGGAAAGAAGGAAGGGAGGGAGGTTTCAGAATCTGGGGATAGAAGAATCCAAGATCAAAGGAGGGAGGATCTGAATTGCAGTGGGTGGTGAGGAGAGGAAGGAGGTGTCCCTACCATGCTCTAGAGTCCTGCTCCTCCTTTCATCCCACCCAATCTGACACACACAGCCTCACCCCCAGGCTCTTCCCCACCCTCCAATGATCTATATACAGCCACTCCTAGTCTCCCAAAAATGATCCCCCTTTGATCTGTCTGCTGCAAGCTCTCCTATTCCCTTAATGCTCCCTGGAAGCGAGGCGCTGGATCAGGAAAAAAAAAAAAAGAGGATTGTTCTCTGCTGAGTGAGAATCAGCATAACTGAAAGGCAGCAAATCTTCAGCCAGCCTGCTGCCCCACCAGGTTTCTGCTGCCCTAGGCACAGGCCTAGTGTCCTCATTGACAAGTCCAGGCCTGCCTCCGATCACTGCAGTGACAGTCCTGGGTTGGGGGCCCTGCTCCATGGCTCCTTCTAGAATCCTGCAATCATAGGTTCTAAATCCAGCCACTAGGTGTCAGCCTTAAGCAAAGTGCTTAAAAAAAAAAAAAAAAAAAGTAGCCACCTACCCAATTCTGAGAAGTACCCAGAACCTAACAAATATGCACATGAAAAGTAAGCTTCAAAACATTTTAAACCATAGCACCAATCTTATAAAAAAAAAAAAGTGTGACTAATGGAATCATATGTAGTGGTGATCTAAATGATTAGTCTGTAATAAGTACAATCAGCCAAGGAATCTCTTACAGACTAGTGCCACTTGGAATATCATCATTATTTACCATTAGGTACCACACACTAGCATTTCATCTTATCTGTTCATGCTGGCCAAGTGGATGGTAGTACACCCCCCTACTGCTATGAATTTCAATCCATACAGATTCAATGCTGCATTTTGTATTCTGTAGTACTTTCATCTTGTTTGACTCAATGCCCTCTAACGATTTGATCAATTCTATTGTTTTGATATAATTTATACCCTGATTATCCTCCTCCTGCCAAGTCCCTGAAATGCCAATTATTTCTTTTTATTCAGTGCTATGCATTCTCCCAACTTATTGCTTAAACTTCTAGCATTTGTATACAGACTTTTCAAAGTATGTGTTTTGTTTGAATTAACAACCTGCTTATCAGCTGATGGGGGTAATTTGGAATCTGTCTGCTCCTTACTTAAAAGCACCTCCTCCACTTTGGCATTTACTGCAACCTAACAGGATGCCCTAATTTCCCTATTTTATTAGTATCCTTCAAAGATGCATCATGAGCTTCTTTCTGTGTGACTGTCTACTTTCTACCATCTAGTTTAAAAGCCGCGCTCTCCCCTTTTCAAAGGTTAGTGCCACTTAGAGCCTTTTGTAAACTCACAGAAATATGTAGACCATCATTACAGTAAAGCTGGTTATTGCTCCGCATATGGCCCCAATTCACAATATATCGAAATCCTTCTTTACACTAGGTTTTAAGCCATGTGGTGACATCATCCAAAGCAACAGTAACTTTCCTCTCTTTTACCATCAACATCCTAATGCAATTCCTTGCCCTGCTTTGTCCGCCTTTCACTTTGCATTTCATTCTGTTTTATTCCTTTATTGTGGTATTAAGACATCCTATATTTAAAAAAATAATGAACCAGGCAATTCTATCTTACAGAACACATACCCACGAAGGCTGAGCATTACATGCCTCTATCACAAACTTGCTAGGCTTGGCATGTGGGGGCTACTTAAACACGCACACTGATCTCTCAGCAGCAGTTTCACATTTGCCACATATTTTAATTTCTGCAAAAGTAATGATGTACGCCCAATTTCCACATGAAATACCATAAGCATACACATTAAAACCAGTCAGGAAAAAGTGTAGAAATTAATTTTAAGTTCGTAGAGTTCCTTGATAGTAAAGTAGGTAGTTTATGTACTAAATAGCTTAACTTGGCTAATAAGACAATACAGTATCTGAATGTAACCCTCTCTGAAGCGCCTGAAAAAGCAGAATATAAATTCAGAATTGTGACTTAATCATTTCAAATCTGTGTGACATTCTTCATCCAAGTGTTCCTACAGACTTCACCAGGAGCAAGACATGATCAGATATACTTCTATCTTTCTGATCCCCAAACAGGTCTTTATTTTTTAATTACATTTTATTGAGATTTAATGAAACTCTTAACATATAATTTGAGAGTACAGCTCCACAAGTTAGGCGCACATGCATTTCACTCCTTAACATCCCAAACTTCCTACTGTCACTTGTCCCTTCTCTGAAGAGAATGAAGCTAGATTCATTCAATCAAAAAAAAAAAAAAAGCAGCCTATGTGACCCAAACAAAGGAATCTCCTCAATTTTCTAGGAGATAATCCTACAGTTTTCCCACAGAGCTCATCACTGGAGTCCAGATTCTGTGCACTTTTGATACTTTATCCCTGACCGCGAAAGTTACCTTTCCATTTTCAGCAGACTTATTTCTGAAACCATAGCTGATCCCAGATTTTTCCAATCAGCCAAAATCACATTGAAGTCTGTTATTAACTCTCCTGGATCTTCCTCTTCCAAAGCAGAGGGGAGAACTAGGAAAATATAAAATCTCTGGATCTGCCAACAAGTTAACCGAGGTCATTTGTGGATGAACAATCTGTAATCTGTTTTGTGTTATTTTGTGTGCGTAAATATGTACATTGCCTAATGCTATACATGTAGACATTTTATAAATTTTAATAAATCTAAATACTTCTGCTGCAAGCTCTTAACAGATTCCAAAAGCTCTGAATCACCAGGCACATAGATAATGGGTGACAAATTACCCTGCTGGCTGTGCGGCTTCCAACATGAGTCAGATACAGATTTACTGCTCTCAGTCATGAGGTTATATAGGCCCTTTTATTTATGCAAAAATAGACAGAACCTGCAGATCCAAAAGCCTTGTTCTCAGCGGATTACATTTATAATTAAGATACATGATAAAAAAAAACCCAAGCATAATATAAATCAAACACGACAAACAGGATTTCCTTGATTTCTGTAAACATGAAGAATCCCTAGAAAACCATGACATCAGGAAGAGATGATGCATTTGAGAGGCAACAGAACCCTCCACACCTAAAATAGTTAGAGGGATTCATCTAGAATAGGGATGAATCCAGCAGAATACGGTGTGCCAGCCCTCAAGAGCCACTGCTCTCTTCATGCAGCTGAGTAAGGAGGGATAGGCACCATTAAATCCAAACATGTTCCACCATTTCTGACCCGGGAGATTCCAATGCTCCAAAACGTTTATCGCCCACCTGTATCCTACTCAGGTCCTATTGTTCTACACCTCAGACTGCAGCAGTAGGAACTAATTTGTTTTCCTGTAAATAAATAACACCGCACAAAAGACATGAAAACTCCTTCCATACCTCTGGCTTCAATGCAAACTATTAAAAGCACCATCACATTGTTTTAATACAAAATGATAAGCAGTAGTAGTTCTAAGTAGTAACTCAGCAATGCAGACAATTTCATTAAATCAGAATTTGCAGGTCTTTGAAAAGACACTATAAGCCGAGACCTTTCTGTTTATTCTTAGCCTCTCTTCCTTCTAATGCCATCATTCTGTACTTTGGTACAGAAAAGATTATCTGCATAAAGGTATGTTGTGTAAATGTCTTCAGACATGCAACATACAACAGCAGCAAAAAAAAAAAAATCTTATGGAGAAACTTTAGCATATCCACACAGTGCACAAAACATACAAGCTGCATGGCTTTCATTCTTCTAGCACACACAGGCATTCCTAGGGTTTTATCTGGGGACTAAACACAGTTTGGGGGGTGAATTTTGAAAGGGTACCTATACTGAGGAATAATGAGTGCAGTTTCCAGTCACAGACTGGTTTAAGGACCACAGAAATGCTCAAAAGCCTGGGTGTGATGGCAGAAAATTAAATAGTCACACTCTATACCAGTGTTTTCTAACCTTATCAAGCCCCAGGCACGCCTACACTACCAAAAATGCTATATAGCACATCAATTCCCATGGAGTAGCCAATATTAACATGGAGAAGACTCAGAAGGCCAAAATGAGCCAGGGAAGCACTGAAAGACTTGCCAGTCTTACTTCCAAATTTTAAAACAAAGGGAGAAGGGGGAAGATGAATATGAATCCATCACAATAGAGCAGCTCCCTCTATATACAGGCACAGGAGAAGGGAGGAGATGCAATTGAACCCATCACAATAGAGCAGCTCCCTCTATATACAGGCACAGGAGAAGGGAGAAGGGGGGAGATGCATATGAACCCATCACAATAGAGCAGCTCCCTCTATATTCAGGCGCAGGAGAAGGGAGAACGGGGCGAGATGCATATGAACCCATCACAATGGAGCAGCTCCCTCTATATACAGGCGCAGGAGAAAGAGGGAGATGCATATGAATCCATCACAATAGAGCAGCTCCCTCTATATACAGGCGCAGGAGAAGGGAGAACGGGGCGAGATGCATATGAACCCCTCACAATAGAGCAGCTCCCTCTATATATAGGCACAGGAGAAGGGAGGAGATGCAATTGAACCCATCACAATAGAGCAGCTCCCTCTATATACAGGCACAGGAGAAGGGGGGAGATGCATATGAACCCATCACAATAGAGCAGCTCCCTCTATTTACAGGCACAGGAGAAGGGGGGAGATGCATATGAACCCATCACAATAGAGCAGCTCCCTCTATTTACAGGCACAGGAGAAAGAGGGAGATGCATATGAACCCATCACAATGGAGCAGCTCCCTCTATATACAGGCGCAGGAGAAGGGAGAACGGGGCGAGATGCACATGAACCCATCACAATGGAGCAGCTCCCTCTATTTACAGGCACAGGAGAAAGAGGGAGATGCATATGAACCCATCACAATAGAGCAGCTCCCTCTATATACAGGCGCAGGAGAAGGGGGCGAGATGCGTATGAACCCATCACAATGGAGCAGCTCCCTCTATATACAGGCGCAGAAGGGCGCGAGATGTGGGCAGCTGGCTCAGTTACTTCCCTTTGATGCCACTTGTGGCTGCAACCTCTCCTTCCTATGCTGCTGCTGCTCCTAACACTTAGAATGAATCACATTCAGTGCTCAGTGCACACTCTCCCTGTCTCACTCAGCCTGGGGATGGCAGTAGCTGGAGGAAATCAAGGAGGTGCTGGGCCCTGCAGGCCACCCATTAATTTCAACACTTCAAGGCTCATGTTTTAAGCTAGGAAGAAGAGACATGCACGTTTACTCATGGCAACTCCAGTCCTCAAGTACCACCTGACAGTTGGGTTTTCAGGATATCTACACTAAATACACATGTGATTGCATGCAGTGGAAGCCATCCATACAAATGCATCTCATATATATTCAATGTGGATATCATGAAAACCTAACCAACTTGCAGCACTCAAAGGCAGGAGTTGCCTACCCCTGCTCTACACCATTCCTCAAGTTTCACTAGATCCCTTCTCACGTTTTCCACATCTTCCTGGGCATCTATCCTGTTGCAGATTTTGGTGCACTAACCCTGTCACAAATATTTGCTTACGAACATGTTGAACAAAACTGGACTGAGAACAGATCCCTGTGGCACATCACTGGTAACCCCTCTTTCCTTGGAGTGAATTCTGTTTATCACTATACCTTTTGTTGCCTCCCATTTAACCAATTTCTATCAATCACTTTAGGGCCCATACAACAGGCCGAGACAAAGTTGTGCAGAAAACGGGAGCTCAGTATTGAGCACCCGCTTTCCTAAAGCTCGCCCAGCCACCTCTCCTGGGCATGTGAATCAATATTTAAATGAGGGGATCACACTAAAAGGAGGCACTAGGGACCAGTGCATGCCCCTAGTGCCTCCTTGGGCCAGGACAGGTGGCTATCAGCGGGTTAGGAAAACGGATGCTCAATTTTATGAGCTTCCTCTTTTCCTAACCTGACCACCAGCACTTAATTTTTTTTAACCTTTTTTATTTATTTTTTTAACCTATTGGTTCCTCCGACTTAATATCTCCACGATATTAGGTCAGAGAATGTACAGAAAAGCAGTATTTTCTGCTTTTCTGTACACTTTTTTGGGCCACTCAGAAATTAATGCCTGCTCTGGGCTGGCGTTAATTTCTGAGCGTACAAATGTGCAGATCGAGTGCACTTTATTAGCGAATAGCCTCATCAACATGTATTTGCATGTGATGAGCGCTATTAGTTTCGGGGGGGGTGGATGTGCGTTTTGGACATACTAAACCCCTTATTGGTACAAGGGATCCTGGACGCGTGTCCAAAACATGTGTCCAAGTGTTAAACAGTGCGCTCAACTGAGCGTGCATTACTGTATCGGCCTGCAAGTGTTATGAATTTGCTAGGTAGTTAGCAATCTGTTGTGAATCTCTGTGAGAAGTAGCAATCTGTTATCTGTTAAGAAAGCTGGGCGTAGATGGGAGGAGCAATCTGAATGAATGGCTCCTAAAAAGGAAGAGTCCACTATCTTGTAGTGTCCCCGATTCTGTTATATTCCGCTATGCTGGTAGTTCGCAATCTGTTATGAATGAGATAGTAGTGGTGAATCCCTGGGCTGGTGGCAGATGACCACACCCCCGGGAGGATATCCCGAGAGGGACCATCGGCTAGGCTTGAGTATGGAGACAGACACACATTAGTTCTTTTATTAAACAGGTTTTGGAAACCACCAGAGGTGGCAGTAGTGAGCTGATATGCCCGGCAGGGCTGAAGTCCCTCAGGTACTGGAACAATGATCCCAGGATGGCTGAGCTGTTGAGAAACTGTAGAAAGTGAATAGGTAGAGTAGACAAGGTTCATGAACAGAACTAGATGACAAAACTCACATAAGGTCTCAAGGAAGCTCAGGAGCTGGAAAGGTTTAGGCCCACAAGGAGCGAGTACCTGGTTCCAGGGAAAGCTCTGAGAGAGCGATAGTAACTCACAATTGTTTGTAGCAGCGATAGCTTCCAGGCAGTAGAGAATCTTCAGAGTGTTCAGGAACATGGGCCCTCGAGGAGCGAGTACCGGTTCCTATCTGTAATCTGAAAGTAAAGAAAAGAGAGTGAGGCCCCTGAGGAACGGGTACCTCTGGTAAGTCCGAGGAGGCAGAGTAGCTTGGGAGAAAAGTCGAAGCAATCTCCTTGCTAACTCAAGGGCTGATACAGTAAAGTCCGCGGGAGAGGTGCACGCACAGGCCACTCTCCTGTGTGCGCGATTCACTATGCAAATTAGGCCCTGCGGTAAAAACAGGCAAAAGGAGGCACTAGGGACACTAGAGCATCCCTAGCGTCTCCTTTTGGACTGGAGCGGCAGCTGTCAGCGGGTTTGGCAGCAGACGCTCAATTTTGCCGGCATTGGTTCTCGAGCCCGCTGACAGCCACCGCTCCGGGTTCGGAAACCGGACGTCAGCAAAATTGAGCATCCGGTTTTCGACCAGCAGGCCGGCTTCAAATTTATTTATTTATTTATTTTTACACACTTTTGGTAACTTTCCGTATCGTCATGATATTAAGTTGGAGGGTGCACAGAAAAGCAGTGTTTTTACTGCTTTTCTGTGCACTTTCCCGGTGCCCGAAGAAATTAGCGCCTACCCAAAGGTAGGCGCTAATTTCTGAAAGTAAAATGTGCGGCTTGGCTGCACATTTTATTTTCTGAATCACGCAGGAATACCTAATAGAGCCATCAACATGCATTTGCATGTTGCAGGCGCTATAAGGTTCAGGGGGTTGGGCGCGCGTTTTCGGCCCCTTACTGAATAATGAGTAATGCTAGCGCGTCGAAAACGCGCGTCCAATAGAGGGTTAACAGTGCGCTCCAGAGCGCACTGTACTGTATCGGTCCGACAGTTAGATAGTGAATTAGAGACCTTTAAATATTGGAAGCGGATGATGTCATCTCAGAGGGACGCCCCTGAGGTTCGCGCCCTTGCTGGTACTTCAGAGTGCACGCGCGCCCTAGGTCATCAGGCAACATGGTGGATCTGCAACGTCGAGCCGGTCCGGAGACGCCGGATGGAGACGGCCTGAAGACGCCACGGTGGCCAGCCATCCATCAGACCCAGAGGGAGTCACCATAGAGGTAAAGAGGGCGGAGTGAGGGCGTCGAGCAGCGATGGACGCAACAGCAAGAGCACTCAGTTTGTTTTTAGGTTATTTATAAAGAATTGTATTAAAGGCCATGCTGAAATCCAAGTAGATTACATCAAGTAGTTAGTAAAATGCTAGAGGTACAGCTTGAAGAATACAGAACAAAACCAAGAATAAAATGCAACAGGCTGGCTAGATGGGCCGCATAATGCATGCCTGTGGTCATGTTCTCCGTTTCTTAGGTTTGCTTTAAAGAACATTTAAGACATGAGATCTACATAGCAAAGAGCTCAGCTATGAAAGCTAGAAAAAAAAAAAAGACACTTTGTTGGGGACACTCCGAAATAGAAATTCTAGAAACACAAGTTCAAAGTATTTGAGCATTTACCTATCAAACATGATCACAGACTCACAGGAAACCGCATCTGAAGGGAAGTTATTTTGGAGACAAAAGCAGATTATTACAAGGAGCCTCCTGGCAGAAACTGCTCAAAGATTGGAAAAAAAACCAAAAAACAAAAAAGCCCACCAATAAAGTTACAGGGGAGACATTAAGAGACAAAAGACATCTTAGAAAATGAAGGTCTGGAGAATCCAAGATGGCGCCAGCCAACTAATAGCCGTGCCTGACCGTTAGCAATACATATGACAGCTAAGGAAAAGAGCAACATGAGCTATTAACATGCATTAATGCTTTGACCCCGAAGAAGATCTGTTTCAAAACATGGCCCATGTCAGGTGGAATCTGATGCTTCAAATTCTAGTTTTGCAAACAGTTGGTTTTCAACTTTTAAATGTAAGTTAAATAAAGAGTATGCAAGAAGGTGTGATTGCCTTTTTACCTTAAAAGACATGTTTGGTATCTCGCAAAAGAAATGATGCGATTAGTATATTGTTCTATAGGATGCAAGTTGATATAAGCATGAAACATTTTATTGCAAGTTTTGGTTTTAATTACAATGAAAAAAGTAAAAAACACAGTGATTTGGACTGTATATACATGTAGAGTATTACAGTTATTCATGGTACCACTTTTTCCACTAGTAGCTGTTGGTGACCATTTTTATGAGGGGGAAAAAATAAAACTTGTGTTATCAAAAATTATTCTTTCTGCTGTGAGTTGGCCTATTTCAGAGTGATCCTGATTCTATAGAGTGATACTTCTCTCTTTGGGTCAGACTTGCAATGAAAAGTGTAAAACCCTGATACGTTTCAAGGTCATACCAACAACTTGGAACCAGCAGATCAGCAACAGATGCTGTAAGTGCCCCAGCAATGGAGCAAACACCCAGGTCAATTTGGCGATCCATTCCAAACTGAAGGCTCTTAAAAATCAACCCAAAAACCTGTATTTAAGGCTCTTAAATGTCTCTCTCCTTTGTCTGTGGTGGATAAGCTAAACACAAATATTTGACAGAGACCTTAAAAATAAGAGGCTATCACCTCCATTACTAGAGGTTACAATCTGCCCTGTAAAAGAAGCATATGCGGGTGGGAGGCGAGGGAAGATATAAGAGGGACAACTTTCCCTCCATAGCTGGAAGACCTACATAACTAGCAGTAAGCAGGACTACCCTGCTGGCATTGGTTGCAGTTTGAGAGCCAGGCAGGAGATTTTCTTTTCCAAAGAAGAAAAGTGTCTTGACAAAAGAAGAGACTTTTCCTGATTTATCTATATTGATAGTGCAAAAGGGAAAAATGTTGCCGATGCACTGGAAAATTTTAAATCTTGGCGATGAATGCTCTTAAATTTCTTTAAGAAAAGGTTTAACTAAATATTCTAATAACTAACATAGGGCCTGATTTTAAGAAGCATTTACTCAAGTAAATGGGCTTTTGAAAATTGCTACAATATATGCCATTGAATTGGTCATAGGATTTACTCACGTAAGTGCACTTTACTTGAATAAATGGTTTTTGAAAATTGCTATAATAGTATGTTACATACACACGCCCAACTCCTTTGAAAATTACCACCATACTGTTTACTCCTCTGTTTTGGTGCTCTTTACTGTGCTTCTGTTCTGGAAGATGTCCTCTTTACCACACTCTAGGGGTGGTGCTCATTGGGGAGTAAATATTCCTAACACACAGGCCGATACAGTAAGGTGCGGTAGAAAGAGGTGCGTTAGTGCCGGGCGCACCTGCGTTTGCCGCACGCAGTCTGGATCACCTACCGCTCGATACTGTATTTAAATGGCATGCAAATGCAAGCCGTGTCCAACACGCGTCCATGAAGCGCAATCCATTTTACTGTATAGGCGCTATACAGTGCCTATGCAGTATCCTGGGTGCGCTGGTACCTATCATTTCAAATGTCATTTGAAATGACAGGTACCAGGAAGTGGATCCCAACTTTAAGCAAAAGAAAACCAAAAAACCTAAAATCCAACGCACCGGGAAAGCCATTCTTCAAATCGCGACTAATCCCATCCCCCAGCCCCCGCTCACCTGCCCTGACTCCGTCCACGGGTGCCGGTCTCCGGGGCAGCCCCAGTCCTCTCTCCCATCCTCCCGGGGGCAGCCGGCGGCGAGAGCAAGAGCAGCCCGGGGCGGATCGCGAGGCGGCTTCCAGCAGCCCTCGCCGGCGATGGTGAATGGGTGCACGCCGTGACCTCTGACGTCCAGCCGGGCGCTCAGGTCACTGCGTGCGTACGTTCATGCACCTTCACTGCCATCAGCACACGCTGTGACCTTGGACGTCCAGCCGGGTGCTCAGGTCACGGCGTGCGTTCATGCACCCTCGCCGGCGGGGGCTGCTAGAAGCCGCCTCGCGATCCGCCCCAGGCTGCTCTCGCTGCCGGCTGCCCCCGGAAGGATGGGAGAGAGGACTGGGGCTGCCCCGGAGCCCGGCACCCATGGACGCGGCCAGGGCAGGTGAACGGGGGCTGGGGGATGGGATTAGTCGCGATCTGAACAGTGGCTTTCCCGGCGCGTTGGATTTTAGGTTGGGCAGGCAAGAGTTTAGGTTATGCTTGGAAACAACAGGTCCTTCCTTCCTGCTCCGGAGCTGTCAGCGCGCCCGCACGGGAGACCGGCACCATGGATGCGTCCAGGGCAGGTGAGCGGGGGCTGGGGGAAAGTTTGCCCGTGAAATTTTGTCTCTGACCTGACGCTCCACACTAACGCAGGGGTAGGTGCTAAATTAGCAGGTTAAACATGCGACAAAACTGCAGGTTAAAAAAGCGATAATCGGGGCGCACGTTACTGTATGGGAGGGAATAGCTAATCCGATCATTTACATCTCATATACATGCCGCAGGCGGAAAGGGTTTCCCGTTGATTTAAAGAAGCGGAAAGGATGGGTTAAAAGGGATAGTGAATCGCGGGTTGGACTAACGTGGCCAAATTGTGAGTAGAAAGCGGGTTAGAAGCAGGGTAACCGCGGCTGCACTTTACTGTATCGGCCTGACAGTAAGGAGACTCTTCCTTTCTAACTGAGGGTAGACCACCTCTTCTTGTAAAAGGTTGAGTTAAGTTCCACTTGGTTTCTCCTGCTGCTCAATGGATTTTTATCCCCAATGTTTTGAGGTGTGCATTTGACTTACATGTTCCCTGGAACAGAGTCTGAAGCTGTATTTTTGTGTCTTCCTCATTGCAATTCATAGAATTGAGGCTTCATGCTAGTCAAGGCCATTGCTGAGAAGCCTAGTAGCTCAGATTGAACCATGCATGGATCTGTACTCAGAGGCCTGCATGAGTTGCCTTTACAACAGGATTGACATGGACTTTATATATTTATCCAGCTTTTCAAATCATAAAGGACCTGTCCAGGGAAATAGAAAAAATGAGATCATTTCTCACTTTTTAGTTCAGTTAAGTAACCTAAAAGCTGACTTACAGAAACAGAACACAGTGAAGTAAAATTGTGGGTCCCTAATACTGTTCTTTTTTTAAATTAAAGATTTGTGTGGGTGTTTTGTAGTAATAATGCGCTATGTGCGACACAGCTGGAATGAAGACAGTTCTAACACGCCCAAGCTGTAGCCTTTAACTGAGCAGCGCGAGAACTGCATTAGAAAAATCGTTCAGGAACAGTGCAAAAAGAAATCTGTTCCAGGAAACATGTAAAAACAGAGCAGATAATTGAGCTCTGCATGTACATACCTCATGTCCTATTACTGTAACATTTCCTCTTCTTGGCATAGGCTTTTTATTTGCTGAATTTGTTTTACTGCAAGTACAGCACTATAAAGTAAAACAATCACTAGTCAAAGCTTCTCTCTACCACAGGAACAGGATAATTGTGATCCGTTTATCTTGTTGCTGGATTTCTAATATACAAAAGGCAAAATACACTTGCTTTAAAAAACAAAGGAGAAAAGAATAATTTTGCATCTGGTAAGGTGTACAAACAGATTGCACCTGAGTTTCACCTTCCAGTCTATTCCATTACTGCCTTTATTAATCAGAAACACAACTTTATAACTGTGGGAGACAATGAGATCTTTGTAGGCTGTAGGGATTAAAAAGCTATAGCCAGCCTGTTAAGTCTTGTCTGCACCAAAATGGGAGAAGGAAGAGTAACAAAGCAATAGCCAATGGTTAAAACACACTGACAGGCCGATGCAATACCGTGCACTGCGGCCAGTACACGGCTTAACACGGGATTCAACATGCGCCAATGCAATGCGGGGATTAGCGCATCAAAAATGTGCATCCAATTGAGCATGTAGCTAATAGCGCTCATCACATGTAAATTCCATGTAGATGAGGCTATTAGCTAATCCCCGCGATTCAAAACATTTCCCGTACAGTCAATATAGCCATTGCAACACAGAAAATTTCACGCCAGCCCAGGCTGGTGGAAAGTGTATGCCACGCTCAAGGGCTCACTGGAAAAAGAAAAAATTCCTGCTATCTGTGATTCCTCCACTTAGAATCATTGCAAAAAAAAAAAAAAAGTCTTGGAAAAAAAAATTTCTGTGTGCCCAATATAGACACACAAGATAGATGGTCCAAGCCACGTATTGAGCATCCCATTTTCCAGCCCGCACTGACAGCCACCTCTCTCCTGTGTGCCCGAAGCAGAGTAGGCACTAGGAATGCAAACTTTTCCTTAGTACATCCTTTTTAGCGCGACCCCTCATTTAAAAAATGCCTCCCACGTCCAGGAGAGGTGGCTGGGTGCACATTAGAAGAGTGGTTGCTCAATCTTGAGTGCCTATTTTACACAAGTTGATAGTGCATCGGCCTGCGAGTCTGCTGATGAGAGAGTTTACCAGCACCTGTTTTGACAGTGAAAAAAAAAAATACCTGAGCCTTTCCTAAAACATTAAGATATTTGATTTAGATTCCTTCACTATATATAGTTTCTGGACACGTCAAATATTTTTATTGCAGGAATTTGTACTGCCATGATCACCTTATGATTTTAATGTAATTAGCCTTCGGTCTATTGGGATCATAAAAAAAAAATGCAGATAAAATTAGGGTTTTACCATATATTTTACGTGATTTTCTTTAAAAAAAAAAAGGTCTGTAAACTGGATTCATTAAAACATTTTATACCAAGGACTAATTTATTAATTTTAAAGCATAACATTTCCAATAAGTTTATCTTTTCAAAAACTGACATTTAAAAGTCTTGCAATCTCCACTTAATATCTAATTTGATAAACAACCTGTGCCTTCAAATGGTATTTAACAGATCCAACTCCCAGCAATTGTGCACGTAATTAGCAGAGTCTTAATTAGGCCATGTTCTGTTACTCCAAAAGAAAAGCTTAATAGCAGAAGCGTACAAAATATTTAATCACTTGTTTCAGGCAAATTGGGAACAAAGTGAACAAAAGCATTTAGGGTTAACAATTAGGACAGTGCTGCTGTTCTTTTTCTGTCTAATCTCACCTCTGTCAGTCTTACACTATTGCCCCAGTCACTCCCTTCTTCTCTTGATGCAGTATACCTGTCTGGGCGTCCTTAGTATTTTGCCTCCCCCCAAAATCCAGGGTAGTGATATTTCTCCAAGTGGATAATTCATTAGTGATGTAACCATTCAAAAAGATTAGACACACATTATGCCCATCTGTGCAGATAATATGTCCCCGTTACAACCCAAAGCCTATCCTCCTATCACGAGGATCATAGGAGGATGGGTGAACAAAGCCCCAAGGTAAGTAAAACAAACTCCTGTACAGAAATGGGAAAAGATAATCATCTGGAAAGCTACGTACACTAATGCTCACAGTATGGGAAATAAAAGTCCCAGATCTAGAGGAGGGTGTGGTTCAGTATTGGAGGGACCTAGACGACTGGAAAACTTAAAAATGGGAGAGTACCTCAAGGAGCTGTGAGCTGGATGGGAAAATCTAGGAGAAGCAAAAGAGCAGCGGACAAAACTAAAAGGAACTTTTATAAGGGCAATTAACCTTAGTGCTAGGAAAGTAAATAAAGAAAAGTAGAAAGAGGCTACAATGATTTTCTAAAGAAGAATCTGTAAAGAAAGGGAAAAAAATGGTTAGCATTCATAAACAAGAGATCACAGAAAAAGGAAGACACACTTTTCCAAATATTGTCGTCTAACAGATTGTAAGCTCTCTGGGGATAGGGAAGCACCTACAGTACCTGAATGCAATCTGCTCTGAAGTGCCAAAAAGCAGAATATAAATAGTGGCAACAAAAGCTAGAAAAAGCAATCAGGAATGTAAAGATGCAAGAGGAAGAAAAATAGCAAATAAAAAAAAACAAAAACTTGTCCCCCATTTTATTGCAAGATGTTAGTAGAAGGAAGTGCAAAAGTGCAAGAGAGGAATATCTACAGACCGACAAGGAAAAAGGGAAATTACTTAAATATTTCTGTTTGATGTGCACTGTGGAAGGGTCAGAGAGCAAACACAAATAGGACTGGAAGCGAAGTAAACAAAGTTTCAGAAGAGTGTATCATGAAGAGCTAGCTAAACTTCAAGTAGATAAATCAATGGGACCGGATGAAATACAGCTGAGGGTATTAAAACAACTTGGAGAAGTCGTGGCAGCAATGCTGGCTGATCTTTTCAATGTCTCTTTAGAGTCAGGTGCAGATCCGATAGAATGGAGACAGTCAGAAGTGGTCCCTCTTCAAGAAAGTGAAGTCAGGAGGAGGATGGGAACCACAATCTCTGTGGTGATTAAATTAATGCAATTACTGCTAAAACCGAGAATTGCAAATTTTCTGGACTCCAGTGGATCGCAAAATTCAGAGCATCATTGTTTTTACCAGAGATAGGTCTTCTCAAATGAATCTGATCAATTTCTTTAATTGGGTGATCAGAGAGTTGTGATCAGAGGAGAGCACTAAATGTAATGCACTTGGATTTCAGTAAGGCTTTTGACATTGCTCCTCATAAGAGACTTATTAAAAAAAAAAAAAAAAAATTGAACAGCCTAAGCATGGGCCCTAAATTGATTGGTTTAGAAACTGAGTTGAATAGAAGGCAACAAAGATAGGTACAAGGAGTTCACACCTTGAGAAGAGGAGCACTACTAGCGAGCCGACGCAGCAATCTGTCCTTTTCAACATTTTCGTATGCGACACTGCAAATTAATTGTTGGGAAAAGTTTGTCTTTTTATGCACGATACAAAAATCTGCAACAGGGTAGACAGCCAGGAAGGCGTGGAAGACATGAGGAGGGATCCAACTAAGCTCAAGGAGCAGCAAGTTTTCTTACCGTTAACGGCGATTCGCACAGAGAGCAGAATGAATTAGCCATGCTTTCTGGGTGACGTCATCCCACGGCACTGGCAGAACCTTCTCTCCAAGCTACAGAGCTTTGCTCTCCTGAGCATGCGTGGCCATTCCTGCACATCTGAGGGAGTGTCCTCAGTTCATATTAAAGCGAGCAGAATGTGTGAATGTTAGAATAGCTGTCCAGAGAGGATGGTGGGTACACAAGGCTAATTCATCCTATGGAAAACACCATTTACGGTAAAACAAACTTACTCTTTTCCATTGGTAAGCAGGCTGAATTAGCCATGCTTTTTGGGAGTCCCAAGCCAAGGGTTGCTTGAAGTTTTTCCTGTGCTGCACTTTACCATTTTCTTCTGGTTTTTTGGGGTTTTGTTTTTTTTGCAATCCAGACTCCTTGTGGACAGCCCTTAACTATCTGCCACATGTTTTAAGATTGCTGTACTCACCGAGCTGCCAGAGGCTGATAGCAGCTGTCTAGACCAGTGGTTCTCAACCTTTTTTTGGCCGGGACACACCTGACAGATGGTGCTCACATGCGTGACACACTGAACACATGACCATCATAGGGCTAAATGTAAAAGTACAGTTTGCATCCACAGGAACCCCCTCAACCCCCAGCAATGAGTGCAGAGCAGATCTAGGGCATTATCCTGTACATCTCACCATACAAAAAAAAAAAAAGATTCTGGTTCTGATGACATCTCAGTAAAAGCAAAACAAATTCCCTTTACTACCAGGCACAATAGCCTTCCTTATGAAAAGATAGTAAATTACCACTAATGCATATCCTATTCAGAAAACACAACAAATAAGATTGATACAAATGCCTACATGCTAGTTAAATACCTCACCTCTGTCACACACCCAGAACTGACCCTTCACCAAGTACAGAAAAACCACAAATTATAAATATGGAGACAGAAGCTGGAATGTAAAACCAAAAAAGCCACTCTGCATGCAGTGCAAACCTGGAGAAATGGAAACAGAAATATAGCACCTAACAGACTCTCAGGATTTGCAATAATGCACACAAACTAACTCGCACAAAGCTACACCTGTACTCAAACAGCAACAACCCTAAGAAATAAAACTATTAAACCAGGCCCTAAACACTAATAGATTTCTTATTGGGAAAACAGAATAAGCTAAGCTGCTATAGAGCTCCACACAGAAATAATTGTAAAGCTATACTAAAAATGTTACAAAACAGCTGCTGAACAGAATAATATCCAACAATTAAAAACTCATAAAAATTATTAAAACATGTCCAAATATCAATAAATATTTCAAAACAGCAGACATCTCATAATACCCAATAATTGAAATGGCAGTCAATCAAGAAAAATAAATTTAAAAAGCCACCTTTACTTATCCTCTCCAGCAATTCTCCTACTCCTTTCCCTTGCAGGCCAATAGCACTCACCAGAAGCAGCAAGGGCTGTTGAAGCTCCGTCCTCACAGTCCTCTTCCTTAGCGCCCACAACCAGTCACTCTCAAACACACACCCCCAATTAGATCCCACGACCAGTCTCGGTCTCTCACATCAGTCATCTTCCTGACCAATCTCTCAATCACACGCTCTTGCACCCATTCACACCAGCTCTCACACCCAGGCACCCATTCACACCCACACACACACCAGCTCACCAAAAACATTTTCTTCCTTCACTGCAGGGATAGGCTCCAGTTCCGCCGTGGCTTTACTCCAGGCCTTCTTTTTCGCCATCAGGCAAATGGGCTCCCATGGTGGCCTCGGTCAGGGTCGGGTTTCCTCTTCACCGCCACAGGCTGTGGCGGTCTTGCTTGGTCGAGGTCGGGGTTCCTCTTCACTGCCACGGGCTATGGCGGCCTTGCTTGGTCAAGGTCGGGGTTCCTCTTTGCCGCCACGGGCTGTGGCGGCCTTGCTTGGTTGAGGTCAGGATTCCTCTTCGCCGCCACAGGAATAGGCTCTCGTGGCAGCCTTGCTTCGGAGTTCAACACTTCTATTCTTCCCACCCCATCCCCGGGTTTTCTGATGCCTGCCTCACCGGCCAATCAGAGTCTTCCTCCCTTTTTCCTACTCCCACTGGCAGGTAGAAGGGAGGAGGCTTCCCATTGGGCAGTAGGCTTAGGAAGAAAGGAGGCTTCCAATTGGCCCATGGGGGCTGGAAAAAGGGAGAAGGAAAGTACAATGGGGCAGTGGGAAACCGGGAGACGCAACACACTGGTGTGTCGCGACACACCGGTTGAAAAGCGCTGGTCTAGACAACAGTGGACTGTAAAGATATGAACAGATAACCACGTTGTAGCTTTACAAATGTCTTCAATCGGTACTTTATGGAGGTGAGCAATAGAAGAGGCTGTTACTCGCACTTGATGTACCTTTATAGGACCTGATAGTAGAAAAAAATTAACATTGTAACAGAATTGAATACAATGTGCAATCCAGTTGGATAAGGTTCTGTAACCACTGTTCCCAAGGAGTTAAGATTAAGAGTCAAATAGTTGAGACATTTGTGTTGTTGGATCCTGCACTTATAGAAAGCCAAGGCTCGTTTGCAGACTGTGTGCAAGGTTTTCTACCTTTCATACTTGTAAGGCTTAGGAAAAGATGTAGGAAAAGAAATAGACTGGTTTAGGTGAAAGACAGACTATTTTTGGCAGGAATTTTGAATGGGTACAAAGAACTATTTTATCACGGAAAAACTGTAAATATGGCGAGGAATGTACCAATGCTTGAAGCTCACTTATTTTTCTGATTGGCTAAGAATAGCACCTTATAGGTCAAGTGTTTTAATACTAACTTCACAGATTCAAATGGAGGAGACATCAGTTTGGATAAGACCACATTAATGTCCCAAGGAACCGCAGGTTAACGAATGGATGGCCGAAGTTTCAGGAGGCCTTTAATAAAGCACGAGATGAGTCGATGTTTTGAAATGAATAGTTCTTCCATTCCATTGTGATATGCCACAACAGCACTTAGGCGCACTATGATGGATGAAGCAGGCAAGCCCTGACTGAGATAGCATATGAAGATAAATTAAAAGGTTCACACACAAGAGTTGTTGGTGTTAGAAATGCACCAAATGGAGTAGTGACACCATTTGAATGAGTAATTTCTATGCGTGGTAAGTTTCCTGGTAGAAATGAGAACTTCCTGAATTGATTCAGGTAGATTGAACTTTGTTAAAATTTTCCATTCCATATCTATGCCATCAGGTTTAGGGAGGAATGGAGTGGGTAGAGAAGAGGTCCTTCTTCCTGTGTCAGATATGGGACTCTGAGGGTTACTGGAGGTTGAACTGAAAGTTGTTCGGAGATATGCGTATGAATGTTCTCTTAGACATGCTGGCTCAATTAGAATAATTCATGTTTTGACCTGAATGCATTTCTGCACTGTGTGCATGATCAGTGGAACTGGGGGATAGGCACAGACTAGACCCCTGGAATGCATACTGAGCACGTCCTGTTTGGACATGGATGAAGGGAACAGAATGTGGTTACTTTTTTTGTTATGTTCCAAAGCAAGCAAGTCCATCCACGGAAGGCCCCAATGATTAAACAAGTTGTCTGCCACATTTTGATTTAGGGACCACTTGTGCAGATGAAAAATTCTGCCAAGTCTGTCTGCTTCCGTATTTGCTATTCCTGATAGGCTGCTTGAATGGAAAGAATGTGTGTCCATTCCCAGATGTTCACTGCTTCCCTGGCAAGCTCCCCATGTTCTACATAAACAAGGAACCTGAACCTCCTTGTTTATGTAGAACATAGCTACTTGATTGTCCGTGTTTGGAAGAATGTGACAAAGTGTGAAGGACATTCTTTATCGCTATATCTGCTAGGAAATTTCTTCTTGAGGCTATAGACCTTGGGACTTACATTGAAATAAGTTGGCTCCCATCCACAATTTGAAGCATCCATTGTAAGAATTAGTTGATGTGGTGATTGATGAAGGGGAGCTCACTTTAAAACATTTGGCTTTAGCCATCAATTCATATCTACCCTCATTGAATGGGTAATGGTTATTCCAGGTAGACATGTGTTGACGGTATTGTGCACATTGGCTTTTCCAGCCCCATTATATCACACATATGGAGACAAGTTTGCAGGACCATGTGAATTGCTGTGGCCATGAGGCCAAGCAATACTAGTTCATAATGTATTGTCGAAGAAGACCTCTGACGAATCTGAAGACAAAGAGAACACAATCGTTGAGCTCGATCGTTGGGTAGGAAGGTCTGACTGGATAGTGTTTATCCTCACTCCGATGAACTGGGGAATTTGGATTGGTTGCAATATGGATTTCTTGTAATTTATTAGAAATTATAATTTCTCAAGAATTTGGATGGTATCTTTGAGATTGTTTTGTAAGCTGCTTGAGTTCAGAGTTACTATTAGTCAATCGTCTACATAGGGGAATAGTATTCCCTTCTTTCACAGGTGAACCACAGCCACCGCTAGGTATTTCATGAAGATTCTCAGAGCAGAAGAGAGTCTAAACAGAAGTACCTTGTATTGGTAGTGATCCGACCCTATCTTGAAACAAAGATAGAGTTAACAGGAACAGTGGATTGGAATATGAGTTTAAGCATCCTTGGATCGAGGGAACACAGCCAATCTATGAGAGAACTGATTTTACAGATATTAATTTGAATTTCTCTCTGTAGAGGTGTTTGTTGGGAGACCCAAGGTCCAAAGTCAGAAGGAGGGCCTCAGGTTTTCTTTGGGATGAGAAAATATTGGGAACAGTAACCTTTGTTGTAGTGGTGGTATCTTCTGAATCGCATCTTGTGCTAGTAGCTTCTGTGCCTCTGTTTATGAAAGCTAACTGGGATGGGTCACAAAGGGGTGCTACTAGATTGTGAACAGATGGGTACTGTTTCAAATTTAAAATCGGTAACCACTGCATATTATGTTCAGCACCCATTTGTCCGATGTTATATTAGCCCATGCTGAGTAAAACTGCATTATTCTGCCCCTAACCCGAATAAGAAGCTATGGCTGATTGGGACTCAAAAACCCTGCTGAGTTTTTAGGGGTTGCTATTGCTGTTTTTGTGACCTTCACTCCCTTTGGCAACCCCTCTACTGTCTGCTGGGACTACTGCCTGGGTGGCTGGTAGGAAGTCTGGTGCTAGGTTGTATACTGTCTAAATTTTCTCTAGCAATATGGACGTATATATTATAAAAAAAAATATCTTCCTTGTGTGCTCAGTTGTTCCTAGTTCATGGTCAGAGATTGAACCACCACGTTTGGTTCTTTGAACTGTGTGACTATTTCCCTTAGTTTATCATTAAGGTACAGAAGGTCTGCTAGTTTCTCGGGCACATCCTCTCTAATGGCTTTAGCACAAAGCCAGGCAATTTTGCGCGCTGCAATTGAAGCTGCAGAAGTGTGGGTTGTGGTTTCAAAGGCTTCATATGTAGATTATAGGAGGTATCTGAGGCTCTCTTCCAGATCGTGCAGTGGTTGGTGTGTTGCCTCTTCTGCAGCACTGGATTTCACCAATGGCTTCAGTTTTTTGAACACATTCAAACAAACAGTGGGTCATGTAGAATTGGTGGTTTTGAATTTTCGATGTTAACATCATGCTCTGGAAATCTTTGCTACCAAAGTAGTCAAGAACCTTATGGTCTTTCCCTAGGGGCATATCTGAATGGGGCTTTTTTTTTTTTGCTTTTTTCATTGCCGATTCCACCACCACTGAGGTATGAGGTAACTGTACTATTCCATAGTGTGGAGATTTCTTCAGGCGAAACTTGAAATAGACTTTCCGAGCTACAGGCAGGCCTAAAAAAGGGGACTCCCATGTTTTTGCTAGAACCATATATAGCACTGTGTGGTATGGTAGTGCTATAGGTTCTTCTAGAATATCCAGAATCTTCAAGATACCAAGGACTTCTGATCTTGGATCTGGTATGTTCTGGATCTCTACCTTCTGAGCTGTTCCAAATTTTTCTACGTATTTGTAATAGAGCCACCAGAGGATTTAACCTATCAGATAGAGAAGCATTAGAACTGCTCGGCAAGTTAGCTGGAAAGAAATCTGGCTGATCTTACTGTGGACTGATCTCTGCCAGACAAGGGAAACTAATAATGTCTTCTACTGGCAGAGACATGGGTCTCTCCAAGAGAGATGTGGTTGTTGGAGAGGAGGGATGGGAGAATAATCCTGCTGGAAAAATCCTGGTTTCTGTGTAGGGTGTATGTAAAAGAAAAAAAAAATTTCAGTAGGGAGATTATTTGCTCCACTGCTTATGAAGATCTAATCTGCTGGTGATAAGGGGGGGGGGGGGGGAATGTGCACTGGTTGTCTATGCTTCTGGTTAGGAGACTGAAGAGAAAACTATGTGGTTTGTTGCCACTTTGAAGGCAGTACAGCATTCATCAAGAGACAATTTTGGAGGTCTGCGAAGAGAAGGTTCAGGTCGAACATTTTTGTGTCTTGAGTAAATATTTTTTTGTTCCTATTTTTTGCTGGTACTATTTAAGCCTTATTAGAGGTCTTTTTGAGCAGTTTATGATAGTGATTAATTGGTTTGTCACTCTTGAGTAAAGGCAGCATAGAAGAGATCTGACAAAGAAATTTAAACATCTCCAGGGTTTCCATGTACAGAAGGTGAGCCTCTTTCAAAGGAGAGGAGGCTCTAGTATGAGGAATCATGGGGTAAGGTGTAAGGGGATAGATTCAGGAGTAATTAAGGGAATATTGCTTTACTGAGAGCTTAATGAATGCATGGAAAAGCCTCCTTGTGGAAGTGGTGGAGACAAAGGACATTATCCAAATTAAAAAAAGGGATCTCTGAAGTGGTAGGGATTGTAGACCACATGATCTTTCTGCTGTCACATTTCTGTTCTAGCATTTAGTGGAACTCAATTCAACCATTATTTTTCTATTAAATTGCACTGTTCTAGTCACCTGGAAACCACAAAGCTTCCCTTCAGTACATGGTCTAATATTAGCCCCTCCTTTATGATTATTTAGGTTGTAAATCGCTAAGGACATGCATTCGTGAGAAAGCAATTTATAAATGTTAAGTAAATAAAAAATATGGAGACCAACAATCAGTTGGCCACTTAGTGGACAAGTTATCCAGCTAAAGTTAGCTGAATAAATGTCCCACTAAATATCCCAATTAAAGTTATCGGACTAACCATTGACCGATAACTTTAAATGTAATTAGATATGCTTTTGACTATCACTGGCAATGTATAAAGTTATTCAGCTATGGTTAAGTCAAATAACTTTACACTAAACCAGGTATATTTAAAATAGCCCATTGTAAGCCTCCATTGCAGTAGCCTAGCAATGGCAGAAGCACCAGGCCAGATAGCGGTAGAAGGCTACCATGATCCAGGAGAATAACTGCTACAAAATAAAGGTACGGGGTGGAGGAGGCATACAAGGGAAGGGGTTAAGGTGGGCGGGGGGGGGGGGGGGAGAAGAGCCTGGAGATAGTGAGATGTGCACACAAAATAAAAGGGGAAGCGAGAGCAAGGGGTAGGGGACTCCAGGCCCAAAGAATTTGTCTTAAGCAGTGAAACGGGCCATTTTGGGGAGGTGGAAGTTTGACTTCATAGGGCCTTTGAAACTTGGGGGATAATGCGGGGGACATGTTTGGGCCTATAGGCCTGTGATTTATTTATTTTTAATCATTTATATTCTTTTGAATATAGCTAGTTAAGTGTAACATTATCTGGCCATACAAGGCAGGACAACTTTAGACCTGCTCTGCAGCAGGTCTAAAGATATCCGACTAAATCGGATATATGCAATACTCTAAGTTAGCCAGATACCGCAACTCGGATACCTCAATTTAACCAGATAAGTGGCTGAATATGTTTAAGAACATAACATAATATGAGAAAGACTCCAAACTTATTTCTGAACCAACGAAGGTCACAACAAATAATAAATTATACGTCAGTTTCTCTTGAAATTGCTTTTAATGGTGATAGTCAGTACCGAATTCAAACTTCATATAAGTGATTTAATGACTCTCATAACATCCCGCGGGCTCTTTTGGCATCTCTGCTCTTTATCAAGCCGCAATTGGGATCATCTTTAATCATAGGTCATAAATTCACTTATGTGCATTTTTTGTTGATTTTTCATTTAAATAAAATATTCTTTGAATAAATTAGTTCAAGAATACTTCCCTTTCGGGGATAAATGGAGCACAGTCCATGGAGGGCGCTACCCTTCCAAGAGAATCAGAGTGCAGTTCGACGTGCACGTTTCGCGTCCAGTTCTGCTTCAGGAACTCCTCTGTGTATTGTTTCCGCATTTGCAAGCCACAGTATCTTCGGTTATGCTTTAATTTCTAAAAGGACAAAATATTACAACCATTTCGCTTCTTTCATCTAGAATCAGTAGGCTTCTTGATTAGATATCTCAGGTTCCCCTTGAAATATAATGCATGCGCATATGAAGCAAAATCAGGGTGATTTGAATCAAGTCACCTTAGTGCAATTGTGATTAATCAGCTGAATCTAAATGACACGCATGCGCTTAAAAGCAGTCTTACAGAGCTGCCTCTTAGTAGGAGATACCTCCCGTATCGCGAAGATGCAATGTATACGTTCGTGATGTTGTAAGTATACTTTGAAGACCCAGTAAGGCAAGTGCAATCCCAAGCAAAATGGTTGTAATAACATTTTGTCCTTTTAGAAATTAAAGCGTAACCGAAGATACTGTGGCTTGCAAATGCGGAAACAATACACAGTCTGAGGAGTTCCTGAAGCAGCACTGGACGTGAAACATGTACGTCGAACTGCACTCTGATTCTCTTGGAAGGGTAGCGCCCTCCATGGACTGTGCTCTGTTTATCCCCGAAAGGGAAGTATTCTTGAACTAATTTATTCAAAGAATATTTTATTTAAATGAAAAAACAACAAAAAATGCACATAAGTGAATTTATGACCTATGATTAAAGATGATCCCAATTGCGGCTTGATAAAGAGCAGAGATGCCAAAAGAGCCCGCGGGATGTTATGAGAGTCATTAAATCACTTATATGAAGTTTGAATTCGGTACTATCACCATTAAAAGCAATTTCAAGAGAAACTGACATATAATTTATTATTTAAGAACATAACATGCCATACTGGCTCAGACCAAAGATCCAAATCCAGTATCCTGTTTCCAACAGAGGTCAAGCAAGGTCAAGTACCTGGCAGGTACCCAAGCTGTTTATCCCAAAAATAAGCAGTGGATTTCTGCAACTCTACCTTATTAATGGTCTTTTCCTCCAGGAGCTTGTACTAACTTTTTTTTTTTTTTTTTTTTTAATGCAGCTACACTAAGAGCTTTCACCAAATCCTGACAATGAATTCCGGAGCTTAATTATGCGTTGAGTAAACAAATATTCTCTCTTGCTAGTTTTAAATGTATAACCTAGTAACTTCATTGTGTGTCCCCTGGTCTTTGTAGTTTTTGAAAGAGTAAAAGACTGATTAACGTTTACTCATTCCATTCCACTCATTTTAAAGACCTCTATCGTATCTCCCCCTCAGCCGTCTTCTCCAAGTTGAAGAGTTCTAACCTCTATAGATTTTCTACATAGGGGAATCGTTCCATCCCTTTTATCATTTTGGTTGCCCTTCACTAATTCTGCTATATTTTTCTTGAGATGCGTTGACCAGAACTGCACACAATATTCAAGATGAGGTGACACCATGGAGCGATACAGAGACATGATATTCTGTTTTATTCTCCATTCTTTTCCTAATAATCCCTAGCATTCCATTTGCTTTCTTGGCTGCTACTGCACACTGAGTAGAATATTTCAATGTATTTTCAATGTGACACCTAGATCCTTTTCCTGAGTGGTAACTCCTTATGTGGAACCTTGCATCATGTAGCTATAATTTTGGTTACTCTTCCCTGAGTGCATCACTTTGCACTTGTCCACATTACATTTCATTTGCATGCTCTGACTCCCAGTTTTGCAATGTCCTCTTGCAATTTCTCACAATCCTCTTGTGATTTAACAACTTTGAATAATTTTGTGTCATCTGCAAATTTGATCACCTCACTTGCTATTCCCATTTCCAGGTAGTTTATAAATATATTATAAAGCGGTAGACCCAGAACAGATCCCTGACGCACTCCACTATTCAACTTTTAAACATTGGGAAAATTTACCACTTAGCCCTACTTTGTTTTCTATCTTTTAACCAGTTGGCAATCCACAATAAGACACTGCCCCCTATCCCATGACTTTTTAAATTTCCTATGTCATCTCATGAGGGACTTTGTCAAATGTTTTCTGGAAATCCAGATATACTATATCAACTGGCTCACTTTTTTCCATATGTTTATTTATGCCTTAAAAAAAAAAAGTAACAAATTTGTGAGGAAAGACTTCCCTTGGCTAAATCCATGTTGGCTTTGTCCCATTAAACTATGCTTATCTATATGTTCAACAATTTTGTTCTTTATGATAGAAACTATCATTTCGCCTGGCACAGACTCACTGGTCTGTAGTTTCCCAGATCATCCCTTGATCCAGTTTTAAAAATTGGTGTTACACTGGCAACCCTACAGTCTTCAGGGACCATAGATATTAATAGTTAAATTTCCAATAGCAGGTCCGCAATTTCATTTCTCAGTTCTTTCAATACTCTGGGATGTATACCTTCTGGTCCAGATAATTTGCTATTCTTTACTTTGTCAATTTGCCCTAGTACATCTTCCAGGTGAGATTTGTTTCAGTTCATCTGAATCATCAATTTGAATATCATTTCTGGCATGTATATCTCTCATATCTTCCTCAGTGAATACCGAAGCAAAGAATTAACTTAGTCATCCCTAAATGTTCCTTTTCCCGCTTGACCATCCAATGGTCTGACTCCCTCGCAGACTTTTTACCTCAAATGTACCAAAAAAGTTTTTATTATAAGTTTTTGCTTCAACGGCAAGCTTCTTTTCAAATTCTTTACCTTCTTATCAATGCTTTGCATCTGACTTGCCAGTGCTTATGCTATTATCATGTTTTCTTTATTCAGATCCCTGCCCCATTTCATGAAAGATGTTTTTAGATATTATAGTCTCACTCATCTCACCCTTCAACCATGCCAGTAGTAGTTTAGCCTTCCTTTCACCTTTTCAAATGCATGGAATACATTTGGGCTGGGCTTCCAAGATGGTATTTTTAAACATCCATGCCTGAGCTAAATTCTTAACCTTTCCAGTTGCTCCTTTCAGTTTTTTCTAACCATTTTTCTTATTTTACAAGTCACTTTCTGAAAGTTAAATGCCATCTTAGATTTCTTTTTAGTGCTCCCTCCAGTTAAGTCAAATTTGATAATGTGATCACTATGGCCAAATGGTGCCAACACTGTTACATCTTGCACCTTGTGTTCCACTAAGGACTAGGTCTAAAATAGTTTCCCCTCGTTGGTTCTTGTACCAGCTGCTCCATGAAACAGTCATTTATTTCATCTAAAAACTTTACTTCTCTAGAATGTCCTGATGTAAGAACATGCCATACTGGGTCAGACCAAGGGTCCATCAAGCCCAGCATCCTGTTTCCAACAGTGGCACGTACCCAAAAACAAAGTCTATTAAATCTGCTTTCTAGACCATGAAGGGACTTGAACCCTTAATCTTCTGATCTGAAGTCAGATTCCTTATCCATTAGGCCACACAGTCTAATATTCACCCAGTCAATACTGGGATAATTGAAATCACCATTATTACTATGCTGCTGATTTTATTAGCTTCCCTAATTTCTTTTAGCATTTCATTATCTGTTAGTTCATTCTGGCCAAGTGGACAGTAATACAATCCCACTATTTTATTCCCTTTTTCACTTGGAATTTGTATCCATAAAGATTCAACATAGCATTTTGCTTCCTGCAGAGCTTTTATCCTGTTTAACTCAATGCTTTCTTTAGCAAATAGTGCCACTTCTCCACCAATTTGATTGGTGGAGGAGTGTCACTATCATTTCAATATAATTTGTATCCTGGTTTCACAGTGTCCCATTGGTCATCCTCCTTCCACCAACGCTTGAGATGCCAATTATATCTACCTCTTCATCCAGCAATATCAACTAACTCTCCCATATTTTTTAGACTTCTAGCATTTGTATACAGACATTTCAAAGTATGATTTTTGTTTGTATTAACAACCTGCTCATCAGTTGATAGGACTGATTTGGAATCTTTTCACACTTTACTTAAAGGCACCTGGTCCACTTTGGCATTTATTGCAACCTCTCTACTGGGAGGCCCTATTTTCCTTGTCCTCTTAGTATTCTTCAAAGATACATCATTCTGAACCATGCACTTCTGAGCGACTGATTTCCCCCACCTAGTTTAAAAATTGCTCTATTTCCTTTTTAAAGGTTAGCCCTCAGCTTGGTTCCACTCTGGTTCTACTTTTGAGTTATCCATCTAAAATTATTTTGAATATTGACCTCATGGAATCAGATATTCTAGCTTCAGTAGCAATCAAGACACCAAATATTTCTCCAATTGTTCTTTGTATACTGAAAGTCTACAGATCACATCAGTGTGAGTGGTAGTGCCTCCTTATTGTTGATAAATTTTGTAAAATATATTATGTTGAAAATTGTACTTAAGTATATATAGTGTGACACTTTATACATGAAAACAGAAGAAGCAAATAAACCCTTTCAGTTATTCATAGATTTGTAAATGAAAAAAAAAAAAGCCTCATGCATTTTCTTCATCCTACAAAAATAAATAGTTAAGTAGACTAAAACATGTCAGACAGCTGTTTGCCATATGGGCTTCCCTTACTGGCTGAAAACATCTGGTGGCTGCTTAAACACAGGGGGGATCCTTCAGTATGAAGGAAACACAGGCTGGTGGAGGTAACTACTGAACAAACATCTTGTCCGGCACAGTAGTTGCTTGTTTGACATATGATCTATACAAGTGGTTCATCTAAAATCGCTCCTGCATGTAATTTTCTGGGAGTTAAAATATGATGACTGCATGGTGATCACTTAAGTTACCACTATTGTCCAAAACTGAACATTTTCCAGAAAAAGAGACAGATATTAACCTCATGTTTTTCAATTTCAGGTTACACAGGAACAGTCATTGTCGGTATAGGAGGACCATTTCATTCATCCAGTCTGCCCATTTGCACCTGCCTGTGTGGTCACAGGGTCTTACTCGATCTGTGTTGTTCTCCCTGGGCTTGGAAAAGCAAGCAAACCTTTTCTGTTTGCTCTGCTTCACTTCTATATAGCCACGTAAGGGCTCAGACAAAACTCCTACCTCTCACCCCAGCAGGCAATCAGAACATTACATAAATTGCCATACTAGGTCAGATCAAAGGTCCATCAAGCTCACCATTCTGTTTCCAACAGTGGCCAATCCAGGTTACAAATACCTCGCAAGTACCCAAACACTAAACAGATTCCATCCAATTGATGTAATAGCACTGGCTATTCCCTAAGTCAACCCACTTCTCCAAGAACTTATCCAAACCTTTTATAAACCCAGCTATACAAACTGCACTAACCACATCCTCTGGCAACAAATTCTAGAGTTTAACTGTGTGCTGAATGAAAAAGATTTTTCTCCAATTAGTTTTAAATGTGCTACTTGCTAACTTCATGGAGTGCCCCTAGTCCTATTACCCGAAATACAGGCCGATACAGTACAGTGCGCTCCGGCAGAGCGCACTGTTAACCCATGATTGGACATGCGTTTGAAGCGCTAGCTTTACCCCTTATTCAGTAAGGGGTAATAGCACGTCGAAAACGCGTGTCTAACCCCCCAGAACCTAATAGCGCCTGCAACATGCAAATGCATGTTGATGGCCCTATTTGGTATTCTCGCGCGATTCAGAAAGCAAAAATGTGCAGCCAAGCCAAGCTGCACATTTTATTTTCAGAAATTAGCGCCTACCCAAAGGTAGGCGTTAATTTCTCCGGGCACCAGGAAAGTGCACAGAAAAGCAGTTTTTATTGCTTTTCTGTGCACCCTCTGACTTAATATCATGGCGATATTAAGTCTGAGGTCCCGAAAGTTAAAAAGAAAAAAAAAGTTTAAAAAAAAAATTGAAATCTGTACACGGCTCGTGGGTTGAAAACCGGATGCTCAATTTTGCCGGCGTCCGGTTTCCGAACCTGTGACTGTCAGCGGGTTTGAGAACAGATGCCGGCAAAATTGAGCATCGGCTGTCAAACCCACCGACAGTCGCCACTCCTATCCAAAAAGAGGCACTAGGGACGCGCTAGTGTCCCTAGAGCTTCTTTTTGCCACGGGCCCTCATTTGAATACAGAATCGCACGCACAACACGACTTTTACTTTATCGGCCCGATAGTGAATAACAGATTCACATCTACTCTTTCAAGACCTCTTGATTTAAAAAACCTCTATCATATCCCCCCTCAGCCGTCTCTTCTCCAAGCTGAACAGCCCTAAAACCAATTTAAATTCTTTTGTCCAGACATCAGCCAAATTTATAGTAGGACATCAACGTATTCCTCCCTGTTCTTCATGGGTGATTATATAAATCCAGGAATATAAAATCACAAGAGAAACTGAGACCAAATCAGGTGAAAATTTCAATATATCGAACACACATCAACATCTTTCTTAAGGAATCAATTTAGTTTGAGGAAAAATTAAATATGTAAAGATTTTTATACTTGGCCATGTCTTCCAAAGAATTAAGTTTCTTAAAGATGTAACATCATTCACATTACTTTATTATAAAATGTTAGTTTATTTAAAAAATTTTCTATACCGTCGTTAAGTTAAATACCATCACAACAGTTTACAGAAGGGCACGTTAATCTGGCTCTGTAAATCCACAATATTAGAATTGCAAGATATCAGAGCACTTTCAGAAGTAGAAAATATTTTGTCTACATCTACAGTAAATTTGAACAGCTGGGTAATAATTCCTACTATGGTTCCCTCATTCCTAGTCAACCCAGCCCATAGATCTTGTAGTGTGACCTTCTCAGGGGGCTGTCAAGTTGCCAAGGATATAGATGATTCTAATAAAGAGAATTTCAAACCTTTCAGGATCACAGGGAAAGAGGTAATCCAGAATGCACTATCAGCGGTTCCTTCTCAACTCATCACACTACACATCATCCAATCCATTTTGGCCAACCATAGTTCCAGGCAGTTCAGCTTTCCTAAGTCACTCCTTATCCAAAAGGGAGTCAATTCTGACAATTCCACAATTATGGTTCCCCCGCCAACCGCACCAACACTGGTGGAGAGAAATCAATATACAGAGGGGGTGCGGAGTAGAAAGCACACACATTTAGGTAGATAACCAAAATAATAATGCGCGGCAAATAAATAACAATTTAACAAACAATTTTTTTTTAATTATTTTACTGAGCGACCCCGACACGGCCGTGTTTCACGTCAGGCTGCGTCAGGGGGACCAGGAATTTCCAGAATTTATATGTTAACAGTGTGGACAGATGTCTGCAGATAAAAAAATTGTTTTGTTTGTTAAACTGTTATTGCTCAGTATAATTATTTGCCGCGCATTATTCTTTTGGAGAAAAATCTGTGACAGGATGCCGGAGAAAGCCTCTTATGGGCAGCAGTTCCTGCCTTGCAGGTTTAAGGAGATCAGACATGCCGATCTTGCCTCCCCTGCAACATTAACAGTGGATCAAGGTGATCTGTCTCGTAGATGACGACAGGGGCTCAGAGAAGTGAGCATAAACCCTGCCTTTTCTCTTCTTTACCACATTACATTGGCAATAAGCTTGAGAAGTAGGCAAGTTTCCAGAGCTCCCAACAAGTCACTGCTGCAGACTGCACCATCTTGAGCCCCCAGATTAAGGCATTTTTAAATTCTCTTCCACACAATCACCTTTCTGACCCCATGAAATCTTTCTAAATGGCAATGAGATTGAGTTCTAGCCAACAGTTCAGTGGTTTGCAGTCAGGATCTTCAGTGAATCCCCTGCCCTAAGCTACGTTTTGTCTTTTTTTTTTTTTTTAAATCATCAGGCATGCGCTCAGTTAACCGAATGGCCATTGGACAACAGCAAAGACAGCCTGCAGCAGTTTTGGACACAGACTGCAACAGCTATAGGGGCAATAAGGAGGAGAAGAGCAGGGAACTGTCTCATCATGGTAGGCCCAATCATGGAGGTAGGCAGTAACTCAGGTCTATTTTTTGTGTGCAGTCAGAGCATTGCAGGAAGAAACAGCAAGTGTCAGAGGGTGGGATTTTGCTTCAGCCTGAAACAAGGGCTCACCTTCCACCCTGTGCAAAAAGCTGTACCAGAAGCATTGGGATCTGGGAATGCTAGGACTTAAGAAGATAGCCATGTCTGCACCCATGCAAAGCAGGTGGGGGGGGGCGGCGGGGGGAGAGGCTGCTGTGGAGTGAAGTGAGGCAGGCAGGAGACACCAGTAGCTGCTTTCTGTTAAGACTCCTGATGTACGAGTCTGAACTGCAGGTGGTTAGTGAGTCATGGTGTCTGCCGACTTGGGGAGAGGAGAGGTTCAGTAGATGCTGTAGGGGTCTTGGGAAGGGAAAGAAGATTGAGGTTCACCCTCTCCTCCTTCAGCATTCTGGACTTTCAGCTTGAAAGTGACCGACTGCTGGGGGCTGGGCGGAGAGAAGGGGTGAGAGACTCGACTGCAGGGTAATGGAAGAGGAGAGGAGAGGCGGTGAAGGACTAGACTGTTGGGGGACTGGGAGGGGAGAAGGGGCAAGGGACGAGCGCTGGGCACTGGGAGGGTTGGGAAGGGATGAGCTGCAGCTGCTGTTGGTTCTGCTTCTCTGAGAGAGTGGGAAGAATTTTCCTTTTCTATCATTCTTGGGAAATATGCATCTCTGAATATTTCTATTATGTACAGTAAAGGAAAATGCATTTGTTTTTATTTCTCAGGTTCTGTTAACACTGGGAGGGCACTATGAATGCTCCGGCCCATCCCCTCCCACGATCCCACCGCCAATAATAGCTCTATTATAAAACAACCACCAACACCAGTTCCAATTCTCAAGCTGCGTGGTTACCCATGACAACAGTCATGTCAACATCATCTACTGTCCATCTTAGCCAAGCAAGGTGACCTTTGTGCCAGACCCCTGCCATGCTTCTGGAGCCAGGGAGCCCCCCCCCCAGGCCGTCCTACAGATGGCCCACCGGCTCGAGAACCCCCCAGGCCGTCCTACAGATGGCCCACCGGCTCGAGAACCCTCTAGCAGCTAAAAGCTGTGACATACAAAGAGCAGAACATGTTCACAACGAGAATAGTTTACACAGGCGACTCACTACTATATGACAGCAACAAAATGCAATGACCACAAACAAGGGAAGATCAATCTTCACAAATCGCCCCTATAACTACGCCCTCTTTTTTTTTTTTTTTTAAATCCATAACTTGAAGGGGGGGAATGCCTGGGAACAAAGAGGCCATGCGCTTGGGGGGAAGCAGGTTTAAAAGGCGCGCGATGACGTGAAAGCTTTGCGCCTGCACAATCGCTCGTATGCCGTTACTTGCCCTCAGGACTTGAAGGGCAGGAGGGAAGGATGGGTTAAGAAAGATGAGCCACTCAGGTGAAGGGGTAAGGCCCAAGCCCACGTCCCCATTTTAAGGGAAGGCTATTGGGCATGTTGGTGCATATACTCATCACACTGCTGGCAAAGTCTGGCTTTTCGGGTTTTCCAGTACAGCTTGTGTCTCACTGTTTGTAATATGTGATCAGTTTTGGTGTGTCTGTGTTTTACACTTGGTACCAAGTTAAGGTATCCTGCTAGCAGGTAGTTTTTTGTTTTTTTTTTAACTTGCTATTTATAGGTTTCAAAAAATACAATGAAAAACCTTTGTACAGAAATATTTGGGAGACAATCAAATATAATCACAAATCATAATCACATAGGAAATCTCCCAAATTTTAGACCTTCCAACCATATGATAAAGGAGGGAGGAAAACAAAAAGAGGAAAAAAACAAACAGGGAAAAAAAATAACAGGAAAAAAAAAAGGCCATAACATGTTTGCCCAGACCTTATACAAAGATAGTCAAATGCTAGAGACATAGCTAAGGAGGCCAGTAGCCTATCTTTAAAAAATAAAAATAAATAAATACTGTTCCGGAGCAAAGAATATATAACAATCACTACTTAATTTAACAAGGCATTTACAAGGATATCTTAACAGAAAGGAGTCTATAAGAGCCAAAACTTCATGGCGGAGAGTCATGAATTCCTTTCTTCTTACTTGAGTTACCCTAGCCAAATCAGGAAAAATCCTGACTGGCTGCCCCAGGAAATTTACATTCATATTTTTGAAACAATTTCTCTAATATAACTCATATCATGCTCATTTATGGGCCGATACAGAAAACTGCGCGGGAGAGCCGGCGAGCGCCAGCTCTCGATGAGTGTCCAGGCCACTCTCCTGGGCGCGCGATTCAGGAAGCCCAGGTATGCAAATTAGGACCCGCAGTAAAAAGGAGGCGCTAGGGACACTAGCACGTCCCTAGCGCCTCCTTTTTGACAGAAGTGGCGGCTGTCAGCGGGTTTGACAGCCAACGCTTAATTTTACCAGTGTCGGTTGTTTAACCCGCTGACAGCCAGCAAAATTGAGCGTCAGTTTTCCAACCCACGAGCAGAATTATTTATTTATTTAATCATCTTTGAGGCCTCCAACTTAATATCACTATGATATGAAGTCTGAAGGTGTACAGAAAAGCAGTTTTTTCTGCTTTTCTGTGCACTTTCCCGGTACTGGATGAAATTAACTCCTCCCTTTGGGCAGGTGTTAATTTATGAAAGTAAAATGTGCGGCTTTGCTGCACATTTTACTTTCTGAATCACGCAGGAATAACTAATAGGCCCATCAACATGCATTTGAATGTTGTTGGCGCTATTAGTTTCGGGGGGGGGGGGGGGGGGTTGGACGCGTGTTTTCCACGCGCTATTACCCCTTACTGTATAAGGGGTAAAAATAGCATGAAAACGCGTGTCCAAATGGGGGCTAACTGTGCGCTCTGCCTGAGCGCACTTTACTGCATCGGCCCGTAAATAAGGAAATAAGCAATGTAGATCACTCAACTATCTCGAAGCAAATAGATTCCAGAAAAAAGTCAAATTTGCCAAATTTGATGGTAGTTGACCAACAGCTTGTTGCCTAGGATATCTCTTGAAAGGAAAAAAAAGTCTCCAAAGAAAGAAGAAATACTTTCAAAAGATATTTCTTCAAAGTTATTTGGGGAAGTTCTCCTACGATTTTAGGAAAATTTGTAATATGCAAGTTTAAATTCCTAAGATAGTTCTCAACATGCTCCAATCTCCAAGTAAGGAAAACTCATTCTTAAATAAAGCAGAGTTGCTTACCTGTAAAAGGTGTTCTCAGAGGACAGCAGGATGTTAGACCTCATACATGGGTGACATTAGATAGAGCCCCGACATTGAAAACTTATGTCAAATTTCTAGAACTTTGACTTGGCGCACTGTATGCCCAGCATGCCCTAGACCCTGTATCTACGAGGGGATCCCTCTCCAGTCATATATAAATGAAAATTTAGGAGAAACAACATTGCAGGGTGGCAGCGAGTTTCGTGAGGACTAACTTCCTGCTATCCTCTAAGAACACATGTTACAGGTAAGCAAACTCTGCTTTCCCCCAAGGACAAGCAGGATGGTAGTCCTCGCACTAACTAGGGGACCAAACACCCAACCAGGTATCAATGCACACAATGCTGCTGGTAACAGGAGCGGGGGGGGGGGGGGGCGGGGAGCCTGAATCCAAACAATGGTCCCTAGGCAGGGAGAGTTGGGTTCTACAACTCAAGGACAGACTGACCGAACCTACTGTCACTGGCCATTCCTATCCAGAGAATAGTGAGATATGAAGGTGTGAAGAGAACTCCACATCACAGCTTTGCAGATCTCCTCCATGGGAACTGCTCAACAGTGGGCAACAGAAGCTGCCATGGCCTTGACAGAATGAGCTTTGACATGACCCCCAAAATGCAGTCCTGCCTGGGCATAACAGAAGGAGATGCAATCTGCTAGTGTCTGTTTGGCAATGGCAATCTCCAACCTAATCCTATCAAAAGAAAAAAAAGTTGGGAGGACTGTCTCTGGGTTTCTGTCCGCTCCAGATAGAAGGCTAAGGCTTGCTTGCAATCCAAACTGTGCAGTGCTTGTATGCCTTGGTCCAAATGGGGCCTGGGAAAGAATGAGGGCAGGACGATGGACATCTGCCACCTCCTTAGCCAGGATCTTAAGGTGCATATGCAAGGCGAACCTGTCATGATAAAACTTAGTGTAAGGTGGATAAGTCACTAAGGCCTGGAAATCGCTAAACCTGCACACGGAGGTGACTGCCACCAAAAATGTGACCTTCCAGGTCAGGTACTTCATGTCACAGGTGCACAGTGGCTTAAAAGGATCTTTCATCAGCTGAACTAACACTACGTTAAGGTCCCAAGACACAGCAAGATGCCTTAGGGAAGGCTCTAATTGAAGCAGACCCCGCATGAATTATACAACCATTGGCTGTACAGAGATGGGCGTACCATTACACCATGGTGGTATGCACCAGTCGAACTGAGATGGAGTTAGTTTTTAAGCCAGCTTCCGATAGATGTGGAAAGCAATTAAGCAGTTTTTGTGTGGGAAAGAAGAACAGATCTAGGGCCTTCTGCTCACACCAAACAAAACCTCTTCTACTTCAGTCCATAGGATTTTCTCGTGGAAGGCTTTCTAGAAGCCATCAGATGGACCTGAGAGACAACCTCTAAAAGATCAAGTGGTTGCAGAATTAACCTCTCAACATCCAGGCTGTGAGTGACAGGGCCTGGAGATTGGGGTGGTGCAACCTGCCTCGATCTTGTGTGATGAGATCTGGGGTAGTCCCCAGACTGATTGGTTTCCATGCCTATGGGTGTTGTCTGTCTGGAGACCAAACATATCACGGCCAATAAGGGGTTATGAGGATCACAGTCCTCTTGTCCTCGCGAAGCTTCAAAAAGAGTCTATCACTAAGAGAATCGGAGGATATGCATACAGAAGACCTTGCCCCACTGATGGGCAGGGCTGTCCAAGGTTGGTTGGATGTCTTACCTGTACATGGAGCAGAACAGAGGCTCTTTCCTTTTGCAAGGGGACACAAATAGATCTAGGTCCAGGCTCCCCCAGAGGTGGAATATTCGATTTGCTAACCCCTAATCCAGGGACAACTCGTGGGGACTGAAGGCATGACTCAGTATGCTCGCTACCATGTTCTCTGTCCCAGCCAGGTACGTGGTCCTGAGCACCATCCCGTGAGATAGGGACCTTGACCAGATCTAGATCACTTCCTGACACAGGAGGTACGATCCTGTACCTCCCTGTTTGACATACCACATCACAACCTGGTTGTCTGTTTGGATCAGGACAATTTTGTTGGACAACTGATCTTTGAAAGCCCATAGCATATATCTGATCGCCTGAAGCTCCAGGAAGTTGATCTGACAACAGCTTTCCTGAGCAGACCAGAGACCCTGGGAGCTGAGCCAATCTACTTGAGCTCCCCAGCCCAGGGTGGACGCATCCATGGTTAGGACAATTTGGGTAGGTTGACTTTGAAAAGAGATCCCCCGATCCAGATTTGAAAGTACCCGCCTCCAGGACAAATCCCAGAGAGATGGGGTGACTTGGATACAGTCCTGGAGGTTCTACGTGGCCTGGCACCACTGCGCTGTGCGCATGAGTAATCGTGCCAAGGAAGTGACATGGACTATTGGAGCCATATAGCCCAACAGCTTCAATATATGGTAGGCTGACACCTGCTGGCTCTGCTGACTCCCTGCCGTTATGGTCGCCAGAGAGACGGCCCTTTGATGAGGCAGGAAGGCCTTGGCCTGAGCTGTGTCTAGAAGGGCTCCTAATGAAGTCCAATTGAGGTGACGGGCCAAGATGGGACTTTGGGTAGACAACGACAAACCCTAGCGATTCCAACACCCGGAAGGTCAAGCACATGGACCTGACGGCCCCTGCTTGAGATATACTCTTGACCAGCCAATTGTTCAGATAGGGAAAACATGTACCTCCAGCCTGCAGAGGACTGCTGCCATCATGGCCAGGTATTTCGTGAATACTCGTAGGGCTGATGCTAGCCTGAACGAAACACCCAGTACTGGAAGTGCTGTTTCCCCACCACAAATTGGAGATAATTCTTGTATCTGGGGAAGATCTCAATGTGAATGTATGTGTCCTTTAGATAGAGGGAGCAAAGACAGACCCCTTTTTTATAAAAGGGGGATCAAGGTGCCCAGGGAAATCATCTTGAACTTTTCTTTTTTTACAAATTTGTTCGAGGCCCTTAGGTCTAGGATAGGACGGAGTCGTCCTGTTCTCTTTGGAATCAGGAAGTACCTGGAGTAGAATCCCTGCCCTCTTTGCTCTGGTGAACAAAGGAGAGGTGACCAGATGCTCTTCAGACCCGCGAGGCAGATTGATGATTGGCATCAGGACCGGTGGAGACCATTGTTCCTTGCCACGGGGTGGCTTCAGGGGCATCGCAGCATGAGCCGGAGCATCTCCGTGCCCGGCATTGTGCATCAACAGGGACTGGTGCAGATGCTTTTTTGGCTTCCCTCTATGCTTGGCCCAGTCCTTTCCCGGTGCCAAGGCAGATGACTAGGAATTCGATGTTCTCAGCCTGGAGGAGATTGACAGTGGTCAGTCTCCGGCGCCCCTATCTGCTGACAGCACCAACGAAACTTGACAGTTCCACTGATATTGATGGCGCAGTGTCCATCAGTGCAGCTCCAAGGTCCAGCAATGCTGATGCCACCAATTCCGAAGGCTCGGTCTTTTTTTGACTCAAAGAGCTGTTCATCTTGTTGAGCCGAAGATGACATCCTTTGGGTTCATTTGTTCGCATAAATGGCAACCCCAGAATCATATGATGCCCCCAGGCAGACATACATAGCTCATGGGGGTCCGTAAAGGGCATGGTCCTTGAGCACCGGGTTTTGGGGGGGGGGGGGGGGTAGCATCGCCTAAAACTGAATGTAGCCATGACGGGGTGAAATAAAAGAGGCTACAAAATCAATATCAATGGAGGCAGGTGCCAGCACTGCAGGGGGAATCAACCTCAAAAGGAAGCTAACCAGAACCGCGAAAGGAAGCTAACCAGAAGCATAAAAAACCAGTGTCATTGATGCCCACATGTACATGTTTAAAAAAGGATTGGATAAATTAAAAAGCAGGATGAAAATACAAACAAAAAACAAACTTTGAAATGTTTGTATGCTAATGCCAGAAGTCTAAGAAGTAAGATGGGAGAATTAGAATGTATAACAGTGAATGATGACAGACTTAATTGGCATCTCAGAGACATGGTGGAAAGAGGATAACCAATGGGACAGTGCTATACCGGGTTACAAATTATATCGCAATGACAGAGAGGAGCACTCGGGAGGAGGTGTGGCACTTTATGTCCGGGATGGCATAGAGTCCAACAGGATAAACATCCTGCATGAGACTAAATACAAAATTGAATCTTTATGGGTAGAAATCCCTTGTGTGTAGGGGAAGACTATAGTGATAGGAGTATACTACCATCCACCTGGTCAAGATTGTGAGACTGACAGTGAAATGCTAAGAGAAATTAGGGAAGCTAACCAAATTGGTAGTGCAGTAATAATGGGAGACTTCAATTACCCCAATATTGACTGGGTAAATGTATCATCGGGTCACGCTAGAGAGATAACGTTCCTGGATGGAATAAATGATAGCTTTATGGAGCAATTTGTTCAGGAACAGACGAGAGAGGGAGCAATTTTAGATCTAATTCTCAGTGGAGCACAGGACTTGGTGAGAGAGGTAACAGTGGTGGGGCCGCTTGGCAATAGTGATCATAATATGATCAAATTTGATTTAATGACTGAAAGAGGAACAGTGTGCAAATCCAAAGCTCTCGTGCTAAACTTTCAAAAGGGAAACTTTGAGAAAATGAGAAAAATTGTTAGAAAAAAACTGAAAGGAGCAGCTACAAAAAGTAAAAAATGTCCAAGAGGCGTGGTCATTGTTAAAAAATACCATTCTAGAAGCACAGTCCAGATGTATTCCACACATTAAGAAAGGTGGAAAGAAGGCAAAACGATTACCGGCATGGTTAAAAGGGGGGGGTAAAAGAAGCTATTTTAGCCAAAAGATCTTCATTCAAAAATTGGAAGAAGGATCCAACAGAAGAAAATAGGATAAAGCATAAACGTTGGCAAGTTAAATGTAAGACATTGATAAGACAGGCTAAGAGAGAATTTGAAAAGAAGTTGGCTGTAGAGGCAAAAACTCACAGTAAAAACTTTTTAAAATATATCCGAAGCAGAAAGCCTGTGAGGGAGTCAGTTGGACCGTTAGATGATCGAGGGGTTAAAGGGGCACTTAGAGAAGATAAGGCTATCACGGAAAGATTAAATGATTTCTTTGCTTCGGTGTTTACTGAAGAGGATGTTGGGGAGGTACCCGTAATGGAGAAGGTTTTCAAGGGTAATGATTCAGATGGACTGAATCAAATCACTGTGAACCTAGAAGATGTGGTAGACCTGATTGACAAACTGAAGAGTAGTAAATCACCTGGACCGGATGGTATACACCCCAGAGTTCTGAAGGAACTAAAAAAATGAAATTTCAGACCTATTAGTAAAAATTTGTAACTTATCATTAAAATCATCCATTGTACCTGAAGACTGGAGGATAGCAAATGTAACCCCAATATTTAAAAAGGGCTCCAGGGGCGATCTGGGAAACTACAGACCGGTTAGCCTGACTTCAGTGCCAGGAAAAATAGTGGAAAGTGTTCTAAACATCAAAATCACAGAACATATAGAAAGACATGGTTTAATGGAACAAAGTCAGCATGGCTTTACCCAAGGCAAGTCTTGCCTCACAAATCTGCTTCAATTTTTTGAAGGAGTTAATAAACATGTGGATAAAGGTGAACCGATAGATATAGTATACTTGGATTTTCAGAAGGCGTTTGACAAAATTCCTCATGAGAGGCTTCTAGGAAAAGTAAAAAGTCATGGGATAGGTGGCAATGTCCTTTCGTGGATTGCAAACTGGCTAAAAGACAGGAAACAGAGAGTAGGATTAAATGGGCAATTTCTCAGTGGAAGGGAGTGGACAGTGGAGTGCCTCAGGGATCTGTATTGGGACCCTTACTTTTCAATATATTTATAAATGATCTGGAAAGAAATACGACGAGTGAGATAATCAAATTTGCAGATGACACAAAATTGTTCAGAGTAGTTAAATCACAAGCAGATTGTGATAAATTGCAGGAAGACCTTGTGAGACTGGAAAATTGGGCATCCAAATGGCAGATGAAATTTAATGTGGATAAGTGCAAGGTGATGCATATAGGGAAAAATAACCCATGCTATAATTACACAATGTTGGGTTCCAAGAAAGATCTAGGTGTCATAGTGGATAACACATTGAAATCGTTGGTTCAGTGTGCTGCGGCAGTCAAAAAAGCAAACAATGTTGGGAATTATTAGAAAGGGAATGGTGAATAAAACTGAAAATGTCATAATACCTCTGTATCGCTCCATGGTGAGACCGCACCTTGAATACTGTGTACAATTCTGGTCACCGCATCTCAAAAAAGATATAATTGCGATGGAGAAGGTACAGGGAAGGGCTACCAAAATAAGGGGAATGGAACAACTCCCCTATGAGGAAAGACTAAAGAGGTTAGGACTTTTCAGCTTGGAGAAGAGACGACTGAGGGGGGATATGATAGAGGTGTTTAAAATCATGAGAGGTCTAGAACGGGTAGATGTGAATCGGTTATTTACTCTTTCGGATAGTAGAAAGACTAGGGGACACTCCATGAAGTTAGCATGGGGCACATTTTAAAACTAATCGGAAGAAAGTTCTTTTTTACTCAACGCACAATTAAACTCTGGAATTTGTTGCCAGAGGATGTGGTTAGTGCAGTTAGTATAGCTGTTTAAAAAAGGATTGGATAAGTTCTTGAAGGAGAAGTCCATTACCTGCTATTAAGTTCACCTAGAGAATAGTCACTGCCATTAGCAATGGTAACATGGAATAGACTTAGTTTTTGGGTACTTGCCAGGTTCTTGTGGCCTGGATTGGCCACTGTTGGAAGCAGGATGCTGGGCTTGATGGACCCTTGGTTGGATGAGAAGTTCATTACCTGCTATTAATTAAGTTGACTTATATAATAACCATCGCTATTATTAGCAATGGTAACATGGACTAGACTTAGTTTTTGGGTACTTGCCAGGTTCTTATGACCTGGATTGGCCACTGTTGGAAACAGGATGCTGGGCTTGATGGACCCTTGGTCTGACCCAGTATGGCATATTCTTATGTTCTCTACTAGGAACACTACTGGGAAGCACAGAGAAGGACCTGGCATCAAATATCAAAGAAAAACCTACAGAAAGCGAGAAAAAAAAAGTTTTCCAAAAGGTCAAAAAGCCAAAGTGAGCTCACTCACACCGTGATGCTTACAGCTCCGCGGAAAAAGAGAGACCTGAGAGTGACCCCGCATGAACGTGTGGCATAGGGCATGCTCAGTGTGGGGCTCCATCTGATTATTTCACCTATGTATGTCATGTTCATAGATTCCATATTCTTAACAGCTCTTTGAAGAGACAATCTGGTCAGCTTGTTTACTAAAAATGTTTTGAGGATCACAAGTTAGCAAATTTACTCTATGGAAAAAAAATATACCTTATTATAGCAATCTGAGGAGACAGAAAGACTAGCAACCAAGTCCCACAATGAGTCCAAGTTCACTATGGCCAGTTTAGGTGGCAAAGAGAAGTGCCTAGCTGCCGGTGACTCATCCACAGCCACTGATTGGCCACGACAGCTGAAACGACCATCAATGGTTCTTGTGGGGATAAAACGCAATCTTGCCAGGGTTCCAGAGGTGAAATCTTCAGCCATCCAGTCCGCTTCATCCATAATCTGAGGATCAATGCAGAACACTTCCACCAGGGAGACTCCTGTGCCATCATCACTTTGCGCCTCTGAAGCACTGATGGTGTCCCAATCTCGCTCGGCCAGCAGTAGCTGCTATCCAGTGAGCTTAATGATGCTATGTCACCAGTCGAAGAGGGTTCTCCTCTCATCTCGACAATGGAACTCAAGGCCCACATTTCTTCTGGGTAAGGAGACGCAAACTCCATGATGGTACCCTGCCTCATGGAAGAAGGGTGTTTAAAAAGAAAAAAACACAACCATCATTTCGTTTTAGACTGCATAGCAAAAAAAAAAAAAATTAGTTAAATGCAGTGGCATAGCCAGAAATGAATTTTGGGGGGGAGGCCCAAGGTTAACATGTGTGGGCAGTTGATATACCTGCAGAAGTCCCTTTGAAAATTTCCCCTGGTCAGCCATGTTATTAATGGGGGTGTGGGGATAGATGGCTGACTTCATAAGCCTTCCTTCCCTTTGGAAAGTGACAGCAAGCGTAAGGGAAAGGAATATACCCTTCCGGCCGACGAGAAGGGGCCTTAGGATTTAGAGTAATTAAACAGCATGATGGCCTCCTCAAGACAGGGACCCCCGCTCCTCAGCCGGATAAAAAGTGGGCTCAGATATAAAACTATTGGCTGATTTACAGCAGTATTTTAAAATAGAAGCACTATCAACATGAAGGAAATGAAAAGAAGGGAACGGCGCTCTCTCAGACCAGAAACAAAATCAGGAATATTTGTTATATGCTAATACAGAATAAAAATGATTGAGGGGAAAAAAAAACAAAAAAACCCCAACCTGTCAGATACAAAGTACAAGACAGAAAAAAAATGGAGGGGGGGTGGAGAGGGCGTATGCCCCTGGAGAACATTTTTCCAAACTAGATGCCAATGACATTACAATACGGATAAAAAAAACTATCCAGAACATAAGACATCTGATCTTGAAATCATCAGAGACTTTGAAATAAACACAAAGGGATAGAATAAAGACATCGGTTTCCTCACACGTTACCAAACATCTTTTTCTCGTTACTGAAAATTCTGCTTTAATCCCATCCCTGGCTTCACTGCAGTCTTGCAGTTCCTCACACATTAAAAGAAAATAACAAACAAACCTTAAAATTAACAAATGAAAGGCACCCCGAGCAACACTCTGTCCAGCTCCCCTCCCCCACCTCATTCCTTCCCTAAATATTTACCATTTTTTTAAAATTGAAAAACATTTTAATCCAAGTAACTTGATGAACGGGATAAGGCTCTTGGGAAAGCTGGTCACAAACGTATTACTGGCCAAATTAAGAAGGTACCACCTGGTAAACTAACTGCTGACCTTTACTCCAAAATTTGAGAGAGTCACATTGATGAAAGAAACTCATACTCTCTGCTTGCAAACAAGACCCAAGTCAGATTTATATTTCATGTCAACTTATAGACTAATCAGGGAAGGCCAACTAAAACCACTATTTCCACTTGAGAAGTGTACCAAGCTGATCAGAAGAAGCTTCATACTGAGCAGCACCTCAGTCACAAAAGACCTCACAAGCCTCAAGAAACTTGACAATAAACTTGAGATGCATAACATATCCAACACCACCTTAACCACCAAACGTAAAACAGGAAGCGCAGAGAGTTATCTCACATATATTCTACAAACTGAATGCAGGGAGGAACCCAAAAAAGAAAAAGCTGTCATGTTATTAACTGGCTGGCTATCAAGATCACAATAATCAAAAGCTTGTGTCCTTAAATGTCCTCATGGAACTTCCTTTGTCTTTTTAGAGTCTAAGATCATAATCAATTAAAGACAAAGAAAAGATTAGTCTAAGTCACTGTACATTTAAAAGTAAGTCACAGAAACATTTCAGCTCCCAGTGATCTAGTCACCTGCCACACTGAAAGACAAAGCTTGTTCCTCTTGTGTTTACTTTGAAAGGTCTGCAAAACCCCACAGTCTTTGACCAAGATGCTTGAGTACTGGGATTTCAGGTCAAACTGTATGGGAGCTGTTCCAGGAATAAAATACATGTAGCCAGCTGTACTAAACTAGGTTCCTACCCTCATGAACTTATCAGGATTTGGAACAGAACCATGAGGACCGAGCTGCATCTGGATCTGAATGATGTGTTTTGGACCTGCCAAAAAAAAACGGGTTTCAATCCTGAGATTGCAAGCCAATGGAGCCAAGGGGAAAGAATATAAAGATACATCAAAACCCCCTGTGTGCTCTCCTGTGAATGACAGGTGTTCTACGGGAGCCAGCATCCAGTACTCACAGCATTGATAAGTTGGGAAAAAAGGGCTGTATTGTTTAGCCTTCCCAGAGAACAGCACTACATAGCTAGTAGAGGAGGAAGCTAAAGGAGACCATTTAAGGAGAAAGAGGAACAAACTAGCTCTGTCTGAGGGGCAGAGACAGCCAGGAGGTGGAGCCAGGAAGAAAGGAGTATCTGGCAGGCTTGCAATCAGTTCTCCTGAAGAGCTAATTATCGAGAGGGAGAGAGAAGTCTGCACTGGGGAAAGAGAGAGACAGACAGCTGTTCTTGCTTCATAGCCGAGCTACATGTAGAATCCCAAGGGACAGAGGAGCCAGGAGCTGAGAGGCTAAGAGACTTCCTTTCCAGAGATATCCAGGCCCAGGAGCACATCGCTGGATCACCCTCCTAACAGACTGAGTTAAGTAATCTAAACTTTGCACAAAGAGTATCTTAGCAGAGGAGGGAGAAGGTTTATTTCCTTGCCTTTGTCAAAAATTCAGTCTCTCACCTAAACTGTTTCAGTCTTTCAGCCGAAGTCAAGCATAAACCTTTACTGGCAGGTACTAGGAAAGAAAAACTGGTGGTCTCTTTCTGTAAGAGACAAACTAGGGCCAGCCTTCTGTTTAGTACCAAGAAAACCATTTAGGGAAGCTCCCCAGGAGAGCGAGATCTTGTACACACTGCAGTGCTCAACTATTTGGTTTGTCATCTAGCCAGCTCCACCATCAAGAGGGATGTCTCCATTTTCTTGATTTTTTTCCACCCAATTTCATGTTTGGGACAGGGTGCACCCTTTATAAACTGGTGACATTGGGGTGGATCTGTTTTCCACCCCTGCTTTTTTAGTACTCAAGGGTAAAACATTTTTGAAAGATGTGTACTTCACTGCTTTTCCTCTCAACCTCTATTAGCGTTTATGTATTTTACTTTTTTTTTTTAAGCTATCCATATGAGTATGCTGGTTGCCCTGGCTAACAGGCCATACATACCCAGTGTTATTTTTGCATGGCTTGATTTAAAATAAGAAAGTTGCAAGTTTATATTATACTTCACTACTGTACTTTTCCCCCATTTAATATTCTGGTTGGATTTATGGTTTGTTTGTTTTTTTAATTTTGTGTAAATGTGTTTTATTGGCATAGGAAACATAACATACAAATCCACAATACATACCATGCCCAAGTTTTCCAGGGATGACAATCAGTAAACATCTATGAAACTTCTGAGCAATACTCCCCAGGTCCCCCCATCCTTACAACATCCCAAACAGTAACATGCTTGGATACGCCATCAAATATAGACTCGTTTACTGGAGTAAATATAGTACTAACGGACTGGTAAATAATGAAAAATAATAGCAATACTGCACGGTTAATTACTGTTTTACTCTGGTGTTATGATTTTATCTGGTCTGTAGTGGCACAAGTTAGAAATTGTATAGGAAGGGCACAGAATTGTGGTATCGGGGTGACCGAGATCCTGTCTTATTCCCCAATCAGAATACAAGCCCAAAGATAAATCATATTATTAAATATAATTTTCTCATGGGTACTTCCCACCCCAAGCATAGGGGTAAATTCATAGTATGGACCACATACAGTAAGTGCAGGCAATACAGAATGACTCCACAATGAGGGCTGGATGTGAAAGGGTTAAACTCTCGCCTGGTACAGGGACAACCACCATAGCTCTGAAAAAAACCTGTTTGTACAATTTTACACAAGGATCCTCTACTATAGAACAACGATTTCTTCTGTGGATAACGGATTTCAATTGTTCAGCTGTAGAGAACTGTAGTCTCTGTAGCCTGTGAAGTCTTTTACAGGAACAAATAAGACGTTACAGAACATGAGTTTTTTTTATTTTTTAATTTTATTTTCAAAATTTTTGGAACAGTCCAAAGAATATACTCTTGTACAGTAAAGCTGGTGTTTACAAAAAGAAAATACATAAAAGAAATATTAACTGTTAAAAGTATGCAAACATCAAAAATTATAAGAATTATTGAGGAGGCGGAACTAAGAGCGCGTAAATTTTAAAGTAAACTTTTAGTAAGAGTAAATTATGAACGTCAAGTGATGCCACTACCACTACTTTACAAAACTAAGCCGAGACTGAACTGGAAGCCTCCTGGGTACGCGCATCTATGAATGCTCTAAGCTGTATGGGCTCAAAGAAAATATAGTTTACACTTAGATGCCTCACACAGCATTTACAGGGATATTTAAGAATAAAGGTGGCTCCAAGTTGAAGAACTGCAGGACGCATTGCGAGAAAATCTCTACGTCGAGTTTGTGTCGCCTTTATAACATCTGGATAAATCCAGATTGGGTGTCCATATACATTTGTCTGTCTATTCCTAAAGAAGGATTTCAAAATGTAATTCCAGTCTGACAAAAAGGCAAACTATATCAGCAATGGTTTCCTTTGTGTTATGTCCGTATCTATAATTACTTCCAGTATATTGGATATATCCAAAGTTGGTATCTGACTTCCTCCAGGTTCCAATTCTTCAGCTTGGGTCCGCTGTTGCAGGTAAAAAGCCTTTGTACTTACCAGTAAGGCAGTTTCTGGAATTTTAAGAATTTGTTTCATGTAGTTTCTAAAAGGTTCTAGAGGGGAGAGCATATTGACCGCTGGAAAAGTCAACACCTGTAGATTATGGGCCCTGAGAGCATTTTCAATACTCTCTAGCCTTCTGTTGGCAATATTTTCAAATATAATTAACTTTTGCTGAACTTTTTCAACAGTGGAAATCTTTTTTTCCCTATCTCTTCTACTTTTTTCCCCATAGTTTGAAATCAGATTATTCTTCAATATTGATTGGATTTTTGTTTCTATTGTTACTTGGGACAGAGTATTAACTGAATGTTCAATCTATTTTAAAACTGCCCAAATCCCCTCTAGAGTTATTTTCTGCGGCATTGTTATAACAAAACCCGCAATTCGAACCCTCATATTGCCATCTCCCGCTTCCACACCATTATTCACACTCCTTTCATTACCTTCTGGCATTAACAATGTCTCTTTCCTCCTAGCTCCCAAGGTAGGATCCGGAGTATTGCTCTCCATTTCTCTTCTCGGTCTTAATCCACTTTCTTCTCCCAGCCCACAGATCTCTCGCCAGCTCACCTCCCAGTCGATAGCATCTCCCTCACTCTGGACAAACGCCGAAGAGCTCCTCACTTCTTCCGGGGTTCCAGAAGGTATTGCGATGTTTCCCGGGTGCGTGGTTCTGCTCAGCTCTCCAGGGCTAAGAGTGGTGTCACAGGTCAGGGGAGATAACGCGCGCTCCAGTGCTACTCTCCCAGCGGCCAAGCATTCCAGCGAAGATGTAGTGGCTCCCGAAAAGAACCCCTCGATTTGAGGCTGTCTGAGGTCTATAGAGGGCGAATCTTCTTTCGCCTCTCTAAAAGTCTCCCCTTTTCTCTTGGTGTGAGGCATAATCGTGGAAATTCAAAAGAAGGTAAGAGCCTCTCTGCGGGTGTTCACTACGGTCTCACTTGGCGGCCATCTTGCCTCCCCACCTGCACCAGGTACATGCGCTTTTAAGTTCTCACAGGAACCTTTCTTCATAATTTGTACATCTGAAGAGCTTATTAAGGCTTGGAAGGTCAGGACCAACTCTACAACGGAGCTGGAAGACATTCGTATTCACATAATTGAGAGAAAGTTAGCAGGTACTGCTGGAAACAAATATTAAACCTACATTAAGTTAATGATTTCTTCTACATTGGGCCATCTGTTGCAGCCGTCCCTTTCCGATGGTTTCACTCTGCCTACCTCTTTGTTTGCTCCTCCTCATGCTGCGGATGGATGCCTGGCTACTGCGGCCCTCTGCCTGGACCAGCCAGGGACCGCGTCCCTGGACCAGCTTGGGCGCTGATTCCTGCCATGCTCCGCTTGTACCATAGGGCGCGCGCGGCACACCGCCTTTATTTCCTACTTGGGGCGAACCTCCGTGGCGTCCCCCCGTGATAACGTCATTCTGCCCGGATATTTAAAGCCTACAATGTTTTGCTAGCCTTTGAGTTAGCAAGGGGGTTATCCTACGGGAATCCTACGGATGGGATTCGCTCTCCGTACCCAGCTACTCTGCCTCTCCAATCTCTATTGGACTCTCTAACACTAACGGGGTACCCGCTCCTTGGAGGACTCACTTGCTTTCCAGGTCGCTATCAGGAAACCGGTACTCGCTCCTCAAGGACCCATGTTCCCTGACTCGCTGTCTACTCCAACCTTCTCTTCTGCCTGGAAGGATTTGCTAATCTTCAACATCAGTGAGTAGTATCATCTTCACCTCAGAGCTGTTCCCTGGAACCAGGCACTCGCTCCTCGAGGGCCTGCCTCCATTCCAGCCCCAGTGCCATCTCTGTGGAACCGCTGCGTGAGTACATCTGCAAGCCTCCCAGCTCTCAGTGTTCAGATACTCTGTCCTCGAGAGTGTGCTCTCCCAACCCTGGGATCTTGTATATTCTCCACTGTACTCATTCTCTCAGTTCTTTCCACTACAGCACTGCTACCGGAGGAGTTGCTGTTCCAGCGCCTGAGGGATACCAGCCCTGCCGGGCTATTTCAGCTGCTCACTACTGCCGCCTCTGGTGGCTTCCTTACACAGTCTAATAAAAGATCAAACTGTGTGTCCTGAGCTAAGCCTGACCTGTGGCCCCTCACGGGACTTCCCCCCGTGGACATGGTCAGCTGCCACAGTGTCCAAGGGTCCACCCAAACCTCACAGTTTACAACACCATCAGATCGAGGAGAGGCCATGAGGTGGGGCAAGGCATTTGGGTCCTTGAGTAGTGCAAGTTAGCTAGTGTATGCACACAGAGGGAAATAAAAAATAAAAAAAAGTGAAAAACAAGAAAATAAAGTTATATGGTGAATAGCAAGAAAATGCAAATAAGCAGCAGCCAACAACAAAAAAGTATTTCATAGAATACGGGAAGATATTTTTTGGGTTAGGTTGGCAATAACCCTTATATTTTGATGGTTAAAATGCATTGATTTTTATTTTATACCTTTTGATTTATGCAGACATGCTCCAAGAATTATTAGAGAACATTTATAACAGTAACATTGTTTAAATTTTATGTGAGTATGCATCTAAAGAATGTATTTCTTTAAAACCCTTAAGAAACAAAGAAAAATGAGATGAGGCTCTCAAGTCATCGCTTGTCAGAATATAGACAAAATGGTGTGTTTCCAATTTCTCACCACATTGTGGTGATTATGTTGTAGAGGAAAGAGAAAGTGAACGAAGGGAAATGCAAATGTTTTCACCTCAAAACTTGATAGGACTTTCTTTAGATATTTGAAAAGAGCCCTAACAGCCCAGTGGCCTTATAAAGAGATCTGGCAGAAGCAGTATACCCTTTTGCAGAAAGATTGAAAAATAGGGATGATAACTTTAAAATGTGAACACGGGAGCCCATATATATGGGTGTATATGGATGTGCGGCAAGACACTGAAATATTATATCCTGCATGCACGTTACAAAATAGGCCTGGTGCATGTATGCATGCTCCAAATTTTAAGCATATATGCGAGCAGCAGGGAAGTGTCAGCATTTAGACACACAAGTGAGGGATTTTTTTTTTTTTTTTTTTTTTTTTTTTTTTAAACGTGTATGTTCAGGAAATAGCCAGTTTAACCAGTTCGCCCAGTCTATAGCTATGTCTTCAAGACACCCCCCCCCCCCCGGTTCTTTATCCTGCACTCCCACCAGTTGAGCCAGACCCCCCCCCCCAAAGGCAGTTCATATATAGCTAGAAATACTTTTATGCAGTACTGGCGGAGTAAAGAACACACACTCATGGAGCAAAATACACGTAAATAATGCGTGGCTAATATGAATCACTGATCAATACATCAAGAGAAAATAGTTGGTTTCCAACGTAGACAGAATCACAACAGCAGTGTACATCAATCAATACTAAACTCTTTTGTAGTTTCAAACCAGGAACCCCAACACAGCTGTGTATCGCATCAGGGCTGCATCAGGGGGAGAGAGCACTGTATATATCTTTAAACAGAAACAAATATATACAGTATTGACCAGGTTGGCTATCACCAAAATATTACGAGCAATTGAAAAACTCACAGTGAACAGAAAGAGGAGACTACCAATCATAGGAATGTACGTATAGGGTTAGATGTGAAAGGTGTGTGTGTTGAAAAAAAAAAAATAAAACATAGGAGGGAGGGGAAAGGGAAAAACGGCAATGAAAGTTAAACAGCATTGAGACAACAAAGCAGATGAATGAACAGCACAAATGACAAGTGGTGGGAAATTAAGGGGAATTCAAGTAAAGCAGTAATAAAATATTTAAAGACTTTTATTCAGACTTGTACCTCATCAATAGCAGAAGTAACTTTGCACAGAAATTAATCTGGACACTTGCCCATGCGAGTAGCTAACATCCCTGCTCCCTTAGAAACTTTAACTCGATAAAACAACAAAATTATGATGCAGAAAGTGGTCTAGCAGTGAGAGGGTTTCCAGTCTTTTGCACTAAGTGCCACAGTCTCCCAGCTGGTGAGAGGCCATGTGTGTGCACCAAGTGCAAAGAGCTCCAAGCCCTCAGAGAATGAGTCTGATCTCTGGGGGCTAGAGTGGAAGACCTGGAGGAGCTAAGGAAGACAGAGGAATATAGAGACCACCTTCAGGGACATAGAGAAATCCCACCTCCAATCTGGCAGCCCCTATGCTGCCTTGGAGGAGAAGGTTCATCTGGAACGAGAGCATCACATTGATGAGGCAGTAAGCAACCCTGTAATTAGGAGCTACCCTTAAGGTGATGTAGCATCCTCTCATACTGAGGATAGGTCTGCATCACAAACATAGGATTTTAGATATTGTTCGGAAGGAGCCAGCTGTCTTGATACATGTGGATATCAATGACATAGGAAAGTGCAAGAGAGAGGTTCTAGAAGCCAAATTTAGGGTTTTAGCTAGAAAGTTGAAATCCAGAACTTTCAGGGTAGCATTCTCAGAAATGCTCCCCATTCTACATGCAAATATTGATCAGCTGATGAAAGCTGCAGAACTGTGTTTTAATAAAAGCATATATGTATCCTATATGTAGAGCATCCAATCAGGAAAGGTCTCATATCCAGAATCTACCATCCCTTTTACAACATGACAGATGTAAACAAGCAAGTGATGCTGTACAGACCATCGTGATCTCTTTTGACTTGAACAAACTAGACGCCCTGACATTTTAAGTGGTATGGGTTCCTAAATAGATCCAACCAATGAAGTGAGAGAGACAATCTTGATGTTTGGTTACGTAAGAAAACAAAAAACAAAACAGTCTAAAACCAGAATTTGGCATCCAATCAGCCTCAGCTCACATGACTAACACAACCAGCGTACATGAACAGACTTTAGGCATACAGACAGCCAGCTCCAGCCCAAAGCAGATGTGATCAGACCTTAGGCATATGGTCATCCAATCAGTCCAGCTGCAGATATTAACAGGATACAGACCAGACCATTCAAAGTTAGGCCTTAGACCTTCAAGGAGGCATTCAAAGACATCATGGACTCCTGGCCATTTTACAAGACACTTCACTTTGGGAGGGGTAAAAAAAAAGGGAAGAAACTAAGCAGTTAGAAAGCACTGGTTTGCATATATCATACAGTATGGGGAATTAAAAACCTGAACTTTGAAGATAGATGTGTTTACCTATACAAATCAGCAATAAAATACAAATTCAAAGACTCTAGAATATAAAAGTATCAAGGTATGCAAAGTGTCAGAGAATGTATACTGCCCACAGTAGGTATATATAGTCTTGCTATTCTGCTCTCCAAATAAGCTTCTACCACAAGGGCACATTGATCATATAATAGGATAAGTGCCCAACCTCTTCTATCAGGAAACTTCCTGCAACACTGTCAATTCTGGATGAGGTATCAAAACAGTAATACAATGTTGAAGTATGACTGAGGACCATGAAGCTGCTTTGTATATGTCCTCTTTTGATGCTAACTGAAGATGAGCAACTATTGCCACTTCTACCTCTACCTGATGAGCATGCACCCTGCCCAAAAGTTTCTTACTAGCTTCCGCATAGCAAAAAGAGAAACATCCTGCTCTGCAGTTAAAACAGTTCTCATGGCTACAGGTTTCCAGTCTCTTAAGAGGTCTATAAAATCATGAGGGGACTAGAACAGGTAAATTCAGGACTAGGGGACACTCCATGAAGTTAGCAAGTAGCACACTTAAAACAAATTGGAGAACATTTTTTTCACTCAGTCCACAATTAAGCACTTTAATTCACTGCCAGAGGATGTGGTTAAGGCAGTTACAGTAGCTGGGGATAAAAGATTTGGACAAGTTCCTGAAGGAGACGTCCATAAACTATCAATCAAATTGACTTAGGGAATAGCCACTGCTTATTAATGGCATTAGTAACATGGGATTCTTTAATGTTAAGAACTTAACATAAGAGTATAAGATATGGCATACTGGGTCAGACCAAAAGTCTATCAAGCCCAGTATCCTCAGTGGGCAATCCAAGTCACAAGTACCTGGCAAGTAACCAAACATTAAATAGATCCCATGCTACTAAAGCATGTTAGCATGCTACTAAACTGTTTACTGAATAAAACACTTGATGTACATTGGTTCCCTATGCACATCAAGCTTCATTCAAATCAGTCGCAGACTGCAAATTTTATATAACGTTTTCTCCCCACCCTCATTTTCATGAAATGATGTATCATCTGTAACTGCAAGAATGTAAACTTCCAAGCATTACATCTCTGTAGCCACTTACAGAATGTTTATTTAAAAATCTTGTAGCTCGCTACCTCCTATACATAGTTCAGTGTGGATAACACTAACATACATATTAAAATGTTTAAATCACATACTACATACAACAAACAAAATACATTAAATTAAAAATTACATCTCACTTAGGTATATGCTTTCTGAAAGTGGAACGTTTTCAAGCCTCTCAAACTCTATCAATTCTCTTTCTAATCTTAATACCTTAGGAAGTGAGTTCCAAAGTACTGGAGCTGCATAAAGTTACTGCTTGCCTCTGTATAAAATCAGATTTATACTCCAGATTTGAGGGCACCACCAACTGACCTTTCCCCTCAGATCGTAATATACGTCTGAGCGCATATCACTGAAGTCTTTTTTTTTTTTATGGAACAGTGAAACTCTGCATATAATTGTGTGTATGATGATCAACAGTTTAAAGTGTGAGTGGCTCCTTATAGGGAGCAAATGCAGGTCCTTTACAACGGCATTTATACGATCACAGTACCACCTGCCATTAATGAGTCTGGCAGCAGCGGCACGCTGCACAAGTTGCAGTGGCCAAAGTAATTTAAATTTACATAAAATCCAACACCTGAAATATAAATCTGGGTCCTCAATTAGAATCCCATAATGCAAAAGGTGTACAAGACCCTCAAATAGCTAGATCAAAAAGAAAAAAAAAATCTCCCAAATTCCTATATCAGGGATAACTGATCACTTCGCTTCTAGCCCTTTGTGAGAGCTTTTACAAATATGAAACCCATAATCGCAATAAACTTGTTTACACTTCAGAGATCCAGACCTAATACGACAGCAGTGTCTTATCACATCCACGTTCTCCTCAAGATTGCTTTCCTAATAAGTTATTCCTTTCTCTTTTGTTCTAAAGAATGCATCTGCATCAAATAGGACCCCTTCAACTGTACATTTTATCACTTGACCCACTATAGAGGACAAGTACCTGTGCATCTTCTCCCAAAAATCTTCGATAGGCTGGCAGAGCCAAAAGCAGTGGGCCAATGTACCCCGTTCATTTCCCTGACATTTAACACACAATTCTGAATCCAGAATACTCATTCTATAAAGCAGATTAGGTGTTAATAGGTTCTATTCAACTAGTGAAATTGCAATTCTTCCACCACCTCAGGTATTCTGGCAAAGGATTTAGACTAATGAAGATGTCATGACGACTTGTAGCTCACTTCTCCATTTATTCAAAAGCATATCATAATTCACGGTATTCCTCAACTTCATGACTGATTTACGTATACATGAAATCCCCACCCTTTCCTGCACTTCGATCTGCAAGAATTCCTTCACTTTAAGCTGAAAATTGTCCAATATATAGTGCTGCAGATGAATATAGGCAAAACATTGCTTATGGTTCAGGTTAAAAAAGTGTTAACTCCTGTAAGGGAAGCAGCTGGCCTTGAGCATCAACAACCTGCTCCATGCCACACAAGCTGCGTTCCCTCTCACTGCTGAAAGGTTTTAGAATGCATGCCCAAAGGAAAATCACGATTTCCTTGAATAGGCAAATATAAGGATTCCTTATGATTGTTTCCCAGTTTTTCACATAAAGATGACCAAGCCTCTCTCACACGTTGAATTATGAAATTAGACTTCCCGGCCATGGCTATTGGAAGAGATTTAACATGTAAGATGTAACTTAATTGAAGGGGGCTATGAGGGCCTTTTCGAATTCTAAGGGCAAAACATGGGAACTATTAAATATCCAATCCTTAACATGCAAGCTTTCTAATTTGCACTGTTCCATATTTGGAATGGCCGAACCTCCCTCGAGCCAACTTCCCAACATCCTTTTAAATCAGTATTCCAGCCCTCTCACCCCGCCACAAAAATATTTAAGCTTTTTATTGCACACTGAACTTGATCCAGTACTTACTGCAAACCAATCAGATTTTAGATTAGAAATTAACTCACTCCATATTCATTTAAGCATTGCCTCAATTTATGTCCCTTTGGATGACACAAAGACATTACTGTCCAGATTTATGAAAAGACTATTCACTATAAAGACACCTGTTAAGCATCCTCAAGTTACATAAGAACATAAGACATGCCAAACTGGGCCAGACCAAGGGTCCATCAAGCCTAGCATCCTTCCCCAACAGTGAGCTAATCCAAGCCACAAGTACCTGGGAAGCATCCAAACATTAAACAGTGCCCATGCTACTATTACTGGCAACAAACAGTAGCTATTACCTATTGATTACTGGCAGTTTATGGACTTCTCCAGGAACATATCCAACCCCTTTTTATTCCCAGCTACACTAGCTGCTGTAACCACATCCTCTGGCAACGAATTCCAGAGCTTGATTATACATTGTGAAAAAGAATTTTCTCCGGTTTTAAATGTGCTACTTGCTAACGTCATGGAGTGCCCCCTAGTCCTTGTATTATCTGAAAGAATGAACAGTTTCACATTTACTTGTTCAAGTCCTTTCATGATTTTGTAGAAATATCATATCCCCCCTCAGCCTTCTCTTCTCCAAGCTGAAAAGTCCTAACCTCTTTAGTCTTTCCTCATAAGGGAACTGTTCCATCCCTTTTATTCTTTTAGTCACCCTTCTCTGTACTTTCTCCAGTGCAACTATATCCTTTTTGAGATGCGGCGACCAGAACTGCACACAGTATTCAAGACTCAGTCTAACCACTGAAAGATACAGAAGCATTATGACATCCTCCATTTTATTTGCCATTCCCTTCCTAATAGTTCCTAACATTCTATTTGCTTTTATGATTGCCATAGACTAAGCCAACGATTTCAATGTAATATCAACTATGATATCCAGATCTTTTCCCTGGGTAGTAACTCCTAAAATGGAAGCTAACCATATAGCTACAGCATGGGTTATTTTTCCCTATATACATCACCTTGCCCTTATCACATTATATTTCACCTGCTATATGGACGCCCAATCTTCCAGTCTTGCAAGGTCCTGCTGTAATCATAATCCACTCGTGATGTAACTACTCTGAATAATTTTGTGTCATCTGCAAATCTGATCACCTCACTGGTACCTTTCCAAATCATTTATAAAAAAAAAAAATTAAAAAGCACCAGTCTAAGTACAGATCCCTGAGGAACTCCACTGTGAAAACTGACCATTTAATCCTGTTCCCTGTCTTTTAACAAATTTGCAATCCACGAAAGGACATCTCCTATCCTATGACTTTGGTGGCTCTAGAAAAATAATCCATGGAGGTGTTTGAAAGATCTCGTGTCTGTAAGATGTGCCAATTTTTGAGAATAGATTGTCGGATCGTATGCGCTTCAGAGGAATATGGTAGAATACATGTATAAGGAGATGAATCCTCAGTGGAATGAGAAAGAAATAATCATTCACGATGTGAAAATTTGGCTCGTAAATAATGCTTTCCAGACACAGGAACGAGGATATCCGCGATGAAGGAAACATTCTGAAAGAATCTTCGATTGAATTTCAAAATCCGCAAGTGTCGTTCATAAGCGTCTTAAGCGGATAAACTGACTGACCGGTAGATTGGCTTTAAAGGTCAGAGGATGGGCACTCTCAAAGTGCAAGTATATATTAGAACATACTGATGTTCAAAAGATGGAAGTGATAAATCCCGCATCGGTCATAGTAATCTGGATATCCAAAAAGGAAATTGAATTGCACTGAATCTCAGCAGTGAGTTTTAAATTAGGATTGCATGTATTAAGCCAATCAAGGAAAGTTCCAAAACTCTCTTCAGTGCCTCTCCACAGAACGAACACATCATCAATGTAGCGTTTCCACACTTCATTGATTTTGATACTGATGATGGGTCATTTTTTGTTCTTCAAAAATGTTCATGTACAGGTTGACCAGATCGGGGGCCATGGTGGCCCCCATAGCAATACCTCGAATTTGTTGAAAAAATTATTTTATTAAATGTAAAAAAATTCTCTTTTAACGCAATCCGTAAGAGTTGTAGTAAAAAATTACTAGGGATGCGATGAGGTCGAAGTCTGCATTCAAAATACATATTCGCAATTTCAATGGTCTCATCCTGAGTGATCGAAGTATAAAGAGCCTCCACATCCAACGTAACCAATTTCAAATCAGTAGTATCAATTTTAATGGGTTCTAAAAACACCACCATATCTGAAGAGTCTCTAATGAAGGAAGACACCTGCAGAATGAAAGGACCCAAAAATCGATCTATAAATCTTGATAAAGGTTCTAGTAGAGATCCACAACTGGAAACGATGGGGCGACCAGGAGGATGTTGTAAATTTTTGTGAATCTTAGGTAGCGTATAAAACACTGGAACCCGTGGATGGATCTTGACCAAAAACACTTAGCTGCTTTGGTAGTAAGAAAACAGACTTGGTGCCACTTTCAACCAATTTGACAATCCTGTATACTACTAGTAAGATCACATTCAAGCGGTTTATAAAAACGAGTGTCATCAAGTTGGTGATTGATTTCTTGTTCATAAGTCGTGCGATCTTGTAAGACAATTTTACCGCCTTTAACTGCTGGTTTAATTATTAAATTTTTCTCATAACGTAATTCCTGTAGAGCTATTTTTTCTCTATGAGACAAATAGAAAAAAGGTTTTGATGAAATTGTAGTCTTTAGTGAAGCAATCTCCTTCGACACCAGTTAGTAAAAAACTTTGATAGCTGGTTCCTCAGGACCTGGAGAAATCCAAGTGGAAGGGTTAGATGTGATCGAAATATCAGGACAAAGGGTCAGAATCAAAAATAGTCGTAATCTTAAAGTGCGGACAAAACGAAAAAAAGCCACCTGTAGAGAAAAGGGATCCACACGAGGGGTCGGGACAAATGATAACTTGCGTTCCAATACAGTCAACTGAGACTGTGTGAGATTAAACTAAGCTGGATTCAAAACTAAGGATTTTTGACAAATTGGGACCGGGTGACTCAAGTCGATGTTTCGAAATGATCTTGATTGGAGGACATTGGATGGTGATTGTAACGACTGTTGTATGGGCGGCGAGATCCTTGCTTGTTCTACCCTAAAAAAGATGAAGTCAAAGCTTTGGCAAGAGGTATTTTCATTATGTCGTGGTCTGCTTCATAAATCATCATCGCCAGATGAATTGTCTCCACTAGAGTCGAAGGGTGACATGTCTGGAAGTCTTGTTGGTATCAGTTTTTGTCATACAAGGGTAAACATACCCTTTATTGTAGTCATGCTCGTTGTGACAATTTTTCATATTTGAATTTTTTTAAATCTGAGTGAAACTTTTTGATCAATTCTTCTGTGGTTTGTGTTGTATAGTGAATTGATCTTGTTCTGTAGTGGATGCCAAAAGAGATTGTCATATTAATTTCTTCTTGAATGATCAAATCAGTGGCTTGTGCTTTTCTAATAATCAGGATCATTAGATCCAAGTTGCACTTGTTTAAGATGGCATTCCAATCGGATATAAAGTCAGCATCTTCCTTATAAAGGTGAGGTTCCTTTAATACATGAAGCCCCCGAGGGATGCGTTGCACCCTACAATATTCTAGTAAAGTGTCTGCATGTAACGTCGTACGGACAGAGCTGCATAATATTTTCTGCAGAGAAAACCAGTGTGTCAGATGATGATCCAGAAGATGATGAAAAAGATGACTATTTTCCTAGTAATGCCTGTAAATCAGCGTCTGAAAAACTTAGGGTCTTCAAAGGAACAGTGGACTCAGATTCCATGACTCAAAGGAGTGAACCACAAACTTATTATCAAACTTAAACAGATTCTCTCAGAACGTTTCCTGCATCGCGGATATCCTCGTTCCTGTGTCCGGAAAGCATATTTATGAGCCAAATTTGCACATCGCGAATGGCTATTTCTTTCTCATTCCACTGAGGATTCATCTCCTTATACATTTGTTCTACCATATTCCTCTGAAGCGCATACGATCCGACAATCTATTCTAAAAAATTGGCATATCTTACAGACACAAGAGATCTTTCAAACACCTCCACGGATTACTTTTTCTAGAGCCACCAATCTAAGAAATGCTTTGGTTCACTCTGATTTTTCTAATTCTTCAGATCAGGACGTTCAGGTCAGTGGATCCCATCATCCATGTAACAACTGCACTGTATGTATTGCCTCCATGTCCATCTCAGAAAAAATTGTTCTTAAGACAGGTTACACAATTTTTCTGAAATATATAACTTCCTGTCTTCTATGGTTGTTTATCTGATTCGTTGTCCCTGCAATCTTCTATACAATGGAAAGACTAAACTTCTTTTAAAGACTCGGATGACTGAACATCAATCGAATATTAAACATTCTCGAGCCGACGAACCTCTGGTATTACACTGTATCTCTTTGGGACACTGCTTCGAAGACCTTTCCTTCCGTGCCATAGATCACAATCCTGAACATTGGCATGGAGGTGACAGAGAAACAATGTTGCTGAAATCGAAACAACGTTGGATTTACTGATTGGGCATGTTACACCCAAGGGTCTTAAAACAGAATTAGATCTGCACATTTTTTTTTTAGGATGAAGGTTTGTGTTTGTGGACGGTTTCCTATGCTGTTGCATTGATTCTTCTCTTTTAGATGCAATGCGCTCATATATAATTTGCATTTCAGTGACATCATGATCTGACATCATACTATTTGGGTATTTAATGAGATGTCTACATCGGCCTCGTTTCCTCTTTTCCTGAGAAGACAATCGAGACACTGAGTCCATTCTGAAGCGGTAGCCTTTGGTGTCAAGATAAGTTCTTTTTACGTTGTTTACATATTTAGAACCTTTATTGAAGATATCTTGTTTCAATGTTATTCTTAGGCAAAGGCTCTTATTGAATTACTGTCATATGCCCCTGAGGAAGCTTCACCGCAAAAACACCGGCCGTGTAGGGCTATGATTAATATCAAGCTAAAGATTTTGCTGCCTAATACTTTTTCGCAAAGGATTGGAATTGAAGATAAACAATTTTATAAAAAATGCTAAAATGATAAAAAACTTTTTTGATAAATAAAATTTCAACATTTTTGACAGTGAAGGTGAATGATTAAAAGACCGGTTGGTTTCTGTATAAGGATACATAACGTCAGGCTTGCTAACACATTCACTTAGGCTACTGACAATATTTGTGTATGTGGTTTCCCTAATTACAGGTAATTGAAATCTCCCATTACTACTGCATTACCAATTTGGATAGCTTCCCTAGTTTCTCTTAGCATTTCATCATCCATCTCACCATTTTGGCTAAGTGGATGTTAGTATACTATCATTGCTATACTCTTCCCCAACACACATGGGATTTCTACCCATAAAGATTCTATTGTGCATTTATTCTGTTATTCAACTACTAAGAAAAAATGTTTACTGTTCACAATACTCTACTGTTCCCAACTACCATGTTAACTCCATTTGATTGTATGCTAATTGCATATTTTGTATGATAATTGCATATTTTGTAAACCACTATGATGGCTCTACTGAATAACGGTATATAAAACTCTACAAATAAATAAATATAGTCTCTTGCAGGATTCTTATCCCGTTGGACTGTATGTCATCCACCGACAAGGCGCCACCTCTACACCAATTTGTTTCTCCCTATCATTGCGATATAGTTTGTACCCTGGTATGGCAGTATTCCATTGGTTATCCTCCTTCCATCAGGTCTCTGAGATGCCAATTAAGTCTCTCTCATCATTCACTAATATACATTCTAACAGTCCCATTTTACTTCTTAGACTTCTGGCATTGGCATACAGACATTTCAAAGTGTGTTTGTTTGTATTAACAGCCTGCTTTTCAGTTTGGAATCTTTTAGCTCAGGTGATTTTTTACTTTTAGAAACATGGTCTACTTTTGCTTTCATAGGAACCTATCTATTGGGATGCCCAAACTCTCCTGCTTCATTAGTATCCTCTGAACCACCCGCTGCTGAGTGACAGTCTGCTTTCCCCTTTGTTCTAGTTTAAAAGCTGCTCTCTCTCTCCTATTTAAAAGTTAGCACTTGCAGACTGGTTCCACCCTGGTTAAGGAAGAGCCCGTCCCTTCCCCAAAAGGTTCCCCAGTTCTTTACAAAACTGAATCCCTCTTCCTTGCACTATCGTCTCATCCACACATTGAGACTCCAGAGCTCTGCCTGCCTTTGGGGACCTATGAGTGGAACAAAGAGCATTTCAGAGAATGCTACCCTGGAGGTTCTGATTTCAGCTATCTAAGAACCTAAATTGGCTTCCAGAACCTCCCTCCCACATTTTCCTATGCCACTGGTGCCCACATGTACCACAATAGCCGGTTTCTCCCCAGAACTGTCTAAAATCTTATCTAGGTGACACACTAGGTCCACCATCTTCACACCAGGCAGGCATGTTACCAGGTGATCCTCGAATCCAATAGCCAACCAGCTATCCACATTCCTAATAATCTAATCACCCATGACTGTGGTCAATCTAACCCTTCCCTCCTGGGCAGTAGCCCTGGGAGAGAAATCCTCTGTGCGAGAGAACAATGCATCACCTGGAGAGCAGGTCCTTGCTACAGGATCACTTCATGCTGCCTCAGGTTGATGCTGCCTGACCAGGAGACCTTCCTCTAACAAGGCAGCACCAGGGCTGCCAGACTGGATTTGGGACTTGGCTACTATGTCCCTGAAAGTCTCCTATAAACTGTGCCTCAGCTCCTCCAGGTCTACCACTCTAGTCTCCAGTGATTGGACTTGTTCTCTGAGAGCCAGGAGCTCTTTGCACCAGGTGCACACATACAACCTCTCATCAGCAGGTAAAAAAAACATATATGTGACTTTCGATGCAAAAGACTGGAAAGCCCCCCTTTTGCTGCTGGATTGCAGCCTTCATCTTAATGTTATGTTCATTAGTTAAGTTTATGTTGCTAAGGGATAAGAATGTGTAAATAAGAGTCCTTTAAATTTATTGGTATATTCACTATTGATCTGGTAGTGACCTACAATGGGATAACTGAACTCTTGATAAGGGTGGGGGCAATTCTGTGTTTTAGATAAAAGGCTGATTGATTTTAACGTGCAGAGTTACTTGGTATCTTAATGTAATTCTTGCTCAGCTAATAAAATCTCCATTTGAAGCTTTTCATTCATTTGAAAGTGATAGTCCTTATTGAAGTTACCTAACGAGTCAAGCTTTTATCACATACACAAACTTCTCAAAATACATGCTAAATTCCTACCAAAGGTGATTTTTGGCCTTTCATTATTTAGTGCATTCAGATCTCTGGATTCCTCCCCAGACCACATGCTCACAAGGGAGAAACAAGAACATAAGAACATGCCATACTGGGTCAGAACAAGGGTCCATCAAGCCCAGCATCCTGTTTCCAACAGTGGCCAATCCAGGCCATAAGAACCTGGCAAGTACCCAAAAACCAAGTCTATCCCATGCTACTGTTGCTAGTAATAGTAGTGGCTATTTTCTAAGTCAACTTAATTAATAGCAGGTAATGGACTTCTCCAAGAACTTATCCAATCCTTTTTTAAACCCAGATACAATAACTGCACCTACCACATCCCCGGCAACAAATTCCAGAGTTTAATTGTGCGTTGAGTGAAAAAGACTCTCTCAGATTAGCTTTAAATGTACCACATGCTAACTTCATGGAGTGCCCCCTAGTCCATCTATTATCTGAAAGAGTAAATAACCAATTCACATTTACCTGTTCTAGACCTCTCATGATTTTAAACACCTCTATCATATCCCCCCTCAGCAGCCTCTTCTCCAAGCTGAACAGTCCTAACCTCTAGTCTTTCCTCATAGGGGAGCTATTCCATCCCCTTTATCATTTGGTTCAACCTTCTCTGTATCTTCTCCATCGCAACTATATCAGATGCGGCGACCAGAACTGTACACAGTATTCAAGGTGTGGTCTCACCATGGAGCGATACAGAGGCATTATGACATTTTCTGTTTTATTTACCATTCCCTTTCTAATAATTCCCAACATTGTTTGCTTTTTTGACTGCCACAGCACACTGAACCGACGATTTCAATGTGTTATCCACTATGATGCCTAGATCTCTTTCTTGGGTAGTAGCTCCTAATATGGAACCTAACATCGTGTAATTACAGCATGGGTTATTTTTCCCTATATGCATCACCTTGCACTTATCCACATTAAATTTAATCTGCCATTTCGATGCCCAATTGTCCAGTCTCACAAGGTCTTCCTGCAATTTATTACAATCCATTTGTTATTTAACTACACTGAATAATTTTGTAACATCTGCAAATATGATTAACTCACTCGTCATATTGCTTTCCAGATCATTTATAAATATACAAGCCGTTAAGCCCGTTAAAACGGGCTACATTAACATTTTTTTTGGATCATTTCCTTCCCCCTCATTCTCCCTCCCACCTCCCCCACTCTCTCCCCTCAGTCACTCCTCTCTCTCCCCTCCTCCCTCCTCCCCTCAGTCACTCCCCCCTCCTCCTCCCTCCCTCAGTCACTCCTATATCCCCTCCCCCAGTCACTCCCCTCAGTCACTCCCCCCTCCCCCCAGTCACTCCCCCCTCCCTCCTCCCCTGAGTCACTCCCCCCTCCCCTCAGTCACTCCTCCCTCCCCCTCCCCTCAGTCACTCCCCCTCCCCTGAGTCACTCCTCTCCCCCCTCCCCTGAGTCACTCCTCCCTCCTCCCCTGAGTCCCTCCCCCTTCCCTCCTCCTCCCTCCCCCCAGTCACTCCTCTCTCCCTCCTCCCTTCAGTCACTCCCCCTTCCCTCCTCCTCCCTCCCCCCAGTCACTCCTCTCTCCCTCCTCCCTTCAGTCACTCCCCCTTCCCTCCTCCTCCCTCCCCCCAGTCACTCCTCTCTCCCTCCTCCCCTCAGTCACTCCCCCTTCCCTCCTCCTCCCTCCCCCCAGTCACTCCTCTCTCCCTCCAGTCGATCTCCGCCGAAGACCCAGAGCGGCGGCGGCGGCATGCGTGCGAGGGAGGGACAGACTTCCTGGAAGTCTGTCCCTCCCTCGCGCGCATGCCGCCGCCGCTCCGGGTCTTCGGGCCGCTGCCGCTCCTGCCGCTCCGGGTCTTCGGGCCGCCGCTCCTGCCGCTCCGGGTCTTCGGGCCGCCGCTCCGGGCCGCCGCCACCGCTCCAGGTCTCTGGGCCGGTGCCGCCGCCGCTCCGGGCCGCCGCTCCTACAGTGCCATTTTTATTTTTAAGAGGCACACTGTGACCGACGTGCTCGCATGCGCGGTAGAGCTGCTCTCTACTGCGCATTTGCGGCACGTCGGTCAAGCTTCGTTTATTAGGTAGGATTGAAAAGCCCGGGTCCCAGTACAGATCACTGAGGCACTCCACTGCAAAAATTGTCCATTTAATCCTACTCTGTTTCCTGTCTTTTAGCCAGTTTGTAATCCACGAAAGGACATCACCACCTATCCCATGACTTTTTACATTTTCTAGAAGTCTCTCATGAGGAACTTTGTCAAATGCCTTCTGAAAATCCAAATACACTACATCTACCGGTTCACCTTTATCTACATGTTTATTAACTCCTTCAAAAAAGTGAAGCAGATTTGTGAGGCAAGACTTGCCTTGGGTAAAGCCAAGCTGACTTTGTTCCATTAAACCATGTCTTTCTATAAATTCTGTGATTTTGAAATTTAGAACATTTTCCACTATTTTTCCTGGCACTGAAGTCAAGCTAACCGGTCTGTAGTTTCCCGGATCACCTCTGGGGCCCTTTTTAAATATTGGGGTTACATTAGCCACCCTCCCGTCTTCAAGGTACAATAGATGATTTTAATGATAGTAAAAATTTGTAACCTAACAGATCTGAAATTTCATTTTTTTTAGTTCCTTCAGGAACTGGGCCAGGTGAATTACTACTCTTCAGTTTGTCAATCAGGCTTACCACATCTTCTAGGTTCACCATGATTTGGTTCAGTCCACCTGAATAGTTACCCATGAAAACCTTCTCCGGAACGGGAATCTCCCCAACATTTTCTTCAGTAAACACCGAAGCAAAGAAACAGTTTAATCTTTCCGCAATGGCATTATCTTCTCTAAGTGCCCCTTTAACACCTCAATCATCTAATGGTCCAACTGACTCACTCGCAGGCTTTCTACTTGGAAACAGGATACTGGGCTTGATGGACCCTTGGTCTGACCCAGCATGGCAATGTCTTTTGTTCTTACTTTGGATATATTTTAAAAAGTGTTCACTGAGTTTTTGCTTCTACGGCCAACTTAGTTTCAAATTCTCTCATAGCCTGTCTTATTAATGTCTTACATTTAACTTGCCAACGTTTATGCTTTTTCCTATTTTCTTCTGTTGGATCCTTCTTCCAATTTTTGAATGAAGATCTTTTGGCTAAAATAGCCTCTTTCACCTCACCTTTTAACCATGCTGGTAAATGTTTTGCTTTCCTTCCACCTTTCTTAGTGTGTGGAATAAATCTAGACTGATTCTAGGATGGTTGTTTTTTTTTTTTTTGTTTTTTTTTGTTTTTTTTTTAAACAATGTCCACGCCTCCTGCACACTTTTTACCTTTGTAGTTGCTCCTTTCAGTTTTTTTCTATTTTTCTCATTTTATCAAAGTTTCCCTTTTGAAAGTTTAGCTCTAGAGCTGTGAATTTGCTTACTGTCCCCCTTCCAGTCATTAATTCAAATTTGATCATATTATGATCACTATTGCCAAGCGGCCCCACCACTATCATGAAATCCTGTGCTCCACTAAGAATTAGATCTAGAATTGCTCCCTCTCTCGTTTCCTGAACCAATTGCTCCATAAAACTATCATTTATTCCATCCAGGAACTTTCTCTCTCTAGCATGCCCTGATGATACATTTACCCAGTCAATATTGGGGTAATTGAAATATACACAAAAATAATAACAGTTAGCCTTGATGCATAACGGCAAGGTTTGAATAGAAATAGCCATGTGGACATGATGATTTTCACGTCTTAGTGACTTGCATAGGAGAATCCATGTTGGTTGCAGTCCCTGAAGCAGCTTTGCGAAACGTACGTCGGACTGGACTCGTTGAACAACTGTCCCCTGAGTAAAATTAATTCTTTGAAGTGCGGCAGCGACATCAAAAGAATTGGATTTTCTGAAGCGCGGTAGCGCTGTCACCTAAGGGAAGTATCAGTTCCACATTAATTTTAAGAAAAAGCAATAATGAGAAAAATGAAAAAGTATAATTATTAATAAAAGGACTTGGACCGATGATTAAAAATGACCCGTAGCGGTTAATACATAAAGCTATAACAGCTAGTATACCGTGGGTGTTATGATGGTCCTTCACACAAATTAATTTACATTATTAATAATATACAGCACATTGAAGGAGAAACTGTAGCTTCACAACGTATTTATGAGGTAATTGAAATATCCCATTATTACTGTACTACCAATTTGGTTAGCTTCCCTAATTTCTCTTAGCATTTCACTGTGCGTCACACCATCTTGGCCAGGTGGACAGTAGTATTCTCCTATCACTATACTCTTCCCCATCACACAAGGGTTTCTACCCATATTTGATTGTGCATTTAGTCTCATGCAGGATGTTTATCTTTTTAGACTCTATGCCATCCCGGACAAAGCGCCACACCGCCTCCCAGATGCTCCTGTCATTGTGATATAATTTGTACACCAGTATAGCACTGTCTTACTGGTGTACAAATTACTCCTTCCATCATGTCTCAGATGCCAATTAAGTCTGTCATCATTCACTGTTATACATTCTAATTCTCTCATCTTACTTTTTAGACTTCTGGCATTAGCATACAAAGATTTCAAAGTGTGTTTTTTGTTTGTATTTTCATTCTGCTTTTTAATTGATAGGGATAAGTTAGAATTTTTTAGGTCAGGTGAGTTTTTAGTTACAGGCACTTGGGCTACTTTTCTTATTATTGGAACCTGTTGGGATGCCCTAATTCTTTTTTTTTTTGTAATTAAAGATTTTTATTAAACAGACAGTGAATCCAATGTGGTACATACAGACCGAAGGGAAATGTACATAAACATTAACAAGAAATGGTAACAATCGTGTCTGTGTCAATAAGATGTAATAATAAATCCCCCAGGCAATTTAGGGGGATACATAAGAGTAGATTCACATTCAAACCATGAAAAGGAACATATATTTTAGATCTTTATACCTCCCCCTACCCCCCTTGCCTCATATCCACATAGAGCAATTCAAGCAAGTAGTCAAACGTGAACGTTTGGGAGCCATCACTATCTGCTGTAAGCAGTAGTACAGCCTAATACTGGTGTTTTAAGTCTGAAAAGGACCAATAAAGGTGATATACACTACCGGGGTAGGTGCCATACGTGCAGATTTCCATATCTGATATGCTTGCCAAATTTAGATACATTGTGTTTGTAAGCTGTGATGTGGGACAATAAAAATGTTATCCATTCTTTGTTGTATTGCTGCTTTTGTTGGAACTTGTGATGATTTGTACACCCTTGCTAATTCGCATCTACTAGCTGTCAAAATAATTTGTGCCATACAATTCTGGTCTATTGAAATCTTTGGGATCTTGACACCCAGTAAAATGTGCATTGGCGTAAGAGCGCCTAGTTCTGGAATCATTTCTTTCAACCAATGAAATATCTCCTGCCATAGCTGTTGCACCATGGGGCACCCCCCACCACATATGCAAAAAGGAGCCAACCTCCCCACACTCCCTCCAGCATTTATCTGAGACATGATGTGCAAATTTATGTAGCTGTAGAGGGCATACATACCACCGGTACACCAATTTGTAGGCATTTTCAATGAGGGAGGAGGCTATATACCCCCCCCTACCTACATTCTGAAAGATAGACTTCCAAAGTGTGGGTGTCCAGTCAAGTGGTATGTCTTTTTCCTAAGCCTTCTGGAAAGTAAGAAGAGCTTCCAATGGTAATGCTAAAAGCCGATAAATCAGAGAGAGAACCTGTTTAGAATTATTGGCCTTATGACAAAGTTTTTCAAAGTCTGACATTCCCATATTAAGTGGTGCCTGAAGCTGATGTGTCTTTGCAAAATGGGCTACTTGTATGTAGGAATAGGTCGCGGATAAAGGTAGGTCATATGCTTGTTGCAGGTCTTGGAAGGCCCGCAGGTTCTGTGCTCTCCAAACATGCTCCCATGTCTGGATCCCCCTCTGTCTCCACACCTGGAAAGCCGCACTCTCATATCCTGGAGGGAATGCCTTGTCGGTATATTAACTAGTACTGGCATGGTACTCCCGCCCTCCTACCAACCGTGGCCTCAAATGGTGCCACAATGTCAAAGCAAGGCGGGAAGATGGCAGAAGAGTCTCATGAGGATTGACCAGCCACATGATTTTAGGTTGCCACAGTAAACTACGTAGGGGGACCTGTCCTAGCCAAGCTTGCGTGTGTAGTACCCATTGCTTAGGTTCCTTGTCATATGCCAATCCACCAAATTTTTAAGTTGGGCCGCCCAGTAGTATCTGGCAATATCTAGGACGTAGAGCCCCCCCCCTCTGGACTTAAGGAGAAATAAAACTCTCCGAGAAACCCGGGGTCGTCGCCTGGCCTATATAAAGGCCATGCCTTTCTTTTACCATTGCTTAAGTAGATTGAGCGAAACCTTAATCGGTAGAGTTTGAAATAAATATAAAAGTTTGGGGAGTATGATCATTTTGAAGACTGCCATGCGACCTAACCAGGATATATGATATCTGCTCCATTCTTCCATAGCTTTAGTGAGGCGTATAATTTATGGAGAGCAGATCCTGAGTAGCGCTCAGACACCCAGGTATTTGATTTGTGTGTGCCCATTTAAATCTAAACAGCCCCTGTAAATGGGAGACCTCACTGGATGGGATATTTATATTCAGGATCTCTGACTTGTCCCAACTGACCCGAAAACCTGATATGCGGCTAAGAGACTCCATTTCGCTAGTCATGTGCCGAAGGGAAGTCTCGGGGTGAGTGAGTGTGAGGAAAATGTCATCTGCATACATAGAAAGTTTAGAGGACTCCCCTCCCAAATAGAACCCGGTGATCTCAGCATTCCGTCGGATGTTAACTGCAAAGGGCTCAAGAAAAAGGGCGAAGAGCAGTGGGGATAGAGGGCACCCCTGCCTTGTCCCTCTGCAGACAGGAAACAGGAGAGTAGCCACCGTTAATTTTGAGATACGCCTTAGGGGTGCTATAGAGCTGACGAAGCCACTCGAGATAAGGAGCCCCAAATCCCATTTTCTCTAAAGTAAGAAATAGATATGGCCAGTGCACCATATCAAATGATTTTTCAGCATCTATAGAAAGGGCAATAGCAGGTACCTTATGTTTTGCATACCAGATAATGTCAAGAATCTTGTGGACATTATCTGCTGTGGTTCTCCCAGGAATAAACCCCGCTTGGTCTGAATGTACCAATTGTGCTATGAAACAGTTCAAGCGGTTAGCAAGGATCTTTGCCAACAGCTTAACGTCTATGTTCAAAAGAGAAATGGGGCGGTATGATCCACAAATTGTCGGGTCCCTACCAGGTTTTGCCAAAATAGTGATCCCTGCCAAATTGGCCTGGGATGAAAGGACAGTCCCCGTTCGCAGAGAGTTGAAGAATTTTTGGAGTATAGGCGCTAAAACTGTGGTAAAGTGTTTATAGAACTTTGGTGTGTACCCATCAATACCCGTGGATTTACCAGATTTTAATGATTTAATAGCATCGTGGATTTCCCCCAAGGTAATATCTTTATCCAAGAATTGCCTTTGAGAGGTAGTCAACTCCGGGAGTGGTGTATCTGAAAGGTATTCTGTGATATCCCTATCTGAAATGTTTGGGTCCCTGCTATATAATTTAGTATAAAACTGAAGAAATTGTTGCCTGATGTGTTGTCAGTTAATATCTGTCCCTCTGAATTTTTAATTTTCGTGATGGTGGCCAACGCTTGTCTTCGCTTGAGCATATGAGCTAATTGCTTCCCAGCCTTATTCCCCCCTTCAAAGTATTACTGTTGAACCAAAGTCAGTTGATGAGCTATATGCGCGGAGTCTAGGGCCGCTATTTTGTCCCGAGTCTCCTGTATCTCCCGCTGTAATAGGGATTTGGTTGGGTTCCGCATGTGGGCCAATTCGAGCTGGTGGAGAGTAGTCATTAAATTGTAATCTGTCCTTAGCTCTCTGTTTATTAACATGGGTGTTTATTAACATGGGTGGCTCGGGCAAAAAAGAGCCTCGAAGAACATTCAGGCATTCCCAAATTGTCCGGTATGTATCTTTATGTATCTGTTTTTGAAATGTACTATCCTCTAAAAGGGAGTCATTAAGTCTCCAGTATCATTGGCTGTTATCGTAGTTTTTTTTTTTGTTTGTTTTTTTTAATTGTAATTGAAACCAGACTGGAACAAGATTGGACCAGACAATGGGTTCAATGTCCACTTTTTGTACCATATTAATCCTAGTTTTATCTAGAAAAAACATGTCTAGGCGGGAATAAGAATTATGTGGATGAGAGTAGAAAGAGTAGCACATAGAAGTGGGAAAACGTGATCACCATACGTCAATCCCAGCTATCAGAGAAATTATTTTCCGAAGAGCCTTTCTAGCCGCTGAGGTATCTGAGCTAGTCCCAGTAGAGTTATCGAGGTAGGGATTGAGAGTAATATTAAAGTCCCCTCCGAGAATTACACTCCCTTCTGCCTTATCCACTAATAAAGTGTAGAGCATGGTATAGAAGGCCTCTTTATGAGTGGTCGGGCCGTAGATGGCACAAAGTGTCTGAGTTTCCCCTCCTAGTTTCACATTTAGTAAAAGATATCGGCCCTGAGAATCATAATGTGAGTTCAATAATTCAAAGTGCAAGTCTTTGTGGATTAAAATACCCACCCCAGAATATTTAGTGTCTTTCGTTGCTGCCGCCCAAAATTGATACGGAAATTTGTCAGATTTCATAAGGCCCTCATCTTTTCTGGAGATGGGTCTCCAGCAGATAAATCACATCTGCCTTTAAATACCCCATTTCCTGAAATAATAATAGTCTTTTCTGGACTGAATTTAAACTTTTTGCGTTGAGAGAAAAATTTAACCGTAGCCATTGCGAGAATAACCGGATTCCTTCCTTAGCTCAAAGCCCCCGACCCTTGACCAGAAATCGTACTCGTCCCTTGGCCCCCGTGAAATAGGGCTGCATAGGCTGGTTACGGAACTCTTACAGCTCCCTTGCATGTAAGTTTGCAAACAGTGAGGCAAGATACCCAACCCGTGAGGTCCGCCACCTTCGCACCAGATAGCCATGTTACCAGGCGATCCTCATGCCCACCAGCCACCTGGCTGTCCACATTCCTAATACTCGAATCACCAACTATGACAGCCGACCTAACCCTTCCCTCCTGGGCAATAGCGCTTGGAGACATCCTCAATGCAAAAGGACAATGCACCACCTGGAGAGCAAGTCCTTGCTACAGGATCCTTTCCTGCTGCACCAGGTTGATGCTCTCCGAACACGAGACCTTCTTCCTCCAAGGGGTGGGGGGTGGGGATGATTATTACTTTTCATGCAATATTTTATGCTGTGGACAAAAGCCTAATACTGTTTTCTGCTTTGAAATACTAATAAAAGAATACACGATAGGTCAGACAGGAGCCTTGTAGATTTCTTAGAAACATAACAGCAAAAACACAAAAAAAAGACCATATGGCCTATTTACCACATTCCTACCTCTACAATCCCTACCACTTTTTTTTTTTTTTTTTTAAAGACATCCCCCATGCTTCTAACATGCTTTAATTCAGATACTGTTCTTGTCTTCACTACTTGCATTGGGAGGCTGTTCATTGGATAATACATTGAAATAGTCAGATCAGTGTGCTGCGGCAGTCAAAAACAAAGCAATGATAGGAATTATTAGGAAGGGAATGGTGAATAAAATGGAAAAAGTCAGAATGCCTCAATCGCTCCAAATGAGACCACACCTTAAGTACTGTGCACAATTCTGGTCACCGCATCTCAAAAAAGATATAATTGCACTGGAGAAGGTAAAGAGCAGGGCGACCAAAATAATAAAAGGGATGGAACAGCTCCTCTGAGGAAAGGCTAAAGAGATTAGGGCTGCTCAGCTTGGATGGCTGAGGAGGAATATGAGAGGTCTACAATGGGTAAGTGTGAATCTTATTTACTCTTTCAGATAATAGAAGAACTAGGGCAGCACTCCATGAAGTTAGCAAGTAACACATTTAAAACTAATTAGAGAAAATTCTCACTCAATGCACAATTAGGCTCTGGAATTTGTTGCCATAGGATGTGGTTAGGGCAGTTAGTGTAGCTAGGTTTAAAAAAAAAGGTTTGGATATATTCTTGGAGAAGTCCATTAAATGCTATTAGTCAAGTTGACTTAGAGAATAGCCACTGCTATTACTGGCATTAGTAGCATGGGATCTACTTGATGTTTGGGTACTTCCCAGATGCTTGTAAACCTGGATTGGCCATTGTTGGAAACAGGATGCTGGGCTTGACAGACCCTCAGTCTGATCCAGTATGGCTTCTCTTGTGTTCTTATGCACCCACCACCTTTTCTGTAAAGAAATATTTCCTTTTATTCATGAGTCTACCTCTTTCACTCTCATCTCATAACCCCTCTTGTCCAGAGCCTCTCTGTTGGAAACTGTCCACCTTCTATATATTGATACTTTGATGGTAATTAAATGTCATCTCTCCCAACCTGCTTTTCCTCTAGGGCAGGGTGGCCAACTCCAATCCTCAAGAGCCACCATCAGGCTTGGTTTTCTGGTTATCCACAATGAATATACATGAATAAATTTGAATGCACTGCCTCCATTGTATGCAGATCTCTTGCATACTCATTGTGGAGATCCAGAAAACTAGACATGTTTGTGGCTCTTGAGGACCGGTATTGGCCATCCGTGCTCTAGGGCAGCGATTCTTAACCGGCGTGTCACAGTACACCAATGTGTCACCAAGCACCAGTAGATGTGTTGTGACTTCCTGGTTGCTCTTCCCTCCCTCTCCTCCATCACAGTGAGACCGTCATTATTGCACAACATACTATTGCCGTTCCACCAGGAAAGAAATGGTAGCAGTGTTAGTGGAAGCCAGCAATAGCGGCATGACCCTTTCTTCTTCCCGCCCCTATGGCCCAAAAGAGGAAGCGATGTACAGTGGGACACATGGGAAGAAGAGAGGATCAAGCTGTGTAATAGCAGCACAGGCCCATACCAAAATGAAGTACAGCCGGCAATCAGTGACAGGAGACAGAGCAACATTAGCCCCTGAAGCTGATGGGATACTTCTTTCTTGAGCTGCAGTTTCCATTCGCGCAAGTATGATTGACAGTGTGTGTCTAAGTGAGAGAGCATGTGTGTAAGACATTGGTGAGAGAGAGTTAGTGAGCTCTAAGAAAGAGGACAGTGAAGAGACAGCTTCAGCAGCTACTGCTGCTTCTGGCTTGTGCTATAGGCCTGCAAGCGAAAGGTGTAGGACAGTTGCTGCAGAGGGTAAGTAAAGCTGGCTTTTTAAATTTATTTTTCTTGATTGACTGCATTTTAATTGAGTATTATGTGATGTGTCTGTTTTGAAATATTTATTGTTTGGAGGATTTTACTAATTTTTATGAGTTTTTAATTGTTGGATGTTATCCTGTTCATTAGCTGTTTTGAAACATTTATAAGCATAGCTTTACAATTATTTCTGTGTGGGGATCTATAGCAGCTTGGCTTACTATTAGCTTCCTAATAGGTGTATTGGTGTTTAGGGCCTGGTTTAATATTTGTGTTGCCTTTTCATAGATAAGTTATTACTGTTTGACTGCATTCCATAATGCAGGTATGGTTTATGTGCATTATTGCAGATCTTGGGACTATATTGGGTGCTATATTTCTGTTTCCATTTCTCCAGTTTTGCACTGTATCAGTGACTTTTTTGGGTTTCTATTCCAGTTTGTGTCTCCATATTTATAGTTGGTAGTCTTTCAGTACTTTAAGGTCAGTTCTGTGTGTGTGACTGAAATAAGGTATTTTACTAGCATATAAGCATGTATAGTCTTATTTGTTGTTTTCTCTCTATAGGACATGCATTGGTGGTAAACTATTCAGGGTAGTAGAATGAGTTTGTATGGCTGTTACTGAGATGACCCACAAAATGCAAAGGAGAGTAAATTCAGCATAAATATCGGGGGACTCTCTAAAGTTCTGAATGTATACCTGATATTTGTGTGTGGACCGATAAGTTTCTCTGCACTTATTTTCTCTGTGATGTTACTGAGATGACCCCAAGATCAGAATATCTTTTTTTGTATGGTGAGTTGTGTGGGTAATGCCCTAGTTCTGCGCTGCACCCATTGTTGGGGGGAGGGGGTTCCTGTGGATGCAGAGTGTATGTTTACATTTAGCTCCGTGATAGTCATGTGTTCAGTGTGTCGTGCATGTAAGAATCATCTGTCAAGTGTGTCCTAACACAAAAAAGGTTGAGAACCTCTGCGCTAGGATATGTATGTTTAGATAGTTAAATCTGTCCTTATATGTTTTATGACGACCACTGGTCATTTTAGTAGCCAGCCTCTGGAGAGACTCCATCCAATTTATATCCTTTTAAAGGTAAAATCTCCAGAATTGTATAAAGTATTCCAATTGAGATCTCAATAGGGATTTATACAGAGGCAATATCACCCTTTTTATCTGATGAAGCATCATCTGAGAATTCCAATTCCTTCCACGAATTCACAAAGTCTGCAAATGACATGCAAAAGAGCAGTGTACTGAAAATTCTTGGAATGTCCTCAAAAAAAGTGTAGGAGCTCAATTCTCTGGCTAAGCTCAACTCTCAGATTTATGTTAAAGTTACCTGAGGCCCTGAGTCATGAATCTTTAAATATTGCCTTATTCATTGACTCTACCTTGAGCAATGTCTTGTGTATCCAGATTAGGAAATAGTTCTGACTCCAAAAGCATGTTTTTCCAGAATAGGTTCCAGAAGTAGTCAGGATAAACCATTTCTATCAAACTTTTGAAGGTTCTACAAGATGTTTGTTTTACAGGCAATAGAGAAGCCTGTGTATAGTTGGCTTCAAGGACCAGAACAGAACCAGGGAACGTAGGATTTGATCTAGGCAGCATACAGTTTAACCAAGACCCTTTTGAAGCTGTTTGTGATGCTCATCAACGCCAAGTGGCCTTTAATGTTTTTGTACCTACGCTTTCACTCCTTATGAAAAGTAAAATGGCTTAAGATGGAAGGGGACTTATTACCTGTTTTTGACATGACTGGGCTCTCCATGACACTATGCAGAATAACCGACTTTCTGGAGATTTTCTTCCAAAGATTCAAATCGGGCCCCTCTACAGAAGTCAAGGAACTTATCTCAAACAAGATTCTGCTTCAGTCTTCTCTTATGCTCCCTTACCTTTGGAGCCAAAGGCTTTTCTGAAGCTGTTGAAAAGCTGTATTTTCAGTAGCAAATAGCCCTCAGCAATATTCATGCTAAGCAATTTGGGGCATCATGAGATGGGCCTCAGACCTTGCAGTAGTCAATAATAGACATCTTTCAATTACACTGAAGACATCGAGTCCACATCTAAAAGAGGAGACATGCTATGTCAAATTCAATGATTAATTAACAGGCTGTCTGCAGCCACAGGCTTAAAAGTCATGAAAGAAAAAATTAGATGTACAGCACAAACATATTTTGCTTAAAATGAAATCCACCTAGTAATGTATTTCAGAATATGCAGAATATAAATATTTAATAAATACACACAATGCCTCTTATTCCATTAACCAGTTTTTCACCTTATGTCTAAAACCTATCAGATCCAACTCCTCTGATAGATAATGGTAGATCTTTATAAACTTTGGGCACTGACATAGTAAATGAGCAATTCTGCAATTTAACATGTTGATAAGCTGTAACTTAGGGAAATTCGAGCTAATGACTATACAGAGAATGTGTATATCTAAGAAAATTCCCAGTTAATCTTCCCAGACATGCAACGAGGACCTAAGCCTCGCAAGATCTTAAATGTTAGAGCCAAAAGCTTAAATTTACACTGCAGCCTCAGTGGTAGCCAATATAATTTCAACAAAAGAGGCGTAACTGATTCCCGCCTAGATCGGCCCACAATAATTCTAGTGACCACATTTTGCACCACTTGGTGCTTCAGAATCACATTTGGAAGACCCCAGTTGATGTTGCAATAGTTTAAGACCAAGATCACCAGGGCATAAATCACCAGTTTTAATGCCTGAAAGCTCAAGCAAGATTTTAATTCTCACTATTCATAAGCATCCGTATGCTGTTTGGAGTACTATACCGATTATGGCTATCCAGTATCCTGATGGAATTTAGCATAATCCCAAAGTGATCTTGCATCATCTCTAGCTATAACAATCTCTCCAATTCGAAGCTGAAATTTCTCCACAGAGGAACCCACTTGCAAAATCTGTCTTCTTGGAATTAAAAATTAAATAGTTCTCTTTTAAACAAAGACCCACAGCACTCATACATTCCTCCAGATGAGAAAGGGTTTGTCCTGATTTGGTCCCAGGGGAACTAGAATTTGTACATCAGTGTAAATAAAAGGGATAAAGCCAAATGAACGAATGATATTCCCCAAAGGGGCCAGATAAATGTTAAACAATAAAGGAGACAGTGAGGAACCTTGAGAAACCCCACAAATTACCAAAGTTAAATAAGAATTTGACCCTGAAAGGACACCATTTGCAATTCAGGACAGTACCCTTCAGTCCCAAAGATTGGCAGCATGCAATGAGAATATTATGATCCATTAAGTCAGGCACTTGAGATCAAGAAGCACAAGCAATATAGAGAACCCCCTATCCAAATGGGGTAGCACAGAGACCACCAGATCCATCATGATGATCTCCGTACTACAACCCCACCAAAAACCAGCTTGAGCTGGATCCAATCTGTTTTTCAAAAATCAGAAACCTGAATAGTCGCTATTCTTTTCAACACTTTAGCTAGAAAAAGCAAATTAGCAATAGGTCTGTAATTGGCACATGCCTTAGAATCCAATTCAGAACTTTTCAAAATTGGGACCACTACCGACTTTCAGTGCACAAAACCAGCAAGTCAGAGAAAATATATGTTCTGCTCCCATTGATAATTCCAAGTGGATGAAAAGCTAGCACTGGAGAATAGCTAGAATAGCTAGAAGAGAATAGTTAGAAATCAAGACTTGGCTTTTCATCCAAGCCTTCCCTCAAGCCTAACATCGCAACAGTTCTCTCAGTTAGCCCAATAGTCTAAATGACCAACACAGCCACTGTATAGTCATACTTTTTCTGTCTCCAGTTTTTTCTGTCCTTTATTTCCTGGCTACCCTAGCCCCCAAGTTCATTCTCCCTGTTATTTGTATCTGCGCTTCGGCCTTCCTGTTATATGGTTTTTGTTAAGTTAACCCCTAAGTTTGATGTAAACCGGCCTGATATGAAGCTTGTCATGAAGTTCGGTATAGAAAAATGTTAAATAAATAAATAAATAAAATAAATAAGTTGAAAGTTGTGTTTAACTTAATTCTTGGTAAACACTCTTCCTGATGGTTCAGTTGGCAACTGTAAAATTACAGCAAATCTTTGGATCAAAACAGATGTTAGTTGTGTAGCTGTTTTAAAGTTACCAAATGATTTCGACACAGATCAGTCATGATCAGTTTCCATATTCAATAACCTTCAAGATAAGCTAAGTTTATTTTAGGATTTCTAAAATAAAGCTTGTTATATGGTAATTGACGAGTCAAAGTATACAGCTAATATGAAGCATCAAACACTGCTGAAGCAAAACCTACTCAAAACACAAAAAGGACTAAGATTGTACAATTGGAGCAATCTAGTAGATAGTTCATGATGTTGTATGACACTACTTGGACCACAAGTAGAATGAGAGGGTCCAATACTCAACGGGCCATATGGTCTTTTTCTGCCATCATGTTTCTTTGTTTCTAATATGTGAATTTTTATTATTCACTTTTTTTTTTTTTTATCCCATATAAATCCCCCACTGCAGGCAGCATGACAGGGTGGTTGGAGGATTGTTTCCTCCCACATTTACTTCTAGCACCTCCGTGGCATATCCAACACTACCAGCCCCATACAAACTCAAATGTGAGCCTTCTGGCTGCAGTGCATTCTTCAATTTTCCATTGACACTTGTGGAAAAAAATGGTGCAAAAGGGAAAACAATCTGCTTTTAGTGCCATTGAACACAATGGCAGAAGAATTTTTAAAAAAAGCCTGTGAGTACTTCCTTAGAAATATTTCACAATATATCTTTTCAGCATAGCAATCATCTTACACCAGTTATAAAATTGAATATATTAAATCTTGAAAGAGTTTGCTGGAGATCAAATTTTATGTTCAAAACAGATGTGTTTACTTATTGAATGTTTGTTGAATAAAGAATTAAGTTGAGTGGAAATGCTTGTGGAATGAGTGTACTTGAAAAAGTGCTGTTAGCATATCAACTTGTTACAAAATTGAATATTCAAAGCATTCTAGACACCCACAAATAAAAACAAAAAAGCTTAGACTCAGCCTTAAATTCTTCAGTTATACTACTTTCTCTTTTCAGATAACAAGAGAAAATAATCAAGGACATTCATACCCAAGATTTAAGATTGAGACTACAAGTTTACAAGTACTACTGTAGAACAAGAATACAATGTAGACTACAGGTCTATAAAAAAAAAAAAAAACTGCTGCCATTTCCTCAATCCCATTTTGATTTCATAAAGTGAAAAACAAAAAAAAATATTGGCTGAATCCAATAAATTAATTTCAAACAGCACAGCTGAATCAAATGGCAACTAATAGGCATCAGCTATGGAAGACAATGCTGGAATCAGATCAATGAACCCAGAGACAAAAACACATTCTATAAAAATAACGCTACATAAAACTTACTTAAATGTGTATATCCCACTAGTTTACCGTAGGCTTTCCAAGCAATATACAGCATTATTAAAATATCTTTCTTTAAGAACATAAGAAGTTGCCATACTGGGTCAAGCTGAAGGTCCATCAAGCCCAGCATCCTGGTTTCCAACAGTGGCCGATCTAGGACACAAGTACCTGGCAAAAATCCAAATAGTAAATAAATCCCACGCTACTAATGGCAGTAATAAGCAGTGGCTATTCCCTAAGACAATTTGATTAGTTTATGGATTTCTCCCTTTTTTCCAAGCCTTTTTTAAACCCAGCTATACTAACTGCATTAATCACATCCTCTGGCAATGAATTCCACAGCTTAACTGTGCATTGAGTGGAAAAAATTCTCTGATTTGTTTTAAATGTGCTACTTAACTAACTACTTTGTATTATCTAAAAGTGTAAATAACCAATCCACATTTACCCATTCTAATCCTCATGATTTTATAGACCTGTATCATATCCCCCTCAGCCTTCTTTTCTCCAAGTTGAACAGCCCTAACCTCTTTAGTCTTTCTTCATAGAAGAGCTGTTCCATCCCTTTATCATTATAGTCACCCTTCTCTGAATCTTTTCCAATGTAACTATCTTTGAGATGCGGTGACCAGAACTGCATACAGAACTGAAGGGATGGTGTCTTCACTGTGGAGCGATGTAGAGGTATTATGACATTCTCTATTTTATTCAGCATTCCTTTCCTAATAATTCCTAACATTCTATTTACTATTTCAACTTCTGCAGCACACTAAGTTGATTTCAAGCATGATGCCTAGATCTTTTTCCAGGGTGGTAATGTTAGAGTGCTTTCAAAAGGTTATTCCTATGAAACTATTACTATTGCACTGTGAATTTACACAGATTAGACTTTTAGAATCATTGAAGGCTGCTGACATGACAAAATATGCTGAAATTCCAACATGTAGGTCAAAAATTAAAAAAAAAAAAAAAAAAAGGATACAAGTTTAGTCTTAAATTTCATTCAGGTCATCTGGGTTCAATTTACAAGAAATCACATGATTTACAAGAATCTCAGCCTCATTAAATTATGCCATCCAATTAAGAGGATGTCGTGTTAATGTATACGAATTAGAACAATGTTATGAAAACAATTATTGGTGTAGAGATTAGACATTACCCCTATATACAGCCTGGTAATAAGCGAATGATCATTTAGAGCAGGGGTCGGGAACCTTTTTGGCTGAGAGAGCCATGAACGCCACATATTTTAAAATGTAATTCTGTGAGAGCCATACTAACTACAAACCCCCACCCTCCTGACCCCCCCCCAAGACCTACCAAATTAATTTACTACAACCCCCTACTCTCCTGACGCCCCCCCAAGACCTGCCAAATTACTTTGCCCTTACTATGTCAGAGGTAGCTCCTGTGACATAGTAAGGGCAAAGGGCCGTCGACGCCATTTTGACTACTGGCAGCCGACAGCCCAAGTCCAGGAGATCCCTCCGGACCGCTCCTGGACCCCCGCTGGACCACCAGGGACTTTTGGCAGGTCTTGGGGGGGTCAGGAGGGTGGGGGGTTGTAGTAAATTAATTTTGGAGGTCATGGGGGGCGTCAGGAGGGTGGGGGGTTTTGTTAGATTTTTACTTTTTTATTAAAGATTTGTCTGCGAGCCAGATGCAGCCATCAAAAGAGCCACATCTGGCTCGCGAGCCATAGGTTCCTGACCCCTGATTTAGAGAATTGATCCTGTTCAACTGCATGGTGATCTGCTCTCTCCATAAGATATTTGGGGTTTTGTTTTGTTTTTTTAATTAAAAGGATTTTTCTCTAAGTTGCTAGCTCTAATTGTTCATTCAGTTCCCAACAGTAACCTCTAATATGAAACTTAACATTGTGTAACCAACACTGTGTACCATGAGTTACTTTTCCCTATGTGCATCACTTTATACTTGTCCACATTAAATTTCATCTGCCGTTTGGATGCCCAATCTTCCAGGCCCGCAAGGTCCTCCTGCAACTTATCACAATTGGTTTGTGATTTTAAAACATTAAATAAATTTTGTATCATCTGCAAATTTTATCACCTCACTCGTTCCCCTTTCTAGATCATTTATAAATATATTAATAAGCACTGATCCAAATACAGATCCCTGAGGCACTCCATTGTTTACCTTTCTCCACTGAGCAAACTGACCATTTAATCCTACTCTATTTCCAATCTTTTAGCCATTCTGCAATCTACAAAAGGACATCACCACCTATCCCATGACATTTTACTTTTCCTAGAAGCCTCTCATGCGGGACTTTGTCAAACGCCTTCTGAAAATCCAAATACACCACATCTACTGGTTCACCTTTATCCACTTGTTTATTAACTTCCTTCAAAATCAATGAAGCAGATTTGTGAGGCAAAACTTCCCTTGAGTAAATCCATACTGGCTGTCTCACATGAAACCATATCCATTTATATGCTCTGAGTTTGTTATTTAGAATAGTTTCTATGATTTTTCCTGGCATTGAAGACAGGCTCACCAGTCTTTAAAAGACATCCATATGGAAGACAAAGCACAAATTTAGTTAAACAAAAAAATAATTACCACATTTCCCCCACAGATGAAAAGGTTTTAGGTTGGCTGGAAATGAGGTCAAGAAGTACCCTTGAGAAAGAACACTAAGCAAAAGGGGTTCTACAACCAAGAGCCATATGTGAGCAGAAGGAATAGCAAGAAAGAGCACGGTGGCTGTGAAGTAACAGCCATAGATAGACCTTCTCTGAGTGGCTGTTGCTGCTTATCTCTCTCAGATTTTTTTTCTTGTCCTCTCCTGTTTGAAGCTTTCGATAGGCCTAAGCATAAACAAGACCTATGGGCTTTTCCCTCCTGAGGATGCTATGCAAAAGTCTGATGAACAAGTTTGGTTTGTCCTGTGGGATGAGCAGTGCTGACTCTTAAGGTGCTATGGAACCAGACTGGAGCAGACAGGATGGATGTAGCTGGAGCATGACAGTAGGATGCAGATGCGGGCAGTAGTGTCTCTGTGGAGCTCAGAGGGGTTTCTCCCCAAAACCAAAGCTATTCTTGCAGCCAGTGAATCACCTGCTCCTGTGCAACCTGCTGGTCAATGGTAGGGAGAGTCCAGTGCATTGATATCTTCTGGATTAGTACTGGGAATAGCTGGAGTAACCACACAGTTAGGACACCTTGTACGGGATTAAGTTGAACCAGAGGTGGGCTCTGCACTTTCTAATATTATCTAGATACTCTGGAAGGCAGTTTTGATTTAAGGAAAATAAGTTTGCACTTAGATACTCATAGAATTACATTTTACACTTTTATACTACCTAACTTCATAAATATGAGGCCAAAGCAATTTCATAGGTAAAAATACAATAACTAATACAAAACAGTCCCTAAAATACAACATATCCCCATCCTTCACTAGGGGAATAGGGACCCCCTCAATACAAAACTAAAACACAAAATACAAATAAACCCGCAAAACCCCATCCACACCTGTCCCAACTACTTACTAAAGTGCAATATATGAAACTACCAAAACCCCAGCAAATCTAATCACCTCACCCAAAAAGAGAAGGCATACCTTATCACATCCTGAGTAACAATTCCGGCTCTGCCAGATTGTCTCTGAAGAAACTCTCCAACGGGGCAACCCATCATCCCCAGCAGTAAACCTTTGTTCAAAGTCTGCTGCAGATGACATCATGAAAGGGGCAGAGCCACCAGCAAGGCCTGGGTTTGGTAGGTATCAGACAAGGCATGTATACAGGGCAATAGCTGCAGGAGGACCAGATGGAAAAGTGTCTCACTCTTCCTAACTTTGAAGAAGCTAAAGTTCAAGAAATTGTAGAATTCCAGCAAAAATCTTCAGTCGAGATATTGAAGATCCAATTACGATATGTTTAAAACAAGAGTTTAAAATGGTTGCTTACCTGTCAACGTGTTCTCAGAGTACAGCAGATGTCAGTTCTCAAAAGTGGGCAGAATCATCCAATGGACCCCAGCCTGGAACTAAATATCAAAGATTCCAGAACCCTAATTGTGTCCTACTGGGCATCTGCAGCATGCCATGATATTGTAAGGATCAGTTACTGAATTTTCCTCCAGCCTGCAGGAACTGCTTGGACTATCTATCCTGTCCTCTCAACCCAGTGCCCCTTGCTTCCCCCAGAGGCCATCTTGTTTCATGTACAGACTTGTATTTAAACCAAGGGAGTTTCTTCAGTCAGTTGCCAGAGCTTCCAGTCCTCAAACTCTGGCTCCATTCCCGTCTCCAAAATACTTTGCAGATTCAACATTCAGCGCTCCTGTTATCCTCCCTAGATTCCCATCTGTCAAGCCTCTTGCTCCTTTTTCATATTGGGGGAGGGGGGACTACCCCTGTCTCTCATGCATCAGAATAACCAGCACAGAGGTCTCAATCTGAAGGAAGTGTGACTGGCATAGGTGGAAGATTTCTATCAGGAGAGCCAAATTCAGGCAGCTTACACCACGATGCTCATTTCTGGAGCAGTCCACAAAACGATAACCGTCAAAGATACCATACATCCATACAGGGGCCCCTTCAATCTAATTTCTTAGCTTAACTTGGAGAAGCCAGCTCCAAGGGGAGGTGAGCAGATTTCATAAGGACGAACATCCTATTGTCTTCATAGAACACTTGTTATTTATTTAAAAACTTTTTAATACAGACATTCATATAAACAATCACATCGGTTTACGTGGAACTGGAATAGAGTAAAAGAAAATAACGGAGAAAAGAAAACAAAGTTACAATGAACAGGGAGAAAGTAAATTGGAAGTGGGAGGAAACATATCAACATCGAAATTAAAATAGTATAGTGGAAGAGAGGTGGCTAAACTAAGGCATAATTAAGCTAAATGAATTAGGCAAAAGAATGTCAACCGATAAACCTTTGATTTATATAGATTAAGAGGGAATAGGGGAAGAAGAAAGGCAATAGGTGTCAACCAATAAATTTAAGGATTATATTGATTAAGATGGTAAGGTAAAAAATGGGCTGAAAAGAGTACGGAAGATGGGAAAGGGGTGAGGAGGGGAAAAAAGGGAGGAAAGTTACTGTAGGTTACCATAGTTCTTACTAAGTTGTAAAGGGGGGGGGTATTGGGTGAAGTAGGAGATACAATCAGGAGGGACAGGGCAGTGGGAATTCGTTAATAGCAAGGAAGATACAGAGGTATGGGATGAGATTATGGAAAGGCTTGTTTGAACAGCCAGGTTTTTAGATTTTTTTTTATTTTTTTTTTTTAAAGGTTTGGGTGCAGTGTTCTAGGTGTAAGTCTGGAGGCATAGACTTCCATAATGAAGGTCCTGTTAAGGAGAAGGCTCGTTCTCTGGTGGAAATGTGATGGAACAGTTTGGAGTATGTGGAGGGACCCTTTGTAAGCGGATCTGACAGGTCTGTTGGATGTGTAGTAATGTAAGGAATCATTTAGCCAGTGGGTATGTTGGTTGTGAAGTGACTTGTGGATGATAGTAAGGCTCTTATGGAATATTCTAAAGAGAATAGGAAGCCAGTGGAGATCTTTGAGGATAGGGGAATGTGCTCTTTTTTGCGGGTATTAGTGAGGATTCTAGCCGCGGTGTTCTGGAGCATTTGGAAGGGTTTAATGGTAGTCGTAGGAAGGCCTAGGAGTCAATTTTGGAAAATAGAATGGCTTGGAGTACTGTGCGAAAGTCGTTAAAGTGGAGGTGGTGTTTTAATCTTTTTAGAACTTGGAGTTTAAAGTAGCTGTCTTATTGTGGTGCTGATAAATTTTTTTTTAGGTTCAACTGGTTGTTCAGAATGACACCAAGGTCTCTCACATGTTGGGCAGTCGTTGCAATGGGGTCAGGAGGGGTGGGGTTGTTTTGGTCAGGAGAGATGAGTAGCTCCATTTTGGCTGTGTTAAGGGCGAGACTGAGGCTAGTAAGGAAATGATTAATCAAGTTAAGGCAGTTGTCCCAGATCTTGAGGGATTTGGGAATGGATTCAGTTAGTTATGGGGATGAGGATTTGGACATCGTCCGCATAGATAAATTGAGTAAGACCTAGGTTAGCTAGGAATTGACAAAGGGGGGGGGGGGAGATAAATGTTGAAAAGGGTCAGGGAGAGGGAAGAACCTTGGGGGGACACCTCGAAATAAGTTTATGGGGGTGGATTCCTTATTACCTATTCTGACCTTATAGTGTCTATTGTTAAGGAAGGATTCAAACTAGCGATGGATGGCTCCTGTAATGCCAATTTCGGAGAGACGATTTAGAAGTATGTTGTGATTGATAGTGTCAAATGCTGATGAGATGTCTAGTAATGCGAGTATGTAAGATTGACCCTTATCTAATCCCTTGAGGAGGGTGTCTGAGAGGGATATTAGGAGTTTTTCCGTGTTGAAGAATTTACGGAAGCCGAATTGGGATGGGTAGAGAATGTTTTGTTTTTCCAGAAACTCAGTCAGTTGGATGTTAACTACCCTTTCCATGAGTTTTGCTATAAATGGTAGGTTTGAGATTGGATGGAAGTTTGCTAAATCTCCAGGGTAGATTTCTTCAATATGGGTTTGAGGATAGCTTGTTTCAATGAATTAGGGACGTGTCCAAGAGAGAGGGAGCAATTAATGATACCAGCAAGGGGTTTAGCAATTAAGTCTGGAATAGTCAGTAGTATTTTTGTGGGGATAGTGTTGAGTGGGTGTGAGGACGGTTTCATTTTCCTTAGCAGGGATTCTATTTCAAGGGAGGATGTGGACTCTGAGTTAAAGGAAGCTCTGGAGTTGTTAGGGTTGGTGTTAGGGGTAGATGTAAATCGTAACAAGAGCTTGGAGGTTTTTGTCTTGGAAGAAGACTGCAAGTTCACCACATTTGCTTTTGGCCTCACTTTCAGGGGATGGAGGATGGGGATGTTTTTGTGAGGTCAGAGACATACAAGAAGAGGGCCTTGGGGTTATATTGAAAGTTGTGGATTTTGATAGCATAGAAGGATAGTGGATCTGTAGGTGTGCAGGGAGGATTTATAGATCGCCAACATAGTGGCGGAAGGGTCTTTGCGCCATTTCTTTTCTTTTTCTTATATTCTGCTTTACACACTTTTTTCAGCATTTCAAAGCTGATTACATTCAGCTACTGCAGGTATTTCCCTATCCCCAGAGGGCTTACAATCTAACAGGTCGATACTCTAAGGCCGCGGTAGAAAGAGTGCGGCAGTGCCGGGCGCACCCTCATTGCCCGCACGCACAGTTCTCTTCACATACCGCTCGATACTCTATTCAAATTGCTTGCAAATGCAAGCCGCGTCCAACCCGTGCTCAACGCGCGTCCATGAAGCGAAACCCCTTTTACTGTATAGGCGGTATATTCAGCGCCTATACAGTATCCCGGGGTGCGCTGGTACCTGTCATTTCAAATGTCATTTCAAGTGACATTTGAAATGATAGGTACCAGGAAGTGGATGGTTCCCCCCCCTCCCGAAGCAAGGCGCAGGGCGAAAATTAAAACAAAAGGGAATAAAGTGTAAAAAAAAAAGTAAACTTACTGGCGGGAGCCGGCGAGCGCGCGCGTTCGATCAGGCGGCGGCGGCGGGAGGGTGGGCGCGCGTTTATCCGGGAGCCGGCGGGCGGGTGGGCGTGCATTCATCCAGGTGGAGGGAGCCGGCGGGGAAATCGGCCTCCGGCAGCCCCCGCCGCCAGTGAATGAATGCGCGCCTGTGCGACCCGTGCGATTTCGGCGCTCAAGGCGACGTCAAGCGTCGTGACGTCACACCTTGAGCGCTGAAATCGCACGGGTCGCACAGGCGCGCATTCATTCACTGCCGGCGGGGGCTGCCGGAGGCCGATTTCGCCGCCGGCTCCCTCCGCCTGGATGAATGCACGCCCACCCGCCCGCCGCCTCCCGGATAAATGCGCGCCCACCCTCCCGCCGGCTCCCGCCTGGATGAACGGACGCCCACCTTTTTTGTAAGCCGCTGTCAGCTCCCATACGGAACATGCGGGATGAAATAATTTTGTTAAGCAAATAACTAATGCAATCGGAGTTCCGTGCAGCATCGTTCATGCAAAAAGAAGGGCTGAATGCAGTTTGAAAGCGGGTTAGTATATATGGAGGTCGTCCATGGTGCAGGACTAACACCAGGTAGAGGGTAGGCGGTAAACTAACAGGCTAAGGACGTGGCAAAATAGCGGGTTACAAAGGAGATAATCTGAGCGCGCGTCACAGTATCGGGAGGGAATAGCTAATTCCTTCACTAAATAGCTAATTCGTTCATTTACATATGATATACATGCTGGGTGCGGAAAGGGTTATGCGTTGGTTTCAAGAAGCGCTAAGGACGAGTGAAACTGGAGACTATCGCAGGATCGCTTTACGCATCCCAATTGTGCGCCCACAGCGAGTTGCAGACAAAGAATCTCCAACCGCACTTTACAGTATAGACCTGTAAGTTTGTACCTGAGGCAATGGAGGGTAAAGTGACTTGCCCAAGGTCACAAGGAGCGAGAGTGGGACTTGAACCCTGGTCTCCTGGTTCATAGCCTGCTACTCGAACCACTAGGCTACTCCTCCAGTTCTTAGTTCATGCTTTAGTTTTTTTTTTAGTTCCGGTGTGTACCAGAGTTTTTTGGTATTAAGGGCTGGGTTTAATTCTTTAGTCATTAGAGGGCAAATTCTGTTAGCGATGTTGTTGGTTATTTTGTTCCAAGAGGAGAGGGCCCATTCTGCATTTGAAAGGTCAAGGTTGTTGATGTCATTGGAGAGGTGGGATATTAGGTCTTCTCTGGCACAGGGTTTTCTAAAATGAATAGTATTTTTGTGTAGGGGTGGGGGGCTCAATTTTTTAATGGTTAAGTTGGCTTTTATGAGTGAGTGGTCCGACCAGGGTACTGGAGTACAGGTAGGGGTGTCTGCCAAGGACATGAGAGTTTATGAAAATTAGATCCAGGGTGTGGCTGGTAACTATTTGTTTAAAACAAGGCATACATGGATGATAGAAGGGCTTTGCAGTTGGGGGATAGAGGGACCTTGTCCACATGGAGGTTGAAGTCTCCGAGTATAATGGTTGGGATGTCCATGTTTAAGTTATCTGCTATGAATTCAATGAAGGAAGAGGAGTTACAGGTAAGCAACTGTTTTCTCCAAGAATAATTAGTATGGTAGTCCTTACAAGTGGGAAATCCATAGCTACAGACTGCCCCGAACATAAAAAATGGAAACTAAAACTGTGACAAAAGGAACAACTGTTTGGTGGCAACCAGCCTTTTTCCTTCATATTTTCCTTGAAAAAGGGCAGCTTGGGACAAAAATAGTAATGTGCCCTAGGAGGAATGAAATTGGATTTTACACCTTCTGCATGGCAGTGATAGGTGTCAACTGAACAAAGGTGAACACTGAGCTGATCCTGTGACATGACTGTCAGATGCAGAAGGTATTTAAGCAGTTTTTGTGACCAGCAGGAGAAAGGATCTAAAGCCTTTTGCTCACACCACAAGGCAAATCTCCTCCACATTAGTTCACAGGACTTCTGAGTGAAGCTAAAAACATGAGACATATTCTCAGAGATCCAGAGGTTATAAGTTTACCCTCTCAACATCCAGGTTGTGAGAGTCAGGGACCTGATGTTGGGATTACACAACTGTCCTTGATCCTGAATGATGAGAGCTGGGACAGTCTCATGTTTTTGTACAGCACTGCCTATGTCAAATTGTGCTGTAAAAATGTTAAGTAGTAATAGTAAAAAAAGGTTTATTAGACAGCAAGTAGCCCAATTGCATAATCAAGCATGAGAGCATTTTCTAATTAAGGGTTAACCTCTGCTACTATGAGAATAGGGTCTGAACAGAACATTAATTTTAAATTGTGAGGATTTTACCTCCTACTGGAAAATAAAGATACTATGAATTTCCTCTTTCCCTCTGTAACTGTAAAAATGGGATAGACTACAATAGATGGGGTTGGGGTTATGGGAAATGGATCCTGTGCTTTAGTGCTGGTGGATCAGCTTTTGAGACTGGTTGATTTTAAACATTACAGGAATTGTGATGGAAAAGATTTTAATGCATGTTAGATTCAATGATCCTATACCATCAAAAATTATGAAATGGCTAGCACATGAATTGGCCCCTTTTTTGGCATGTATTGTGAATGAATCCCTTGTTCAAGGGAATTTACCAGGAATTTTAAAGCAGCAGTGATCAGGTCAATTAAAAAAAAAAAACACAAAAAAAAAAGGGGGGGAGGTCAAACCCTTTTATTAAGAATTGCTGGCCTGTATCAAACCTCATTTGAAAAAACAATTTGTAATCTGTTCAATGCTTTTGTTGATATGATAGATTCCTACACTATTATAAATCAGGTATTCACCCAGAATATGGTACTAAGACAGCTATGATAGCAATGGTCGATAATAATGAAGTGCATGCAGATGTGAGGATTCTCTCTTGATCCTGCTTTTGCTACTCTTGACCATAAACTACCTCTGGACCATTTACAGGTGACCGGCCTGGAGGAAACAGTGCAGCAATGGTTTCATTCTTGTGGAATCAAAAGTATGTGATCTGGAATGGTCCACGTTCTAACTACTGCCCATTGCACCAGGAAGTGTTACAGGGTTTGTGTTTTAGTGGTGGTCGTATTTAACATCTATATAGCAATGCCTGCAGCACTTATTCAGAGTCATAAACTGGATTAGCAGCTGTATGCAGGTATCATCCAGATTTTGGCCCATTTGGAGGGCAACCAAAAGCAAGGTCTGTCAAAACTGAATGAGAGCTTACAAGCCATAGCCAATTAGTTATTCTTGAATAGAATTACATTAAACCAAAGTCCCAAGATGGCCACACCTTGAGATACAGGGATGGAGCTCTATTGTAGCCCTGGATTTTATTTCTTCTCACACCAAGAGGAAAGCCAAACTGAGGGAGACCACCCAGGCTTCCCCCTTGAGTGACTTATTCCAGTCTCGCATCAAGGGTTTCTTTACACACACCACCCCCCCACCCCCCCCCCCCCCACACACACACACACACTAATGCCAGGTACGAGCACCATTGTGAACTCAGACATTTATTTTTATTTATTTATTTTTAGATTTTTATATACCGGTGTTCCTATATGAAATAAAGATCACATCGGTTTACATTGAAACAGAACATGAAAATTGCCAAAAGGCATTACATAGAACAAGGTTATGAAACTTGGAACAGTGTACATAAGTTCAAAATTTAACAATAACGTTGTAACATTGATGACCAAAAGATAAAGGAGAAAAAAAAAAAAAAAGACTTAAACAATTAAGTTGACAGGTCTTATTGAGCATAAAAATTATAACGTATAAGTGAGAAAGTCTCAAGTGTCCTGCAGCAAGAGATTAGATACCGAAGTAGGTAGTGGTATGGAAAATGGGGGTTTGTGAAGAAGATATGTTCTTGCTGGTTGGAGGGGAAAAAATGATGATCATGGTCCTGGAAAAGCTTGGCTAAAGAGCCAGGTTTTAAGTTTTTTTTTGAATGAAGAGTGGCAGAACTCAAGCCGAATGTCTGGTGGGAGCGCATTCCATTGAATGGGGCCTGCTGTAGATATGGCACGTTTATGATGCGAGGATTTTGTTGAAGGTACATAGAGTGTGCCTTTATATGCTCCTCTGATGGGTCTAGAGGAGGAGTGAGGGCGTAGTTGGTTACATAATTGAAGAGGAGAGATATTGTGAATGGATTTATGAATTACGGTGAGTACTTTATATAGGATCCTTTGCTTTATAGGCAGCCAGTGGAGGAGCTTAAGAATGGGGGTGATGTGATCTCTTTTATTCGTATTGGTAAGGATTCTGGCTGCAGAGTTCTGTAGCATTTGGAGGGGTTTGATGGATGAATATGGAAGGCCAAAGAGAAGCGAATTGCAATAGTCGACTTTTGATAGAATAATGGCTTGTAGGACCATCCGAAAATCGTTGAAATAAAGAAGAGGCTTCAATTTTTTTAAGACTTGTAACTTATAAAAACAGTCTTTGGTGGTTGTGCTTATGAATTTTTTAAAATTGAGCTGATTGTCTAGCATGATACCTAGATCTCAAACATGTGGTGAGTGATTTAATATGGGAGTGGATGAGTTGAGTAGGTCAGCTGGGTTTAGAAGTTTGATGTTGATGTCTTGATTGATGATTAGGATCTCAGTTTTGTTGTTGTTAAGAATGAGGCAAAGGCTGGAGAGAAGATGATTGATCTGTTGCAAACAATTGTTCCAGTGAGCCAAGGTTTTTTGTAAGGATTCTGAGATTGGGATGAGTATCTGGATGTCATCCGCGTAGAGATAGTGAGTTAGGTTTAGTTTAGTAAGTAGATGACAGAGGTAAGAGGTAAATGTTGAAGAGGGTAGGGGAAAGGGAGGAACCCTGAGGGACCCCCCGGTTGGAAGGGATCGGTTGTGATTCTTTGTTGTTAATCTTTACTTTGAATTGTCTATTTGCTAGGAAGGATTTGAACCAGCTGAAGACTGTTCCTTTAATGCCTATAACATTGAGCAAACACCAGCGCTGCAGGCTGATGAAACATCTCTGAATCCCGGCGCCTACAACGCCATCCCCCCTTTACCAAAATACCAGTAGAAGCGGAGCCGAAGTCGGTAAGTCCCACAATCAGTCAGGTGATTCCGGTACCTGGGGGAGCCGCTACAACAGTCGTTTCTGCTCACAATTTTGAGGTCTCATCAAATGAGTTAAGTGGAGAAGTTTCCTCTACTCCCATTGAGGGAATTATATCTGAAATCCCTTCAATGCAGATATCTTTGTTGGCAACTGGAGGAGTCTCTTTGAGAAACAACAATTTACTGAGTGAAAGCAGCTTGGAAACTAAGATATCTTTAGTTCCAATGGTAACTTTAACTAAGCCAATTATACTGGATGCTGTTTGGAATGCTTTGGTTTCATTGGAAGCCTCTATTTCTTAACTAGTTTCCTTGGATACTAATCAACGTGTATTGGTTATTGATAAATCAGTTGCTTTACATGGGACTAAAATTGAAGCCTTGGACTCTCGAGTTTCCACAATAGGGAAGATTCAACATGGACTGGTTCAGTCAGACCTGATTCAATCTAAGAAGTTAGAGAACATTGAGAATGCTATGAGAAATCTGAGCCTGAGAGTTCTTAATTTTCCTAAGTTGATTTCACTGTTGGATCTTTTCAACAATTACATTTCTCAAGTTCTTAAGATTCCCACAGAGGTAATACCTATTACTAAAGCATATTACTTGCCTCAAGCAGCAATGGGAATTAGTGAAGATCAAGTGCAAGGTTCCTCTTTAAATCTAACTGATTTTCTTGAATCAACATAGGAAGTTCTTGTTTCAAAAAAAGGGAACTCTAATAGTCACTTTTGCTTTTTTAAATGATAGAACTTTAGTCTTAAGACATTTCTTTTGTGACAGGTTATTGCCTTTTTATGGTCAAAAGATGGATATTTCCTGATATTACTAGCGTAACCCAACATCATATATTCCTTACTATGCGGTCTGAGGTTTTGTCCTCAGGTGCACAGTTTACATTGAAATACCCATGTAAATGTTTTGCAAAGCATCTCAATGTTAACTATGTTTACTTCAAATCTTCTCAATTGAGATTATTCCTGGATTTGCATGCCTAATTTAGCTCTCTAGGATGTAGGCATTTGGAAAGATGGTGTTTGTTTTGCTTCTCTTTACTGCAGTGTTAATCGCTCGTTTTTTTTTTCTTGGTCTCCCCTATTTCCCCACTAAGATTGTGAAAAAAGTGTAAACATATTTCTGTTTTTCTGTATGTTGATATATTATTGTATACGACATGTTAGATTTTTTTCACACATTTCTTTTGGTACAAGTGATTCTTGTGTTTATATTGTTAAATTCAAAACCACATAATGTCAGCCCCTCCTTTCATTATGGGAGGTAATATCCCTCTAAAAGAGATGGTCACTAAGGAGTAAAACTGGCTCGTTAGTTGTCTAGGTCAGCCAAACTGCAGTGGTATGGGGCACATCTGCATCTCAGATAAATTCAGCAATTTAGGCCACTTGGAAAAAATTAATCACATATCTGTTATAAAACTGAATTACTATAATGCACTGTATAAGGGGGCAGCCTGGCTGCAGTCTGACATTTTCAGGTTCTGTAGAATACTACAGCCAGATTATTGGTTGGTAAATCCCAGCAAGATCTTATCACCCTAGGATTCTATGAACTACACTGTTCACTGTTATCAGTAGAATCAGGTTTAAAGTTTTAAACCTGCTGTATAGATATCTGCATTTTGCAAGGTCGCAACATTTGCGGCTTCAGGCAATATCAGCCAATTAGGATGTTGAGATCTCTGCAGTAGGGACTACTTGTGGCTTTGGTCATAGCAAATAGCAAGATTAACCTGCACTTGATACCGTGCTGCAGAAATATTGAATCTGATGCCAGAGGACCTTCAAAAAGGGGTTAATTACTTGACATTTATAAAAAGGCTTGATTCTTTGAGCAAAGATTTAATCAATCCCATTATACCAAGAGATGTGCAGATGTCTGAACTGAAAATATGGCTTGATCATTCAGCACTTATTTCTATTTTTAGGGATGGTGCGATTCTCAAGTCAGTTGATGGGGTGGAGGAAGGGGAAGCAGCATAGCCACAGGTGGGTCTCCGCCCCCTTTACTATTGATTCAGGCCCCCACTCCTAGCAGCAGGATTATGTCTCATCTGAATCAATCCCTTAAAGGTGCCTGGAGTTAAAGGGTCTGAATGTTGGGAATTATCAGAAAGGGAATGGTGAATAAAACTGAAAATGTCATAATGCCTCTGTATCGCTCCATGGTGAGACCGCACCTTGAATATTGTGTACAATTCTGGTCGCCGCATCTCAAAAAAGATATAATTGCGATGGAGAAGGTACAGAGAAGGGCTACCAAAATGATAAGGGGAATGGAACAGCTCCCCTATGAGGAAAGACTAAAGAGGTTAGGACTTTGCAGCTTGGAGAAGAGACGGCCGAGGGGGGATATGATAGAGGTGTTTAAAATCATGAGAGGTCTAGAACGGGTAGATGTGAATCGGTTATTTACTCTTTCGGATAATAGAAAGACTAGGGGGCACTCCATGAAGTTAGCATGGGGCACATTTAAAACTAATTGGAGAAAGTTCTTTTTTACTCAACGCACAATTAAACTCTGGAATTTGTTGCCAGAGGATGTGGTTAGTGCAGTTGGTATAGCTGTGTTTAAAAAAGGATTGGATAAGTTCTTGGAGGAGAAGTCCATTACCTGCTATTAATTAAGTTGACTTAGAAATTAGACACTGCTATTACTAGCAACGGTAACATGGAATAGACAGTTTTTGGGTACTTGCCAGGTTTTTATGGCCTGGATTGGCCACTGTTGGAAACAGGATGCTGGGCTTGATGGACCCTTGGTCTGACCCAGTATGGCATGTTCTTATGTTCTTAAGGTACTGGAATCACTGCCAGTCCATGATTCCCTGTGCCTTAAAGGGGGAGACCCTGAAATGGAAACATCACTGCCCTTGAGCTAGAAAAGTAAAAAAGTTTAGGACCATTCAAATCTTTGCTTACTTTTGGCAGGTAATTAACCCCCCCTCTCAGCAGTTTAAAAGTTCAGCGATGCTTGGACTGGGTGGAAAGCTGGAAGCATATTTACATAATTGTTCTTCAGCAGCCTGAGAGATTGACCCAAAGTGGCTACATTAACTATACAGGGAAAGGGATAAACTGAAGAGAAGGCAGGGAAAGGGTGAAGAGATGGGAGATACAGAGTGTTACCAGAAATTAAAAAGATTTTTGTAACCACTGCCATGAAGAAGTACATAGGGTGGGATAAGGGGTTGGTGTGCATGGGGGACTGGCCCAAGTGCTCAGCTTTGTTAACCTTAAATCTCCCAAAATTTCAGTTCTGGTTACATCCTCTGGAGCGGGTATAGATTGGTGGTTGCTGCTTTTAACTGGACTGATTTTATCCAATTTTGATTGGGCTTATTTGCTTTTATAAATGCAATGTACTTTTGTTTGCTGCTTTAAGGCCTATGTAAGGCAGGAGAGTGATTAAATAAAAAATAAAAAAAGGATCACCAGGCTCATCAAATCTGCCCAATTTAAATCCTGTTATAATGCCATAGGCCACAGATGATCTCTGTTTTCCACCTTGCTTTTCTGAAACAAGGGATCGATCCTCTTTGATGATCCCCTGTCTTTAATGTTTTTGTCTCCACCCACCTTAAAAAAAAATCTCAGTGGCTATTGGAGTGCCAAAGTGTTATCGCTCTCCTCCTCCAGAGGGGAGGAGTTAGCAATCTGTTGTCGCTCACTCCGCCAGGAGGGCGGAGTTAGCAATCTGTCATGATCAGCTCCTCCAGGGGGGAGGAGTTAGCATCTGTTGTGCGTACCCCGCTAGGAGGTCGGAGTTAGTAATCTGTTAGCGAACTGCTGTTAGATGCTCCTTTAAGGGAAGGAGGTAGCAATCTTGTTATGGATCAACTCCCCAGGGAAGAGGAGTTGGCAATCTGTTCAATGACACTCTTCTGAGGAGAGGAGCTAACAATAGATATATTGTACTTAACTACTGAGATAGCAATCTATCATGCCTCCGCTACGGAGTAGCAATCTGTTATATATAGGCTGCTGGCAAGTCCCATAGAAAGAGGAGTTAGCTTTCTATCTAATACTTCCGTAAGCGGTGTTAGTGGTCGGTAGTGGTTGGCTCCCACAGAATGTCAGTAGTGTAAGGAATGACCACTTGGAGGAAATGGTGAATATCTGGGCCGATGGCAGTGCCCCCAGGAGGAGATCCTGAGAGGAACTACCGGCTAGGCTAGAATATGAAATAAACACAAATAGTTCTTTATTAGGCTGGAAGCTGAACCACCAGTGGTGGCAGTAGTGAGTCGATGTGTCCGGCGGGGCTGAAGTCCTTCTGATACTGGAATATAATCTCTGGGTTGCTGAGCTGTAGAGAGAGACAAGAAGTAGTGAGTAGACAGGGTAAACTGGATACAAGATGGTACACTCATGATAGTAGATGTCTGCAATGGTCTATGCCACAGGGAGTCTTCAGTATATTCAGGACAGGAGCCGTAGGCGAGCACTGGTTCCTATAAACAGTCTGTAATAAGAACTCACAATAGCTGTATATGAAATGACTTCTAGAGTAGAAGAGAGTCTAAAGGATTCTAGGAACATGGGCCCTCGTGGAGCGATTACCGGTTCCTATCTGCAATCTTGCCAAAGTAACTCACGATCTCCGTACCTGCGATAACGTCTTGGACGGAAGGGAGTCTTTAGAGCTATAGGAATGTAGGCCCTCATGGAGCGAGTACCGATTCCTATCTACAATAGAACTCACTGTGTTCACATCTGCAATTGCTTCCAGGCAATGAGGAGTCTGAGTATTCAGGGACGTAGGCCCTCGAGGAGCGAGTACCGGATCCCGTCTTGGCAATCTGAAATCAAGAAGAGAGAGCGGAGCCCCTGTGGAGCAGGTACTCCTGGTAAGTTTGAAAAGGCCGAGCAGTGGAGAAGGATTTCCCCTCGCTGACTCGGATCTTTGTTGCAAGTATCGTGGACTGCCGAAGCAAGTCCATTGGAGTTCCTTGCTAACTCATTAGAGGTTAGCAAACAAAGTCCTTTTAAAGTGGAAATGGATGACATCACTACAGGGGGACACCCCCGAGGTTCGCGCCCTTGCTGGTACAAATTCTGGAGCGCGCGCGCACCCTTACGTCATCAGGAACATGGCAGATCCGTAGCGTCAAGCCAGCCCGGAGACACCGGGACCAAGAGGTAGGGAGAAGCTGCGGCTGCTCAGAGCCGAAGGGAGTCGCTCCCAAGGTAGAGAGGGTGGAGCGAGGGCGAGAAGAGGCACGAATGCAACACAAAGGTCACATAGGAATACCTATTTTCAATTATTTACATAGAGTGATGAAAAGCTAACAATGTAATTAGCATAACAGCAAATAATCCAGTGCAAACAAAAGGCCTAGAGGGATTTGAATAAATAGGGAAATCAGATGTTAAATGCAATTCGGTGTATACCAGACTGAGGAAACAAAGTAAGCGATTTTATTAACAAACATTTAGAGGGTCATTTTCAGACAGCCCGCATGGCAGGAAATTCTGCGCAGACATTACCAACATTTTCAAAGCAAATTTGCTTATGTAAGTTCACTTAGAAAATCCTCTGGTACTTGTCCATGTACATTTACACGGGTCGCTCATATAAAAGTTTCACCTGCTCTTCAGAGGACATAATTTATGTACACTTACAAATGCGTTTTTTTAAAATCAAGAAGTGTGTACGGAAGTGCCAACTCTGCCCCATATCCACCCTCTGTTATGCCCCTGCTAGGTTTATGCGTATATTTCTATGAACACTCAGTCCCAGGCTATTTTACTACAGCCATTTAAAACTAACCCCAAAACATTCGGGTACGGAAATAAAACTAAAAATGACATTATGGGATGAAACAACTGGCAAGTCAGAGGTCCAAGAGTGACCAGCAGTATGGAGGTCTTTCACTTGACACTGGAGCACATCTGTGTGTGCAAGCACATTTTTAACCTATGTAGGTACTTTTGCTTGCTTCCAAATGCACGCTTAACTCAAAATTCCAAACACTAAACATTCTGGAGCTCACCCAATGCCAGTAATGTGTGCTGTTCTCTGCGGCATTCCTGAAACTCATTTCTCCTTCTATGGACAGCAGGATCTGGAGATACTGTGAAGGCACAATATCTGCACTCCCCTCTTACCAAGTGTGGAGGGAAAGTAAGAAAGAAATCTTAGCTGGTTGTCCCTTATAGAGGATTAAGGCTAGGTTATAAAGGCAGATAAGAAATCTGTAAAAAAAAAAACCAAAAAAACCCCTGGTGGTCACAAATGAAAGTCCATGGCAACTCCACTTTAGTATCTCCTCCTCCTCAGCTCTCCCCCTCCATCATAAAATGAAGTGGCCAGCACTGGGGGCACATTCAGGTTGTGCTAAAGTTCAGGTATGGAGGAGAGTAAGTTAAGCTATAAAACATTTTAGAAATGGTGGTATGAATTAGTTTGTCTTCATTCAGCTGTGTTAATTTTCCATATTTTCTATTTAAAAAAAAAAAAAAAAAACCTTTGGTAATGCTTATGCTGGAAGTCTATTTTATTCTACTTTTGTTTCCACATAGATGTAGCAATATGGCAATAGCTACCAGCTGAGACCAAAACCTAGACTGCAAATACCTACAGTCCCTGAATGTAATCTGCTTTGAAAGTGCCTGAAAAAGGGGGAATATAAAAATCAGATAAATAATAAAATATACCTAAGCCAACAAGGGATGGCAGACCTCCAATACGTTATGAAAAGTTTTTTCATGGTATACGCCTTGGAATATAAGGAATCTAAACTTTTGCAAATGATAATATTTCACTCATTGTGGCAGAAGATAATTTAGTGAAATAGAACGCAGAAAGGCCATTACATTGAAAGAGCTTAAAGGAGAAATGCCTATTTTCTCAGCATCTGGATAAATAAAATGTTTGTCATTAGGCATTTGGCTCCAATCAATCTCTCTCGGGACCCCCCCAACGAAGTTTATAAAAAGAAAGGCAATATTAACGGGTTTGGGTTGTAAGATCAATCAAGGTTTATATTTCTCCGAAATTCAAATGTAAATCAGTTCCTTCCCCATTCTACATAGCACAAACAAAAGAATGGACAGGCACTTATGCTGTCCAATCCAACATTTGTCAGCACCATACACCTATTTTCATTGTTGAGTGCTAAGTAGATCTGTCATTTATAGGTGGACTGCTGGATCAGTCAGGGACCCTTTAGCTGTTCAACTGGGATTTGTGAAGCTGCAGGTTGTAACATGGTTTGTGCTACTTATGCTCACTCACAAGCCTTAAGGCAGTAAAAACTACTTAAATTCTTAAATTATCAATCTTTATGCTCTGCTTTAATCCTCCCTGCATTGGGTTTTTGTGTCTCCTTCCTGATTTCCTACAAAGATTTTTTTTTTTTTTTAATAAAAGTATATTTGCAGTAGGACCAGGAAAAATATGGAGAACATGGAAAATTGAGAAGACACCCTCAAAGAACAGCCTTTGGATATATAAAGCCACTTTACAAGGACTCTGTGCCTCCTAAATTCTTCTATAACCTACAGAATGTGCTTAAGACAAGCAGGAAGCTGTTTTTAAAGAAATGTATAACTGCCTATGAACCTGACATTGACATGGGTGAATATTCACAAGTCAGACAAAACTCTGCTAAATTTGTGCACTCAAACTGATTTTCTTTTAATTTTCCCATTTCTATAGATAAGCCCAACATATGCACCTTTTTTTTTTTTAAATTACTTTGCTTAATCCTAACATCATGCATGATCATGTATTGCACGCAAATTAATCTAAAGACTCATCTCTTCCAGATTTTTCAGCTATTTCCCCGATAGACATTTAAAAACAGTCCTATAAACTGTCCACACATTGAGAATCCAGATACTGGTTCATTGTACTTTAAAACGTTTTCACTCTCACTTGTTTCTTTGAGAAAAAAAGATCCCTCTATATCCTGCCAAAAAAGTATTCCAGAAATAATATTGAGTGATTATATACTCTGGCAGATAAAGTGCAATAAGCACATTAAAGCGGTTAGTGAACTGGTGACAAGGCATTGCAAAATCCTAAAGTGCACACCATCTGTCTGAAAATAAATACAAATGCTTCTCTATCACAGTAGCTCTGTGCATAAACTGAGACCTAAAATCTAGATGCAATGATCTGTCAAGAACAAACCAATTTGAAAGTAGGCTCTTCATTATATTGAAATAATTTGGTCAGCAATATATACAGATTTAAAAAAAAAAAAAAAAAGACAACCCTCAATCAAAATAGAACGGAACAAGGAGAAGCAATCTTTCAAATCAATCAAAAGTTTCATCAAATAAAAAGTGAAAATGGGTATATCAACTTTTGTGAAGTATGCTATAATTGCACAGATGTTCTAGATATTTTATTTATAATTTGATTTCCTACCTTTTATTCAACAGATCAAAGCAAAGAACAATTAATAAAACAGTATAATCATTCAAAACAGGATAAACCACAAATACAAAAAAAATGTCTAGTGTAGGCACATATTTAATAATAATGTTCTGCAGTCTATCGCTAAATAATTCCATTAGCCTGAGTAGCTACTTCAAAATAAATGAATTGGAGAGAACCCCTCTAAAGTTCTGATTACCTCGCTCATCTAGACAACAGTATGCATGGCTACCAAGAGCAAACATTACCAAAGAGCCCGGTTTTAACCTTTCCTGAAATGTAAATTTCTCCCACTATGAACATCAAAAGATGTCTCACAACTAAAATTCTGATTTCTAGTAGAGGATAACCTGGCAGACTGTCAGAGATGGATCAGAAAACATTTGTTGTGAAGATCTGGCATTTTGCAGACTCATAAGCAGCCAAACAATCTGCCAGGCACTCGGGTTTGCCCATATGCAAACACTTGTAAATCAGAGTGACAGCTTTAAACTTTACTCTGGCTTCAACTGAAAGCCAGTGTAAATCATGTAAGATTTGTGTTAGACGATCATTCATCTTTTTGCCAACAAGTAGGCTTACCACTTTATTCTGCAAAAGCATAAGGCATCTGAGACAGGTCTTGGACAAACTATTGTAAAATAACTTACAATCATCAATCCGAGTGAATCAAGGTGGCCAGAACTTTTTTCTCTTAAGAGTCAGGCTGATCCAGTGCAGTTAATCAGCATTTGGAATCGCGTTTGACGCACTAGCTTTACCCCTTATTCAGTAAGGGGTAATAGTGCGTCGAAAAAGCGCATCCAACTCCCCCCCCCCCCGAGACTAATAGCGCCCGCAACATGCAAATGCATGTTCATGGCCCTATTAGTCATTCCCGTGCAATACAGTAAGTAAAATGTGCAGCCAAGCTGCACATTTTACTTTAAGAAATTAGCGTCTACCCAAAGGTAGGCGTTAATTTCTGCCGGCACCGGGGAAGTGCACAAAAAAAGTAAAAAAAAAAAAAAAGTAAAAAATTAAATTATTTTTTTTTAAGCAGCCCGCAGCTCGTGGGTTGAAAACCGGATGCTCAATTTTGCCGGCATCTGGTTTCCAAACCCATGGCTGTCAGCGGGCTCGAGAACAGATGCCGGCAAAATTGAGCGTCTGCTGTCAAACCCGCTGACAGCCACCGCTCCTGTCCAAAAAGAGGCGCTAGGAACTCGCTAGCGTCCCTAGCGCCTCTTTTTACCACGGGCCGTAATTTAAATATTTTGATTTACTGAATCGCGTGCACAGGACACTGGCCTGTGCGCGCGCCGGCCACTCAGCCGCTCTCCCGTGATTTTTACTGTATCGGCCCGAGTGTAATTAACAAGTTTGATGTAAGCAGAGAAATGTTTGTACTACAGAAGAGACCTGCGTAGACATCAACAAATTTAAATCTTCCAAGCCCGCATATGTTTTATAGTTTAATCTCCATACCTGAAATAAAGGGGCAGATAGAACGAGATATGTCTTAGAATAGGGAAATACCTATAGGACTTTAATGCAATCTGCTTTTAGATGCGGAAAGGTGGACTACAAAAATAAATGTGATTTAGTTTAAGTTTGCAGCGAGCTAACCATCCCAAAATCACATCCCAACATTGATGGCATCTGTTCTCGAGCCCGCTGACAGCCATGGGTTTGGAAACCAGATGCCGGCAAAATTGAGCATCCGGTTTTCAACCCACGAGCTGCGGGCTGCTTAAAAAAAAAATAATTTAATTTTTTACTTTTTTTTTTTTACTTTTTTTGTGCACTTCCCCGGTGCCGGCAGAAATTAACGCCTACCTTTGGGTAGACGCTAATTTCTTAAAGTAAAATGTGCAGCTTGGCTGCACATTTTACTTACTGTATTGCACGGGAATGACTAATAGGGCCATCAACATGCATTGATACAGGATGCAAAATCAAAAGTGAGGAGCCATACTAAATGGGTTTCCCACCTATCTCTCTCAAATGCATTAAGTGGCAAAAATATCATGCAGGCAACTGGAATTTTTTATTTTTCACTTCAGACCATATCTCATGGATCTTAAAAATGTCTATCTGGGTTTCAATTATAAGCATTTATTTTGCCGGTTTTATCAATCCTGACTATGTGCTAATAAAAAGAATCCGTAATTTGTAAAAGAATATTCAAGTTTGGATATCTCACATCAGCATTATAAGAAGAATAAGTCTGTTGATGTCACTTACAAAATAGCCTATGCTTAGCTCATAAATAAATCCCACATATCCCTTCAAGACATTTTATATTATTTCATGTACATCGCTAAAGACTATAGACTGGTGAGCCTGACCTCAATGCCAGGAAAAATCGTGGAAACTAGTATAAAGAATAAAAATCACAGAACATGGTTTAATGGGACACAGCAATTTTAAAATTAAAATCCCCTCTTTCCGTTTTCACATTTTGTTAAAACAGCAATTTTACGTAATTGGCACATTTTAGAACTTCACGAGGCATTTAAGGATCCTTCCCTTTCTTACACTAAGGGCCGGATTGTCAAAAGGTTATACACGCTGGGTCTATTTTCAAAAGGCCTGGCGATGCACGTAAAACCCCGGGACGCATGTAAGTCCCGGGGCTTTACTAAAGGGGTGGGGGTGGGACCAGAGGCCTGGAACACAGCGGCCATTGCCGCTATGTCTAGGGATCACGTGCCGGCAGTTGGCTGGCAGGCGCAAAAGGTAAAAGATTTTGGGGGCAGTAAGGTCAGGTTAGGGGGGGGAAGGGAAGCTCCCGCACAGGCCGCTCTGATTTCAGAGCGTCCTGGGAGGGAACAGGGGAAGGCAGCACAATTGTGCACCTCTTTGCACGTGCCGACCCTTGATTTGTATAACTTGCACGCACAAGTTATAAAATCGGGTGTACATGTGTGCGCGCTCCGGGTACACTGACTGGCTTGCTGATGCATGTTTATCATGATTACATTTGACACTTGCTATCTACTACTATAGGATCTGTGTTTAGATTTAAATATTGGATCTGTCTTTTTTGCTATTACTTTGTTATGTTTTGTTACCACCCGTGATACAGAACTTTCTTTAGGGAAAACTGGTGCTTAGTAGCCAGGATGTTAAAGATAGAAAACAATTCCTAACTGCTATGTCCTGCCAAATCTGATAAAGGTCTATTTCTGAGGAGCATACATGTCTTTTCCCTGACTTAGGTTCGTAAGTAAGGCGGGAGGGCAACTGACAGTGTCTTCTAGCAGACAGATGCCTGCACCCCCCAACCTGCCTGCACAAGGACTAGGGGGCACTCCATGAAGTTAGCAAATAGCACATTTAAAACAAATCAGAGAAAATTATTTTTCACTCAACGAACAATTATGCTCTGGAATTCGTTGCCAGAAGATGTGGGTATGGCAGTGTTAGTGTTGCTGGGTTTTAAAAAGTTTTGGATAATTTCCAGGAGTAGTCGTCCATAAACTGCTATTAATCAATAGAGAATAGCAACTGCTTATTGCCAGAATTAGAAGCATGGGATCTATTTAATGTTTGGGTACATGCCAAGTACCTGTGACATGGATTGGCCACTGTTAGAAACAGGATACTGGGCTTGGTGGACCCTTGGTCTGACCCAATTTGGCATCTGTGTTATGTACTTTCTTTTTTAATATTGACAATTGAATCTGTTTTCATGGCAACTAAGGATCCTAGAAGGCATTTTACTCTTCTGTGACTGAGTCACCAAGTTAGTGCCGCTGACACTCTCCAAGCAGGAGCAGCTTTCTGTTGTCCAAGTCTCTGTAATATGATACATGGTGCTGTAATATGATACATGGTGCTGCCTTGGAGGAAGAAGGTCTCATGATGGGAGAGCACCAACCAGGTGTAGCAGGAAAGGATCCTGTAGCAAGGACCTGCTCTCCAGGTGATGCACTGTCATTATCCAGTCCTTTTTTAAACACTGCTATACTAACTGCACTAACCACATCCTCTGGCAACAAATTCCAGAGTTTAATTGTGCATTGAGTAAAAAAGAACTTTCTCCGATTAGTTTTAAATGTGCCCCATGCTAACTTCATGGAGTGCCCCCTAGTCTTTCTACTAACCGAAAGAGTAAATAAGCGATTCACATCTACCCGTTCTAGACCTCTCATGATTTTAAACAACTCTATCATATCCCCCCTCAGTAGTCTCTTCTCCAAGCTGAAAAGTCCTAACCTCTTTAGTCTTTCCTCATAGGAGAGCTGTTCCATTCCCCTTATTTTGGTAGCCCTTCTCTGTACCTTCTCCATCGCAATTATATCTTTTTTGAGATGCGGCGACCAGAATTGTACACAGTATTCAAGGTGCGGTCTCACCATGGAGCGATACAGAGGCATTATGACATTTTCCGTTTTATTCATCATTCCCTTTCTAATAATTCCTAACATTCTGTTTGCTTTTTTGACTGCCGCAGCACACTGTACCGACGATTTCAATGTGTTATCCACTATGACACCTAGATCTTTCTTGGGTTGTAGCACCTAATATGGAACCCAACATTGTGTAATTATAGCATGGGTTATTTTTCCCTATATGCATCACCTTGCACTTATCCACATTAAATTTCATCTGCCATTTGGATGCCCAATTTTCCAATCTCACAAGATCTTCCTGCAATTTATCACAATCTGCTTGTGATTTAACTACTCTGAACAATTTTGTGTCATCTGCAAATTTGATTATCTCACTAGTCTTATTTCTTTCCAGATCATTTATAAATATATTGAAAAGTAAGGGTCCCAATACAGATCCCTGAGGCACGCCACTGTCCACTCCCTTCCATTGAGAAAATTGACCATTTAATCCTACTCTGTTTCCTGTCTTTTAACCAGTTTGTAATCCACAAAAGGACATCGCCTCCTATCCCATGACTTTTCAGTTTTCGTAGAAGCCTCTCATGAGGGACTTTGTCAAACACCTTCTGAAAATCCAAATACACTACATCTACCGGTTCACCTTTATCCACATGTTTATTAACCCCTTCAAAAAAATGAAGCAGATTTGTTAGGCAAGACTTCCCTTGGGTAAATCCATGTTGACTGTGTTCCATTAAATCATGTTTTTCTATATGCTCTACGATTTTGATCTTGAGAATAGTTGCCACTATTTTTCCCGGCACTGAAGTCAGGCTCACTGGTCTATAGTTACCCGGATCGCCCCTGGAGCCTTTTTTAAATATTGGGGTTACATTTGCCACCCTCCAGTCTTCAGGTACAATGGATGATTTTAATGATAGGTTACAAATTTTAACTAATAGATCAGAAATTTCATTTTTTAGTTCCTTCAGTACCCTAGGATGCATACCATCCAGTCCAGGTGATTTGCTACTCTTTAGTTTGTCAATCTGATCTACTACATCTTCCAGGTTCACAGTGATTTTGTTCAGTTCGTCTGACTCATCATTGCTGAAAACCAACTCCGGAACTGGTATCTCCCCAACATCCTCATTAGTAAACATGGAAGCAAAGAATTTGTTTAGTCTTTCTGCAATGGCCTGATCTTCCCTAAGAGCCCCTTTAACCCCTCAGTCATCTATTGCTCCAACTGACTCCCTCACAGGTTTCTTGTTTTGGATATATTTTTAAAAAGATATGAGTTTTTGCCTCTATGGCCAACTTCATTTCAAATTCTCTCTTCGCCTGACTTATCAATGTTTTACACTTACCTTGACAATGCTTATGTTTTATCCTATTTTCTTCACATGGATCCTTCTTCCAATTTTTGAAGAATGGTTTTTTTTTTGGCTAAAATAGCCTCTTTCACCTCACCTTTTAACCATGACTAATCATTTTGCCTTCCTTCCACCTTTCTTAAAGCGTGGAATACATATGGACTGCGCCTCTAGGATTGTTTTTTTAAACAATGTCCAAGCCTGTTGAACACTTAACCTTTGCAGCTACACCTTGCAGTTTTTTCCTCATTTTATCAAAGTTTCCCTTTTGAAAGTTTAGTGTTAGAGCTGCAGATTTACTTATTGTCCCCCTTCCAGTTATTAGTTTAAATTTGATCATGTTATGATCACTGTTGCCAAGTGGCCCCACCACCATTATCTCTCTCACCAAATCCTGTGTTCCACTAAGAATTAAATCTAAAATAGCTCCCTCTCTTGTTGGTTCCTGAAACAATTGCTCCATGAAGCAATCATTTATTACATCCAGGAACTTTATGTCTCTAGCAAGTCCTGATGTTACATTTACCCAGTCAATATTGGGGTAATTGAAATCTCCCATTATTATTGCACTGCCAAATTGGTTTGCTTCCCTGATTTCTCTTAGCATTTCATCATCTGTCTGACCATTTTGTCCAGGTGGACTGTAGTATACGCCTATCACTATACTCTTACCCAACACACATGGGAATTCTACCCATATAGATTCTACTGAGCATTTAGTATGATCTCTTGTATGATCTTTATCCTGTTGGACTCTATACCCTCCCAGACATAAAGTGCCACACCCCCACCAAGTTGATCCTCCCTATCATTGCGATATAATTTGTACCCTGATATAGCACTGTCCCATTGGTTATCCTCCTTCCACCAAGTCTCTGTGATGCCAATTATGTCAATCTTATTTGCTGCTATACACTCTAACTCTCCCATCTTACATCTTAGAGTTCTGGCATTGGCATACAGACATTTCTTCAACCACTCTTCAAAGCTCTCTTAAATCATTTTTCATTCTCTCTGCTCCTTCAGGCTTGTCCACTCTGTTGCAAATAATATCATTAATAGACAAACTTTACCTTCAATCCCTTCCACAATGTCACTCAAAGATATTGAACAGAGCCAGTCCCAATACCGATCCTTGTGGCACTCCACTTCACACTTTTCTCTCAGAGTAGGTTCCATTTACCATTACCCGCTGTCTCCCATCAACCAGTTTGTGATCCACGCCACCACCTTCACGCCAACTCCCAAGCTTCTCATTTTATCTACAAGCCTATGTGGAACCGAATCAAAAGCTTTGCTGAAATCCAAGATAAATCAGATCGCGAGCTCTTCCTTGATCCAATTCTTATGGCACAATTTCAAGTCTGCTCAATCCCTTTGGCGCAGCAAACCAAATTTGGCAAAAAAACTCTTGCTCCTCCCCCAACCAGCAGGAGGAGAGTAGCACTGTTTACCTGTGTGTGCCCTCATTCTGCCTGCTTCAGTCTGGCATTTGAACATGCAGAACCAGCTTATCTTGTGAGATTACAGGCCCCCATACATTAGACTGAAGCTGGCAGAGGACGTGCATACAGATAAGAAGCGTAGCTCTTCTTATTCCAGTAGGAAGGAGGGAAATGGGCTAAGATTACCTGATTTCTGCTGGGTGTATCTGGGACACTTGATCTCTGTAGTATGAGTAGTGAGTGAGCAGTTCAGTTTGGGAGGAGAAGTCTGGAGGACTGTCCCCATGGAAAATTGCACTACTCTTAAAATATACCTAACAGCATATTCTTTAAGTTTCTTTACCACAAAATATTTTTTGGCCCAATATAAAAGCCTCCATGCTGGCAGGTATGTCATAAATACAAGAGAATTTATTATACAACAGAAAAATTAGCCAACAAAACTCAACTTTTCCCAACACAAATTCTAAGTGAGAGACATGTCCAGGTCAGAGACTTTGATCTTGTACTGATTAGTTAATATTCTCAGTTTCCAATCTTTGATGTCTCTGGCTTGCTTTTCTGGCCAATTGCGTCTTTTTTTTCTCATTCTCAGGTCTTGTCTGGTTTTTTTTTTTTTGTTTTCCCCTTTCTCCAATGTCTTTACGTTCTCTTTGCCTCTTTCCTAAAGTGGATATTTTAATGCTCTCTCTTCCCCTGCTCTCCCTTCCTCATTCCTTCTCCTATTCTCTGCTCTCCCTTGCTCATTCCTTCTCCTATTCTCTCTTCTCCATTATCTCCTAGAATTCCCCTGCTCCCAAATTTGGAATCCTCTTATCCCCTTTCTCTCCTTATTCCTGAGTCATTTCTCCTGGTCCTCTCTCTGTCTTTCTGTATTCTGGGTCCTCTTTCCTTCTCTATCACCCTGCAACTTATCCAGAGTCCTTTCTCCCTTAATCCCTAGTCTTCCCCCCTCATCTCCTGTCCCCCTCCTGTTTTCCTCCTTCTCAGATCATCTCTCTCTCTCTCCTCTGCTTCCCTCTCTATCTAGTAGGAGCAGCAGGTTAAAATACCTTATCAGCATCCTAAGCCTCTTCCCCCAAGCATTCGCCGTTTCTCCCTTCACTCCTTTCCTTCCCACAAATCATTCTCCACTTGGCTGCTTCTCTGAGTGACTCCCCCATTCCGCTGTCATCCGAGTCCCAAGTCCCTGCAGCACAGAATCTAAGGCCTAGGGCGGTGACTCTCCAAACAAACAGGGCACAGCAGAGAAGAGCCCTGCAGGCCAGGGAGTAGGTGGGGAGGGGCTTGAGCAGAGGCTCTTCCCCTACCATTCACTGCTGCGAGGGCTCCCTTCGCTTGCCCCCCCCGTCTTCCTCTCAGTGTTGTCTGGGTGCTGTGAAGACCGGAGGGCAGGACTAAAACAGCAAGAGATTTAGGGCACTGTTCAACAGAATGAACCCAGGAGGAGGAACATGCCGAGGCTGCCAGCCTGAGCACTGGGGGATCAGGAAGAACTCTCGGCACACTGCTTGAGAAGCACTGCTTTCTCTCTCAATGTTTATATAATAGTGAAACTCAAATGCACAAGTGGAACACCTATAAAAAGAAAAAATACTGCTGTCTGCTACTGCTGTAACTAAAGTCCAGATTTTTTTTTTTGTTTTACCTATGACCCATTTAGTCGTCTCCAGTCTCTGAGCTTCCACTTGGCATTAAATTTCATAAAAGTTTGTATACCATTCCAGGAGCAGACAGAACCTCTTATTATAGAGCCATGTTTCTCATGGAAGTATTTGAGTACCTCCCCCGCCAACCCATCCCCATCAGTCTGGTTTTTAAGATATCCAAAATGAACATGCATGAGATAGATCTGCAAACAGTCAAAGCAGTGCATACAACACTTTGCGGACTAGGAAGTATTCCAGGATAAGCATGAGAACGTCCAGCAAAAATCTATATACTTGCATGCTAATTTAGGTTAAAACAAATCCATGTTAGACCGTTTCTTCTTAAATCAACTGGTTAGGACTACTTAATCCAGTGTAACCCAAGTATCTAAGCATTCAGTCTGTTGCTACTAATGGTACAAGATTTCATATGGGCAAGTCTGTTCTTAAACTAAACTTTCAGAAACAAAGCTTATCATTTATGTGACCAGCTATATAATCTACTAGATCTGTGCAAAACGTATTTTGGAACGTTTCATGCAAGCTGATCAGTGAAAATGTTCATTGAGGATTTCTGCATTAGAACACGTTTAATGTGAAGAAAGCTGGAAACTCCCACAAAAAACAGGCTGATCCTCTACATAGTAAGATAACTTTCACAGTGACAAATATCTTTCCTCAGCAGCCGAAAAGCATATGCCAGGACTATTTCTGCCAAAAGCAAGACAGAAAGATATTATAAGCAGCCATCAGCAGTCTCCAAAATTAAGATGAGCTTTCCCAAAAACACATGGCAATGAATAATCAGAAAACTGCATTAGTTCTCACTGGGGTTTGCTTGTGCTGATAAATTTTAACTAGCCAGCCAAATTTAGATTTCCTAGATATCCCAGAGCAACACACAATGCTCACAAAGATATACGTTAAAGTGAATCGCTGCAGAACTGTCGCAGGATATATCAAACAAGTGTGGCAGACTCTCCTGGTCTGGCCACCAGATGTCACTATCTCTGTAATATAACACTCTTACGGGCCGATACAGTAAAAGACGCGGGACAGTAGGCGAACGCCCGCACAGGACACTCTCCTGTGCGTGCGATACAGTAAATAATTTTATTTAAATTATGCCCGGTGGTAAAAAGAGGTGCTAGGGACACTAGCGCGTCCCTAGTGCCTCTTTTCGGACAGGAGCGGCAGCTGTCAGCAGGTTTGACAGCTGCTCAATTTTGCCGGCGTCGGTTCTCGAGCCCGCAGACAGCCACGGGTTCGGAAACCGGACGCCGGCAAAATTGAGCGTCCGGTTTTCAACCCTCGAGCCACGGGCCTATTTCAAATTTTTTTATTTTTTTTTTTAAACTTTTTTAAACTTTCGGGACCTCAGACTTAATATCGCCATATTAAGTCGGAGGGTGCACAGAAAAGCAGTTTTTACTGCTTTTCTGTGTGACTTTCCCAGTGCCTGGAGAAATTAGCGCCTACCTTTGGGTAGGCGCTAATTTCTGAAAGTAAAATGTGCGGCTTGGCTGCACATTTTACTTACTGAATCGCGCGTGGAATACCTAATAGTGCCCGCAACATGCATTTGCATGTTGCGGGCACTATTAGGCTCGGGGGGGGGGGGGGGGGGGGGGGGGTTTTGGACGTGCTATTACCCCTTACTGAATAAAGGGGTAAAGCTAGCTTGTCGAAAAAGCGCGTCCAAACGCGGGTTAACAGTGCGCTCCACCGGAGCGCACTGTACTGTATCGGCCTGTAAGTAAAGAGCCATCCATACCCCTCAGTACCTGCCACCTGGGGGAGTCTGGATTGGATGCCTAAAGACTATTTAGCCCAGCCCTGTTAATACAACCATGGGGTTCCGTTTGAGGAGACTCAAGGAATAGAGATGTATTTTTGCCACACTCTGGTGGGGCCTCCCAGATCCATCCAAAGGAGTTTATTTTAGAAGTGACCTCTCCCAGTGCACATCCCTGCCTGAGGGTCCTTCTTATAATTTACTGAGAGAGATTTGTAAGCCCAATGCCCTTTAGGGGACAAAGACCTGTGAGCCCACTCTAAACCCTAGGTGGGCAGGCACCAGTGCTGGATCCTGCTGCGAGAGACAGTGAAGGCAGAAGAGATATCCAGTTAAGGTTTAAAGTATTTTTTGACACCCCCCCCCCTTCCCTACTAGGATTACGGAGCAGAGAACTTACCTGATTCCACTAACTTTTCCCCAAGAGAAGATCTGTAGAAAGATCAGAGTGTAAGGATGAAAGAATCTTTAAAGGAAGAATAAGAGCAGGAGATCCCATCAGGATCTCTACCAAAGGACCAGGACAGGATGGATGTCTGAGAAGATAATGTCTAAAGATAGGAATTTTGCAGTCAATTTGGGGACAATTCTACTAGGATTCCCACACAGCTACGGAAAGAGTTTGTACATTTAAAATCACCACGGGCTCTACCCAGAGGATTGGTAAAAGGACATCTACCTCCCCAGAATACCACCTACCATTATTCAGATGGAAGTTCGCGCTCTGGATAATGGACTTTAGAGTATTTAAATCAGTAAACTAACACCCAGACCTGGTCCTAAGCTCACAGCCTCTCACCTCGTGCGAAGCACCAAATGATTACACACACTGGTGGTCCCCCTCCCCCACCCCCCCCCCAAAAAAAAAAAGAGCTCCCCTTAAGGGATTAAGAGTCAGCTTGGGATGTAATATGCTAGCTAGAGCAGCCCCCACAAAAATAAATAAATAAAAATTTGTTGTGTGCCCTTAGGAGGAACAATCCTCCAAAAAAAAGGGGTTACACGAGAAATGCTGCTAGCCTCATTCTGCTCCAAGTATTACTATCCTACAGCGAGAAAATTATCTGCCGAATTTTTAAAATCGGCCATACGTGCAAATATAATCACGTGCAGGGCCGGGCCCTGCGCACGTCACAGGCATTTTCGAAAGGCCCCAGCCCTGCACATGATGCATGCATAAATGCTGGGCCCTTAAAAGGGGGCGGGGCAGGGGTACAGAGCCCGGCCGGGGCAGCAGCCATTAGCCGCTGTCCCAGGGAAGCGCGTGTCGGCCAACTGCTGGCGCATGCAAACTACTTCTGCTCCAGGGGAGTAGTAAGTGGTGAACCAAAAAATTGTAAGTTTTTGGGACAGGTTAAGGGGGTGGGGTAGGGAAGTTCCCTCCCAGTCCGCTCTTTAATTGGAGCGGATTGGGAGGGGAAGTCCAGATTTAGTCACCATGCATAATCTACTAAAATACCCCCCCTCACACACACACACACACACACACACACACACACACACTTTTTAAAATCCGGTGTGCATGGCCCATGGATTTTATAAAGTGCGCATATAAAATTGATGCGCTCATGTGCAAGCGCACATTATAAAATCTACCCCTTTGTGAACAGGCTAAGCATCTGGGCATTTATTAGTCGCTACAGAAAAGGATGAACTCAATGGTTGTACACTTACATGGCAGTACGACACACGTGCTGGCTCAGGTGTCTACAAAATGCAGTTTTGCGGGGGTGGGGGGGGGGGGGAGAAGGCTTTCTGAAATAGTGACATGCTACAAGAGGTCAAAAAAGTAATCATAGTGAGATGAAACCTCTGTTAGAACAGCGGGTATGAAAACAGTCAACAAATGATACACAGAAACTTGACTGAAAGGTGATCCGGTGACTCCGGGAGGAGATTCACATGATCACACCAACTCCTTCCGCCTCTCATGCTGTAAGGATGAGATACTTTGTCCATGCAGATTCATCTCTCCTCCTGGATAACTGCGGTGCTGCAGTGCAGAGGGCAGCACGGGTCAGAAAGTTTAACTGCCCACTACAGGAGATTAGAGATCTCCATTAGACACAAAATACTTGCAGGGCAAAACAAAACAAAAAGTCCTCTCAGAACCAAACAAACAAAAGCTGTGGGTGGAAGCATCAGGAGTTACAGAAAGGCATTACCAGGGTTGGAAACATTCCTGACAAAAGGTCACTTAAAATTCATGGCAGAGGGAGAGAAGAAAAGAAAAAAAAAAAAAGAAAAGGCAAAAGCGCCAAAAGAAAAATGCATTTCCCTGGCTCCTAAAAATGTTTGGCTAGCTGCTATGTTTTCTAAGTATTTTTCCACTCCGGGGCATCAGAGAATCTCAGGGCAAAAGAGCCAGAGAATGAGTGGGGGAACTGCAGGCACACCTGTGAGAAAGCAGCCCTTGAAGATCTTTTTCTGGGTAGAAATATCAAACCCTTGCATTCACTAATAGACACTTATTTCTGCATGCTGTGAAGGCAGCAAAACTGAAAACCTGTGGAAAATGAAACTAGAGCTTGCTATCCAACCGCGGGAAAGCGAGTAATGAAATGAAGCCTTGTGCTCTTTTCCAGAAAGGTGAGAAGGGCTGAAGATAACACGAGGAAAAGGCAAGAGCAAACACTCACTGGCCTGCACTGTTCTCACAAAACAATGTGGAACCAAATCAGTTCCTTTACTGACTTCACTTGCTGCCAAGTACATTCTTAGGCTTTCTGTTCCCTCACAGTGTGGCAGAGGAGAAGCTTCCCTTCAGGTTCGCTGACTTTTCTATTCCCACAAATCACATGTAGCTCTTACTTCAATGCTTGGCCAAAATGTTTTACCCACTGTGACAAAACATGAAATGCTGCAACTCTGTAGAGAAATTCTAAAAAGGAAAAAAAACCAATGCTACATGAAAGGCTTATTTTACCTTAGGAGACATTACCCCACACAAAGCTTCAGGCATCTCATGGCTCTATAAAGCAGATAATCAAATCAAAGCAAATAAATGGCTCCATGTGTGGAGGGGGAAAAACGGTGTGGATTGGTACATACTCTTCTGAGGGGATTAGTAAAGAGCAAGAGGAACTCAGACATCACCATGACCAGATGTGCACAAGAACTCTGGGTCCTGACAGCTGGTTCTTAAATCTTTGGGGCTGATGTAATAACGTGCACTGACCTAGGCACAGGTTTTAAGAGGATTTTTCAGCAGTAACTTAACCCTGGGATTTAATAAGGTTTTAAAACATGAGTTAAAAACTACACTAAGATTAGCACGGATACATGCAAATCCCATGTTAATGAAGGTATTAGCTATTACTCAGCAATGCACATTAAAAGGTCAGCTACTTAGCACACACAATTTAATACTGGAAATTTAACTACTGGGTTGGAGATGGCGTAAAAGTAAACTCAAATTTACGGTGGCCATTTTATTCTATTGATGTGCTCAGTGTGGTAGTGTCTAGCTGCTTCTCTGTGTACTAGCATGATTTACATGCAACTTTCATACTGCTTGCATACCACTTGTGGGTAAATGCAAGAATTCGAGCAGCAGAAGCCAAAGAACAAAGAAAAATGGGATGAGAAAGAAAGAAGTGGGTAGCAGGATCAGGCTACCCTGGTTCAAGTCATTCACAGAAGAGCATGCAGGTAGCATATATTTTGCTACAAAAACACATTGCTGGGGTTACCAGAGACAGATGTGTTTCAAAGATACAGATTGCGCTCCAAGGTAATCTCTATGAAAATTGAAATATTGATCCTCTAACTGATCATGGACATGGTCAAGCTTCTCAGTATCTTGCATTTCCAACATACAGGGGGTGTAATAGATAGAATGGACCTGCCATCATTTTTCAAGGCATGTCAGGTACTGCAGGCCATGATGAAACGGGTCAGGGACTTCATTATCCCCAGCAGCATTCACAATGGAAGGAAATGAAGCATGCTTTTTATGATGTAGCTAACAAGCCAAATGTTATGGATGCAATTGATTGCACCAATGTTTTCATTCCCTCCCCCTCAGACAGCTTGATTGACCAATACATACTACTTCATGATAAGGTTTCTTTGCATTACTGCCTGGCTTCAGACAGGATCATGGCACTGAGACCACTGGCATTGGCTAACAATTTATGCCTTACAAGAGATGATAGTAAATGTCACATAACATCTTAGAACCAACCCTAACACCTACTTAGGGTTAAACCTTGTGGACAATTTGAGGGTCCTGCCATGCACAGCTTTTATAGTGGCAACCTCCCACCTGCCCTAGTTTCCCACTTGCAAGCAATCCCCTGGTGATTCCTAGGAATACTTAGACCCCACTCAACCCAAAGGTCCCACAATACTTAGAAATGCACCTATAGATTAGAAAAAAAATTACTTCCCCATTACCTTTGACTTGAGCCCTCCTTACAGTCTTTCAAAAAAGGCATCAAGACCTGGCTGTTCAGGCAAGCCTACCCAGAAGCCAATCAAACCTAGCCCACTCCCTATCCCTTCCATCACCGTCCTCCCTCCCTTTCACCCCCCAGCCTCCCCTTACCCCACTCTCCCTGCCCCCTAATCTCCCCCTCCCACCTCTTCCCCCACATCCGCCTCCCTCGCCCCCTCCCCCCCCCAAACAATTAATCATACAACTGATCTATTGTAAATGAGTACTTCGCCTTAACTTATAATTTTAAAACAGTTACAATTATGTTCCTTTTATTATATTTATCAAGTTGATTGTTCCTCTCTCTCCTTCTGCCCTATTCTTTCTTGCTGCTCTTCCCCTGCCCACCTCTCACCTTTTTCTTGCCTGCTCCCCTTCTCCCCTACCCCTGTTCATTGTATTTTCTACCTGCTTCAGTTATTTGTAAACCAGCATGATATGCCCTATGAATGTCGGTATATTAAAAGTTTTATAAATAAATAAATAAATAATACTGGGATATATATATATAATAAATAAATACTGGGATCAACCATTCTTATAATACTAGGATATATATATATATATATATATATATATATATATATATATATATATATATATATATATAATAAATACTGGGATCAACCATTCTTATAATACTGTAAATAATAGCTCTTACCGTTAAGTTCCTTTAGACTTTCCTCCACCCAGTTTTAGCATCCTGTTTTATTGTAACTTCAGAGTTTTTCTTCATTACACTTGTTACAGTTCTGTTTAGTTATTTATATTACACCCCCTTGTTTAATGTAAACCAGCATGATGTGATACTAATCTTGAATACCGGTATAGAAAAACGCTTAAATAAATAAAATAACCAGTCACTGAACAAGAGGTAAACTACAGAGTTTATTAACAAATAGTAATAACCAAGGGAAAAAAAATATTCAATTTGCAAACAGCAACAGGTAAAACACCAAGGATTCATACAGTTGATGTTAACGAAGCTTGTCACTATACTTAGAGCTAATGCCTAGGAAAGTTTAAGAAAGGTTCTGGGGCCGAGTCAATCTGGGGCTAGTACTACACAACCAATGAAAACCCAAGATAGCAGCACAGAATGTGCAGCATTGTATCACTTTGTGGAAAGTGGGAGAAGTACACATTCCAAGCCTTACTTTGGGGCATAGAAGAAGCAGGCTAGTTGGAAACCGCAGAGCACAGCAGGAGTTGAACTGACATGCGGGTGGGCAGCCTCACGATTCCTGAGAGCAAGGTGTAACTTTTAACATGTATATTTACGCACACTTTCACAAATCGAAAGCATGCACATTTTCTTCGCCCTAATTCCACCTCCCAGAATGCCTAGTCTTAGAGTGGGTAAAAGTACCTATAAACTGGGGTTTCATGTGTACCTCTTTACATGCACAACCCCCAATAGATTTTCAAAAGCACCGCTTAAGCACTTAAGACAGGGTTTTATACACAAGTTGCTTTGAAAATCAAGCCCTAAATGTTTATTGTAAGATTCTATGCATAGGAACAATGCACTCTATACACGTTTGTATTCTGTTTTTATTATTTACATTTCTACTAAAATGTGCACCAGTGATTTTTTATTTATTTATTTATTTTAATTGTGGTCTGCTCTGAGTTTTCAGCGACAGATTAAAAAATACAAACTATAACCCCAAATTAATTTTTCAAACTGATTTAGAAGTGCGGTTTTATTATTAAATTATACAGAAACACATACAGAGGGGGAAAGGCAGTCAGAAAAGTGGATACATTTAGGAAAAAAGCAAAATAGTTCTGTGTTACAAAAAAAGTTGACAAGTTTTTCCAACATTCAAAGAGTGCACTGTAATCATATGAGACTATATGCACAGAGTCTGGGGGAGAGGAAAAGCGATACTCTTAAAAACCAACATCTGCCTCAACATCTGGTTTTCAAATATTTTTTGTTACCATGTGGGGCATCCCTATTTGGATCAGGAATTCCAGAGCTACAGTTCATAATTTCAAATCTCAGTCTAATTTTGGATTTATTGCTTCTAAAGTTGTTTTATTAATACATTTACCAAATTTGTTTCTCCTATTTAGTTTGAACCTACCTACATTGTGGTTTCATTTAAAATCTCAATCCAAACCTATCCTAAAAGCTGAAAAGTCAGCACTACTGCAGCTCAAGATCTTAACTCTGCTTACCAACACCACATGACTTCCTTTACAAGTTACAGAGAATATCAAGAAGTGGGAGCAATTTTCAAATGTGTGCAGGTAGTTGTAGAGTCTATGGACTTTGTCCCAGGTCTCTAAGAGAAAGTACATGTGTACTTTCTTTGAAAATTGCCTAGAGAAAAAAAGTTTAACAGATTTGAAAAGACATACGCGGGAGGTCCCGCGCAACCTGCACCGAGACTAACATGGAGCGAGGCATCTTCTCATTTAGTCTCCCCCGTTATCTACATCTCACAAATACCCCTTCCTGACAACGTCGGTGGCAGGAGGGTTTGGTATCATGCTGGCATGGTGGGAGGTATCACAAGGTTTCCGTGGCTAGAGAAGTTTTAAACCCTTGAACTGTGGCATTCGCCATCTTTTGCTGACGATCGCACTGCGATGAGTACTGGCTGCTGGAGTGGTGGGCAGTCTGTTTGCTGATCACGGTAATTTTGACAATGGTCCTCGACTAGTCAGGGAGGATGGCACAATAAGAGTGACTGTCCAGTGGAGTGCTGCGGCAATACACCCCATCTGGTATAGTGGTGTGATAAGACAGATCGGCACAAATCAAGCGCGTGAACGGCACTTTTCCCTAAGTAACCTCCTTTAGCGGTGTTGCAAGTTGGGGAAGCTGCACAGTAAATAGATTACCAGCGGGTAGCCTGAGGTGAGGAGACGAGTGAGAAATGGGCAACTGCAAGCGTGCAGCGGTCGGCCCAATTTTCTGCAGCAACAGGCCTTCTGCGTAGTTACCCAAGTGGCGACAGCGGTGGCGCTGTGTTATTGCCCACGTTGAGTTATACGGGGTCAGGATCTGAACTTATTAACTTGAGGGTGCACCCTGGCCAGAGTACTGAATTGCAATGGCAGACTACAGCTTGCCATTCAGTTTACGATCCAGATCTTCGTACCGCTCCATTCCGAACGACCATGATGGACAGCAGGCAGTTCTTCCAAACGCGGCAGAGTGAGGTCGGCCCAAGACTTGGAGAGGGACGGACAAGGAGCTCAGAGTGGCAGAAGCAAGGACATGAAGCAGAGCATAGCTCACAGTTGACTAGTGGCAGCAGCGGGGCAGAGGTTGACCAGAGGATGGCGCAGGCAGTTGCAGCGGTACAAGCAGGACAAGGAAGCACAGCATTCACGTCAGAGAAACCATCTACCAACAGCGGCTATTTCAGCGTCGGACCCAGGGCCGAAGCAGGACAGCCAAGCACCATGCTGGCTTATCTTTAGGTTTTGCTTACCAGTCCAGCCAGCACTTGCAGCTGATATCGCAGGGCCTCTCAGTACCCCCGCAGCAGCAGAACGTTGATGTGACTACTGGTGGGGTGAATGGAGGGCAGTGGACCCCACAAGTTTTCCTGGGCCCATCATACCCGATTATCCACATGTATCGCCTTCATGCTGGGGATCAGTGCCTGCTTGGCACATTAGCACTGTATCTCTCAGACCAGGGTACTGGATGCAACAGTTGTGGTAAGGACAGGATGGTGCAATCTCATGGGAACACACACAGCAGCAGCAGATGGCTGGTAGGCTCTCGGCAACACCAGGGTCAGAGAATGCTGCCAGGAGGATGGAGTCACCAAAAGGTCAAGCTTCCCATACACCAGATCCTGAGACAGCAGGAGCACCCAACAGCGAACCGACAGGCACAGGGGCCTCAAGCAGCAGTGTCTCAAGGGGAGAGTCGGGTGGGGCGCACAGGAGTGTTGGCACTGCAGCAAAGGCAAGGAAGAGAAAGTGTGGTAGAAGGGCAGATCGGGGTTGAGCTCTGAGACTTCAGAGGACACCTTGGGTTCCAGTTCCTCCTCTGCCCAAGATGCCTTGGAGGCAAGTAGGGTACCTCCGGCTCTTACTAATTTATCGCAACTGTGGGACAGAGTATCTAAGTCATTGAGGAAAAAGCTAAAAAAGATCTTGCATCGACATATTCCAGATAGTAGAGGGTATAAGAGAATGTATAAGACAGACAAAGGGGATGAGGTGGGGAGAGATGAATAAAAGGCTCCCAGGAACATAATCAATTAGACACAGGTATTCCTGAGAGTGATTAGTGTGGTAGGGCAGGAAGATCCCTCGCTATACGGCCCAGTGCTGAGTTATGCCAATACGATATTAGAAGCTTACAGGAAATACGAAGGTAGGTCTTGGTTAAATTACGAAGAACTGTTTAGGGAGAAAATGGAGAAAATCACTACATGTCTTGGAGGATGCAGGACATGGGGCTATGGCTTAGGCAAATGACCAAAAAGGCCAGCGATGTGGTAGCAGACAGGAGTTTGGGACATAAGAATGGTAACTCTGCAGCACCAAAGGGTAGCCCAAACCAGATGATTCAGTAATGTTTGCTGGTGCTTCAACAAATCTGGCTGCAACTTTCAAGACTGTAAAATTTAAGCATGCATGTTTAATATTCTTTGAGTCACATCCCACTTCTAAATTGCTGAAGATAGGTACAGGGGGCACAGGAGGGCGTTTCGGTAAAGCAAAATGACCCCTTAAGGCCCCATTGCCAGTGCATTTAGCCAGCATGGAGGAGAGGTTACCTATTTACCCTAGGCATAGGAACATGCAGAAAATAGCAGAGAGTTTTTGCTGGGGAGTTTTGATACCTTTCCAGGGTGATGTTACGAATACTTCTGATAATGCCCCTTCCTCAGCCCTTCATGCAGAGATAGTACAGCAAACGCCGGAGGCAAAGATAAAGATAAGGGAAAGATAAGGGCGCATGGCAGGCCCATTCACCAACCCCTCCCCCCCCCCCCCAATTCAAACCAATGATGCTTGCGCCTTTGGCCATAGTTCAAGAAGGAAGCAGGTGAGATTTGCCTTATTCCCTTACCCACGTGGGGAGTCTGTGAACAATCACTTGCTGACAGAAGATTGCACTGTCTTTCGATGGTGTGATTAACTTGCGATAGTGCGGAAAAGGGGCTTTAATGGCAAAGTCAGACATTAAATCTGCCTTCCAGCTGTTACCCATTCAGCCTAGTATTTTTATTTTATTTTATTTTTTTTTTTTTTATATACCAACATTCGATCCGAGATATCACATTGGTTTACATTCAGGTACTGTAGGCATTTCCCTATCCCCCCGAGGGCTTACAATCTAAGTTTGTACCTGAGACAATGGAGGGTAAAGTGACTTGCCCAAGGTCATAAGGAGCCCACTGCTCTAACCACTAGGCTATTCTTCCTCCCTTCCACTCCTGGGCTTTCAGTTCCAAGGTTTATACTATACTAGTGTCTCTTGCACCTACTTTGAGCTATTTTCTGCATTGGGTGGTGGAGAGGAGGATAAAGATCCCCAACATAGTACATTATCTCAATTTCCTTTTCATAGGTCCTTACGGTTCAGATTCTATGGCATGTATGTTGAGGACATTTCAGTCTGTGGTAGAGGAGTTCAGCTTGCTGCTCTCTTCTGGGTAGAGAGCTAGATTTGGACGCAATGGTGTCCAGACTACCCCAGAACAAACTAGCTAAGTTTTTAAGCAGCCAACAAAGCTCGCTGAAGCATAAGATCTCATAGTAACATAGTAATGACGGCAGAAAAAGACAAAAATGGTCCATCTAGTCTGCCCAGCAAAGCTTCCCAAGGTAGTTAACTGCTGCTCCATGCAGGTTTAGCTTTATTTATTCCCATCCTCTAACCTTTAAGGATCCACAGTATTTATCCCATGCCCCTTTGAAATCCTTCACAGTTTTAGTCTTCACTACTTCCTTTGGAAGGGCATTCCAGGCATCCACCACCCTCTCAGTGAAGAAATATTTCTTGACATTGGTTCTAAGTCTTCCCCCCGGAGTGTCAAATCGTGACCCCTAGTTCTACTAAATTGCTTCCAATGGAAAAGTTTGTTGACAACCATGGATCATTAAAACCTTTAAGTATCTGAAGATCTGTATCATATCACCCCTGCTCCTCCTCTCTTCCAGGGTATACATATTCATGTTCTTCAATCTCTCATAAGACATTTACTGGAGACCACCACCATTTTGGTCACCCTTCTCTGGACTACCTCCATCCTGTCTCTGTCTCCTTTGAGATACAGTCTCCAGAACTGAATACAGTACTCCAGTTGAGGAGTCACCAAGGACCTGTACAAGGGGATTATCACTTCCTTTTTCTTACTAGATATTCCTATCTCTATGCAGCCCAGCATTCTTCTAGCTTTGGCTACTGCTGTGTCACACTGTTTCGTCAACTTCAGGTCATTAGACACTATCACCCCAAGGTCTCTCTCTCCTGCTCCGTGCACATCAGCCCTTCACCCCCCAACGCATATAGTTCTTTTGGAGTACCACACCCCAGATGCATGACTCTCTGCTGGTTGCCTTGCAGTCCTTAATTGCCAGTTTGAATTCTGCATGCCGGGTGAATCCCATGGGAAGGGCATTCCTGAGACGGTTAGAGGATGCCTTGGTGGGAGTTTCTCGGTCACATCATTACATCCTAATATCCAGGCCAATAAAAGAGAATGTGTCAATGTGGTTTACCTTCTTGAAAGAATTCAATGGTGTGCATGTGGCAGGAAGCCCCAGTATTGAGACGGGACCTAAATACACACACAGATGCTTCCAACAGTTGGGGGTTCGGGGCATATTGCTAGGCCAAGTACCTGTGTTGAGAATTGTTTGATAAGGAATTTGGCATTCCTGGAATTTTTCCCCCATTCTAGTTGCCTTACTCATCTGGGGTTCCAAGCTGCATGATAAAAAAAGGTCATATTTTGGTGTGACAATCAGGCAGTAGTAGAAGTCATCAATAAGCAGTTGGCCAGTTGCCTCGCCTGGCAGCATTATTGGAGGGAGGTGGTACTGCAGTCCTTATGGTTAAATATGACCTTCAGGGCAAGGCACATGCCAGGCATCATTAATGGGATCACAAGTTCTCTCGCCCGCACTAAATGGGATTTGTTTCGCCTACAGGTACCAGAGGCAGACCAAGACAAAGTCCTAGCCCGGACCAGCTATGGAAGACTAGAGTGCAACTGAATGGGATTTACTGAAGGGTCTGTTGCTTCGGCAACATGGGCGGCTTATGCAGGGCTTTCTGAGTGGGCTAGGGTGGATTGGGGCGCTGTCTTGAATAAACAATCTCAAGTTCATCTTGTGGGCTAAGGACATAGGATTATCACGGGGAACAGCTGTCAACCATTTGACGGGCTTCGCTTTCTTTGCGAAGGCACAGAGCTGGGGGGACGGGACCCTTTTACTGATTGCATGGTTAAGAAAATGCTGGTGGGGTGGGGGAGAAAAGTGGGAACTATGGGTAATAAGAGGTGCTCTGTAACTCATGAACTAGTTCTTTTATAACATACATTACCCGTTTGCGCATCAAGCTTCGAAACAGGACTCTTTAGGGCTTTTTTTTTTTTTACCTTTCTTTGGGGCATTATGGGAGAGTGAGCTAATGGCCGCATCCAAATAGAATGTGGATCTGAATGGTATCCTCGTGAAGCATGTGCAGGTTCAGCGGTCAGACTGCCCACATTCTAGTCCACAGGGGGAGGGAAAAGAGGTATGCCTCCGGTGGGTAGACTCTCAGGTGTCATGCTCATTGCATAACCTGAATGACTATTTGCATGTAAGGTCTGCCGGGGGTGTGCATTTGTTAGTCCATGCAGATGGTATCCCTCTAACCAGATTTCAGTTTTCTGCAGGGCATTGGTGCAGCTTGGGTTGTACCTCGCAGAATACGGTACACATTCATTTAGGATCAGGGCAGCTACCAGTGGAGCAGGCAGGCTTGAGAACTAAAGCCAATCAAAAGATAGGGCATTGGAGGTCAACTGTCAATTTGTACGTCATGTCTAATTTGTGTGGTGTGGGTACTAACTGTTGACAATTTTCATTACAGGTCTGCCCCCAAGGTCAAAGGACGGTATGGATTTTAGGGCACTCTTTCATCCACTGGGTGGCTAGGAGGACACAGGAGAAGCCGTATGGCACACATTTGGGCTGAGCCCCTCATGGAATGTGAATTTCATGGATGGGAAGCCACAGGATGTTATGGGAACACCACACTATATTTTGGTCTTCCGGAGCTGACTTTAAAACCTCTTCAGCTGCTCCTCAATTCTACAGCACGATTACTGGATCCCAACACTCTGATCATATCATGCCATCTCTGTACCATCTTCAATGGCTTCCTGTCCGCTACAGAGTTCAATCAAAAACTCTACTCGACAGCTCACTGAGCACCTTCATTTCCTTGGATACATTTTTTTATTGTGTATATATCAACTGACCAGGAACCTTAGATCACAAGAGAAAGGCCTCCTTGAGGTACCTACAATACGGGCTGCGAGGTTTTCTACAAGAGACTGCGCTTTTTCTGTTACTGCTCCTAACCTGTGGAATTCTACTCCTGCATCACTGGAGACTCAAAATGCTCAAAAAATGTAAAGCAGCGTTAAAGGCTTTCCTGAATGAGCGTGCATTCAACTAACTTTATCTCTTTAAGATCTGGACTATTTTGATGATATGACTATTATGTATGCGATTTGTTAATCGCTTAGCGCATACACAGAAAGCAATAAAGAAATTTTAATAAACTAAATTTAATACACTACTGACAACCTTATACCTCAAACTGGAATCCCTGGATAAACCGAATGTCATCATGCACTTTGGCGGCAACATCCTGGACAAGTACTCGTGCAGTAAGCTAAATGCTATGATTAAGAGACACTACGGAGATTAAGGAATTGGTTGACAGCGTGTTTTGGTCTGGTCTGACATCATACTCCGTATTAAATGACGAGATCAAAAGTTATGGGGTAGGGAAAGGAAGAAGGTGAATAAGCAAGTGGGGGTTTGGGTACAAACGTTAGGTGGGTGTCAAGCGAGACATGAGTGGGCAGACGAGATTTGTGAGTAGCTATATTGGCCGGACAAAGTTCTTTAATAATGCTTTGTAGGAAGCAATGAAAGGAGTTTTCGGTTTGTAGGCATAGGCAGACCACAGTAGTTAGTGATTGGGTGGGCCTGGGACAAGTGAGAAACTGCCCCAGACCTGTGGCGCGGGTACGCAAGCTGGAAGGCACCTTAGGGGTGGGTGCCAGGGACTCAGGCAAAAATGTCCTTATGGGTAGTACCAGTAGCGCCGCTTGGGCATAGCTAGCCCAGATATTGTGGCCCCCTTGCTTGGATACACGGTGGGGGGCCAGGGGAGTACGCTGTCTCGTTGTGATATGGCAGATGGTAGTTTGATGCCCAGACTGGGCTTGCAGTAATTATGGGTGGCTCGGATACAGAAGGGACCAGTTTATGACAATAGTCAATAAAAGCTGCAGCCTGTTTTCCCAACAGAGTTTCAAGGTGCATTTATTGACTATATTCTTGCAGTATGGGTTATGCACTGATGGCTAGTCAGGTGCGTGGAGAGCAGGGCGGTGCGAGCTGCCAATATTATGTCGGTTGATAAGCATACAGATTTGCAAATCCAATGTTAGAGTAGCATCCATTTGGATATCCAGACCACATACTTGATCTTTGATTTGCATTACTTTCCCATCACGTTTAACACACAGGTAGTGTGCTATACATTTTTCCCTCTTTATCCACAACATTTATTCACATTTATCTAAAGCTTCATATCATTTAGACACCTCCCAAGTGCACCATCATGGTTTACCACACTGGACATTCAAACTTGATGTCATCAGTGAATATCTGAAAACTGAATTTTGCTTGCTTTTTTTTTATTTTTTTTTTTAAAAGCTCCAGATCTTAAACAAGAGTGAGAAGAGTACGGCCCTGTTGGATAGAAATGAAAAAAAAGCCATGTGAACATATTTCTCAACATTGCCTTTGTGGCCATGTGATCTAACATAACACGGTCTACTGTGTCGAATGCAGTGCTCAAGCCTAAAACAAGCTCCTTCAACAGATCATCAAAACCAATGGATATAATCCATTCAAATCCTGTGAAAGCACCTGAAATCAGATAAGTAGTTATCGAGCGCAATACAAAACCTGTTATCACCTTGGATAAAAATGGGATGCTCAACACAAAGACAGTTTTCTGGTTTGGCAACATCTAAAGCTGGCTCCTTAAGGATGTGTAACCGGGGCTACCTTGGGAGCTTGAGGGAAGAGGCCATCCTGTAAGGCCGTATTTATTACTGAAGTAAATATTTCAGCTTCAATGTGTCAACTGAAACACTAAGAGGCATGATCTAACACCAAGATGGTTGGGGGACACTTTAAAAATGTCACTTACCTTTTTAAAGTTCAATCTAAATTCAGGAAAGCCAGCGGTGATTTTTTACTAGGTCATTGATCTGAACCTATTTAAAACTAGCTCCCTTTTCTGTGATGCGGTTATAGGACCATCACTGTGCAACCTCCATTCCCCTCACTATTTTTATTTTTTTTTTTAATAAAATTACTACTTATGGCTTAAATGATTGAGCTGCCAGGTGAAATTATATCCACATTTTAAAAAGCCTGTTCACAGAAATAAAAGGCTAAAAAAAAACAAAACAATAATCAGACTGTGATGCCAAAACAGGCAGATGGTCACTGTGCTGACAACACCACTAGTAGGCAGAGTCAGCAGGCTCCTACGATGACAAGCACAGCAGGAACAGACAAAGGCTGGAAAATAACGTGCCAGGGAAAGTGCATGGTCTGTTCAGTGATGGGGGGAGAACGTACCTGGATCTAGGAGGCATGCCTCCCCTGGCTCTGATCCTGCTTGCATTAACACCCGCCTCTCCTTGCCTCCCCTGATCCATAGTGATCCTTCTTCCCCCACCCCAGCATCCTGTAATACCATCTTTCATCCCCCACCTACCACATTCTTCACTCACTACTCAAAGTGAGTTCACATGCCCCCAAATCTCTATTCACCCTTGTAGTTTATCATGTTCCCAACCGTCTCACCACTAATTCCCACTGATCCCCTCTCATATATATCCCCAAGTGCCCCTTCACCTTACTAGTCCCTCTCTCTCCACCAGTCCACCCTTTGATCCTCTTTTCCCTTCAATTTCTTCTCCTTTTCTAATTTCCCCATATCATCCCCCCTGCCCTGATCTGGTGTGCAACAGAAGCAGTGGTGCATCAAGCTGTGAAAGCCTAACCCATGGCTTAATGACCATCATTGCAAATCAACCAAACCAGGAAGCTAAGTGTTGCAGATTTAGCAGAATTATCCATAATCCATATAATAAGCAACAAATGACTAGCTCTAAACTACTGCTCATTGCAATTCACCTAAAAAAAGAAATTCCTAAATCTAAAAGATTTTATCCATCCTGCCAAGTCACATGATAGCTATCATTCTTCACATACAGGATCAAACCAATGTCGTCACATATCAAATAGCATATTTCCAACCACCCTCCAGCACCCATCTCTTATTTAATAAGCATTGGCATCAAACATGCTCCTACTAGGATAGACTTTTAAAGTTAATCAAATTATGATTTTTATTTTTTTCACTTTCTTCCTCCCCATTTGCTATTTGATTTTTTTTTTTTTAAAGGCGCGCTCTCAATTTATTCTTCAGAGATGGATGACTCCCCGGTTTCTTTCCTGTTTAGGAACTGATAATTTTTAGTCCCTATTCCATCCCTAACAAATGGATTCACACTCTTGGATTGAGTAATGACAATATCTAGAGTCTGGATTTAAAGCCCACAACTGCAGAGTTCTAGAGGGAGCTCTAGTGTGTGGTCCCATTCCAATCAGGGAGAAGGCTAAGTGAATTGGGAGAGAAGATGCCTTGCAAGTCTTTACACCCTTATATATTTTTTGTATTCTAAAAAAATGCACCTCAAAATGCACTAAAGTAGGAGTTTTTCACTGGTCTACATACTTTCATTGTGAAAAAAATTATATAAATATTCCAAAAGTAATTAATTGTATCAGTCTTCACATCCTTTGCCATTGCAAAACAAAATTAGTGCCAGTTCAAAACAATTGCCTAACAAAGTCCAGCACAAATTAAATAAAGTTCATCTGCATCCAGTCACAGTAGCTGATCTGAATGCTCTTGGATGAAAAAGAAAATGGTTTCTGTTGTATGCCGTGAATTTAAAGCAAAAGTCAAAACATGCCAACCAACGAGCTGCCGAAAAAACGTCAGGATATCATTATTCGAAAGTGCAGACTTAGGGAAGGCTATCAGGAAATGTCAGTGTGTTTTAATATCCCTTGGGACACTGTCAGGTCCATCATTGTATAGTGGAAAGAATATGGCACCAAGACACTGTGGCAATCAGGCTGTCCCTCCAAAGTCAATAGCTATGGGTTAAGAAAAAAGACTGTGGAAGGTCCCTGTGAGGCCTGAGATTACCTTAAGAGAACTACAGATGTGTCAGGCTGAAAATGGAGAAAATGCTGACTGTTCAACAATTTCAAGAATACCTCTACAAGCATGGCCTGTATGGGAGGGCAGCAAGAAGGAAGCCACTGCTGAAGAAAAGGTTCATAGCATTTGTAAAGAAACATTTAGGGGACAGAATGCATGAGGGAGAAGGTTTTTTTTTGATCAGATGAGCCCATAATGGAACTTTTTATTCTCACTGCTAAGTGATGTGTGTGGCATACAACACATTACCCTGCTAACAGCATTCCTGTAGTAAAGCAATGTGGTGGCAGCACAGACTGTGGGATGCTTTGGAGCAGCAGTGACAGGAAAGTTTGTGAAGATAGAGGGGAAAAGATGGATGATGCAAAGTACAAGCAGATTCTGGCGTTCGAGTCTGCGCAAACTAGTGGTCCTCATCCTTTTTTCTCCCCCACTGTGACACACCCCACAATGCTCACGTGTGTGACACATTGCACACTAATGCCAAGCTGAACTAAAAAAAAAAATCCTAATGATCTGACACAATTTTGGGGAAGACCCCTGGCTCGCCAGAGGTCTCAAGTGCCATAGCTGCAGTACAGATGAAATCTCCTTTAAATAAGCTTGCGGTAGTGACTTTGGACAGTCTTCTAGTCTGCTATGGCTGTTCTTGAGAAATCAGTTTGATCTTTAATTGCCCTCATGATGGATATACTGTACACGCCAAATGTCAAACCCAGGATAAAAGGATGACTGACTGAAAATAAAGAGGCTATATTAGAGACTTTGGTTACACAAGTTAAGGATGTTCAAGCCAATGTAATTAAAAACCAATGTTATTACATCAAAACGAACAGAATCTGGAAAAACACATCCAGATCCTTAAACCTCCATATACTGAATTTTCCAGTGATAAAATACATTTTACTCCTATATAACTTTTCTAAATTCCTAAGAGGTTTTGCAAGCATCATAGTCTTTTTCCTCTTTTTTTTTTTATCTTCTCTTTCCAAAATAGGAGATTGGGGAGGGGAAGGAAGGAGGCATTAAAGAGAAATCCTTGGGTAGTCTTGATGTTTCAGGACTCCTAGAAAAATCAAAAGTGCTATCTACCAGAACTACTTTGCTTCTGACATTCGTTTTCCCCCAGAATTGTAACAATATTCTTGGGTTCCTTTTTCACAATCAAGCATCGTTTAAAGAGCTGAAATGTTTGGGGGGTTTTTTTTTTGTTTTGTTTTTTTTTTTAATTTGACTAGATCCCTGCAGGAATGCAGAAAAGTTTCTAGCCATGCAACTTGAGGCTGTGTCTTTAGGAGCTATGCGTGTTATTTGACATCCTTGTAAATACATTGTGACATTTAATGATATGAGATTTGTATTTTTTGAACCTCTGCATTTAAGAGCATTTAATAGATTCTAGCGAGAGATTCAAAGACAGACTGTGTTTGGGTAATTGCATCAGAGTATGGAGTAGGACAAGGTTTTCTAATGCAGTTGAGCAGCTTTTGTTTTAGGATTGTTAGGCCTATGGTACCAAGGCCTACCACCTTCTGGGTTCTCCCCCATGGTCTAGTGTGGCTTGCATTTCATAGTATGATTTTTTTATATTTTGTTTTCTATTTAACATTAGGATTGCATATCCATATTTTCTTGTTTCAAATGTTTTGTATTTGAGTTTGTATAAACTTCAATAAAGATAATTTTATTTTACAAGCTGTTACTGAAATTAAAATTACTTTTTTTTTTTTTTACACCCCCCCCCCCCCCTTCCCAAGTTTCAATCTTTGCTTACTTCATCAGGGAGAAACGTGGGACTGATGTGCTTTACACAATTTTTCGATATGAGGTAGTAGGGAAAAAAAACTCTCCTGTATCTCACTGCCAAAATATTTTTTTCTATCTGGAATGTACATAGAGTATAATTTGGATGTTTCCTCTATGCTAGGCTGCATAGAGAGGAATAATCAGTAAAGAAAAGGAGGTAATGATGCCCTTGTGCAGGCCTCACCTGGAGTACTGTACCTCAAAAAGGATATTTACTTAAATTCTTACCTGCCCAATTACAAATTATCTGTTTTAATCAGTTTATAATTTAAACATACACAATATAAAAAACAAAGACAAATAATTTTTTAAAAACCCAACACTCATCCAAAGACCTCCTGGAACAAATGTCCCTTTCATCTGCTTACAAAAGGTCTTCTAATCCTACAACTGCCAAATTTCCAGAGCCCATTCCATAAAGAAGGAGCAACCCAGGAAAACGCTCTATTCCTGGTCTCTTGCAACCTCGCTTTGGTGCCTCCAGGGTCTGATAGCAAAAAAGCCTCCTTCGAACATAATTGCATTGGAGAATACCATGACACTTGTACCTTTAAATAATCTTACCCCTCCCCATGAATTGCCTTATATACTAAAGATAAAATCTTGAATCTAACTCATTGGCTGATGGAGCCAAAGCAGGGACCTCAGCACCGGAGTATTTATCATCATTTATTAAACGCTTTACCAATAAATATTTGTCACCCAAAGCAATTTACAAGAAATTAAAAAATATGCAAATAAAATTACAATTTACAATTAAACATTAAAAAAAAAAAATGCAGCAACTCAAATTCATTTCATAACCCTGACCACTTAAATGTGACTTAATACTGCCTATAACGTTAACCCTAGTATTACTGAGTCAAGTCTAAATCAGGTTAATAAGATCATCTTGACATAGCAGCCATAAACCAAGTTTTCAGCTTTTTCTGAAATTTACGTAAATTGGTTTCTTTTCTAATATTTATTGGGAGTCTATTCCATAGACTCAGAACATAATTAGAGAACGATCTAATAGCTAAAATGCAGATGTTTAAATTTTTTCACTGAAGGAAGATGTAAATATAGACATTTAGATGAACGAAGATTTCTATTAGACACCTGCCAAGTCAGAGTATTACTCAAAGAAGGCGAGCCAAAATCATTCAATATTTTAAAAGCCAGCACCAAGTTTTTAAATTTGCACCTATCCACTATTGGCAGCCAATGTAGTTACAATAGTAGTGGTTTAGCCAAAGTTCTACAAGATTTTCCTAACACAATTCGGGCAGCAGTATTTTCAACTAATTGAAGTTTACGAATAACTTTCCCTTGTAATCCTAGAAATATTGCGCTGCAATAATCTAGGTGAGAAAGCACCAAAGCAAAAGCCACCAATTTAAAAACAGTATAGCCTATGTATGGTTTCAGTTGTCTTAGCATTTTTAACCTAGAATAAGAATTACACGCTACCTGTGTTATGATTTTCCAAGGAAAATTCTGAATCCATATTCACCCCTAATGATTTTAGACTGATCTTTTGGGGCCAATTGTACATCATTCAAACATATTCCCTCTGGAATCATCCCATTACCAATTTTCAACATTTCCGTCTTTTCAGAATTAAAGACTAATTTGTTTTCCCACAAACCAACTAGAAATGGTTTGAAAGCAGAGATTCATTCTATTCTTAACATCTTTAATAGAATCTCCCACATGAGCCAAAATTTGTATGTCATCAGCATAAATAAATGGGGTAAATCCAAATGATATTACCCAATGGGATGAGAAATAAATTAAAAAACGGCAACAGGGTTGAACCCTGAGGAACTCCTGATTTTATTTTGTTAGAGGAGGACCTCATACCTTAGAAAATCACTGGTTGCTCCCCATCTTGAAGAAAGCTAGATAACCATTTTAGGGCTTCATCATGAATCCCTATCAGTGTTTTAATAAAATTGAATGATCAACTAAATCAAAAGCACTGAAAAGAGCAATTAAAATTAAAAATGCTGATATACACATCCAGTATGGGGAGCAATTTTTCTCCCAAAGATGATATCAAGGTTGCCTTAGTACAACATTTTCTAAAACCATGTTGTGCATCATCCAATACATTATTCTCCACCAGATAATTGAATAAAAAACAATTTCTCCAAAACCTTTGACATAAATGGCAAATTTGATACTGGTCTGTAATTTTTATACTCTAAGTTGTCCTTTTTTAGTAAGGGTTTAACATCCTTTTTCAAGACAAAAGGAACATTACTCCTTGTCAACGATAAATTTATTAAATATAAACATTTTTAGAATATTATCAGAAAATTCCCAATAAAGTTTAGCAAGACAAGGATCCAAAAAACAATTTGAAGTTTTTATTTTACTCACTGATTTTAGTTCCAAAGGAGAAATAGTTTCAGAGGAAGGTAAACCTTTACCCTCCACAATTTTCTCAAATTGTATAGGATTTAAATCAACCTCTGAATCTTCTAAATGTGGTCCCTCAAGGGGATCTCTGTCTGCAAACAAGCAGCTAAATTCAGATCCTTGGGCAAATCTATATCTATATATAGGGCACTGCAGTAGTTCAAGATAGAAAAAAACCAATGCCTGAATCATCACTCTGACATCTTCCTTATCTAAAATGTATATCAAGCATCGCAACTTACGAAGCTTGAAAAATCCAGCCTGTACAACAGCAAGCAACAGTCCCCTAAGAGAGAAAACCAAATCCATCCACTACCCCAAGATTCCTAACTGAGGTCAGGATTGTAATCATATCAAAATATAACTGCATCAGGACACACTTTGCAGGACCCCTAAAAATAAAGAATCTCAGTCTTTGCCTTCAATAATAAATGGTTTGAGCTCATCCACTCTCTCACCTTTCATAAAACATTCTTGACCTGCATCAAAGTGGCATCTAATATTCCCCCTACTGGAAACATAAGTTGAAAATCATCAGCATAACTCATAAAAAAAGACCCGGCGTAGATTTAACAGATATATTGGAGAAATCAATCGAAGTCAATATAAAATCTAGGGCTACTTTGATTGTGCAATTAGCGTTTTTGATGGAAAGGGACTCTGTATTGAAGATGTATTTTCGAAATCAAAAACAAAACTTCTATGGTGAAAATATAAGAATATTCCCTGACTTAGCCCAGAGTACTCAACTTTGACGAAGGAAGTTTATTTCGATGAGGGCTGAAGTTCTTGGAAGAGGGGCTAAGTTTACACTTAGTTTCCTTGTCGTGGTCTGATTTTATATCAGAACACTAGGTATGTTTTTAACTACCCGGAACAATTGAGATTATATCTGGACTCCCACTCTTGAGAGCCCCATAGGTTTGGGAAAAAGAAAATTAGTCGATGACAAGATAACTAGGTTGTTTCTATGATTACCTAAATCTCTGCTCTAAGTGAAATACCTGTAATGGCTCAAAGTTTTTTCCTTATGTTTAGGTATTAGTATAAAGAAGGAGTTTGTTGAATCCTTGGTTGTTGGTTAATAAGAAATGATTGCAATATCCTCTTGTATACTGTCTTACTGTATCCTGTAAAACTATGAAAAGTTCAATAAAAATTAAATTAAAAAAATTAAAAAAAAAAAGACCCGGCGGTTACTACCATTAACAATATGCATGGGGATTGCGACCCTTAACCAACAGGCCTTAATGCTTTTAATTTAAAGGCTCTCCACTTTGATGGCTGGGGGGAAAAAGGGGAACTGGATTCAGAGGACAACACGGCCCCCAACTTTTATGGTCTGGAGTACTGTTATGCAGACATAAGGGAAAAAGAACAGGACTGCTTCTACGGCCAAGTTCAAAAAACAAAGTGCGTCAAGCAGCATTGTCTGAATTTTCAAGACTGCTCCTCACCCAGTTGCTTTTTTAATACATAAGGTTTGGGGGTAAACTGCATGGGGCAGCCTTAACAGAAACATGGGGGGGGGGGGTAACCTGCATGGAGCGGCAGTTGCTACCATAGGAAACTTGCTGGGCAGATTAGATAGACCACTTGGTCTTTTTCTGCCATCAATACTATGTCACTATGTTCAATAAAATATTCAAATTCTGGTATCACTTTCATAACGGCAATTCATAATATCTCCATTGCCAGACACTCTGAAGTAACACAAAAACCTATAAAAGACTCGGTGGTCTCAGTTTCACATTGGGTCACCCTCTTCCCAGCCCCTCCATGTCATTCAGTTTCATGCCATCTCACCTCGATTTAAGCGTTGAGCGCCGTCTTTTTTTGAAGGATTGTGTTGCTGAAGCTAAGCCGGGATCGGCTAAAAAGAATAATTTCAAGTCCCCTGAAGAAGGCATGAATCTCACGCTGAAACATTGTCAGTGTTGGGTGCTTAAGAACATGAGCAATGCAGTGGGTGACAATGAACAACAAGAGATTGAGATAAGTTGTGATAACAATAATGAGGTTCACTTGATGGGAAATAGGGTAAAAATTATATGCCAATATTTAATGATAAAATTAATCACCTAGCAGAATAAAAAATGTAAATGAAAAATATTTTAAACGGGATGAAGTAAATGACGTGACAACTAGAGTGTACACATGAGACGGGTTGCAGCCCTTTGCGGGCAAGAGCCCAGGAGATTGTAGCATAAGCACTCTTTATTCTGATACAGATTCGATATTTTAACAAAAAAATAAAAAATCAAATTGAAAGTTATAGGTTCCCTCATAGGGGTAGTATTTGTATGTGTATATTGACAAGTGAGGGATTAAGCCAGTAGTTTAATACAATTTTTGTGATTTTCAACAAATAAAAGTCTTTAAGTAATTACATTTTAAATTAATACAGAAAAAGTTATTACTTAAAGATGCAGAATTTCCCTAGAAATTTACTATAAGTGTCCCTTCCACTAACTCTCCCTACTCCCCGGGCCACTTTGCCCTCTCAGGCCCCAATTCCTCCATCTGCCAGTATCTCTCCCCTCCACCTCTAGGCTCAACCCCTTCCACTCTGTTGCCAGTCCCAGAGTTTGACCCCATTCTCAGTACTGCCCCTCACACAGGCTCCCCTCTGTCCCTCACTCTCTCACACACATGCTCCCTCTCTCTAGTACACACACACCCTCATACAGGCTCCCTCACTCTCACACACAGACCCCTCTCTTGCATATACACCCACACAAGCTCCCTTTCTCTTTCACACATACATCCACACTCAGGCTACCTATGTCTCTCTCTCCTGCAGCCCTTCACACAGGCTCTCTCTCACACATACACAATCCCTTCACAATCTCCTCATATAGGACCCCTCTCTCTGAAACTCACTCAAACATCTCCCCCACCCCCCTCTTACCAACTATGCTCTCACCTCCCCCTCCCCCCACACCCCCACCTCTCTCTCACACTCACGGCAACCCCCTTATCTCCAATGCTCTCTCACCGGCTTGCTGTGAATGGAGTGCGTCCCATGTGTGCCGTGGGATGCGCTCCATTCACGGGGAAGATGAAGGCCTGGCGCAGCATTCGCAGCAAAAAGGGAAGGCACCCCCCCGTATGCCATGGGACGCACTCAGTTTGCGGTGAAGATGAAGGCCCGGGCACGCCATTTACAGCAGACAGGGGCCTTCCATCTTCGCCATGCCTTCATCTTCGCCGCGAAAGGAGCGTGTCCCGCGGCACACACAGGACATGCTCTGTTTGCAGCATGTCGGGGTCTCCTCTGCTATTTTCTGCACGGGGCGGGGAATTCCGCAGTAGCACAGAATTCCCCCAGGACTAACCCTTCAACTAGCAGGCACACGTGGTTGTTAAAGAAAACTTAGGTTTGCTATTTCAAATTTTGGTGACATCTCCCAGCTCTTTGTGACACAGGTTGAGAACCACTGCTATACGCCTAAAATTTGGGAGAAGATTCATCTTTCATCAGGACAATGATCTTAAGCACAAAATAAAAGCAACAATGGAGTGGCTGAGCAGAACATTAATGTCTTTGAGTGGCCCAGTCAGAGACCAAACCTAAATACAATAGGAAATATATGACAAGACTTTAAGACTGCAGGCAAGTCCCAGTCAACTTGAAAGAGCTTGAGCTGTTCTGCCAAAAGGAAGGAGCAGTTTTTGCCCATTCTTAAGTAACTCATGACTGTGTTATCACTGCAAAAGGGAGCTCCACCAAGTACTGGGTCAAGGGGTGTGAAGATTTATGCAATCGAGATAATATAGTTCATTCTTCTTACTTGGAATATTTCAGCAACTGTTCTTTCATGATGAAAGTGCAGAGTACATTGTGCACACCAGTGAAACTTCTACTTTAAATGCACTTTGATTTGTATTCTTTAGATAACAGAATGTGACAAATGTACAGGAGTGCAAAGACTTTTGCAAGGCACTTTGCTACACTTATGAGAAATACTGAAATGACAGAACACAGTAACGAGATCCAAAATCAGACTCAATATGTGCCCAAATCACTAGAGAGTTTTCAAATATCCATGGCAACAAGAACCTGAAAGCGACGTTACATCTGCACAGGTCTTTATAGACAAATACCTTTCCAGGCAATGACCGATTGGATTTGGCTTGCGCCTTTTCATTCAGGCATTCAGCTCACTGGGAACCACTGACATATCCAATTCTAAATATCATTAACTATCTTTAAGATCTGAAGGCTTTGCTACTTACAAATTCCAGTCTGTTACGAGTTCATGCCCCCATGATAAGGGGCATGGAACGGCTGCCCTATGAGGACAGGCTAAAGAAGTTAGGGCTGTTCAGCTTGGAGAAGGGATGACTGAGGGGGGGGCGGGATATGATAAAGTCTACAAAATCATGAAAGGACTTGAACAAGTTAATATAAATCAGTTATTTACTCTCTCAGATAATAGAAGGACCAGGGGGAACTCCATGAAGTTAGCAAGTAGCTCATTAAAACAAATCGAAGAAAATTCTTTTTCACTCAGCACAGAGTTAAGCTCTGGAATTTATTGCCGGAGGATGTGGTTACAGCAGTTGGTGTAACTGGGTTTAAAAAAAGGTTTGGATAAGTTCCTAGAAGATAAATCCATAAATTGCTATTAAAGTAATTAATACAGTAGCTTGTAATCTAATGTTTGGGTACTTGCCAGTACTTGTGACTTGGATTAGCCACCATTGGAAACAGGATATTAAACTTGATGGACCCTTGGTCTGACCCAGTATGGCATTTATGTTCTTATGATTCTGCTAAAACAAAAACAAAAAAATTATACATGGCATTATCTGTAACTCAGGGTGAACATGCACCGAATGCCAGGAGGAACAATGGGTCTGTGACACCTGGCCAAGGACTCTTGCTGCAAACTCTGAGCTAGATGGAGAGAGAGACTATGCAATGAAGGGAAACCATTCCCCCTCTCCCACCCAGGTAGCTCCAAACAAAGGCTTGAGGTATGGTAGTCCAGTATAGGCCACATCTAACTGAGTTGGAAGTTCAAGATGCAGGAGAAATCTGCTCATCCAAAAATAGACTATCAAAAATACATAGGCAGATATAGATACATACATATCGATGTATGGAATTTCATACTGCAATCTCAACATCCAGGAAGCGATTTTATGCTTCTTTGTCTACTTTGCCCTAAAATATATGGTGTGGTCTAATGTTTCCTGCCATGTAAGGTAAAACTTTATTACTCGTCAGCCAAGCTCTAGATTAACCCTATGACCAGATTTTGGTTCTTTTTAATCACTGGTTAAAGTGATTATGAGCTTTATGTTAATGTCACTCATGATAATGAAAGCTGACTGTGTTGTATATTCATGATGCCATTGAGGGATTTATAGAGGGGAAAAACTGGATATTGGAATTTCAACTTCAAGAAAACGCTTACACAAAAAAAAAAAAAACACACACACCCCAGAACATCCAGTATCATCACAGATAGCTGCACATTTATAAATATGTAATCTCTCACAATCAACCAATTCAGAATAAGACTTAAATGACAAAAAATCATCCATCATGTGGGACTACCAGTCAAAATATTTTATTTCACACAGAAAGGAGTCATAATATTATCCTACTGAAAATTTTAAGTAATAAAACATTTTTATAATATGGTTAATTGCTACTGAATGTTTTTAGCTAAACCACAAACCTTTGCCAACATAAAAAAAAGCCTCAAATATATTCAGATAAATTTATTGCTTTAGCAGGTATATATATCTCTTGCTAAGAATTAAGTCTCAGGTCCCTCACTTTAAAAAAGTTATGACCTGAATATTCTGCAATGTTTCAGAAGTACATAGAGCCCAGAAATATTAATCCTGTTTCTCTAGGAACCTCATTGTGGCTAAAGCACCTTTATTCATTCTCCTTTGACTCATCTGCTGCTTTCGACACTTGATAAAAATCTACTTCTTGACCTAATATTTAATTAGAATTTGGGAACTCTGCTCCAACCTAGTTTTCTTCATACCACTCTCATTGTACTTTTACTTACTGTATTCCTCTGCTGGTTCTTCCTCCATTATTCTATCAATCAGTGTCTCTCAAGGCTCTGTCCTGGGCCTTCTTCTCTATCTACCCTTGGCAGTCTGATAAGAACATGCCATACTGGGTCAGACCAAGGGTCTATCAAGCCCAGCATCCTGTTTCCAACAGTGCCCAATCCAGGTCATAAGAACCTGGCAAGTACCCAAAAACTAAGTCTTTTCCATGTTACTGTTGCTATAATAGCGGTGGTTATTTAAGTCAACTTAATAGCAGGTAATGGACTTCTCCTCCAAGAACTTATCCAATCCTTTTTTAAACACAGCTATACTAACTGCACTAAACACATCTTCTGGCAACAAATTCCAGAGTTAAATTGTGCGTTGAGTGAAAAAGAACTTTCTCCGATTAGTTTTAAATGTGCCACACGCTAACTTCATGGAGTGCCCCCTAGTCTTTCTATTATCAGAAAGAGTAAAAAACTGATTCACATCTACCCGTTCTAGACCTCTCATGATTTTAACACCTCTATCATATCCCCCCCTCAGCCGTCTCTTCTCCAAGCTGAAAAGTCCTAACCTCTTTAGTCTTTCCTCACAGGGGAGTTGTTCCATTCCCTTTATCATTTTGGTCGCCCTTCTCTGCACCTTCTCCATCGCAATTATATCTTTTTTGAGATGCAACGACCAGAATCGTACACAGTATTCAAGGTGCGGTCTCACCATGGAGCGATACAGAGGCATTATGACATTTTCCATTTTATTCACCATTCTCTTTCTAATAATTCCCAACATTCTGTTTGCTTTGACTGCCGCAGCACACTGAACCGATGATTTCAATGTGTTATCCACTATGACGCCTAGATCTCTTTCTTGGGTAGTAGCACCTAATATGGAACCTAACATTGTGTAACTATAGCATGGGTTATTTTTCCCTATATGCATCATCTTGCACTTGTCCACATTAAATTTCATCTGCCATTTAGATGCCCAATTTTCCAGCCTCACAAGGTCTTCCTGCAATTTATCACAATCTGCTTGTGATTTAACTACTCTAAACAATTTTGTATCATCTGCAGATTTGATTACCGCACTTGTCATTTCTTTCCAGATCATTTATAAATATATTGAAAAGTAAGGGTCCCAATATAGATCCCTGAGGCACTCCACTTCCCATACCCTTCCACTGAGAAAATTGTCCATTTACTCCTACTCTCTGTTTCCTGTTTTTTAGCCAGTTTGTAATCCACGAAAGGACATCGCCACCTATCCCATGACTTTTTACTTTTCCTAGAAGCCTCTCATGAGGAACTTTGTCAAATGCCTTCTGAAAATCCAAGTACACTACATCTACAGGTTCACCTTTATCCACATGTTTATTAACTCCTTCAAAAAAGTGAAGCAGATGTGAGGCAAGACTTGCCTTGGGTAAAGCCATGCTGACTTTGTTCCATTAAACCATGTCTTTCTATGTGTTCTGTGATTTTGATGTTTAGAACACATTCCACTATTTTTCCTGGCACTGAAGTCAGGCTAACTGGTCTGTAGTTTCCCGGATCGCCCCTGGAGCCCTTTTTAAATATGGGGGTTACATTAGCTATCCTCCAGTCTTCAGGTACAATGGATGATTTTAATGATCTCTTTCCATGATTTTCAGGAACACTTATGCTGCTAACTCCCAGATCTAACTACATCAGAAATTTTACCACAAATCCAGCCTCAAATTTCAGCCTACTTGTCAGACATTGCTGCCCGGATGTGCTGCTGCTGCCACTTTCAGCTTAAAATGACCAAGCCAGAACTACTTCTTGATCCCTCCCCACCCGCTAAACTTGCTTCCCCATCTTCCTTCTTCTGTTTCTGTGGATGGTATTCTCCTCCTTTTCTGATCTTATTTTCTTAAATACTTCCTTTGTCAAAAAGGATTCTATTTGTATTAAATCAGGAAAAGATTCCAAGGGTCACGTCATTTTCTACTTAACATTTTTTTTTTTTTTTTTACAGTCAGTAGGCCACCAAATTTAGGTAATATAAAACCATGTCAGAAAATGAAAATGAGGATATATTGACAGCTATTTAAAGAATCCCTAATTCCCTGTTTGTCTGGATCCCCCGAGACTATTACAGAATAGGGATGTGAATCGTGTCCTCGATCGTCTTAACGATCGATTTCGGCTGGGAGGGGGAGGGAATCGTATTGTTGCCGTTTGGGGGGGTAAAATATCGTGAAAAATCGTTAAAAATCGAAAAATCGAAAAACCGGCACATTAAAACCCCCTAAAACCCACCCCCGACCCTTTAAATTAAATCCCCCACCCTCCCGAACCCCCCCCAAATAACTTAAATAACCTGCGGGTCCAGCGGCGGTCCGGAACGGCAGCGGTCCGGAACGGGCTCCTGCTCCTGAATCTTGTCGTCTTCAGCCGGCGCCATTTTCCAAAATGGCGCCGAAAAATGGCGGCGGCCATAGACGAAAAAGATTGGACGGCAGGAGGTCCTTCCGGACCCCCGCTGGACTTTTGGCAAGTCTCGTGGGGGTCAGGAGGCCCCCCACAAGCTGGCCAAAAGTTCCTGGAGGTCCAGCGGGGGTCAGGGAGCGATTTCCCGCCGCGAATCGTTTTCGTACGGAAAATGGCGCCGGCAGGAGATCGACTGCAGGAGGTCGTTCAGCGAGGCGCCGGAACCCTCGCTGAACGACCTCCTGCAGTCGATCTCCTGCCGGCGCCATTTTCCGTACGGAAAATGGCGCCGGCCATACGCGTATGGCCGGCGCCATTTTCCGTACGAAAACGATTCGCGGCGGGAAATCGCTCCCTGACCCCCGCTGGACCTCCAGGAACTTTTGGCCAGCTTGTGGGGGGCCTCCTGACCCCCACGAGACTTGCCAAAAGTCCAGCGGGGGTCCGGAAGGACCTCCTGCCGTCCAATCTTTTTCGTCTATGGCCGCCGCCATTTTTCGGCGCCATTTTGGAAAATGGCGCCGGCTGAAGACGACAAGATTCAGGAGCAGGAGCCCGTTCCGGACCGCTGCCGTTCCGGACCGCCGCTGGACCCGCAGGTTATTTAAGTTATTGGGGGGGGTTCGGGAGGGTGGGGGATTTAATTTAAAGGGTCGGGGTGGGTTTTAGGGGTTTTAGTGTGCCGGCTCACGATTCTAACGATTTATAACGATAAATCGTTAGAATCTGTATTGTATTGTATTCCATAACGGTTTAAGACGATATTAAAATTATCGGACGATAATTTTAATCGTCCTAAAACGATTCACATCCCTATTACAGAAGCCATCGATCACTGGGATTCTAGCATTAAGGACAATCTTGATAACATTGCTCCTATTAAATTTACAGTAAGATGTAAGAACTCAGCCCCCTTGTTTACATCAAACCTACGTATTCTAAGGCAGATATTAAGAAACAGTGAGCAATGGTGTAAATATCCATCACAAACAAGACTTGCTATTTATCAGAAGCCACCCTTATATAGTTCGAAAGTAAACCTTGCAAAAAAAGCAGTATTGCTCTGCAAAGATTCGTTCCTTTGGAAAGCAGCGTTGCTTTCCTCTAACAGGTATTCTCCTAGGACAGTGATGGCCAACCTTTTGAGCTCAGTGTGTCAAAATTCATTAAAAAAAAACCGAGCATAACTCGGGTGGTGTGTCACTTCTAGAAAAATCCATAATTTTGTGATATTTGTAGCTCTAATAAATAACAAAAAGTTATAATTTTAATATATGTACTGTATTTATTAATAAAGCAAAAACAAATAATTCTTTACCTTACCTGCTTAGTGACTTTTTTGTTGCTGAATTTCATTGGCTAAATCTTCAATTGAAGGTTGGTATTTCGTACACTTCAAGTCCAAGCAAGTGTTACAAACTTCATCTGTCAGTCTGTTTCTTTTATTGGCTCCCATTCATTTTCACACCACTCCCTCCCCATCCTCCAGGCATGCACACATACAGACCCCCAGGCAGGCACCCATGCATTCACACACATACTCCCCCAGGCAGAGTCCCATTCATACACATGCACACACTAAAGGCAGATCCCCTCTCTTTTGCCAGCAATCTCGGAACCTCTCTCATTCCTCTTCTGCCACTGTCACTGCTGCCGCATGGCTATTGGGGAGGTGCCAATTGCTGCTACTGAAGCCCATTCTGCTGCCTCCTCTGTGCAGGCCCCATGGGCTTCCACTTTCTCCATGCTGATCTCGTACATTGTGAGATCCGTAGAGAAAGTGCTATTCTTGCACATTCCCAAAGATTACATGTGCCAATCACTAAAAAGTAATTTTTTTTTTTGCCTTTGCTGTCTGATCTTAGTTTTCTAATTGGTTGGTCACAGGCTTTTTTTTTCCACCTTCCCTTTCTTATTTTTTTTGCCAATTCCTTTTATGTTGTCTTTTTTTCTTTCTTTTCTCTCCATCTTCTTCCCTCAAACACACAGTCAGGTTCTCATTCTCACATGCATTTCTCTCTCTCATACACACACACAGGCTCTCACTGGCACATGCTCTCCCTCATATACAATCATTCATACACACAGGCTCTCACTGGCACATGCTCTCCCTCATATACAATCATTCATACACACAGGCTCTCACTGGCACATGCTCTCCCTCATATACAATCATTCATACACACAGGCTCTCACTGGCACATGCTCTCCCTCATATACAATCATTCATACACACAGGCTCTCACTGGCACATGCTCTCCCTCATATACAATCATTCACACACACAGGCTCTCACTGGCACATGCTCTCTCTCTCATACAATCATTCATACACACAGGCTCTCACTGGCACATGCTGTTTCTCACACACACAGCTCTCACATGCTGTCTCTGCAAACATTCAGGTCCTCACTCTCACACACAATCTCTCAATTCATCTCATACACGCACACATGCACACTCTACAGACTCTCAGCCTCTCTCTCACCTCTGGGCCTCCACAGGATGGGCTCTGCAGAGGCCCTGATCTTCTCAGGCCACGGCGGCCCTGCTACCGGGCCTCTTCCTCTTCTCGGGCCACTGCGACTTGGAATTCGCAGCAGCCCGTAAACACAAATGCTGCTCCTCTTCTGCACGCGCTGATGCTTCACCTCCTTCCTGTCCACGCGGCTCCGGCAATGTTTACTTCCAGGACGCACAGGCAGGAAGGAGGAGGAGCATCAGCGCGTTTAAATGCGATCTTTGTCTTGAGCCTCATCGCTGCGCCGCATGAGCCTCCCTGCGCCCGGGGGCATTGGTGGAGAGGTCCGGAGGGTAGGGGGATACTAAACAACAAATTTTAAAGGGTCGGCGCAGCTGAAAAAGAAAAGGCTCGGCGCAGACTATTAAAAAAAAAAAAAAAATTCCCCGATAGTCCTTGAAACGCTGCGCGTGTCAGCAAAAACGTCTCGGCATGTCACCTCTGACACGCGTGTCATAGGTTAGCCATCACTGTCCTAGGACAAGCAGGATGTTAATCCTCACATGTGGGTGACATCATATGGAGCCCAGCACAGGAAACTGACTGGCACACTGAGCATGCCTAGCATGCCACTATCTACGCGTCCACATGGGGTCCCTCTTCAGTCTCGTAACACAGACTTTACGAGAGAAAAATAAAATGCACGAGAACCAACTCCACGGAGTAGCGGGCAAATTTCTTGAGGACTAACATCCTGCTGTCCTATGCAAACACCTTACAGGTAAGCAACTCTGCTTTCTCACAGAACAAGCAGAATGGTAGTCTTCACATGTGGGTGAATACCAAGCTGCAGGCAGCTCCCGGATACAAGAACCAACAGCACCTGACTGGGTGCCAATGAGCAGAAGAATCTACATTGCTATTGGTAACAGAGGGAGGCAGCCTGAACCTTAACAATTGGCCCTAGGCAGGGAGAGTTGGGTTTAAGGCTGGAAAAGATTGCGAAGGACAAACTGGCCAAAGCTACTGTCATGCCGACCACCTTGTCCAAGCAGTAGTGGGGTACGAATGTGTGTAGGGAACTCCATGTTGCAGCCTTACAGACTGCAGCAACAGGAACCACCCGCAAGTGGGTTACCAACAACACCATAGCTCTCAAGAGTGAGCCTTGACAGGGCCTTCGAGCTGAAGGCCTACCTGTGCAGAGCAGAAGGAGTTACAATCCGCCAGCCAGACAATTGGACAGTTTACTTGCCCACTGCAACTCCCAAATCTATTCTTGTTGAAAGATACGAAGAGCTGTGTGGCGTGCCTGTTGCCTGATGTGAGTTCTAGATAGCCCTTCTTGCAGTCCAAACCATTCAGAGCCCGTTTCCCCTGGTGTGAATGAGGCCTCAGAAAAAAGGTGGACAGAATGATCAAATGATTGAGATGAAAGTCTGTTACCACCTTAGGATGTGTACACAGAACAAAAGAATTTTGTTTAGGGTGGATACATAACCAAAGCCTGAAGCTCATTCACCCTGCACGCTGAAGTGACCGCCACCAGGAAGAGGACTTTCCAGGTCAAGAACTTTAGGCTGCAGGAGCGCAGAGGCTCGAAAGGATCATACATAAGCTGTGCCAATACCACATTTAAGTCCCAGGACACAAACAGGAGGCCTGAAGTAGACCCCACATAAACTGCCCTACTGTGGGCTGCCCAGAGATGGATGTACCAGCAACACCCTGATGGTAAGCGCCGACAGCACTTAGGTGTACCCTGACTGAATTGGTTTTCAACCCAGCCTCCAAAAGGTGCCACAGATAGCCCAGCAACTTTGGAGTGGGACAGACAAATGGATCCAAGCCATCAGATGGAGAACCTCTTCCACTTCAGTCCATAAGATGTCCTGTGGAAGGCTTCCTGGAAGCTACCAGTACCTAAGACATGTCAGAGAGGTCAAGGGACCGCAAGACTAACCTCTCAACATCCAGGGCGTCAAAGCTAATGACTTGAGGTTCGGATTGCGTAGCCTGCATAATCAGATCAAGGGAGGTCCCCAGACTGATCGGATCTCCAATTGATAGGTCCCACAGGAGCGGGAACCAGACCTATCTTGGCCAATAAGGAGCCACCAGGATCATGGTCCCCTTGTCCTATTGGAGCTTCATTACCAGCGGAAGCAGAGGATATGCATACTGAAGACCCTTGCCCCAATGGTAGGCATAGGCATCCGAGGCTGGTAGTCCATCTGCACTGAACAGGGAGCAGAAGTGGCAAGGGGAGGCAGAGGTCCACATCTGGTGTTCCCACACAGGCAAATATTCGGTCCGCTACTGCTGGATCCAGCGCCCACTTGTGCGGTCAAAATACTCGACTCAGGTGGTCTGCAACCACATTCTCTGTCCCTGCTATGAACATTGCCCATAGGTGCATGCCTTGGGACACAGCCCAGGCCTGTATCTGCACTGCCTCTTGATAAAGGAGGAACAAACCAGTGCCCCCACTGTTTATGTACATTACCATCTGATTGCTTGTCCCACAAAGCGGTCCTGATCCAGACAGACAATCCCAAAATGCCCAGAGAGCATAGCGAATCACCCAAATCTCCAGGAAGTTGATTTGGTAATGAGATTCCTGAGCTGACCAGCAAACGTGTGTGCGGAGGCTGTCATGGACTGGGACCTCCACTATTTCCTTTGGGGCATCCATGAACTGGAGGACTTCCAGCATTATGTGGCAGGCATCCTTCTCAGTGAGGGGCTAAAATGGGATGGCCTCTGCCATCGCCCAGATAAAGCCAGCAAAGGAAAGGTCTTCCGGAGGGGACTTACGCCTCTCGTCTGGTGGAAACTGGTCCGAGAGAAGGTCTCTGAGGAATCATACCCCTATAGATCATATGGGGTCTCCTCCTCACTAAGGTCTCCTGGGGGCTAAAATGGAGGGTCCCTGCCCAAGCCTCTGTTTTGGCACAGAGGGTACCATGATCCCTGATGGCCCAGAGCCAGGATTGGGAAATTGCAGCTGTGGAACTAGTAGCCCCGCGGGCAGTCTGCCGCATCAGCTCATCCACCTCGGAAGACCCAATGAAGGGAATTGCTCTGGAGGAGGGCACTGGTAGCACCCCAGGCACTGGTTGTCAGTAGTATGTCCAAAAGGACATCTAGAGGATAGAGCAGGGGCACCAAGAGACACGCAGGTTCCGGCACCAGCATGGGAACCAATGTCGATGGTGGCTTGATACCCTGCAGGTCTCGTAGTACTGCTAGCTGAACCCTACAATCCAACTCCTCTTGAAAATCCACTGAAGGGAAAAAAAAAAAAAAACAGACTAAGGAGGGGGGGGGGGGGGGGGGGAGGTGTCACTAGAGCCTCCTCTGAGCCCTGGTGCCCAGCACAGACACAGGTGGGAAACTCCTGGGACTCCCGGTCTGATAGAGACCGAGGCCTCCTCTCCACTGGGTCACTTCAGTGCCGGCATGGCAGCCGCTGGTGCTGCACCTGTGCTGCTGCCGTGTAGAGCCCGTGACCTGTGACTATGCTTGCGGGGATTTCCCTCTATGCTTGGCCCGGTCCTTCCCCGGCACCAAGAAGGCAAAGATCACGTCGTCTTGGAATGCGAGGACACCAGAGATGGCCCATCTCCAGCCCCTCTCTCTTGAGAGGGTCCCAAAGGAGGAGTGGAAAAAGTTGGCATATCTAATGACCCCCCGCAGCCTCCCGGTGTCGACGTCCCCAACACCAGAGTACATGGATCAGGCTTTTTGGTCCCAAAAGGTTTTTCCATCTTATCCAGCCATGTGTGACGGCCTTTTTTTTTGGAGGGGGGGGGGGGGAGGGGTCATCTGATCACAGAGAGCGCACCCCCAGGCATTGTGCAATGCCCCCAGGCAGAGGATACAAACCTCATGTGGATCAGTGAGAGACATGATCTGTGGACACTGGGGGGCATGGTCTAAAACCGGACAAAGCCATAAAAAACAGCCGGTGAGCAGCCGATGACTGGCAGCCACCAGAGTAACACACCGGGAATCAGCCACAAGGGAGAAATTAAACCTACCGCACCGCGGGAAGGACACCGACTGGTGAAAGAGGGACCTGGCACAGTAACAACCGAAAATAGACCAGAAAAAAAAAAACCAACTTTGAAAACAAATCAAAAGAGCAGAGGTCCACTACCGCAAGGCAAACACTTCACGGAAAAAAAAAAAAAAGACTGAAGAGAGACCCCACGTGGACGCGCAGATAGTGGCATGCCAGGCTTCATCTGATGTCACTCACATGTGAGACTACCATCCTGCTTCTCCTAAGAAATAATTCTGAATTATTCAGGATAGTGAAATCCTTAACATCCAAATCCAGTGACTCCAATGTAATTATGGACAATTTCTGAGATCGCTGGAATAAGTTTGCAACTTTTTTCAACCACCATAATATGAAATATTAAAAACAAACTTTACAAATTGTACTATTCAAACATCTGTCATTGATATGACCTCTGAAGTAATATGGGAATCATTTGAACCTATATCTTCACAAAAAGTTCTACTATTATGGCTAAGATACACATGTCAAATTGTCTTCAACCTCTGTACACCTGTGCTTATTAGAAGTATAAAAGATAAATTTGGCTTTCCCATTGTCAATTTCTTAAATTTGTCATCAACTAGAATCCTTCTGGACTCATTAAAACCAGCCTATATACGTTGTTTTTTTTTGGGGGGGGGGGGGTTTAAATAAAGAAAACCCACTGCCAACTCATACTTAAATTACTGACATCGTTATTTTACTTTAATTGAATTTATTGACGCGAACAACTGTGGATCATTTCCAATTTGACTTTAGGAGATTTCAGTACGGAAACTGTTGTCTAGTCTTGATACTGTGGTCAGAGATTTTGAGGGCGAAAGAATCTTAAAGAACATGCCATACTGAGTCAGACCAAGGGTCCATCAAGCCCAGCATCCTGTTTCCAACAGTGGCCAATCCAGGCCATAAGAACCTGGCAAGCACCCAAAAATTAAGTCTATTTCATGTTACCGTCGCTAGTAATAGCAGTGGCTATTTTCTAAGTCAACTTAATTAATAGCAGGTAATGGACTTCTCCAAGAACTTATCCAATCCTTTTTTAAAACACAGCTATACTAACTGAACTAACCACGTCCTCTGGCAAATTCCAGAGTTTAATTATGCGTTGAGTGAAGAACTTTCTCCGATTAGTTTTAAATGTGCCACATGCACAAACACCTGGCAAGTACCCAAACACCAAGAAGATCCCATGCTACTGATGCCACTAACAGCAGAGGCCAATTCCTAAGTCAACTTGATTAATAGCAGGTAAAGGCCTTCTCCTCCAAGAACTTATCCAAAGCTTTTTTAAATCCAGCTACACTAACTGCACTAACCACATCCTCTGGCAACAAATTCCAGAGTTTAATTGTGCACTGAGTGAAAAAGTTTTCTCCGATTAGTCTTAAATGTGCTACTTGCTAACTTCATGGAGTGCCCCATAGTCCTTCTATTATCCGAAAGTATAAATAACAGAGTCACATCTTTTGGATATTTCGGCAACCTTAGATACCACAGGCCGCTACTTAATTGGTTTGTTTCTTTTCTGACCAATAGAATTTATCAAGTCAGGATTGGTAAAAAAAAAAAAAATTCAGACTAGCAGAAGGTTCATAGTGGCGTTCTGCAATGGTCTACACTATCTGCAACCCTTTTCAATATTTATCTTGCTATCTGTAAAATCCTCACATGCTTAGTAGTCATTTATCACATTTATACTGAAATCCAGTATTCTGTTCAAAAGTCAGTCAACTGGAAAGAAATATTCAAACTAGTCTGTCTTCAATGTGTGAACTGCTGACTTTTGCATAAGAAACTGCTGCTAAACACCAATTAAAAAATGAAATTATTCTGAGTAAATTTCCTCTTAAAATTCCATTATCTTTCAATTCTAATAGGCAGAATACACATACAAACAAGTGTGGAATCTAGGATTGATCTTTGACTCAGAATTATCATTCAAATCTCAAATAAAAAATATAGTCAAAGCATCAATGTTTAAAAGACGAATTAGATGACTCCAACCGTTTCTGGAACATGACGACTTCTGTAATGTTTTACAATATTTGGTGATAAACTTGGATTACTGTAACAATGCATTTGGTACTTCCTACAAATGCCTTATATCAGTTACAATTAGTGCAAAATACAGCCACTCCTGTACTGGCAAGTACTCTGAGGCGAAATCATATCATCCCCATATTATACCAATTACAGTGGTCACCTATAAAATATAGAAATCAATTTAAGCTATTAATAATTCATAAAATTATCTACCAGGAGACAGACTGCTGGATATCCACAGTATTAAGAATCTATAAACCAGCAAGATCTTTACGATCAGAGAATAAATATTTGCTCGAAGGCCCTTAATTCAAGGTGGTGCATTGGAGCATGACACATAACAGCCTTTTCAGTTTCAGGATCTTTATTACATACATACATAGTAACATAGTAATGACGGCAGAAAAATACCAAAATGGTATTATGGAACTCTTTACCAAACAATCTTTGAACTATCGAAAATTATCACACCTTAAAGTAAACACTTAAAACTTCTCTTTTCAATCAGGTATATAATTATGCAGGACTGACTTATCAGGCAGAGGAAAATAACTATTTGCTGGTGTTATTTTTCCAATGCTTCTTTAATTTACAAGCAGAGACATTTCTACAGCAGTTTGCCATTACAGTTGAGGAACAGCATTATTAGACAAAAGGTGCCAACTACTGTATTTGTAACATTGTGTTGTGCTTTTATGTTAATGTTTCATGAACGTCATTTGATTGTGACAAGCCTTGAACACTGACTTGTTAAGAATGAAATATAAATTTTAATAAATTCAAATTCAATTCTCTTGGCCTGCAACCTCAGGGGGTCATCTTAGATGCCTCACCTCCTCTATGCACATTCAAAACACTGCTACAGTGTCGTGTTCTTCCTCTAACACATCACGAAAATCCATCCTCTCTCTTCTGAGCATGCTACAAAAAGGCACATCCATGCTCTTATCACTTCTTGCTACTACAACTTGCTCTTTGTCAGCCTCCTGCTGAACTGTCTCTCTCCATTGCAGTCTATTCAAAATTTCACGCACTATAATGGCTCTCTGACCATTTCTACATATAATTCAAGCTTCTCTTATTCTCCAATAAATGCATTCACTCTTCAGCACCTATCTTTTCTTCTCCCCCTACTCCCTCCCACATGAACTCTGGTCAACCGGCAAGTTGTTCTTATCTGTGCCCTTCTCCTCCACCAACTCCTTCATGCTTTCCTTCTTACTACACTATATGCCTGAAACTGACTTCCTCATTCGGTGTGTCATTAGTCTTTGGCCATATTCAATGCTAGTGTAAACAGGCACCTTTTTGAAGCTCCTTTTAAATCCTAACATTTCTCTATAACATACATACATGATAAACAAGTGTGGGGAGTGCCAGTTCTATGGAGCAGGGTCTGTCTTTTATATATATGTATGTATCTGTACAGCGCTGTGCATGTCTAATAGCACTTTAAAAATGATTAGTGGTAGGTTCCAAGAAGAGCCATAGTCAGAGGTCTCCTATTAAAGATAATTATTGTAATGAGTTTTTGTTAATCACTTTATTTAAAACAGCTTCCAACGAAGACAAATGAGAAACCATTTATTATGCCAATATTTAAAGAACATTTTAAATTAAATCCCAGTATCCCTTCTCTCTCCTTGCCCAATAGTATCCCCTAAGTGATTTCATATTTATCCAATTCTTCTCCAACAATGCTACTTTCACTATATGTCTGCGCCAGAATTCCAACTAGAGGCTCCTCCTCTAGAAACATGCAACCGTAAACCTCGCTGTATGAACAGATGCAATAAAAACCTCCTTCAATTGGGGGTGGGGTCTGGGTTCCAGATCCCCAAATAACAAAATGCTGGAGAAAGAGTGATTGCACCACCAGTAATGGCTGTGCTTTCATATTCGATAAGACAAACATCCCAAATATTCCTTGGTCACCACATATAAACAAACAATCCGACTGACCCACATCCTTTTCAACAGTCTGGGCTAGAATTACTAAACCTAGAGTACCAGGCTGGGTGTCTATATGTTCAATGCAGGATACACAGCATTAACAATTTTTGGCGATTACAAACATTTTGCGAGCTGCAGTACAGAGTCTCTTCCTGCCTTCTGGTTCAAATAAAAGAAGGCACAGTTTCACATCCAAGCACCCAAAACATTAGGTTTTGATAGATAGTAGAAATATTTTTTTTTCCAGGGGTCCAGAACAAGAGTATTTGCGAGGGCTCAGCGAGTTCTCCAACTGGAAGATACATTAATGGTTTTTCTGAATTATAAAGATAGTAGCGTGAGGTGTGATATGTAGAACTCCTTTTAGAGACTAGCAGGAGACAGTACTCCACAGTACCAAGCACCAACTGATGTCACTATTGCTGTCTGAATAGAGAGCGTCAGTTAGAAACTGTTGTGGAGAGTGATAGATGGTTGGCAGCAACTGGGAAAAGGAGAGAGACATACAACTGGGGTGGGAGTACTAAAATTACTGGAACTGACACTGTTAATTGATTTAGGGCAGTGTTTAATCTGCAGTTACATTTAACAGATATGTAATCCCTTTTCCTTTTTTGCTGCAATGCAGATTTTTTTTTTTGTTATCCTTTCCATTCCCTGTTCCTACTTGTTAATAAGCAGCTCATTAGTTTATTACACTGTGCTTAAGACTAATTTGAAATCCCAGGTAAAATGAGAAGCTGGATGTTCACTCTGTTTTACGTGTATGGTCTTGTTAACATTTCTCTGGTAATTGTGGGACCCTAGGCTCGTGGAATCACAGTATCCCCAGAAAAACTCAGGAATTAGTTTTGTGGGCAGGGTAACCATCTGAAAGCAAGCAGAACCCAGTTGGTGAGTAGATGGTCACCAGGAGTGGGCACATGTGCAGGCAAGGCTTATGCAGTGCCTACTGGGAATCCAGGTGGCCACAGCTTCAAATCTTGGTGGGTGTTAGAGGAAGGTGTAAAGAAGTTACATGACAGGAAGTAAATTATAGATGGCACTTAAATCTGCAAAAGAATGTACAATTCTCCCACATTTGTTTTACAAAAAACAGAAGTCTCCATCCCACCATATCCTTGCCTCTGGAGAAAAAAAAGTACCGAAGAAAGATATTGGTCACACATGGGAGGTAAGGGGGAGAAAAAAAAAATGTTCAGGATGAACTTTCAGGAACCTACACATCTTTGCCATATTTATTTAGAACTTTTCTATACCGACATTCATGTGGCAAGATACATATCATATCGGTTTACAGTGGAACACTATTGCAACAAGCATTACATAGAACCAGGATTACATAGAACTGGGAAAACAGTGGATAATACTGGGGGTAGTGTTAGCAGCTGTTAACAAGAGAGACATTTAGTGAACGAAGAGTCGATTACGCAAAAAAACTGTAAATCAACACCAGAGAAATTTAATATATGTACAATAATATAATGTGTGAGCAATAGGATGAGCTCTACAAATTGTTCGACTCCCATACATAGTAATGCAACTGAACTATAACCATTTGCCCCATCCCTCTTCACGGTGACCTGGGATGGGAACATTTGGGGAGAGGCTCCCATGGTAAAACATTGCAGCACATACAATCACTCCTTTGATCAATTACGTTGGTCCATCCTAGAACAAATACAAAATCAGGATCGAGGGGGAGATCCCCAATATCATCTCAATTATAGGGAACAATGGTGGATTTTTAAATTGTCCGCCTATTCACCCTTTGGCATGAATGATTGTGTGAAATGGCTGTCTCTTATCTAATGTTTCAATTGATTGACTGACTTGCAGGCGATAGTGATTGGTCAAAACCAGAATGAGGTTTGGATCAAATAGCGACTAGGTAGGTGCAGAAAATGGTGGATCCCGACAGGAAACGCTGTACTGCAATTGAGGACGCAGAACTCTTCCCTGTCTACAGGACCGTATGTACACCGACAATTATTGATGTTCTGGATTTTATACACAGGTAACATAGGTAATACGAGAGACACTTTTTTAATCTGGTTTGTTTCAGATAAAAACAACTGTCATAAGCCCCTGATGAAGTAACTCCACGAAACATGCGCCGTGTTGGGTTAAATAAAATTGTGACTCTCAAACAAACCGCCAGCTTGAGCCAAACGGAGCGGCGGCAACTTGAATAACAAACGAAGCGGTGGCAGCTCTAATATAGACAGCCCCATCCTTCCTTTCACCTGTTACAAGAAAAACAGCGATTCTTAAGTTAAGCATCGCTTGAACAAAACGGAGCAGCAATAATCTTAAAATACAGAGGAAGCTCCGATTTTTTCATAATTATCATTATAGTGAAACAGTGAGTCCTATACATAAGCTTGATATCACAAGTGACATAAAAACTTACTGTGTCCTACATTCTTTTGAGGAACGGGAGTCAATGATTAAAAAACGTTATATCTACAGTCGAAAAGAGTAAATCCATTACTACCATCTACAAGGCCATCCACCAACACACTCAGCTCGACCTACAAATCCCCTTTAAAAAACACATATCCACCAGACCCATCAGGGAATCCTACAAAGAATCACTCCAGGTACCACATGCCAAAACTTACCAACATAAATCTCTCAGTCTCAGAGCTTTCTCCTCAGCAGGTCCACCTCTATGGAACTCTATCCCACCTGACTTGAGACAAGAACCCTGCACACTAACATTTAGGAAAACACTGAAAACTTGGCTTTTTAAAAAAGCATTCCCAGGCCTTGATTAAAACCTCCACCCATCAGCACAAACTCTTATTCAAAAATTGGATTGAAATAAAAAACCACCAGCTTCCCACTCATACCCAGCACCATTTTATCATGCTACACAATTGTATCATATAGATTCATTTTTGCTATACAACTATTTTATTTGATGCAATTGGCTGCACTGTTAAGATTCTACTGTTCAGTTATCTCCCCTTTCCAGATCCAAGTTAATTCTCCCTGTTTTATTGTAACTTTCTCACATCCATGCTATTGTTTACTGTGTTTGAATTTTGAATATTGATTACTATGTTACTCTCTGCCTTATTCACATTGTTAATTGTAAACCGGGTTGATGTGATTCTTGTCATGAAAGTCGGTATAACAAAATAATAAATAAAGACTGTCGAAAGCTTTAAATAAGCTGTTGTTGCTACGAATGAGCACTTTGAGATTCCCGTTCACAACAATAACATATCAGTTTCCAAACATATGATGTTATTTTGTTGATTTAGGATTTTTCTAAATCATATTTATCAGTTTGATATTACAGATGTTGGAATAAAGCAAGCTTGCTTACTGTAAATGGTATTTTCTGAAGATAACAGGAAGAATTAACCATTACATGCAGGTGACATCATCCAACAGCACCAGACATTTCTCCAAGCTAATAGAGCTTTGAGCTCTACTGAGCATATGCAAAAGTTCCCACATGGCCATTGCCTCGTTTGCCTCTTCAGTTTATATCTAAATCTAACTATATAGTACATTTTTCAGAGAGGTGGGCAAGAATGCCATGGATAATTCATCCTGCTTTCTACAGAAAACAGTAAGCAAACTTGCTTTACATATGGAGGGTCCCAAGCTGAGGCCTGCAATGGAACATTTATCAAATAAGTAGCCTGGACTCCATCGTGGAGAATAGACTACTGCAAGAACAGATTACACAAAACTGCCTGTCCAAATTTACTGTCAGTCTTTGAGAGGTTGTTAAGGAAATAATGGGCCGTAAAGGTGTGAAACGAAGACCAAATTGCAGCCTTGCAGGTGTCTTCGAGAGGTACTTCTATCTAGTAGATCAATGAAAGACCATAGCTCTCACTTGATGAGCTTTGACAGAGTCCTTGATCTGCAAACCTGCCAAGGTGTAGCAATATTGAATGCATTCTGTTATCCAGTTGGACAATGTACATTTGGTGACTGGTATGCCTAGTCTGTTAGGGTTGTACAGACAAATACCTGAGAAGATTTACAATGTGACAGAGTTTGTATTTTATAATAAGCAGAGGCTCTTTTGCAGTCAAAAGGTATGACTAGTTTTCTCTCCTTCATGGGCACAGGTCTTGGAAAGAAGGTAGATAAGATGAATCAATTGATAAAAAACAAAGACTACCTTTGGTATAAACATCAAGTGAAAATGAAAACCATCCCAGTTATGGAAGAAGCGCATGCAAGGTGGATAGTGGACAAAAGCTTGACATTCACCAACTCTTCTAGCTGATATAACTGCCAGAAATAGCTTTGCCTAACATTTTAACATGGAAAAAACTAACTAATGGTTTAAAAGGAAGCTTCGTGAGTTGAGAAATAGCATTTAAGTCTTATCGTACTGGAAATTTCTGCACCAGACGTTTGACATGCCATAGTTCTTTCATGGATAAGTAAAGATTGGCTTACTAACCACTAGAGCATGGAATACCACCATAGCGCTGAGATGAACTTGCACGGAGGATATAGCAAGACCAGAATCAGAAAAGTGGAGTAAGTACTTCAGCAAAGACTTAGATTCACAAGAGAATGGATCCAAAGCATTCTGTTGGCACCATTTAGAATATCTATTCCATTTGAAAGCATAATTCCCTCTAGTTGACTGTTCCCTGGATGAAATTAGTATATCTATCTCTGCAGATAGTTTGAGATTCACAATTATCAAGCGTTTATCATCCAAGCTCTTAGGTTGAGGACAGAGAGGTTGGGATAAAGCATTCTTTTGTCTTGAGTCAGAGTAACATATGTCCCTAAATGCATAGGAGGCCTGCTGGAGAATTGAACTAGATATTTTATTTATTTATTTAGGGGGTCTTATATAGCGATATTCTTGTTACAAATCAATTCGGTTTACATTAAACCATAAAACCTGCACAAAACAAGGCATTACAGTAAACAAGGAAGTCAAACTTGGGTTCAGTAACAATGTTAACTTGGTGAATACAAGGAGAACAACTATATTCAAACCATATATGTCTGGGGCACGCTGGAGCTATGAGGATCAGATGAGCACAATCCTAGAGAAACTTCTGCACTGTTCCGGCAATCAAAGATATCTGTGGAAACGTATTCATGAGACGTTCCCCAGTCAAGTGGAAAAAGTGTCCTGAGCCAGCCTGAGATTGCTGGATATAAATGAACAAAATTGATTTAGTTTCCTGGTTTGTTGTGAGGGGAACAGACCTACTGATAGCAGACCCCATAAATCAAATAGTCTGTCTGCTATGGATTGTTATAGTGAACACTTATGTAGACAAAAAAAAAAAAAACAAAGCCTGTTGAGGTGATCTGCCAGTGTGTTGGAGATACTGATGCCCAATCCCAAATTTTTAGCATGTTCGGGCAGAGAGACCAGGACCCTGTGCCTCCCCATTTGTGGATATAAAAACCAGAAGCTTGGTTGTCAGAATAAGGAAGATGTGCAAATGCTGAGCATGCATACCCTATTGCTCAACTCCAAGAGGTTGATTTGAAACAATTACCTCAATGGACCAAGTTCTGGGGGTTCAAAAGAACCTTGTGTGAGCCCTCCATCCTTTGGTGGAGGTGTGTTGCCAGTGTTACTTAATGAAGGAGCTCCTTCTGTGAGAACTGGTGATAGCGATTGAGTCAGCTGATCCCATTGAAAGTGCAGGCCCTACTGAAGGTTTGTGGAGAAATGTCAAACTTAGTTGGTAAGATCAATTGGTAGATACAGTCTCTTAGGTTGGGAGGTGGAATAATTGATTAGAAAAAGGGTATGAGTTAGCTAGTTCTGAGGTCCAGGACGAGATAAAGTGTGAGATGCAGAAGTGTAACAGACCGACTGCCCCTTGGTATTCCATACAACTTCAAGATTTAAAACAAGGATTATACCATTAGTAGTGGTAAAGTTGAGGATAAGCATGCTTGGAGGGTGGCAGCTACTGATTATTTTTATAAAGTGATATCTGCTAAGAAGAAAATTTTATTTGGATACTATTGAGGCAGTCAATATCGATTCAAGGGTAATTTTTACATTAGTAGGTTCTATGTTGGGAGATTACAAAAAACTAACTTACAGGCCGATTCAGTAAAAATGCGGGAGAGCGGACGAATGCCCGCTCTCCCAGCGCACGCACCGGCCACTTGCCGGTGTGCGCGATACAGTATGCAAATGAGGTGGTGCGGTAGAATAGGGGCAGGAGGCGGCGCTAGGGACACTAGCGCGTCCATAGCGCCTCCTTTTAGCCATGAGCGGCAGCTGTCAGCAGGTTTGACAGCCGACACTCAATTTTGCTGGCGTCTGTTCTCGAGCCCACTGACAGCCAGGGACTCAGAAACCGGACGCCGGCAAAATTGAGTGTCCTGTTTTCGGCCCGACTGCCGTGGGCCAAATTCAAATTTATTTTTTTTTTACTCTTCGGGACCTCCGACTTAATATTGCCATGATATTAAGTCGGAGGGTGCACAGAAAAGCAATTTCTACTGCTTTTCTATGCACTTTCCCGGTGCCGGAAGAAATTAGCGCCTACCTTTGGGTCGGCGCTAATTTCTGAAAGTAAAATGCGTGGCTTGACTGCACATTTTACTTTCTGTATCCCACGCGCATACCTAATAGGGCCATCAACATGCATTTGCATGTTGATGGCCCTATTATTATTAGGTGCCGCAGGTTGGACGCTCATTTTCCTCCCCTTACTGAATAAGGGGTAAGGGAAACCGCGCGTCCAGGAGCAGACTAACAGTGTGCTCCGGAGCACACTGTACTGTATCGGCCTGTTAATTTGAGGACATTCTCAATTGTGATTTACTGTGCTCGTTTTCTGAAGAAAAAGCTTTCAGTTTGAGGAATTTGGCTCTTTAAGGTCATGCAGAAGGAAAAGGTTCCCAGGAATGTAATCACCCGAGGAACCAGTCATCACAGATTTATTGGAGGGAGTCACAAAAATGTAAGGAATGAAGTTAGTGGAAGTTTAAATTTAGTTGAATCTGAGAATGAAGATAAACTTTGGGAATTTGAGTCAGTTTCTTTTATTGAAATTAAATCTATGGTGATGGGGGTAAAGAAGTCTAAATGTTTTCTGGATCCTTGCCCATCTATTTTTAATTGATATGTTACCAGATGTGATTCTGAAGGGGCTTTGGAGTGTGGTTAACTCCTTATTGAAGGATTGGTCCCTACAACTTTCAAAAAGGCAGTTGTTACACCAATTTTAAATAGCATGGATGTAGACCCTAGGATGTGCTCTAAATATAGACCTATAGCCAATCTGCCTTTAGTAGCTAAGTTGTTAGAGAAAGCGGTAACCTCTCAGATTTCTGAGTTCCTGGAAGAGGCAAACTAATTGGATCCTGCTCAAGCTGGGTTCCGAAGGGGGTGCAGCACAGAGATCATCATGGTGGACTCCGTGGTACCCCACTTGGATAAGAGTCAAACAGTTTTGATAATTCTTTTGGACCTGTCAAGTGCATTTGATTTGGAGGACCATGAAATTCTTGTAACATGTTGCCAGGTTTTAAGTCTAGAAAGAAATGTTTTTAATTTGATAATGAGGTTTTTGCAGAATAGGATGCAACTGATATTTTCTCAAGTATCTTGGTTGCAGGTATGCAAAATAATTTGCAGAGTCCCACAAGAATCTTCGCTGTCCCCTTTACTATTCAAAATATATTTGGTGCCATTGGGAGATCTTTTGGTTTTGCTTTTATATGCAGATGTTCAAATTTTGGTCCCTATGGGATCTGCCCCAGACTTGAAGTAGTGACAGTTACAGTAAATGATGAAGTGAGATCCTTAGGGGTTATGTCTAATACTAATTAAACGTTGGAAAGTCAAATAAGCGCAGTGTTATGAACAGCCTATGGGCGCCTATGTTTGGTGAGGTAATTAAAATCTGAGTTTTAGAGCATTAAAGTTGGTGGTATATGCTTTGGTCATAGCAATATTAGACTAATGAACACTATGTATTGGGGCCTTCCTGCTGTTACGATATGATGCTTCAAATAGTTCAAAACATGGGTGCAAGAATTATGGGTTGGTCCAGACAGGAGTCAGCTGTTCCCTTTTTTCAAAATTACATTGGCTGCCTGTAAAGCTACGAAGTTTAATTTAAGTTTCATGTATTTGCTTTTAAGATTTTGTGTGGAAGGTGCCCCCTCATATGGCACACAGGCTATGCTGGAAAACATCTTCTAGATATGTATGCTCACAATATAGTTGCCAAGTCCAGCCTTTCAGCATGTTAAATTGCAAATTAGATAGTCCTCTATGACAATCCCTAAGATATGGAATGATCTATCGATCAGGGATATGAAAGATCTTATGCAGTTCCATCGTCAAGTGAAGACTTGGTTAATAGTGTCTGAGGTATGACAGCAGTAGCAGATGAGCTAATCTTCTCTCCTCTGGACTGGAAAAATTTACCAGTGTTGGTTAGAAATGAATTGAGTTATAAGAAATTCATAAACAACTTAAGACCTATTTGTTCTCTTCGTGGTTGTCAGAGGAGGGGGACAGAAGTTCATTTAGGATTGGCTTTTGATGCTGCAGAGAACTGTGATTCATTTGTAGGGTGGTGGGGTCTTGGAGGGGGTAGCAGTGGCAGTTGGTGTATATATAATGCTATATTGTATGCAATTGATTTTATTTTGGATTTTATTATGTATGTTAAATCTGTAAAGTGCTTCTATTATAAATTTTACTGGTTAAGAACATAAGAAAATGCCATACTGGGTCAGACCAAGGGTATATCAAGCCCAGCATCCTGTTTCCAACAGTGGAAGAATAGATGTTTGTTTTAAAGAGTCTGGAAACATGCCTTGTGATAAAGAGGCATTTACTAAATTTGTAATGGTAGGAGCAAGATAATCTTTTGAATCTCAGAGTAGAAAACCTGACAAGGGTTGAAAGGATTGTTAGAAGGTTTTGATTTTGATAATGTTGATAATAGTTTTATCATTAACTGGAGAGAATTCTGAAAAGGTACAAATCGTTTGAGGGAGGGTGTTTGGAATAGGTAATGAGACTAATTCTTTTGAAATGTCTTCTGTTTTGTTCCTAAAGTATGTGGCAATTTTATCGCAAAACTCATTAGATGTAATGGAGGAAGGTGTATTTTGTATTGTAGTTAAATCATTTACAATCGAAAATAGTATTCTAGGATTACCATGTGCGTTTTTTATTTTTGTGGTGTAAAAGGCTTTTTTAGTGTTTATTATTTCCTTCTTGTATTTTTGTAGATAAGCATAGTATCCTTGTTTATGCACAGGAAGAGAGTTTTTCCGCCATCTTCGTTCTAGGTTGCGGAGTCTTCTTTTGGATGTTTTTAAGGAATCATACCATGTGGCAGATTTTTTTATAGTTGTTTTCTGTGGTTTCAAAGGTGCAATTTGGTCTAAAGTCTCTGTGATTGATTTATTCCAGAAAGTTAGCATTTCAGTCACGTCGGAATGTGGATTTTGATTATTGGTATCAAAGTATCAAGAAATAATTCAGTGTATTTTCTTTCGACGTAAGGTTATGGGATTGCAATTAGAAGGAATGACATTTTTACATGGGATTTTAATTTTACCTGTGGCTTTTATGAGATAATGATCAGACCATGGGACGGGAGCGATGTGTGAAACAAGCTCAATGATAGATTGATTAGGAAACACCTTAGATCAAATTTTCTATAATCTATGTGTGGGGTCATTCAAGAGAGGTAAAGTTTAATCCATTTAATGCACCTATTAAATTTGTTTTGGCAGAATTTTGTTGAGTCTTGTTAAAATGTAAATTAAAATTGCCAGCAATAATTGTATTACATAAATCACAGGGTAGTGTAACTAATGTTTCTAATAATAGAGATTCATGAGTGTAGAGTATTCCTGGGGGGCTATAGATTAAGCAAATATTCACAATGTTAGTAATGATTAGAAGAATTTCTATTCTAGACTCCTTTATAGTGATCACTATCTCCAGTTAAAGAAGTTAAGATTTAATTATTGCTAGTAGACCACCACCTCGACGATCAGCACGGGGTTGTGATATGAGAATATAACCATCATCAGGACATAGGTTATTTAAAGGCACAATATCGTGTTCATATAGCCATGTTTCAGTAAGTAAGATTATATCAGCTGAAGAGGTGGTTATTAAATTGTAAATTATTGGTGTTTTTTTTCTGGTAGATTGTATATTTATTAAGAAAAATGTTAATGTTGTAAACATGATAGCATTTAGCTTAGGATGTGTTTTGTAAGTCATGATTGGGGTACTTGCCGAGGTCTGGGATACGTAGGTTTTGGTTGTAAAGGTCCGTATCTTCCTTGACCAGTTATTGTAGAAATCCTCATGTTATGCTTGATAAGAAAGTCTTATATTATCTGAAAAAATAAATAAAAGTAACAGATAAGTCGTGCACTCAGGAGCGCACGAAGGGGCGCACAAAGTGGCGTGCCCCTCTGTTGTGCGTGCCTCCGGCATTGCGCAGGGTCCCTTAAGCAGATGCCTCCTGGTGACGTCGGAGGTGGGGCGGGGTTACACCTGCGTGGCTTAAGGGTAAGGGCAGCGATGGAAAAGCCCAAAGTTGAAGCGCAGCGATTTCTACTGCTTGCAAGCTCCCCGCCTTTCAGCTGGGAGCAAGTAGAGTGGGTTCCAGGTAGACACACAATCAAGTTACTTAGTATGTGATTGGTTGAATGTATTTTGATTATGTATTGTTAAACAAAAAAAGTAAAAAAAATACATAAAGGACAACTAAAAATGAAATATACAATTTAATAAATACAGATTTCATTAATGTTTTCTATTGGTTTTGATAGAATTTAACATTAGTGTTTGCACTTTGTTCCATTTTCTACTTGAATGCATAACTGAACACTAATAGGAAGGTTTGAACATCCTAGTGCCTGTAACCGAGATAGAGATCTCTTTCTATCCCCCACAGATCTTAAACTTGCACATAAATAAAAATTTCTCTCTCCACACTACTTATTAAACAATGTTAAATCAACCAATCTCTTCATCAATGACCCATGATCATTTGAGACCCTTGTTTTACTAAATCTCATTCTACTCTATTCATAAGTGACTAGTTTCTAACCCCCACTTACTCATGTTTACAAATTTTGATATCAATGTGCTCTGCATAGTGAGCCATAGGGTATGTAATCGTTTTTAATAAACTTCTCTTTTCTAAATCCAATATCTATAAGAGACCAAAAGTTTTTAGTATCACTTTTACCATCTCCATGGACATTGCCACCCTTCATCCAGCTCACTTTAGTGTGCATCTCCCGTTCCCTATAAAACCACATATCACGTGACCAATGTCCACCAAACAACATACATTGCGGGAAATTCAAAAGTGCAATCTTCCAATCCAACTCAACATCCAACCTTCAATTTATAACTGAATGATATCATAGCTCATTATACTAAACCTGGTCCTAATTTATAAACCATTCACTCCCAACAGACCCACACAATTAAAAACTGTCAATCACCAACTCTACAGATAGAGGAAAATGACAAAAAAAAAAAAAAAAAAAGCAGTTTCCAAGATCAGCCTTGCGTATCACAAGCTCTACCCACTGCAATGGAGAGTCGTGGGCTAGAACCATCTCATAGGGGCTTTGATGGAATATCTCTATGCACTGCTGATGCTGGGACTCCTATTCAAGGTAGCAAATCTTGATAATATTCTGAAAAGGAGAGGTTGAAAAGTATTTGCCATATCCTTAGCTGCTAGAAAGGTAATCCTTCACCAATTACACCATTTGGTCATGCCCTCTGCCCTGGTGTGAGCCAGTGGTACATCATTTTCTGAAAGCAGAATGGAATCTTGCACATATGGGGTCAAAATCTCAGATATAATCTTTGTGCCAGCAACTTTATTGGTGAAAGTGCTCTGCTAACGGGTGGGGACAGGTGAAACATGTCCTATTCTGGCTCCTGCCAAAATTCTCGGCATGTCAGCATACAGCTAAACTGGAAGCACTACTGCACGATGCATGGATGATGGAGCTGCCTGTTCTGTTATCGACAGTGCCAGGGCGTCATGTGTAGATTGTCAAGCATCCGTGAATGCTGCATCGAAGGTGTTAAATGGTACTGATATTCAGTGTTTCTTCAGCACCATCTCTACATGGCAGCTCCGCTAAGTGATGCTTTTTCTTTGATACAGTTAGTTTGTTTACTCAATCCCCAAGACTGCTTGTTCTGCTGAAGGGGGAGATATTTTGGAGGAGTGCCTGCTTAGCTCCATATCTAGAGAAGCAGACAAGGCTGCACTTCTGAAAAGACTTTAGTTCCTCCATTTTTCAAGCACTGGACTTCTGGAAACATTGGTACATTTGGCCACAAGGATAACAGCTGGCTTGGTTTTGGTTCGGTCTGAGACAGCAGCAACAAACTTCATGTCTATCAGTAATGGACATTTTTTTACAGCATATATAGTCTTTAAAGCTGCTCACTATGGGCTTTTTTTTGCCAGCAATCCTAAAGAAAAAAAATTTTTTTTTAGTAGCACTGAAAAGTGCTGTTTAGGGGCTACTGAGCCAGCAAGGCAAATTTGAAGAGAAAAATTAAGAATTTTCAAAGAAAAACTAAATACACAGATACAATACATATCTGTCTTGGTGCTAGAACAAAAATAAAAAAAGATGAGGGCTCATGAGGCAAAACCCACATGGGAATATCCACACTTGCTCAGCAAAGCAAGAATTCTATGAACTTAAGAAGAAAGTTAATTCAACGCCACTGGATGACATCACCCACATCATAGCTAATTCAGCCCTTATCAATGGAGAAAAGCAGTTTAACTACTAAAAAAAAGATGCATGTCAATAGACAAAAGATCAAAATAGCCACATTACAAATATTAATATCCAGTCTTTATGAGTGAGTAGCCCAAAAGAGAATGTATCAAATAACCATCCCATTTGACCAAGTGAATCAAAAGACCTTTACCTTCTTCCTAAAGATCTCACAACTCAAGTAGAAGTGAGATGCACAAAGTGAAACCTGCTACTGGGAAAGTCCAATTACCAGGAAGCTCTGGAATTCATTACTGGAAAATGTAATGAATGGATTAAAAAAAAAAAAAGTTCATTTTGTACAAATCTCTGAAGAGAAGAACAAAACGCCACTACTCACCACTGGGCATTAGCAGCATGGGATCTTGCCAGCTACTTGTGACTTGGATTGGCCACTGTTGAAGAGAGGATACTGGGCTTGATGGACCCTTGGTCTGACCCAGAATGGCAATTCTTACGTTCTTATGCCTGTTTCAGCTAAATAAGCTTAAGTGTAGGGATGGTCAACAGTGCCTTCTCTGAAGAATGCAGAACTCGAGTGGTAGTAGGGTCAGATTTAAGATGGTATCCCACTGTCAAAAGACTGAGGAAACCCCCAGAAATCAGTAGAAGAGGGATCCCCAGGTTTGGGGTTTCTTCAGAATTTGGTACCCTAGGCATATGCCTATGACTATACCTGGCCCTAAGCAGTAGCATAGCTTTGTAAAATCTCTTTCAAATAGATAGGACTCTTGTCATAAATTGCCCTCTAAAATAAGGGTGATAATGTTGAATTTATTCTGCAGACTCCTCAGCTTAAAGAGTAAATTTGATCTTGTGAATTACAAATAGTAACGCAGGCAGCAACATTCTGAATCACCATTATAAATTCTCTGCTAAGATGCTGTATATTTGAGCCACCATATTTATATTGTACACCTGTATATAATTAACCTTCTCTATCTCTCTCTATTTCTTACAATCCCAGTTCATTAGCCCTTGTTAATTGTAACTGCCTCTCTTCATCATGTTATTTTTGTTTTTGGTTGTATTATTCGCACCCCTGTTTTCTGTAAACCGACATGATGTGAACGAGTTCATGAATGCCGGTATAAAAAAAACCTTAAATAAATAAATAAAATAAATAAAATCAATTGCAAAATGCACAAAAGCAGCTGGTAGGCCCAAATAAACTGCATTACAGTAATCAAACCGCGATTAACACCAATGACTGAAAAACAGTTCTCAAAATTTGCCACAGGGAGTATGCCAATCAGCTAAGTAATTGAAGTTTATAAAACACAGATCTCCGTACTGCTCGGATTTCATTTCTTATCATAAGTTTTGAGCTAAATTGAAGCAAAGAAGTTCTCTTTTTCCATTTAACTGTACTGATTTTGAAGAGTAGAGATTTTAACTAAATCACATCACATCTACTTCTTTTAGGTTCAAACTGAGCTTATGCTTGGACATCCAACTTTTCACTATTGTCAGTGCCATTCAGTGGCAGAATGGTTGCATGTCTGCATAGAACATGTACTTTACTCCAAATGCTAACAATATTTCCTCCATTGATAGCACATAGATGTTAAACATAGCAGACAATACACAGCCCCAGGGAACAAAGCATTGGGAAGAAGATCACTGAATGGGTCCAAGTCCCTGTAATCAATTGCAGAGATGCATGATTTAGAAATGTAGCAAGATACCTAGCTAATATGTTTTCAAGATATCATCACTACCACCTCATTATGAGAATCACATTTGTTCAATAAAATGAAAAATTGAGTGTGTTTCTATTTAATGTTTTTGTAATCCCAATAATTTCTCTTGCCTTTTTCCACTGCAATTAAGACATTCTTGAACATGGATTTGCAGCTTGATTTTTTTCTTTTTTATACTCAATGAAGTTATCATTCTTGAATGGAAGATTATGCATATCTGCAACATTGTAGTTATCATAGCAATGGAAGTAAGGCAACATCATAGTAAATATGTATGCATGTGATGCTCCAATAAAACTCCATATATTCCTACTAGAATGCAATGTTGCATTGTCTTTATTTTATTGTTTTTATATACCGGTATTCGAGAAATATATCATAATCTGTTTACAGAATTTAAAAAAATAAAATAGTACAATAAAATACATCACGAAAGCTAAATAAAGAAAATACAACATAGTTAATACATTGTTCTGGGCAAGATTTTCTAGCTATTGTTCTCAGGATTGTAATTAGCATCTCCACGTCTTCTCGGGTAAGATTTATAATATGGCTGAAGAAATCCTCACAGAGATCATAAAGCTGTGTCTTAAAAAATAAACTGAGGCAATAAATGCCATAGAGTTTGTAGCGTGATCTTGAGAATCCTCACAGCTTTCGTACATTCTGCCTGACTTTGCTTTCTTACCAAAGCCAGAGAGCGCTCAAATCAACCTATGCCTCAGAGAGCCCAAATTGACTTCAGCTGTTCGAGAGGTTTAAGCCAATTCAAGAAATACATAAAAAGCACCTGACCATGCAATAAGTCTCTGGATATTCTTTGTACAGACTATTCAATCTGCTTTCCATATAGTGTCAGGTCTTGAATTGCAGAAAAGTGTGGGTTAGAAATCATTTCAAGTAAAAGTAAGACTCCTTTATACATAAAACACTGAACAGCTCTATTCTGCATGCCTGGAGCCAGCACAAAAATGAAATGTCTTCGGAAGAGGATTTATTAAAAAAAAAAAAAAAAATTGTCCACTATATAATTTCTCTGAAAGCTTTTCATGAAAAACACAAGAGGCAGATCTTTTGCTTTAGGGAGAACGGACAACGCTACAGCCTTAGCGCAACTACAAAATCATTTACTTTCCACAAGTGATGAGAAAACAGGACATTGTCCTGCAAGAACAACCTATGGTGGGTAAAATATCTCCACTGCATTTGGAACTCTCAATTCTGACCCGAATGATGAAGAGCAAGGTGCAAGCCAGGTCCTGTCTGCCATGTTACCATTTGAAATGCATGGCAATGTGTTCTTACTTTCTAGGATATTAACAATGCCAACATTGTTGGCAATGTTAACTGTTGGGGAAGCAAATAATCCCAGAACTAGATTTAGTGTTGAGACAGCTCTTGTGTCCTGGGGTCCATGTGTTGAAAATTTCCTGATGAGTTAACCTCCTTCCAAACTTCATTTGTAATTCAGTCTGGCCAGCTGTTTTACAATTTTCAAAAAAAAAAAAAAAACACACTTTAGTCCTTCTCACAGTGGTCCAATATCAATTCCAGGCCAATATGCTCAGGAATGCAGCTCTTTCACTGACTTCACGTGTGTCCTGGACAATAGTTCGTTCTTTCAGCTCAAGAGATAAGTCACAGTTATCAGTGTCTTCCAGGAGCTATTGTGCACCGTACAAGAACATGAACAAAACTTTATAGAACACCTTCTATGAAATTTACACACCCTAGTGTCTGCAGCAGCTCACTGAATTTTTAGTGCAATTTAAAGTAAGAAAAAAACGAATGGATCTTCTGATTCATACTTTGACATTGTTAGCTTTACCTCTTGCTCACTGTGTTTGGCATTCCATTTGCTTCCAAAAAGGTAACATGTAGAGTTTATCATTCTGACTTGGCAAGATGCTTGGGAGACAAAAACATATTACTCTCCCAAGTTGTGACTGCAATGTTTCTTTAAAAACAGCTCGACAGACATGATGATATAATATCAATGTTAGAACCTATAGTAGATTCTATGTAACTATTCCACAGCATTATACCTTAATTTACATTACAGTCATAACAAAGCTAAGTTTACTCTTCTATAGCAGAACACCTTTTCCTAGTAGCTTAGATGAATATGCTGAATAGCAACTCAAATAGTACTTTCCCTCTGCTTCAAAAAAGATCATAAGTTCCTACAAACTGAATACTGACTTATTTGTTAGAACATAAGAATTTAAGATATGCCATATCAAGTCAGACCAAAGATCTCTGAATAAACTATCTCCTGACAATATATGTCAAACAAAACATGCAAAACAGCCTGCGTTGTATGTGTGATTATATGCCCTTGCAATTTAATACACACAGGGCAGACAAAACATACAGTAGGACTTTGTATTAAGGAACATTTCAGTTGTGTTCGTACAAACAAGCAACATGCTCCTCTTGTAGAGCATTGGATGACAAATGTCTAACAGTGAATCTGATTTAAAAGTTTTGTAATTCATCACCAGCACACAATAACCGTGGCGGAGACACCTCTAAAAAAACATTGATTTACAAAAGGACAGCAATTTGTTTCCCAAATGCAAATGCTTTGCCCCTCAGGTTTAAACCGAGAGATTGAATGGCTTGCATTATTATAATCAGCATTATTGTTTTCAGCTATGTTCGGGACAATATAGAGGCGATAATGGTTTGGATTTGTCTTTAGGAGATGCTTTTTAACATCATAATAAATACTGTCTGTTCCAGCCACGTTTGAGGCAGCAAAGGCAAATGTTTTATATGGCTTTTAGAGATCAAACATAACAATATGACACTATAGCTCTTTAGAAAATAATGGTGTTAAAATAATTGAGGCATTACATCATATATAGTCTTGGGGTTTTTTTATTGGTTATTGGATATAAAGACAGGAGGATTGCAATGAGCAGCCATGGCGGGTTTTTTTGTTTGTTTTTTTGTTGGTTTTTTTTTTTTAACAGAGATGAAAGTCGCAAGCGTAATGTTTTTCTGTCCAACAGAACTGCAGCAGTTGACGGACAAGTAAAGCAATAACTTATGTAATATGGCTTGGTATGAGTATATTATACATTGTAATATATATTTTGTGTTTAATCATTGTAGATTTATTGATTATGAGGCGTTCAGAGAAGCCGTGCAACCCCGCTAAGGGAATGAATCATCATAGTGGCTATATAAAATAGTGTGAAGATTTACGAAGCTGCTTTTCTGTATTTAAATGCCCTAGTATTATCAAGAAGCGTTAGCATGGGAATTGGCATGTTAATTTTGGTGAATATTATGAACATTTCAATAGTGATAACATAAGAACATAAGAAAATGCCATACTGGGTCAGACTAAGGGTCCATCAAGCCCAGCATCCTGTTTCCAACAGTGGCCAATCCAGGCCATAAGAACCTGGCAAGTACCCAAAAACTAAGTCTATTCCATGTTACCATTGCTAATGGCAGTGGCTATTTCTCTAAGTGAACTTAATAGCAGGTAATGGACTTCTCCTCCAAGAACGTATCCAATCCTTTTTTAAACACAGCTATACTAACTGCACTAACCACATCCTCTGGCAACAAATTCCATAGTTTAATTGTGCGTTGAGTAAAAAAGAACTTTCTCTGATTAGTTTTAAATGTGCCCTATGCTAACTTCAATGAGTGCCCCCTAGTCTTTCTACTATCCGAAAGAGTAAATAACAGATTCACATCTACCCGTTCTAGACCTCTCATGATTTTAAACACCTCTATCATATCCCCCCCCTCAGTCGTCTCTTCTCCAAGCTGAAAAGTCCTAACCTCTTTCCTCATAGGGGAGCTGTTCCATTCCCCTTATCACTTTGGTAGCCCTTCTCTGTACCTTCTCCATCACAATTATATCTTTTTTGAGATGCGGCGACCAGAATTGTACAAAGTATTCAAGGTGCGGTCTCACCATGGAGCGATACAGAGGCATTATGACATTTTCCGTTTTATTCACCATTCCCTTTCTAATAATTCCCAACATTCTGCTTTTTTGACTGCCGCAGCACACTGTACCGACGATTTCAATGTGTTATCCACTATGACACCTAGATCTCTTTCTTGGGTTGTAGCACCTAATATGGAACCCAACATTGTGTAATTATAGCATGGGTTATTTTTCCCTATATGCATCACCTTGCACTTATCCACATTAAATTTCATCTGCCATTTGGATGCCCAATTTTCCAGTCTCACAAGGTCTTCCTGCAATTTATCACAATCTGCTTGTGATTTAACTACTTTGAATAATTTTGTGTCATCTGCAAATTTGATTATCTCACTCGTCGTATTTCTTTCCAGATCATTTATAAATATATTGAAAAGTAAAGGGTCCCAATACAGATCCCTGAGGCACTCCACTCCCTTCCACTGAGAAAATTGCCCATTTAATCCTACTCTCTGTTTCCTGTCTTTTAGCCAGTTTGCAATCCACGAAAGGACATCACCACCTATCCCATGACTTTTTACTTTTCCTCATGAGAGGCTTCTAGGAACTTTGTCAAACGCCTTCTGAAAATCCAAGTATACTATATCTACCGGTTCTTCTTTATCCACCTGTTTATTAACTCCTTCAAAAAAGTGAAGCAGATTTGTGAGGCAAGACTTGCCCTGGGTAAAGCCATGCTGACTTTGTTCCATTAAACCATGTCTTTCTATATGTTCTGTGATTTTGATGTTTAGAACACTTTCCACTGTTTTTCCTGGCACTGAAGTCAGGCTAACCGGTCTGTAGTTTCCCAGATCGCCCCTGGAGCCCTTTTTAAATATTGGGGTTACATTTGCTATCCTCCAGTCTTCAGGTACAATGGATGATTTTAATGATAAGTTACAAATTTTTACTAATAGGTCTGAAATTTCATTTTTTAGTTCCTTCAGAACTCTGGGGTGTATACCATCCGGTCCAGGTGATTTACTACTCTTCAGTTTGTCAATCAGGTCTACCACATCTTCTAGGTTCACTGTGATTTGATTCAGTCCATCTGAATCATTGCCCATGAAAATCTTCTCCATTACGGGTACCTCCCCAACATCTTCTTAAATATTTACTGTAGAGCATGAGATATGGATAACGTTTAAGATTCAAGAGAGCTCAACAGAATTAAGGGTGTAATCTTTGGTTAGTATTTTTTGGTTTAATATTTGTCGGCTCATGAGGGTAATTTATGATAGTCATTTGTTTTTTTTCAAATTTATTTATATATTTTTTCTTGTACTTACTTGTTAATTTTATTATGGACTTCATACATCTTGAGAAGTTTTTGGAATAGAATATAAATTTACACCCCAACACTTCTGCACAACATCATTTGGCATTAACAGCTGTCATGTACCATATATCCCCTGAGGAAGCCTACATCAGGTGAAACAGAGAATCCTGCTTTGCTGGGATGGGTTAACAACTTGTAACAGGTTTTTATTATACTTTTTTAGATATATTTGTCCTTCTATATGGAACTTGGGGACTTGCTCAGAAATTGTAATAATTTCCTATTATGTACCTAGATGCTTGAAATAGACCTTTTTGGTCACACAGTACCCGTTTCATTATTTGAGGAAAGTGTTACACTGCAATGCATGTTTTTATTAAATGGGGGCGGATCCAAGATGGCCGCACAGTGATTTCGGCCAGCGAGAGGCTCCGTGGTGAAATCTTTTTTCTTGCTAAATTTTTACCTCCTGGATGGGAAGAAAGCGGAAGCTGAGGGGGGAACCTTACCCTGAGGCCCCCAAGACACCGCTACTCACCGGACCCATGGATGCCCACGTTGTCCGTGGAGAACTTCAGCAAGCGGGAGTGCAGTCGCTGGAGAGTGGGGGAGGGGGAAGTTGAGCTCCCCTCTCTCCCTGACTCATTGTCACCTTTAAGCCCCGCCAAGGGAGTACCGCAGAGGAATCCCGCAGCCGAGAGGAGCACCCCCGGAACAGCAGAAACAGCACCGGATCAAAGAGTCGCAGGACTGTTTCTGACAGGAACCGTAGGAGGTGCGACGGCAGCGTTGAGCCCAGTTCCTTCAGGGCAACTCGACGGGGAGGAAAGACCAGTGCTGAGAGAAACGGGTAACAGCAAAGATTCCCTAATGGCTTCATTACTTGCGACTGGGGTAAGACCCACTGTTTTCTCCTTAGAGTTGATCTGGGAAACTATAACAGATGAAAACTTCTATATTGCGATTACTACAACCGATAAACACTAGTTTAAAAGTAATGGAAGAGAAAGTGAAAACACTGACTCAAGCAAATGTAAAATTTAGAACAGAGAGTGAAAACAGTGAACAGATTAAAGAATTTCAACAAGTTCAGACTGTGATGATAAAGGAAAAGAAGAATATGGCAGTAAAGATGGAAAATATTGAAAATCAATTAAAAAGCAGGAATTTAAGACTTATAAACTTTCCGCAATTGCCTCAGGTATCTCCTAGAGAGACTTTTAGGAGATATCATCGGGAGTGCTTCAAGTACAAGATTCTGCTATTCCACCTCTTTCAAGAATATTCTATTTGCCAAAAGTTAGAGATCAACTTGGACAACGAGACCCTGCGGATCAAAAAAATCTGAGAGCTGATGTACCAATAGATATCTCTGATTTATTAGAGGTATCTGATACTGAACAAGCTACTCCCGCCACTTTAATCATCACTCTGGCCTTAGAGCCAGATAAAAACTGGCTGCTGAGATTATGTTTAAAACAAAGGAATGTAGTTTTTTTTAGGTTGTAGAATAAGGGTGTTCCCAGATGTATCTAAGGATACTCAGAAGAGAAGGAAGGCGTTCCTCCTCTTGAAACCACAAGTGTTAATAAGGGGGTCCTTTTTCCTCAAGTACCTGTGTAAATGTATTATAAAATATGCAAATACTTATGTTTTTGATCCCCCACAGCTTACACAATTTCTTATAGGGAAAGCTCTGCTGACGCCCATAGGTAACAGTACTGTGTTAACTCCCTCATGAAATTAATAGGTTCTCTGAAACTGTGTAAGATTTCTTCAGAAAGTAATTATATTTCAGGTAGTATAATCCTACCCCCTCGATTCGGAGGACTTAAGAGAATATGTATACAATTATGCAGAAATATTATTTTCTTTAATTATATATTCATATTCTCTAATTTCCTACAAGAATTTATCTTGTGATTGTTTTGTTAAATGCATAAAGAAAAAATAAAAAAAATGTTTTTGTTAAATACATTGTGATGACTGGTGAATGAGATAAGGTTTAGAGGTATGAATGAAAGGACTGAGTGTTAGACGTTTTATAATATGTTATAGAATGGATATTAATGTTTGATATTGCATTTTGTACTATAAATGCTCAGCTATGCATAATGGGGCGGATTTTCAAAAGGTTAGACGCATAAACACGGAGGGCCTTCACGCGCCAGGCCTATTTTCAAAACGCGCAGCAACGCGCATACATCCCGGGGCTTGCAAAAAAAAGGGGCAGGGCAGGGGTGGGATGGGGTCAGAGGTTCCCAGCACAGTGGCCATTTGCCGCTGTGTCTGGGATCATGCACCGGCAGTTGGCCGGCACGCACAACTTACTTCAGCCCCAGGGCTGAAGCTTTGAAATAAAAGAAAAAAAGGGTAGGGTGGGGGGGGGGGGGGGGGGGGGGGGGAGGGAATGGGAGAAGGCAGCGCGGCTCGGCGCACACAAGGTGCACAATTGTGCACCCCCTTGCGTGCTCCAACACCCGATTTTATAACATGCGCATGCATGTTATAAAATCGGGCGTACATGTATGCGCACCGGGTAGCTCGCGCACATGTACACCCACGCGTACCTCTGAAAATCTACCCCAATGGAGAGAGATGTTTTTAAAAATTTTATTGCTGATTTAAAACATTTTTTAGAAATATTTAATCAAAGTGCCCATGCCACAGCTCTTCACCATCTCAGTCACCTATTCCTGTATCAAAGGGAATGCACAAGGACTGACATAATCAAAGCAAAGACCCTCTCAAGAGCAAGGTCCACAAAGCCAAGAGCATCACCTTTGACTCTCACACTCAAATCTGTTATTCTATTCCTGAAATCCTTCCCATCCTACACCAAGTAAACAAATGTATTTTATTGATTTAAAGCTAATATCCATTTTATTTCCCTCTCACCTAATCTGTTCTTTACCTTAAAAAAATGCTGTGTGCATCAGATCTTCAGAGGGGTAGCCATGTTAGCCTGGTGTAGCAAAAATGATAACAAGCGGGTGGCACCTTATAGACTAACAAATTTATTTATTGAGGCCTGAGCTTTCGAGGACAGAGTCCATTTCGTCAGATGCATGAAGTATAGCAATACTGTGTACATGTGACACAAATCACCATTCAACTTGCATAAACAAAGAAGTGTCTTCAGGGGCTTGACAGAGTGCAAATATTTTAAACTTTCGATCGCTATTCAAAAAATAGCCAATAGTACAGAAACAGAAGTGGAACCAAGCTCAAGAAGAACACGAAAAATGTGATCAAATTCCTATTCAAGGATATACTGAAGCCAGTGGATGCCATAGAGTAGACAGATGACTAAAGACAAGACAAAAGCATGCAAATACATGTGAGAATTTAAACAGAAGGTAAGCCAGGGATGTGGCAAGTGTTACACAAAGTTTGTGTACAAAGGCATATAAGTGCTAGCATGCAGTATTTTGTAACAGTGGATTAAGTCAAGAGGTTGACACCCAGTTTCTGAAGATTACGCAATGCAGAAAAGAATTTTGTATTTGTAATGGCATACTGACCTTATTTAAATTAATACACTAAAGGTATACACAAACGCTTATGAAATATGTATACCCATGTACAGTAGCTCAGGAATGCAACATTCTTGTAACTTGACCAAAGTCAGAGTACGACAACCTCAATATTTCTCCTGAGGTCTGGTCTGGTTGTGCTCTAGTCACTGCATCAAATGAAATCATGTGGAAGAAACTGAAAACAATGCCTGATCAATATCAAGCTTAACATTTCACATACAGCTCAAATACAGTAGCTATAGAAAGTCTACACCTCCTTGAACATTTTTCATGTTTTGTGTCTGTGCGCAAGACTTGTATACAATTAGAGGATTTTTTTTTTTTTTTTACAATCTTAGGCCTGAATTCTCTAATACCACCGGGCTCTGCATAGAACAGTACAGGGGAGTGGAGGAGGGGGGGCAGGACTAGGACCAGGCTAGACAGGTAACAGGGAACAAGAAAACCCAAGTCTAGGTAAGGTAATCCCAGTAGGCCCAGAAGCCGTAAGGCAAGGCAAGAGGCCCAGAGAGTCCACAAGGCAGGATAACCAAGTAAGAGTGGTCAGATCAGACAGCCGAGGTGACTCAATGAAGAGGTACTGAGGCATTGAGCAGGCTTAGTTAAGTAGGGCTGAGTGAGGTGGGGTGTGATCAGTGAGGAGGGCAACTGGCAGAGCTTGAGCAAGGCTCACTGAGGACTCCTGGTGGAAGTAAGGTTGTGCATCAAGAAGAACTTTGGCACGGGGAGACTGCATAGCAGGCAAAATAATGACATACAAATACATGATGCTGGATTCTGAATTGTGAGTTGCCACCCAGGAAAAACACCAACATATAGAAACATAGAAATGACGGCAGAAGACCAACAGGCCCATCCAGTCTGCCTAGCAAGCTCTCACACTTATTTTCCCATACCATTCAGTTACCCCGATCGCCAAGTTCAGGGCCCTTATTGGTAACTTTTTTATTCCAATTTCCTTCCACCCCCGCCATTGATGCAGTGTTGGAGCTGCAAAGTATAAGGCTTAATGTTTGAGGGTAGTAACCTTCATAACGAGAAGTTATCCCCGATGTTTGTATACTCATACTGCTCAGATCAATGCCTTGTTAGATGTTGTCTAGATGTACATCCTCTTTTCCTCATTCCCATCCTGCTGCTGAAGCAGAGAGCTATGCTGGATATGCATTCAAGATGAAGTATCAGGCTTGATTGGTTTAGGGTAGAAACCACCTCAACAAGCAAGCTACTCCCACGCTTATTTGTTTACCCAGAATGTGCAATTCAATCCGTGTTGGTTGTCTGAATGTAAATCCTATTTCTTCATTCCCCCCTGCCGTTGAACCAGTGGGCTGTGCTGGATATGCATTTAAAGTGAAGTATGCGGTTTAATTGGTATGGGGTAGTAACCGCCGCAGTAGGCAAGCTACTCCCATGCTTGTTTACCCAGACTGTGCAACCTTGTTGATTGGTGTCTGAATGCAAGTCCTCTTTTCCACATTTCCTCTTGCCGTTGAAGCATAGAGCAATGTTGGAGTCGCATTAACCGTGTGAACGTTTATTGAATAAGGGTACTAATCACCAGGTGGTAGCCTTCATTCCCACAAGCCACCCCCATGCCTCTTCTCTTCATTCCCATCCTCTAGGCTTTACACAAGAAGTCCTTGTGGACTAGACTGAAATCTTCAGCTCACTGTGTGACTAAAGAGAGACTAAAGAGACTAAAAAAGTAGAACAGAATAGGTATTGAGAATAAAATGGATAGTGTCATATTGCCTCTGTATCAAGCCATGGTGCGCCTGCACCCTGACGACTCTGTGAATTTCTGGTCACCTCATCTCGAAAAAGAAATAGTGAACTAGAAAAGTTGCAGAGAGGGATGACAAAAAAATAAAGGAGATTGAACAGCTCTCCTACAATGACAAGCTGTGCAGGCTAAAGATCTTCAGCTTGGAAAAAAGAAAAGCTTAAGATGGGCTGTGATTTTATTAGCTTCTGTTGGCAGTGGGGTGGAACAGGTAAATAAGAGACAGTCATTTATGCTTTCAAAAAGACAAGTTTGTTTTTCATAGATAGGACATGTGGTTGACGTCATTGTAGCACCAAATGGATTCTTTTCTCCTGGCTAATAGAGCTTTTAGCTTTACTAAGGATATGCATGTTCACATGATCCTCCTCAGTCAATAACAGAGCTAAATCTAGCTAGGCAGTTGACCCTTCAGGGAGATAGGTGGGTATTTAACTGATGGTTGCAGTGGAATGCTTAGTAAGCAACCTGGACTCCACAGTGGAGAACAAAATACTGTGAGAACAGGTTGTGCAAAACTGTCCGAATTTGTCAGTTCTCGAGAGACTGTCTAGACAATAATATGACGTAAAGGTTTGGACTGACAACCATACTGCAGTTTTGCAGATGTCTGAGAGGTACTTCTTGCAAATGGGAATCAGAAGAAGCCATAGCTCTCATTTGATGAGCTTTGCAGAATCTGTGATTTGTAAGTCTGCTGAAGAATAACAGTGCTGAATGCATTCCCACTATCCAGTTTGACAACGTACGTTTCACAACCGCTGCTCCAAGTCTGTTAAGGTTCGATGAAACAAAGAGCTGCAATGCAGCAGAGTTCTTTTCTTATAGTAGGCAAAAGTTCTTTTGTAATCTAACGTATGAAGGGCCTTCTCACCTTCATGCGTATGTGGTCACAGAAATAAGGTAGGCAATACAATGGATTAATTGATATGGAAAGCAGAGACCACTTTTGAGAGAATCTTGGGGAAAGTGTGGAGCACCACTATTCTGGAAGAAATGCATATATGGTGAATAATAAACAAGAACTTAGAGTTTGCCTACTCTTCTAGCTGAGGTCACTGCTACAAGAAAACCTACTTTCCACATCAAAAACTTTTGAAGCGATCTCCAGAGGCTAAAAAGACAGCTTCATCAAATTGAGATTAGATTCCATTCAAATTCCATGAAATCAGAAGCTTCTGCACCAGGTAGTTTCACATTCCACCAATCTTTCATAAATCGATACCAGTGGATGAGTACAGATGGGTTTATTGACTACCAAAACATGACAGGCCACTATGAAACCAAGATGTACTCTTACAGAGGATGGAATGAGGCCAGAGTCAGAAAGGAAAGCAGAGTTGCTTACCTGTAACAGGTGTTCTCACAGGACAGCAGGATGTTAGTCCTCACATATGGGTGACATCATCAGGATGGAGCCCAATCACGGAACACTTTTGTCAAAGTTTCCAGAACTTTGACTGGCACCTACTGGGCATGCCCAGCATAGCATCAACCCTGCAGCCAGCAGGAGTCCCCCTTCAGTCTTGTCTTATAGTAAAAGTACATGCGAAAAATAAAATAAATCGTAAGTGAACTCAACTCCATGGGGTGGCAGGCGGGTTTCGTGAGGACTAACATCCTGCTGTCCTGTGAGAACACCTGTTACAGATAAGCAACTCTGCTTTCTCACATGACAAGCAGGATGGTAGTCCTCACATATGGGTGAGTACAGAGCTGAGGATGCCCGAGCAATGCACCAAATGTACCCAAAGACGTGCAACAGGCACAAGAACTGGGGTGGAATTTGGAAGAGGGCATCCTGAACCCTAACGGGTTGGCCGAAGGATGTTGGTACCTCAGTTCGCAAATAAGTTGCATAGCAGACTGGCCGAAGATGGAATCTTGTCTGCTAGCCTTGTCTAAACAATAATGGGCTGCGAAGGTGTGGAGAGAGCTCCAGATAGCAGCCTTACAGATGTCAACAAGCGGCACAGAGCGTAGGTGCAATACTGATGTTGCCATGACCCTGACAGCATGTGCTTTAACACGGTCTTGTAGCAGAATGCCTGCCTGTTGGTAACAAAAGGAAATACAGTCTGCTAACCAGAAGGAGAGTCTGCTTACCCACAGGTTTGCCCAATTTGATGGGATCAAAAGAAACAATTGGGTGCCTTTCCTGTGGGCAGCTGTACGGTCTAGATAAAAAGCTAGAGCATGTTTACAATCAAGGGTATGCAGAGCCAGTTCTCCTGGGTTTGAGGGGGGCCTGGGAAAGAAAGTGGGTAGTATAATGGATTGATTGATATGAAACTCTGAAACTACCTTAGGCAAAAATTTATGGTGAGTGCAGAGTACTACCCTGTCATGCAGAAGTTTAGTGTAAGGCGGGTAGGTGATTAAGGCCTGTAACTCACTAAATCTGCGAGCCGATGTGATTGCCAACAGAAAAATCACTTTCCAAGTGAGACAGCAGAGATCACAGGATTGGAGAGGCTCAAACAGCAGTTTAATGAGCCTTCCCAAAACCATGTTGAAGTCCCAAGAAGGGGCCGGAGGGTGCAGTGGAGGTTTAAGGTGAAGCAAGCCCTTCAAAAAGCGTGTGACAAGGGGTTGTACTGAAATAGGTACATCCAACACCTTTATGGAAGGTGGCTACCGCACTGACATGTGCCCTGATAGTCAGGCTTCAAAACTTCTGACAGGTGCCAGAGATAGTCCAGAAACTTCGGTGTGGGACAAGTGAATGGATCAATGGACATGGAAGTACAACATCCCGTAAACCTGTTCCATTTATAACGATAAGACTGCCTCGTGGAAGGCTTTCGTGAAGCTACTAGGACACGGGAAACCGGCTCTGAAAGGTTAAGAGGTTGAAGTATTAACCTTTCAACATCCAGGCAGTCAGGGAGAGGGCCTGGAGGTTGGGGTGATGAAGGCAGCCGTTGTTCTGAGTCATCAGAAACAGGTCCTTTCCCTAAGGAATGTGCCGGAGTATTGACAGGTCGTGGAGAATTGGAAACCAGACCTGACATGGCCAATGAGGGGCTATGAGAATCATTAGACCCCTATCCCTTCGCAATTTCATGAGAGTCTTTGAAATGAGTGGAAGTGAAGGGTATAGCATCTCTGGGCTGGCGGTGTTGGCTGTGAGTGAGAGAACAGAAGTTCCCTACTTTGTGGTTGTGAATTGATGCAAAGAGGTCTATGTGAGGGTAATCCCAACGTTGGAATATTGAGTCCGCTACAGTGGGGTTGAGGGACCACTCGTGCGGTTGAAAAGTGCGACTCAGCTTGTCCGCCAACACATTGTCCACTCCCGGCAAGTAGGTGGCCCTGAGGTACATCGAGTGGGAAAGGGCCTCCGCCCATATCTGTGCAGCTTCCTGACACAGGAGGTAGGAGCCCATTCCCCCGTGCTAGTTGATGTACCACATGGCCACCTGGTTGTCTGAATCAGGATGACCTGGTTGGAGAGGTGATCCTGAAAAGCCCAGAGAGCATATCTGATTGCATGAAGCTCCAGGAAATTTATCTGGTGTTTGGCTTCCTCTGGAGACCAGATGCCCTGAGTTTTCAGATTTCCAACATATGCTCCCCAGCTGAGGTTGGAGGTTATTTGAGGTTCTGGAATCTGAAATGGGAGGCCTTGTACCAGACTGGATTGGTTTGCCCACCAAGCTAGCGATAGACTGAGCTGTTTGGTGATGTGGATTGTGGAGGACATTGGCTGAGAAGACAGAGTCCACTGCATGACTCTTGGCAAGGCGAGCCATGGGAGTGACGTGCACTGTGGAAGCCATACGACCCAATAATATCAGGAAGTGACGTGCAGTTGAATGTTGTCGAGACTGCAGTCGAAGGGCCAGAGAAGCGAGAGTGAGAGCTCGATCCTGAGGTAGGAAAGCTTTCACTCTTAGAGTGTCCAAGTTGGCCCCTATGAACGATAGAGTTTGCGAAGGAACTAATCTGGATTTTTGATAGTTTATGAGAAAACCCAGGGAGATCAGGGAATGTAAAGTGAGGCGAAGAGATGTCAGTGCGCCTTGCCGAGAGGGAGCCCTGATCAACCAATCGTCCAGATAGAGGTAGATGTGGACACTGACTCCTGAGGTAGGCCGCTACCACGAGGCACTTGGAGAAGACGTGTGGGGCAGATGCTAGGCCGAAAGGTAACACTATATTGGAAGTGTTTTGGGCCTACTAGGAATCACAGGAAACTGCAATGTGACGGAGTAATTGAAATGTGCATGTAGGCATCCTGAAGATCTAGAGAGCAGAGCCAGTCTCCCCTTTGAAGAATGGGAAGTAGAGAACCCAATGTCACCATCTTGAACTTTTCTCTTTGTAGGTATTTGTTCAGAGTGCAATGATCCAATATTGGGCGCACACCACCTGACTTTTTTGGTATCAGGAAATATCTGGAATAGAACCCTTGCCCCTGTTCTGAGAGGGGCACTGGTTCTATTGCTCGGAACTGGAGGAGGAGGGAGACCTCCTGCTCCAAGAGTAGTGAATTGTCTGATGTTCCCCACATCAGCCGAGGCGGGGAATCCGGTGGGACAGAGAGAAGTTTGAGGTGGTAATGTTTGGACACCACTGCAAGTACCCACTGATGTGGTGACTGTGTGCCATAGGCTGGAGAAGTGGCACAATGGTCGAAGTGGAAGCTGGGTACTTCTCTCTAGAAAGGAGTCAAAAACCTGCCGCTGGACCTAGTTGGGTGGCTGGCTGTAACTTCTGCCCTCTAGGCTGCATAGGCTGGCCTTTTTGGTAATGCTTAGAAGGCCGACCCCTGGAAGCTGGGGGATTGTATCTCCTCTGCCGATAGAATTGTCTTACAATCCCTCTTAAAAGATCTTTTGGATGAAGAAGAGGGATCAGAAGGCAGTAAGGAGAGCTGGCGCAGAGTCTCTTGGTGGTCCTTGAGTTGTGCCACTGCTTCTTGAATCTTTTCACCGAAAAGATTATCCCCTGCACAGGGCAAATCAGCCAATCTGTCTTGTATCTCTGGTCTGAAGATTTCAGCCAGGCCCATCTCCTTGCACCGATACCGGCTGCCGACACCCTGGAAGTGGTGTCAAAGATGTCATACGCTGATCGTACTTCATGCTTGCCAGCATCTAAGCCCTTTTGTGCTAGGGCATGAAGTTGGTCCTGGAACTGCAGAGGTAAGGCTTCAGCAAAGTCTTGAATCTTCGTGACAAGGCCCTATTATACTGGGTCATGTAGAGTTGGTAGGATGCAATGTAAGAGATGAGCATCAATCCATGGAATACCTGTCTTCCAAATGCATCCAGGAACTTCTGATCTTTCCCTGGGGGAATGGATGAATATGGGTTGGAGCGTCTGGCCCTCTTCTGGGCTGACTCTACAACCTCTGAGTGATGATCCAACTGAGTTCTTTGAAAGCCAGGGGCTGACTGAACTAAGTAGGTGGCATCTGCTTTTCGGTTAAGAGGTGCCACAGAGCCAGGGTGCTTCCAGTTTCTCTTCAAAAGGATATAATGAATAGGGATGGACATGATTTCCTTTGGAGCATCGAGAAATTGTAGAAGCTCTAGCATCTGGTGTCTAGGAGTCCTCTTCTATCTGAAGCTGGAATGGGACAGTTTCAGACATCTCCTTTACAAAATTAATAAAGGACATATCCTCTGGAGGAGAACGCTTCCTTTCATCAGGAGGGGAGGTCTGGGAAGGTAGATCAGAATCCTGGGACGAATCGTTGGTCCAAGGATTATAAGGGTCATCACCAGCTCCCAAAATGTTCTTCAGAAGGAAGTAACGGGGTTATTCCTGAAGGCCCTGGTCTCGATGGCAGTATGGCTGGCATCGAGGGAGGCACTGATGGAATCTGTTACATCGATGGATGTGTCCGTGGTGGCACTCCCGATGGTGGAATGAAAAGCGGTGTTTCTTCATCTTCCTCAGATGACAAGGGAATTGGCGAGGAAAGAGTCTGGTCTGACCGGTTCCCTCAGATCCACCGGCGGAAGGGCACCAATTATCTTGTCCATTCTAGCCAATAGCGGTGCCAGTGCCATGGGCATCGGATCGGTGACCGGAAGAGGAACCGGTATCGATGGAAGTTGGAAGCCCTGGAGTGCTTTGCTGATGGCCTCTTGGATCATCCGATCCAATTCCTCAGGAAACCTGGGGCATGAATACCCGGTTCCGGAGTGGGAGGAAGCACTGGCATAGCCGGAGGGTCCACCGGTGAAGGTAGAATTGCAGATCCCGGCACCTGTCCAGGTGGGGGAACGCCTCGGTGATCCAGAGATAGAAGAGGACGAAGCCTTTTCTGTACGGGGCTTCTTTGTCGGAGGCTCAGACGACGTAGATGTCGAGGGTTTAGTGGTATCGATGGCCTGAGCTTTACGATGGTGTCGATGTTCCCCCTGGTGTTTTTCCAGGGGGGGGGGGGGGGGTTTCAACAACTGTGGAGTCGTCGAGGCTGGTCGGACAGCAGCGGATTCCCGGTGCTGGCGCGACAGACTGCACTGGTTCAGACAACGCCGAAGCTATCGATGGAGTCGGGTTTTTGGCCGAAAGAGAACCCATCTTATTGAATCGAGCCTTGTGACCTTTTGGTGGCATTTGAGCACATTTGGTGCAAGTAAGGACATCGTGGCCAGAACCTAAGCTCATCACACAGACCGTGTGAGGGTCAGTGATGGACATTGTTCTAGTGCAGTCGGGGCAAGGATGGAAACCAGATGCCATGGCTTCAAAAAAAAAAATGTAGTCGCGGTGCGGTCGATGGCCGCAAGGGAAAAACTCGACGGGAATCTACCGCAAACAAAAAAAAACCGAAAACTTACTGTTCGACTGCGGACCAAAAAATTGATAAGGGAACCCCTGTGGGGTAAAATCTTTTGAATTTTTTCAAACAAAGTTCCGTGAGGAAAATTCCTGTCAGGAATCTCTGAAGAGCTCCTTAACCCGCGTGGCTACTGCTGCGTGAAAAAAGAAGACTGAAGGGGGACCCCTGCTGGCTGCAGGGTTGATGTTATGCTAAGCATGCCCAGTAGGTGCCAGTCAAAGTTCTGGAAACTTTGACAAAAGTGTTCCATGATTGGGCTCCATCCTGATGATGTCACCCATATGTGAGGACTACCATCCTGCTTGTCCTGTGAGGTAAGTAAGTACGTTAATAGATGTTTCGGCTCACAGAGAATGGGTCCAAGGTGTGGAATATATTTTCCATTTGAAGGCATATGGTTTTTCTAGTTGAAACTTTCATATTCGAAAGCATTGTCTTTAATGTCTAGGTAAAAAGAAAGCAGAGATTGATCATTCAACATGCAAGCCAACAAGTTGAGGGATAGAAGATTTGGATGATACAGCATTCCATCATCTTGGGTTAGCAAGGCTCTGTCCCCAGATGTATTGGAAGAGTGCTGGAAAATTGTATGAGAAATGCAAATCATATTTTCTCTGAGACACACTGGAGCTATGAGGATCAAGTAAGCTCAATTTTGCAGCAGCTTTTGTATTTTCCTGGCAATTTGTAGTATCAGCAGAAAAGTGTACAAGGCTTGTTCTCCAAAGAGACTAGAAAAAAAATCTTGAAATTGCTGGGTAGAACTGAGCAAAATTTGTTGAGCTTTCTGTTTTGCTCCACTAGAAATAGATTAACTGACAGCAAACCCCCATAAGTTGAATAGTTTGTCAACTGTTGCACAGATTATTAATGTGGGCAAATATTCTGCTGAGGAGATCCACCAGCAAGCTGGAGGTCCCTGGAAGATAGGGGGCTGGTAGAGCAGCTCAATTTCTGATTGTCTACTGCCAAATCTTTAACACTTCCTGGCAGAGGGTCCATGACCCCGTGTCCTCCTACCCTATTTGACAAACATTACAACTTGGTTGCCGGTCTGAAATAAGATATTTTCCTTGAAGATATATGTACGTCATCAGAGCATACCCGATTGCTCTTAGTTCCAATAGATTGATCTGAAAATGGCTTTCCTCAAGAAACCAAGTGCCCAGGGTCCACTTCTTCAATGCAGGCTCTGACAGCCCCAGAAAGTGATACTGCTTGTTCCTAGATACAGGGTGGCTCATATCATGGAACCCCACAACTTTGGCCTATGCCTATAGGGTAGTTTTGAAGGAGCTCCTGCTCAACTTCTTACTGGCAAAGCAGACTATGCTGCACTATGGGAAGAGAAACTGCAGCAACTCTGAAGAGATTTACACAGCTCCTTGATTTTACTAGCCATGGAATACAAGAACATCTGTCCTCAGTTTGCTTGATCATGGTTCAGCCCAAGACATCGATAGCACAGCTTGTGCCCATCCATGAGAGACATTACCTTACTGCAGATGCAATTTCTGAACTCACTGACAGTAGGTTTCCTTTTGCCTGACATGAAAGGGCACATGCTTAGTAGAGCTAAAGCTAGGGCAGATGAGTCCATTCTGTGCTGCTGGATTGTCACCCACATGTTATGGGTAATTCAGCCTATCGATGAAAAAATACTGGAACAAGAGGAACCCCATGAAACCAGAAGTACAACAAATCATAGGAAGTACTTTTTCATTCAGTATACTATCAAGCTGTGGAATAGGATGTGATCAAAGAGATGAGTGCAATAAGATTTAAGAGAGGTTTGTACAAGTTCCGAGAGGAAAGGTCCATAACACATTAGCAGTCAGGTAGACTAAAGAAAGCTATTGCTATCCCTGGGCGTGAGTAACATGAATTAGATCTACTTTATGGGATCTTCCAGGTACTTGTGACCTATATTAGTCACCACTGAGAAACAGGATGCTGACCCAGCATGACATTAGAATTCTTTGAAATTGTAACTAGGTACAAGGAACCAGCTGGCATTGTCAAATATATTTGTAAAATCCAAATACACAAAAGTACTGCACAAGAGATTACTCTGGAAATTTATAGGCTATGAGATAGGGAGCAATCCATATTCATGGATCAGTAACTTGAAGGGAAGAAGGCAGCCAGTGGGATTGATAGCCAGTTCTCAAACTGGGAAGGGTACACACTGAAGTGCCCCAAGGATTGGTACTAGGCCCAGCATTATTCATCAATGATGTAGACGACAGAGGAGCAAGTGTGGCTGCAAAATTTGCAGATGATGCCAAACTACATAGAGTAGTTAAAACACAAGCTGATTGGGTAAAATGGCAGGAAAATCTAGAAAAATTGGGAACTTAATTCCATTTGCATGCCTAATATAGACAAATGCAAAAGTGATACACAATGGAAGAAAAAAATTCAAGCTACCAGAACACACTGCTGGGATCCACTCTGGAAATCTGCTACCAAAAAAAATCTTGGAATTAGTGAGTTACATGTCGAAACCAAATGGTGCAGTAGCTGGTAGCAGCCAAAGAGCTAATTGTATATTAGGAATAATTTGGAAAAAAGTGTTGACAAATCTGAGGTTTAGTTTAGATTCCACTTTTCAGCACTTCAATGCAAAATACATTCAAGTACTGTAGCTATTTCCCTATCCCCAGAGGGCTTACAATCTAAGGGACCAATGCAATACAGTGTGCTCAGCTGAGCGCACTGTTTAACCAGTGGTTGGATGCACGTCCACAATCCCTTATGCTATAAGGGGATTAGTGAGTCCAAAACGTGCATCCAACCCCCCCCCCCCCCCCACAAAACTAATAGTGCTCATCACATGCAAATACATGTTGATGAGGCTATTAGTTATTCTCCCCAGATCCAAAAAAAAAACTTTAAGTGCACCCGACCCCCACATTTTTACTGCTTTCTGTACTTCCACTGATTTAATCATGGCGATATGTTTGAGGAATCAAAAAGGTTAAACAAAAAAACCCCAAAAAACCCCACACAATTGTGCCAGCAGTCAGATTAGGAAAAGGGTCACTCAATTAACGAGCATCTATTTTCCTAACCCATGGCTGTGCACAGGTTAGGAAGACAGACACTCATAAAATTGAGCGTCCGTTTTCCTAGCCCGCTGGCAGCCACTTCCCCTGGGCGCCTGCTGCCAAGGAGATGCTAGGGGCGCACATTTGTCCCTAATGCCTCCTTGGCAGTGCAACCTCCTCATTTAAATATTCAATCTTGGGCCCAGGAGAGGTGCTGGGCGCGCGTTAGGAAAGCGGGAACAACACTGAGCACCCGTTTCCTGTGCTGATTTATTGCTTTGGCGCCTATGTTTGTACCTGAGGCACAAGGAGCAGCAGTGGGATTTGAACCTGGGTTTCCTAGGTTCATCGCACATTGCTTTAACCACTAGACTACTCCTCTACTTATGCTTCTGTATAGAAACTCTGATACAATCACACTTGGAGTGCTGCAGGTGCAGCTCTGGTTGCCTCATCTCAAAAAAGATGTGGTAAAGCTCATGAAAGCATAGAGAAGGGCAACCAGAATGGCAAGAGGATGTGGGCATCTCACATGAAGAAAGGCTAGCACACTTAGGGCTTTTTTAGCTTGGGAAAAATAAGCTACGATGTAACCCATCTGTTGATTTAGAACTATGAAAGTTACTTTTGGAAAAGCATTGTGATCTATACATGGAACAGTATATAAAATATCTAAATAAATAAATGTTGGACATGGTAGATCTACAGGATCATGAATTGAAAAGAACAATCCACAAGAAAGGAGCTGTTCATGCCATCCAAAAATACTAGGACTGGGGGCATCCAATGAAACTGTATGCTAGCAATTTCAAAGCGAACACAAAGTATCTCTTTAGTCAGCAGATAGTTAAATTGTTAAATCAGCTGCGGCCAAATGTAGTCACAGCAAGCAGTGTAGCAGGATTCGAGTGGTGGCTAGATGCATTCCTGGACAATTAACACATATTAGAGATTGGGTGCAGGTCAAGTGGCTCCACACTTCTCTAGATCTACAGAGAACACTTATTTATTTTAAAGTATTTGCCTGCACCCTCCAATGTTCGAGGGCAGGTTACAATGTCTACTCAATTATGAATGTATTAAACAAAACAATAAGATAAAGAATAAAAAATAGTCTTAAAATTAAACAACTTAAAATGGGCAAAGTAAAAAAAATATATATCAATAGGAATTGAATGAAAGTAGGTAAAGGTCAGTCTCACATAGGTCTGGAAAGGCTTGCTTAAAGAGATGGTGCTTTAATGCTTATTCAAAGTCCTTACATGACCTCTGGTTTTCATCTAACTCTGGAGGCCACTGTCAGAGATGGGATGCTGGGTTAGATGGACCACGGGGTTTTGACATTCTTTTATTGTTACCTCAGTCGAATAGCACACAGTAACCCAATTCTTAAAATTTTGAAGCTATTCTCTTGCCATCTCAGGTACAGTTAGATTAGCAAGTCATAAATTACATCACACAAACACCCACCCCCAACCACAATATACAGAAACATAGTAGTCGTTATCATCACAGCCTGGAGATGGATACATTTGCCATTATGTAAATATAAAGTTACGACCCAGAGACCAGCTGGGTGGACGTTGCAGGGAACCACCTGGAAAGGCCACAGAGACCTAGGTGCACTTGGAGCTAGGGTACAGAAGGGCAGCCACGAAGGCAACGCAGGGTTCTCCAGAACATGGAATGAGGAGTGCATCAAAAAACAGACAAGTAGACAAGACAGCAACAGTACAGGGCAAGGCAGGGAACAGACACAGAAGACCTAAGAGGGTAACAGGGCTAAACAAGCAGGACATGGAGAAGGCAAGCAAGACACCAGGTGGTCACTGGACCAGGGCCCGACAGGGAGGATGCAACACACATAAGAAGCAGAAAAGGCCATTGGGAGGACACACAAGAACTAGAAAACACCAGAACCAAGACAAGGGTAAGGCCATGCAAGCACTAGGACAGAACCAGAATCAAAGCAAGGGCCATAAGGCACTAGGGTGGCCACATGAAGGGGCAAGGGATACTCTATGATGAGGCAGGAAGCTGTGAATGAGGCAGGCTTAAGATGTGGCAAGGCTGTCTCATGTACCTTCGAGGCAAGCCTGTTCAGCTCAAACTGCAGCCCACAGAGGGACCCTGCATGCAGGAGGGCCGTACAGCAGCCAGGATCGTTACACCATCTAGCATGTTACTATGGTATTCGATTGGGTTATGCAGTGTATATTTCACTAGTGATAGAGACCAGTCAAATAAAATGTGTCATTTAATTTGCGACAAAAGTTTCAACGGTAAAAATGTTTTTTTTTTTGTTGAAGATAAATTACTGCTTACCACACATCTGCAATGAGGCATACATGCTAGCAGAGCTTGAACAGCACTACAGCAACACATGGAAAATGAAAATCTTCCAGATTACTAAGTAGCATTCAAAGCAGACTTCAAAGTATTTTTCCTGCTGTAAGCTGTTTATTTATTCAAAACAGCAGCAAAAGTAGGCTACAAAGAGTTATCCAATGCAGAAGAATCCAAAATTTTCTTTCTGAAGCACAGGAGTAAAGGTCAAACAAATATTATATACGATACTTTTGATAAGCCTCTTATCATAGAGAACTGAGGCTGCAAACAGTAGTAAAGCAGAGATCTGTGAGATACATGGCCCGCAGGCACTGGGGACATTTCCGAAAACCAGACAACACCATAAACGTAAGCTGGCAACACGCTCAGAAATTGACCACAAGGAACGAGAGAAAAAACACCTACCAAGATGCCAGGGGAGCCGATGAGAGGGACCCTGCGCAGAGGGAAAAATGGAAAAAAAATACTCAAAGTTTTGAAAAATGTTTGAGAGAGCTCCAAGGAGACTGCTTCATGGAAAAAATGAGACTGAAGATGGGCCCTGCGTGGTTGCACGAATAGTGGCATGCTCAGCAGAATGTTTTCCGCATCTGGTTCCATCTGATGATGTCACTCATCCGTGAGGACAACCATCCTGCTTGTCCTAAGAGAAGTGTCCTTCTGTGCCCCTCCTCCCCACACACATTAACTTTTAAACTTCTGGACTAAGCTGAATCAGTGTGCAGACATGCAACCTTTCCGACTTTAAAAGTTTGAAAGTTATTTTGGAGGGGGTGGGATAGGAAACCAAAGTGCATAATTTGTCCATAGGACAACCACTGGGCTAATCCTAATAAAAACTGTGGGTGTGAGGAACTTTAGCTGTATGGAAAGTTATTAGGAGGAGGGAATCTGAATAGAGGTTATACAAAAGGTCAGATATTCCTGAGGGAATTCTGTGAACCAGAAGGCAATCCTGGCTGCATCAACAGCTTACACACAGGCTGCAGAACAGCCTGCAGAACCAGCGGCACTGCATACTTTGGCCAGAAAAAAGGAGGCAAAGATGCTGCTGGCTGACAAACTAAGAAGAAGAGGTAGCTGCATGTGCAACCAAGTGAACTGCAGAGAAGTGGAGGCAGCTGAATCTGCTACATGGGCCGGGATGTGGCTTAAATAGAACAGACTTGTCTTCTCCCTGCAGGAAGGAGGCTGACCAGATTAAGATGGAGGAGGAGGAAAGTGGAAGGGGTCAGACCTGGGGCAGAGTAGCCAAAGAACAGGAGTTAGGCCTGGTGGGAAAAGACGAGGAGTGAGGAAGAGAAAAACAGCAAGGGGAGGAGACTTAAGCCTGGTTTCAGTGAAGGGGGGGGAGGGGAGAATGTGGAAGAACCAGGTCTTATATATTCCTAGGAGTAATTCTAAAGAAAAATAATTCTCTGCCTGCATAATAAATTTTACTCTATTGAAATTTAAATTACTCAAAGATCTAGAACGTTATTTTACCCAATTGAAGCATGCAGAATTTATATTTTCTTTTCTGCAGAATTCCCCCAGAATTAATACTTTCTACTTTTTATTGGACCGACAATAGATTTGTCAACTAATTTTTGGAAGCTAACATGCCCTTCTTAATGTCAAAACAGAAGGTCAGAACAAAAAGCTGACACTGCCTGGTCATGCAAGTCCATCAGAATACATTACAACAGCGGTCCAGACTCAAAACCGTATCTTGCAGGGAGTTAAAAACCCAAATCTCTGCTAAGTTCTTTTATCCTAGTACTAAAACATTTGATCATTTTAAATGTCTCATGTTCTGCATTGTTTTCAATTTCCCTTTTAATGCAGTACTTACTCCTATAAGGAAGTAATGTAATTTCTAAAATAAAATGATCACACAGAATGCTGAAGGGTAAACAGGTTTTAAAAATTAATTCAGAACTATTTTATGTCAGGTACCACAGGGTGAAGACAGGAATACTGTGACTAGCTCCACTTTTCTGCAATTCTGCGATTGCAAAATTTGCAGCCAGTTTTGATCACAGAAAAAAAAAACCAAAAACTTCACCCTTACCATTTTTATACTAAAAACATTGCTTTTAAGCAAAAGAATGACAGGAAAACTGCAGTTTCCTTTGCAGAAAAAAAAACCTTCAATTCAGAAACTGTGGCAGACAAGTTTAAGCAACGTTTTAGACACGAGAGGCAGACAAACTGCAAAACATGCATTTTCCATGCAACTAACTTTGGAGAATTCTGGCCCACAAATACTTGCAAAGTAGAGCAGATGAATGTTAAATGAGATTTAAAGTTAAGCACTGTTTAATGTATGTATTCAACTAAACTACTGTCTAACTGCATCAGGGGAGGGCTATTGTGGGGTTAAATCAAGCATAGGCTCCATACAACCTTTCAAGCCTGCATCTTTGCTGTGCATTGCCCTAAAACAGGAAAACAGCGAAATAATGAAGGGCCATAGACCTTTGTAAGCATTATTTAGAAAGCTAGAACTCCACTGCCCTGACAAATTTTGGCTGAAAGATCTGATCCTGCTTTCTGCAGTCCTCTACATTACAAGTCAGAAGTGATGAGAATAGTTTGGTTAAAAGACAAGTTCCTTTCTAAGAAACCTAGCTCATAGGAAGGTACCCGACTTATAAAAAGATTTTGTTCCATTTAGGCTAATGAAATATTGAGCGCTGAGCCTAGCACACAGGTTAAAGAGGTCTTGGACACATGTCTATAACTCTGATGCAATAATATCACATGTAACTTCCATTAGCTATTACCCCGCAATGCAGAAAATCCCTATGCAGTCAAGGTGCACTTTTTAACCGGTCAAATTTTATGCCTGCCCAGAGTAGGCGTAAAGACTTCCCACATGTCAAGGGCTCAACTTAAAAAAAAAAAAGCTTTTCTGTAGCTCCTCTTCCTTTGCAATACTAAAGTAGGAGAACAACAAAGCAGCACCATGCAAAAAGAAAAGAAAATTTTCAGGGCCGTGTATACCGTGCAAGTAAATTAGCTGTTGCGTGATAAAATGGGCGCTCGTACATTAAGCATCCATTTTGTTAACCTGCACACACAAGGCACTTAATTTGTTCACCGTTTCAATTATGACTGATTGGTCCTTTCACTGTCACATGTCAGTGAAGAGTACCAATTGGGAACAGCCCTGTCGAGAGATGGGGAGGGAGCTCTGGCCAGGCTGTTGTAGACACACACCCACTTCTCCTGGGCACCCAATGCAGAACTAGGGATGCACAAATTATCTACTGCAGCTCATTTGTGTATTGCATCAAGCACTCAGGAGAGGCGGATGTGCACGTGTTCAAAAGACATGCGTCCACTTTGGATGCATGTTTTTTTAAGCACATTACATTGCATCAGCCTGATTGTGAGCTCTCAGGAAAAAAAAAACTGAAAAAATGAAACCCAATGTATACATTTGGTGATGGCTAGAGACTTTCTATTCACTGTGCTGCAAACAAAGATATGAGGTAGTTCCTGGGACAATCTGGTCTTACAATGAAAAAAAAAAAAGCTACAGAACAGTCATGGCATTCAATGTAAGCCACAGTGTTAATTAAAAGCATTCCTCAAACTTCAAGAGAGCAAGCAAAGAAGTAGTCTTCCTCTAGATCCTTCTGTGGCCTTTACAATGCCGAAGTCAAGAATCATATGAACAGATTCAGAACATGCAAAAGTAAGTCTGGTGCTGAACTCTGCCTGAACATGCATTTTTTTCTCCAGCTTACAGCTTCATTTAATTAAAATGCACAGGGAAAGCAGGATTGTGCAATCCCCCCTTTCGTCACTTTGCTCTTCTCCTATGACATCAGCTAGTCTGCCCACAACTGGTTTATGAGGTCATGGAAGACGACAACAGTTTACATTTCACAACTCATTTACATAAGAAGCAACAGATCACTTAAAGGCCTATGTAATAAAACGAAAGTGAAAAAAAAAAAAAAAAAGTGTGCCACAAACCCTTTACTACTGATGCAACAAAATAATTATATACAAATTTATGAGGCAAAAAGTGTGCCAAGATAAAAAGTGTACTACAAGTGGAGTAAAAAGGTGCCGTAAGCCTAGCCGGGTGTGTTAGAAGTAGTTTAGTTAACACACTGTATAGAGATGAGAGTTACTTATCTCACTTCTAAATATTAATAAAATAAAAATAAACAGAGTTCTCTGGCCTAGCCTGGGAATCCTAAGCCAGAGGGATACTACCCTGGGACAGACATGGACATTGGGAAGAGGAAATATGAAATGGCAATCACTAATCCAGCCTCCCCTGTTTACCTTTCCTTGCCAGCAAGTTTTAAAAACAGCAACAGTTCAGCTTAAGCCCCTGATAGACCAGCAATGAGAAGCCTTCAACAGGAAAAATCTAGGAGGGTGGGTTGGTGACCATGGTCCTCCAATTCCTCTAGGCCCCCAACCAGGTGTAGATCTCCCAGACCTGAGGTTCCTGGGTGCAGGAGTCCCAAGGTTGGGCAACCTAGATTTGAGGGTGGCTGGATTTTAGCTTCCATTTACTTCCTATAAAAACAAACAGAGGTTAAAACTTTACTTCACTTCTAGGGATGTAAAGAATAAGTACTAAAAATGAAGTAAAAATGTGAGTGAATTTTTAGCGGTCTTTCCCGCATTGGAATTCAAAATCCAGATCATTTTCTTGCAGTAGCATGAAAGCGGATTAACAGCCTAGTGGTCAGTGCAGTAGGCTGTAAAGAGGGTTCAAATCTCACCAATACTCCTTTGTAACCTTGGGCAAATGACTTCATTCTCCATTGCCTCAGGTGCAAACTTAAAACTGCAACCCTCTGGAAAAATACTTTCTGTATCAGTCATCCACTTTGAAGTATCACAAAACAGAACATTGTTTTTATACAATGGAAAGTGTGCTCAAACTAGTGCACCTTGCTACATCAGCTTCTAAGGCAGCAACTAAGAAATGGAAACTAACAGCCACACAGGCAAATTGATGCTTTTATTGGTACAAATGCATAGGAAAGGTCAGCAGATTCGGACTATTTGGCCCACACAGTCTACTTTGTGTCCCCCAGTAGTGCTACAGCTAAGTATCTCCCAGGTGTCAGTCACTCATGCTAGATCACCTATTATTTTCTTTGAAAGTATCCTTACATGCAAAGTGTAACTAAGCCAGCCTGTTTGCCACCTTATCTCTCAATATCTGGGAACCTACCAAAGCCCTACCGCCTGCTGCAGCATGGTGGTTTACATCAATATCACAATAATGTCAATCTGGGCAAGTCAATTTTTTCTCATTTTCCCTTTTTGGCCCTCTACGATTTTAGGTAGACAACACCCAGCACCCTCTCCCCCAATACCACCAGAAGTGGTGTATAATACATAGAGGCATTAATAACTAAAAGCATTATAAAACAGATATATACAACAAAAATCCCCCCCACCGAACACTGGAATCACAGATCATTAACTCTCCTGCTCAGGAATATAATTATAAACCCAGCACATACAGCTAAATTAGCCCAACATCCCACCGTATTCAGACCTACCTCCACTCATAAATAAAAATATACATTAAATCAAAAGCACACATAGTGAAGTTACTGCTAAGTCCTGAAAATCTTTCATGAGACAGGTTCTCTCCTACATCATCTTCCCATTTTATCAGCAGGAAAAGCATCCTCACCACATTCAGTGTGGAAATCAGGATACAATAAATCCAAGAAATTCTATGTTCAGTTCCAAGATACTTTTGTAAAAAGTTCTCTAAACATTAGTTTGTTGAGGAACTTGCTTTTCTCTGTTTTGTGTTTTAAGTCTATAGATATTTAAAAACTGAAATAACTGTGCATTAGGAAATAACCTCTTTATGCTTTTCATGAATCCATAACTCTCAGAACTGCAGTGCTTGAGAAGTTACTGAAATTCACAGGAAGTTTACAAAAAAAAATCATAGTACTGAAGATAGATCTAGCCCCAATGACCATGCCTGGTGCAACAATTCACACATACATCTCAAGATCTACCTATGATAATAAAATCCCCCAAATGTTTATCTGGTGTTAAAAATTCACTCTCAGTGGGGTACAGCATATTAGGATGGCAGAAGCAGCAGTTCACAAGAGAAGAAACATGCACAGTAAGGACTGAAATTATAGTTGTCAGCAGTGAAACATTAATTGAAGATTTAACTATCAACCTTTGCTCGGTATATGAAAATATACTGTAGCTTCACATTAAACTGATTATGAGAAATAGTTGTATTCACATAGAGCTTGATTTACCCAAACCAGGTTACGAAAGAAATAGTAAAAGAAAAAACAAAAAAAAGCTTACTATTAAAAGCTGCAACAGGGGATGAACAGGAAATCAATTAGCATCAAATTGAATAAGTATTTTGGAACAGGCATGATCAGAGCCATGTAATGCACTACCTGTCTCATTTCTCCAAACACAAGTCTGATCACCCTTTCTGGAACATATCACAAGGGAGACCTCATTTAGAATATTAAATCCAGTTCTTCAGAACATAAAAAGACAGTCTATTAAAATAATACAGAACTATATCAAAATCCCTATCTAAGTTAGACTTAAGCACCTAGATGTGTACTCTCCCATAGAAGAGGGGAGAAAGAAGAAAACATGAGAAACATTCAAAATTCCTTAAAGGTGTGAATAATGCTCAAGACTATTTTTCAATGGAAAAGGAATTTCTAACAGAAATCAGCAATCATTTTCAATCAAGCAGTTAATAAAAAATAAATAAATCCCACCATCAAGATTGCTCTTAGTACTGTTGCCATGCTTGAGCATGGATGGAGAGAGTCCTAGGTAAGAGCCCCGTTGCTCAACAAAGTGCCAGTCTACAAATTCTGAAAATGCAGAAATGGCAGAATTTTGATAGTGGTCACCAAAAGAGTAGTAGTAGTAGATCAACAGCAACAGCAGTATACCCATTCGGGTGCCTCCAACATCAAGCAGACTCTAGTCATTTTTTTTTTTAAAGTTGGCTCCCATGGCATGCAGATTAAGCGCACTAGCTGGGCCTTTACTATATCCAAGATCCCCCAACAGAAAAAGTCAGGCCACGAGGGAAGACTGCATGCAAACTTGTCTCTCACACGCTGAACACTTATTCACCTCGACTCCAGAGGACTCACTGCATTTCCACACGCATGTAAACAAAGCTCAAGTTGCCCTCGGCATCGTCCAAGGATGCACAGAATCGTTTGCTACAAACCCCCATGTGTACCTTCACCGGACCTGCCGGGCGCGTGTCGCGCTTCAAAGAGAGCCGCCGAGAGACCCCCACTCACCTGGCGGCGGCGCTGCAGGTCCGCCAGCTGCACCGCAGACCTGCCGGGCTGCGGGAAGGTGTCGTGGGCGTTGCCGGTGCCAGCAGCGCTGCCCCGCAACTCCCGCCTGAGCTCGGCGCGCAGCTCCAGGTAACAGCAGAGCGTGACGAGGTGCAGCGCCAGCGAGAGCCCGAAGAAGGCCAGGAAGAGCCGGCAGCTGCCGCAGCTCTCCTGCAGCGACGGGCCGGGCGCTCGCGGGGAGGCCATGCCCGGAGAGGAGCGCGCTCACTGCCCCATGCTCCCTCCGCGCGCGACACACCGTCACTTCACCGCCTCCCGCTCCGCTGCGATTGGTGCCCACCGCCCGTCAGTCCAGTGGCGGCCCCGCCTCCCGCCGCTACTTTACCGCCTCGCGCACCTCCCTCCCGCTACCATTGGTTGTCACAGCCTCTCAGCCTGGAGGCCCCGCCTAGTAAAGAAAGGGGGGGGGGGGGGGGGTGAGACGCTCCTGTTAACTCTTTCGCAGCCAGAGGCCTTTTTAGTGTAAAAAGCAATGAGCTAATTTACAGTGCCCTAGAGAGGAATAACAGCTCTATACTGCAATTAATGCAAATCTATGTACGTGCCTAGATCTCTGTATCCTCAACACAGTGCACATGTAGACACACTGTCTTCGCTGTGCAGCAAGCTTTGTGCGCACAAACCGTGTGTGTAAAACTGTGCCTGCTGCTTAGCACCTGCCGCTGGAAAACCTATGCTAATGATGAAGGCGTTAACTATTACCCCCTCCACCTCCCTTCCAAATACTCCCCACGCACACACAGAGACTGCGACGAGGATGCTTTTACTGCTGATCAGAGGTGGAGTAGTTTCCAGCACTAGTGTCAGGGTCGGGGCAGAAGTGCTATGACTGGGACCTGGAGTCTGGCTTGATGCCCAGCAACCATGCGTATTCAGAAAGCATGTACACGTATTGTGTACATAGATAAGGTGTATGTGCTCGAAAAATACTGAAAGAAGTTTTGTGCACATAAATATTTCATGCATACAAAACAAGCATCAATGTTTTGTGCACATATTTTTATACACAAATCTTGGGGGACAACCTCCCCACCTCACCCCCTATTAAAAATTTGCATTAAGCCTATGCAAAACTTATTGCACCAGCCCCTTACTGAGAGACCTAGGGAGCTCTGGTCCAGATTTACTTTTAACTCAGTATAAGGCCATTATTTATGCTGCATTCAAGTAGACTAACATGGCAACCAAACTACTTCATTAATTATACTATAACGGCAGAGCCCTTTCTCTCTCACTATTGTGTGGCTACCCTAAAGGAATGAAAAATCTAGCCCTTACTGCAGAATTCTTCACTCCCTACAAAACTGGTATGGTAGTCAAGGAGCTAGGCCATGGGTAGGTTGCCTGGGTGGGTTTGGAAATGGTAGCCTGGCTGGGAGTGGGAGTGTGAATGGGAGCCTGCCGGGGGGGGGGGGGGCACGTAAATGGGTGTCTGCATGGGGGTTTGTATGTGTGTGTGAATGGGAACCTGCTTGGGGGTGTGTGTGAAAGAAAGCCTACCTGAGGGGGGGTGTGAGAAAGAGCATGTGGGAGTGAGAACTTGTGTATGTGGTCGTGGAGGCCTACTTTTGAGAGAGAACATCTGAGAGAAAGTTCTTTTTTACTCAACGCACAATTAAACTCTGGAATTTGTTGCCAGAGAATGTGGTTCGTGCAGTTAGTATAGCTGTGTTTAAAAAAGGATTGGATAAGTTCTTGGAGGAGAAGTCCATTACCTGCTATTAAGTTCACTTAGAGAATAGCCACTGCCATTAGCAATGGTTACATGGAATAGGCTTAGTTTTTGGGTACTTGCCAGGTTCTTATGGCCTGGATTGGCCACTGCTGGAAACAGGATGCTGGGCTTGATGGACCCTTGGTCTGACCCAGTATGGCATTTTCTTATGTTCTTATGTTCTGTGTGTTTGTGTGAGAGTAACAGTCTGCAAATGAGAGTGAGAGCCTATGTATGTATGTATGGAAGTGAGAGCAGGAACCTGCATGTGAGAATGAGAGCCTGCATGGGTTTGTGGGAGAGGGAGCATGCAAGAGTGAAAACCTGTGTGTGTGGGGACCTGTATATAAGAGACCATGGAAGAGTGGGATCCTCTGTGTGTGCGTTTAAAAACATGTGAGAGACCATCTGTGTGTGTATATGAAAGAAGAAGGAAAAAAGACAGAGTAAGAGAGATCCTGGAAAGGAAGAGAGACTAGGCATGTGAATCGGGCTTCGGACGATTGAAAATATCGTCGATATTTTCAAAATCGTCAGAAATCGGGGGCTCCCCCGAAATAATAGGAAAACCCCAGGATATTTATCGTGGGGGGTTCTCTTACTTTGGGGGAGGTCGGGAAAAACGGCACACAAAAATAACCCCTAAACCCACCCCGACCCTTTAAAACTAATCCCTTTGCTTCCCCCACCCTCCCGACCCCCCCAAAAACATTTTACAGGTACCTGGTGGTCCAGTGGGGGTCCCGGGAGCGATCTCCCGCTCCCGGGCTGTCGGCTGCCACTAATCAAAATGACGCCGATTGCCCTTTGCCCTTACCATGTGACAGGGTATCCATGCCATTGGCCGGCCCCTGTCACATGGTAGGAACCCTGGATGGCCCACGCCATTTTTAAAGATGGTGCCGGCCATCCAGTGCTCCCTCCATGTGACAGGGGCCGGCCAATGGCACGGATACCCTGTCACATGGTAAGGGCAAAGGCCATCAGCGCCATTTTGATTAGTGGCAGCCGACGGCCCGAGAGCGAGAGATCGCTCCCGGGACCCCCACTGGACCACCAGGTACCTGTAAAATGTTTTTTTGGGGGGGGTCGGGAGGGTGGGGGAAGCAAAGGGATTAGTTTTAAAAGGTCGGGGTGGGTTTTTTGTTTATCGGCTCGGGCACAGCCGATAAACAAAACCGCGATCAGGCCCGATGAAAAAACCCACATGTGAATCGGAACCGGAATCCGAACTGATTCCGGTTCCGATTCACATCTCTAAAAGAGACAAGGAGGGGAAAGAAACTGGGACCAACTAATTAGAAAAATAAGATCAGACAACAAAGGTATAACAAATTATTTTGTCTTTCAGCGACTGGAATATGCCATCTTTGGGAAAGTTATTTCTTATATATTTGTATTTTGCTTTTTATTCAGTGTTCCAGTGTTCACAGAGTCTGGTTTCTCAAGCTTTCCATTTCAGTTTTGTCTGTATGTTTGTTTCTAATTTGTAGTCCCTTATTCTGTATTAGTTAAGGGTCTGTGTTACACTGATGAAGTGGAACCAGATCGAAGTGCGCTTACCTCGAGCAGTAGTGTCCTCCGGAACGGAATGAAGACAGTTCAAGATCCGGGCAGGCCGCAGAGCAGGGTAATCCGTAAGACAGTCCAAGGTCTAATGCAGGCCGCAGAGCAGGGTAATCCGTAAGACAGTCCAAGGTCAAATGCAGGCAGCGGAGCAGGGTAATCCATGAGACAATCCAAGGTCAGGGCAGGCAGCTGAGCAGGGTAATCCGTAAGGCAGTCCAAGGTCAAATGCAGGCAGCAGAGCAGAGAAATCCAACAGCAAATCCAAGGTCTGGGCAGGCAGCAGAGCAGGGTAATCCGTGAACAGTCCAAAATCAAAGTAGGCAGCAGAGCAGAGAAATCCAAAAGCAAATCCAAGGTCTGGGCAGGCAGCAGAACAGGGTAATCCGTGAACAGTCCAAAATCAATGCAGGGAGCAAACAACAGCGAGAATTCAGTGATAATGTCACGAGAAACACTAAAGTGGCCGAAGCAATGAACGCGGGAGAAGGCTCAGAATAAGAAGCCAATCTCCCGCGCAAACTGACCCCGATCGGCGTCTGACGTCACAGGGGGCGTGGCCCAAGCCCGATCGCGCAAGGGTTGACTGCCCACGTCGGGGAGAGGGAGTCCCGACGTCATTGGAGGAGGAGCTTCTCATTCGGTGCGTCTTGCATCGGAGATGTACGCCTGGGGCCTCTCGAGACGGCAACGCCCCGCTTAGCGCGGGGCCGGGCCGTCAAGATCGGGGACGGAGCCGCGACGCCATTGGCAACAGTAACAGTCTGTCTGTGTTGTGCCTGTGTGACAGAGAAGCAGTATTTTGGCTAGCGTTTTGTTTCTCTGTAGGAATTTGTAACAGTCTGGTTTTGTTCTGTTTGTCCATTAGGTAGTGTATTAGTGTTCTAGGGCCTGGGGTAATGTTTGCCTTGCTGCCTTTTCATAGATAAGGTTACTGCTGTTTGCGTCCTGAGAGTTACTGCTGTTATGGTATGGTAAGATCTCTAGGGAATAAAGGATTGAAATGAAGTGGGAAGTGCATGGGGGGTAACTTGCTGTGTGGAGGTTGCTACCCTTAACCAATAGGCTTTCATTCGGTTGATGCAACTTCAATATTGTTCTCTGCTCCAATATTACTCTTTGCTTTAATGGTAGGGGGAAATTAAAAAAAAAAAAAGGGGGGGGGGGGTGAATTGGACTCAGACAACAACGAGGACACTAAAGTTTAAGGTCTGGGAAAATAAGTAGGAGTGGGGTAACTTGCTAATGCGGCTGTTACTGTCCTTAACCAATAAACCTGATACATTTGATGCTAGTACAAGCTTGCTGGGCAGACTGGATGGACCGTTTGGTCCTTTTCTGCCATCATTTCTATGTAAGAGTGTAGGTACTTATTTATTTGATTTATTTATTTACTTGTTTCTTTGCGAGGTTTGTGTTATTTCACAAAATGGCAGTGAAGAAAATTTGTTTTTCTGTCACTGAGGTAACACCAGAATTAGAATTTTTGTTTTGCATGTCCTAGTTCTGTTCTGCACCTGTTGCAAATCTTTTTATGATGATGATTATGGCTCTTTTATTGTAGTTTTCAGGATTGCCACAATTAATATGCATGAGATCTATTTCCATGCATTGCCCCCAATGTATGCAAATAGATCTCATGCATATTCACTGTGAAAATTCTGAAAACTAGACTGGTTTGCAGTTCTCAAGGACCAAATTTGGGAATGCCTGGATCAGAGCAAAGAAAGCCTGTTCCCTCCCTAATCCAACCCTTCTCTTTTGACCTGTGCAAGGGGAAGGAAAGCCTTACAGGACCTACAATGCCTAGGGGCGACAAAATCCTAAATCCATCACTGCAGCTCCCTGATTTCCCCACTCTTCTCCCTCCATCTGCAACTTGATCCCCCATCCCCAATCCCTCTGCCCTCCCTTCCCCCTATCCCCAAGAGCCCTTCTCCATCCCTATCATCCTGTACCCTATCCTAGTATAAAGTTTGGGTATGATAATCACAGCATTAATCCCTTTGATGTTTACTTCAGATATGGCCACAGACCTCAGCTTTGTGCAGCAGCTCAATGGTAGATTCTGTGATAAGAGTTAGACATTTCTGCAGCAGTTTGTGGAATTCTGCAGCAATTCTGTGTCATAGCTGCATACATTTGCATAGTAAATAATGTACATTTTACATATATATAAATATATATATATTCCAAAATTCCCCCTGGACTTGCTTACAGGGACAAAATGCACTCACCATGTACTCCCATCTTCCCTCACCTCAAGCAGTGAGCTATGGGGAGAAGCTGAACGCTAACAGGGATGCTAGAGGAAGGAAAACACTGAAGCAAGCTGCCTCCTCTAAGAATCCTTGCTGTTAGAGGAACGGGCAGAAAGACAGCGTATTGGTGGCTGTTATGAGCAGGAAGGAGGGGGGAGGAGGGGGAGAACTCTGTTTACCTCTGGCTGTCAGCTTATAAAACTGCGTTTTGGTTCTTGTGCTTTGGAGTTACCTGAAACTATAAATAAAAAAGTGAAACTACTTCTTACCTGATAATTTCCTTTACTCTAAGGAAGGCAGGTGAATCCACACCAGTGATATATGCACTCTTACCAGCAGATGAAGACGGAGAGAACTGATTCGCTGACGTTACTGACATATAGCCCTGCCCCGACATCAGCCTGCCAGTATCTCTAGAAAAGCCAAACTGTGGACAAACTGATTATACTTGACCATAACTATTAACAGCCAACAATGCGTTACTTCCAGCCAACTCGGAAGTACTTAGCTCAGTAAAAAAAAAATAAAAATTTAACATTAGGGGCTGTTTCTTCACTTACATTCCTTCATATGACTCATAACAAAGAACCCTCTGCATCACACCTGAATAAGGGGCTAACAAACCAAAATCATTAGGCAGCCCAGGGCGGGTTGTGGATTGGCTTGTCTTCCTTAGAGGAAAGGAAATTATCCGTAAGAATTAATTTGGAGGGGGTCACGTGGGCAGTGTGCTGAGGAGGACGTGCTCTCCCGTAGCTCTGGGTGCCCTGTCTCCTGTATCTACTGGCATCGCTCATCATCCGCTGTGAAAATGCGAATTAAGCTCCAACGCCAACCCGGCTCATGTCGATTATTCATTTTATGAACAAACCTTCACCTCCGATGGCCTCTCGAGGAGGAAAAAAGGAAAGGGAAAAAGACAAAGGGAAGGCAGCAGATCCCAAAATGGCGGCGGGCGCCAGCAAGCCCGGGCCTTCACTGTGGATGTTTTGAAGGAGACTCTAGATACAACGTTGGATGCCAAGTTGGCTGGGATAGCCCAATAATTAAATGAGGTAAAAACCGCGAATGAACATCCCTATTAGGGGCCACTTTGACATTCAGAGTGCAACGTACGAACAGAACAGTGCACTCTTGTGAAGATTTGATGACCTTCGGTGTGAGGAAACTCACCCAAAGATGAGAATTGTGCAATGTTATCTCAACCTAGCTTGATGTTACCCAGATAGAGAGTCCATCAAGCTAGGTTTAGAGAACATTGCACAAATCTCATCTTTGGGTGAGTTTCCTCACTCTGAAGGTCATCAAATCTTCACAAGAGTGCACTGTTCTGTTCGTACGTCGCATTCTGAATGTCAAAGTGGCCGCTAACCCCTACACTAATACCTAAACCTCACCTCAAGTAGCTAGGTGGGTCTCATATAGAGGTATAAATACCTACCTAGTATGAGGCCCTTATAGCTAGGTTCTCTCGCTCCCTCTCTCCTTTCTCTCTCTCACAGCTTAAAACACTATTTGTGAAAACATACTCCTCCCCTTTTTCTAATTTGCATCACACCATGTGTTATGGTGTTTTCGCATGCGAAAACATCATATAGCACTTTCATAAATGACCCCCTATGTCAGCATCTAACCTGTATATCTCGACCTGCACAATCCCTTATGCAACTACTCTATGAACATTTCTGAACCAAATAGTTATCTATAAATTTGTTGATTATCTTGACCCTTCTGGGCTTTTTGGAGATTTAATGCTCTCTGACTACAACCTTTGGGGCAGATTTTTAAACCTATGCGCACAAATGTACACCCGATTTTATAACATGCGAGAACAGCCGCGCGCATGTTATAAAATCCAGGGTCGGCGCATGCAAGGGGTGCACACTAGTGCACCTTGCACGCACCGAGCCCTAGGGGAGCCCTGATGGCTTTCCCTGTTCTCACCAAGGCTGCTCCAAAATCAGAGCGGCCTCGGAGGGAACTTTCCTTCGGCCTCCCCCCCACCTTCCCCTCCCCTCTCCTATCTAACCCGCCCCCCAGCCCTACCTAAATCCCCCCCCCACCTTTATTTTGTAACTTGCGCCCGTTGGTTGGCTGCCGGTGTGCGATCCCCCGGCACGGCCACTGTGCCGGAGGCCTTGGTCCCGCCCCCACCCTTTCACAAAGCCCCGGGACATACGCGCGTCCCAGGGCTTTGCGCGCGTCACCGGGCCTATCCCCTTTTAAAATCCGCCCTTGTATTTTGACCTGAGTTCCTTTCAACTTATAGGCTCCCTCCCAATACAGTCTTTTTGAAACAAGGCTCGTGTTGGGGGACCGTTGAATCTTTGATATCAACTATCGGTTTGACGCTGACAATTTGAACTGTTCTGCTTGCTCATATCTAAAATAAAAACCATTTTTGGAACTTTATGGGCATTGTAGAGTATTTGATGTCCTTCTTCCCTTATCTTTGATGGTTGGACTATTGTCTATTATTATTATTTGCTCATTGTTTCCCTCCAGGCTATTTTCCCCATCTCTCTTCTCTTTCATCCATCACTTAACATAGAAACATAGTTTCACTTCATACCACTCTTCTCATTCTATTGCATCTCATCTCTTATTTTCTCGTTAACCCCTGCATTTCCTCTCTTATTCTTCATCACCTCCTCCAAGGCCTTCTTCACTAGTCTCTGTCAGCCCTCTTCATCTTTCCTTCATCTCTTTCCATCCTTTCATCTCTGGCTTCCTTGTGCAAGCTGTCCCTCAGTATGCCCCCTCCTCTCTTCCTCTACCTTTCCTTCCTAGTGTCCTCTTTGTTCTCTCCCTCTCCCTTTTCCCTCTGTCTCATTCCCATTTCTCCACCCACCAACCCCTTTCTCTCCTTCCCCTCCCTTCTGCTCTCTTGGGTCTGGGCCCAGTATAGTGCCCCGCCTCTACTCTCCATGCCAGCCAATTGCAGTACACAGTGAGGGAAGGGGTAGTACCTAGGGGGCTGTTGCTGTGTCCTACCTCCTCTCTCTATTACAGCTAATAACAACACTGAGAAAGAGGTGAGAGTGAGGGGCTACAGAGCACCATGCGTAAGGGGCAAGTCCCAGAGGGCCGCTGCTGCAAGGTTCTGCAGAGCCATAGGGAGCTGTATGAGAGGACTGTACTGTACCTTGCTTCCTCTGCCCATGGCACCCAATCACAGCACAGGAAATCAGACTGGGGTTGGGGGACACAGCAATCAAAGTTGTATATCTGTGGCAGGAGTTCTCCATGGAAGGAAGCAAAAAACAGCTACACATGCTGGGGTGATGTCACCGATGGTGCTGAATTCAGACCAATCACATCTTCTATAGTTCTGAAGAATCTGGAGTATGCGCAAAGCATCTATTGTGCAGTTACCGCCTAAAGTTACCTCAGGAAATGTATTGCTATAATAAGCAATTAGTCAAGTATATAAAGAGCAACTATTGGGAGGTGTGAGGGAATGTGTGGCTGTTTTATGCTTCCGTCCACAGAGAACTCCAGTCACAGGTTTGCAACTTTGTTTTCTCTGTGGACGTGTGCACAAATCAGCCCCACATGCGGGGACTGAAAAGCTCAGTAAAAAATGAAGAGAGAAAAAATTCCTATTATGAAGGGAAAGACATTTCTCATTAGATGAGTCCCACTTTTTCTTCTTTCCCTTTCCTCTTTTTTTTTTTTTACTGAAAGAAAGCAGATAGTTGATATTTAAAGCTGTTTAGAATGGAAGATCCCACAATTTCATTGGAATCCCATTGAAAAGTAATGCAGTAGTGTTTAAAAAATGTATTAAAAGAGAACCAAGTATCTGCTCTGCAAATTTCAATAGAAGGCACTCCATTTAAGATGGCCAAAGATGTCACTTTAACTCGTAATGCATGAACAGACACTGTAGATTTCAAGGTTTTTGATTCTTGCTGATAACAGAAAGTTATACATCTAGCTATCCAATTCGTTTAGTGACAGTGTAAATGGTGGGATGAGTGGTGGTCTATTAAATCATAGAACACACAACACAGATTTGTAAAAGCAAAAACAGTTTACTAAATATTCTAAAATATGGTAAAAAAAATCAGCAAACAATTGTTGCACATCGCCAGCACCAGCCATGCTGGCCCTGCTCCCCGTGGTCCCCTATGTCACGCTGCAGGCTGGCCCTCCTCCAGACCCTCCACGCCTTCCTCCAGCAGCCCTGCCTCCACTCCTGCTGCACCGGGTTACCATCGGGCTGCGGGACACCGCCGTCCTCCCTGCCTGCCCGGTCTTCTCTCTAGGCACGCAACTATGGCCTCCACTTAAATGGCCAGTGGTGGGAAATTCCTGCGGGGCCCGTTGGATGATGTCATCTTGCTGGGCCTATTTAGGTTGGCTTCCACTACTCCTCCCTGACTTGGCAATGAGTCTCCTGCTTTGCAATTGTGTTCTAATGCCTCTTCTCATCGGTTCCTGCCCTCTGTTCCAGTTTCCAGTCCCTGTTCCTGTCTTCAGCTCTGATTCCCTCCTTCCGCTCCTGTTCCTGCTCCCGGCTCCATGGTCCTTCACCCCTCGGATGGACCTTTTGGCTTTTGAATTCGGATCGGACCTCACATCGTTTGCTTGCCAACTGCCCGGGAATTCGGATCAGACCACATGCCATTTGCTTGCCGCCTGCCCAGGAATTCAGATCGGACCTCACGCTGTTTGCTTGCCGCTTACCCAGGACTTTGGATTGGGCCTCATGCTGTTTGCTTGCCGCCTGCCCAGGACTTCGGATCGGACCTCATGCTGTTTGCTTGTTGCCTCCCCAGGACCTCAGACCAGGACTTATTTCCATCTGGCCATGCCTCCTTGGAACCTGCCTCGGGTACTTCATCAGAACTCCAGTACAAGGGCCCACCTAAGTCCAGCCAGTCCCAGCATCCAAAGGCTCAACCCGCGGGGAATGGGATTGGTATTGGTGAAGCTCCAGCCGGCCCCTGTCTTCTGTCAGCCTCGCCTCCTGTCATTGGCAGGGCTTCCTCCCACGTAGCATCAATCCCAACACAGGCCAGGGGTCCACGTTTCTGTCAAGATCACAACAACAATAATATCACATAGCATCACAGTAATATTGCATAAATCAGTAAAAACCAAATAGCATTATAATAATAAAAGATAAAGTTTTACAGACAGCTTTACCCAATGTAGCTGGAGCATATGAGACAAACAGTTAAGAAGATTTTTGTATTGATTTGGTATGAGATAAGTAGAATAAAAGCACTTTACGGCAGTCTAAAGAATGCATTCTCTGTTCTATGAAGATGTTGCGTGTGCAGGCCACAGCAGCCCCATGGCAGGGCCCACTTACCCCCATTTGCCTGCTTCAGCACCTGGTTCTGCCTCTCTTGCAGCCTTGGGCAGCTGCCTCCATGTCCGGGCCACTCTCCATACTCCCAGCTCCTCCATTGATGTCCCAGCTCCGCGGGGAGACGCTGCCATCTCGTGCTGCGCCCCCTCCCTATGCGCACGCATCGGCTCTGCTTTTAAAAGGGGCCGCAGTAGGAAACCACCCCACGGCCCGGATGATGACATCACTGGGTCCCAGTACTTAAGGCCGGGCCCAGCCACTGCTTCCTTGGCAACAGGTCTCCACGCTTGTTCTGTGCTTAGTTGCTTGTTCCTGAGTTTCCTCCATGTTCCTGTTTCATCTGTGTTCCTGGTCCTGTGTTCCATGTCTACCCTGCTTGTCTACCTCTGAATGATTCCTGGCTTATCCTCTGCTTCATCTGACTACCCTATTGATTGATTCCAGGATTGATCTCCACTACGTCTGACTACGCTCCTGCCCGTCTCTTGGTTTGACCTTTGCCTTGCCTGACCATTCTCTATCTGACTCCTGGTTTGATCCATGCTTGTCTTGCCATTCTTCCTTGCCTGCCGTCTGCCCTGACTTCAGCCTGCTCTACGATGCTACCATCGAACCTACTCTGGACTTGGCCTCTCAGGCTTCGGCCTGTTCTTACTCATGCTCCCTGTCTGTCTCCTGTTCTCATTGGTGCCCGGGTCTCCGAGACTCTGCCTCATCCGGACCAGTTCACCTACTTCTACCACCGCTGCTGGCCCCTGGTTGATTCTCTCATCATCCCTAAGAAGACCTCAGATGGAGGCCCACCTAAGTCCAGCCGGCCCCAGTACCCAAGGGCTCAACCTGTGGGGAACGAGGGCTGGTATTGGCGAAGCTCCAGCCGGCCTCTGTCAATCAGCTAGCTCCGTCTGCTGATGGTGGGGACCCGTAGGGCTTGCCCTGCGGGTAGCGTCAACCCCACCTCGGCCCAAGGGTCCACCTCCTGCACAAAAGCAGATTTATGAGGCTTTGGAAAAAAGACTGGCAGTTGCAAACTGGTTTAGATGGAATGTTGAAACAACGTTCGGCCGAAAAGCAACATTAGTTCTTAAAACTACTTTATCAGGAAAAGATTGTGTGTATGATTGGTATGTAACCAGAGCTTGTAGTTCATTTATCTGTCTGGCAGATGTAATGGCAAACAAAAACAAAGTTTTCCAAGTAAGGATTTGTAAACTAGAATTCTGTATAAGTTCAAAAGGCAATTTGTTAAGGCATTTCAGTACCAAGGACAAATCCCATTGAGGAAATGCTTTTGGTTGAGGTAGCTTTAGTTTAAAAATACCTTTCATGAATTGGAGAAATTACTTACCTGATCATTTTTGTTTCCCTCCATGCTTGCCTATCCCCTTCCCCCACCCACCTCCTCCTATCCCTTCCATGCTGCCTCTCTCTACTCCTGTCCCTACTCTGACTCCTTCTTCCCCTTTCCCTAACACTCCTGCCCTTGTCCTCCTGCCTCCTCTCCTCATGCCTCTCCTTTCCTCTCTCCCGCCATTCTTCTACTTCCTTCACTCACCACCTCCTCCACTCCTTCACAGAAAAAAACCAATGGACAAACTTTACAAACAAAGACAAACTTTCACGCACAGAGAGAGACAAAAGACAAAAGGTAAAGATTCACAAAAGGAAGCACAGAAAGCACAAGACAACGCATGCAGAAATCACTAGTATAAACTATCTCCTACCACCACCACAGCAACTACCCTCTCCTCTAAAATATGCCTCGATATACCCTCAAAGAGATAGCTGCAGGAAGGTTGTATTATATAACCTGCAACCGGCCTCACTGAGAAACGCTGAGGGCCTCCGATGATGCCGGGATCAGCAGGTGAGAGGTCTTTCGCATCTCGAACATTCCCCGAGGGAAAGCCAAGGGTTTCAACGAGGTGGTAGGAGACATAGAGGAATTCTCCTTTGTGTTTTTCTGCTGTAAGAGAGCGTGTAAGTATTGGATCTCCAGAACTTTGTAGGCCAGCACAGATATAAAGCCTTCGGTGGTCCGCTTATGCGTTTTCATGAGGGCTTCATTTTCAGACCTCTTATGGGCCAACTATTCCTTCACCTGTGTGAATACAGCCTTCAAAATGTTCTCCAGGAGCGAACCAGACCTTGACTGAGTCTCCTGGGATCTCTTGCAAGGAAGAGGAGGACTTGGCAGGGCGGTAGCGACGGTCAGGAGCCCAGAAGACTATGAAGGTACAATACAGGTCTTCGAACATCGTGCTCCCCCTGGATCAAGTCAGGCGAAGTCCAGTTGAGATGTGGTAGATGTTTTTGTAGCCATGGCAGGCCCAGGATTAATGGGCTCATGGCCGAAGGAAGGATGTAAAATGAGATGGACTCAGTGTGGTCCGATCCAATTCGCAAGGACAGAGGTTGTGTAGCTCACGTAACTTCCCCGGGAAGGAAGTTCCCGTGTACTGACGCGAGAGTCACAGGGGAGGTCACCGGACACGTGGGGAGTTGATATTGCTCCACCAGATCTTGTAGAATAAAGTTTCCCCCCATGCCTGAGTCCACCAGGACTTGAGTGGGAACACACGTGGAGAGTGCTTCCAGGGAGGTGGGCAGCAGAAATAGAGGCGAGACAGTAGTAAGACCAAGAGTAATGGGTTCTGTAGCCTCCAGACGAGTGAGAACCTTTTTCCTCTCAGGGCATTGGGACAGCAAGTGTTTGGAATCCCCGCAATAAGCACAAAGCCCACGCTGATGGCGATGGAAGCTCTCGGCCGCCGAGAGGTGAGGGCGGTCTGGTTGCATCCGTTCCTCTGGGACCTGAGAGTAAACATCCGCTGGAGGGAGAGGATCCTTGGTGCTCCCTTCTCGAAGCCAATTCAGCTCCGTGGCCAGGGTTTGGAATTCGATGGCATACTCATATAGAGGATGGGACTCTTGATACAGGCGAAGGTGATCTGACCCCATGGCAGTCATTCAGCCCGGTTCATCAAAGACTTGCTTGAAGATGGAGACGAAGTGAGGCAGGTTTGTGAGTATGGGATCAGAGTACTCCCACAAAGAAGAGGCCCAGGCCAAAGCCTTGCCATCCAAGAGGGAAAGGATGAAGGTCGTTTTGACCGAGTTGTTTGGGAACAAAACTGGTTGAAGGGAAAAATACATATAGCATTGGTTTAAAAAACCCCAACACCGCTTGGGGTCACCAGAGTAATGAGGTGGTGCTGGGAGAGGAATAATGGCCCGGTTGGAATCCGGAGGCAGTGGGGGAACAATTGAAGGCATAAGTAGACTATAGAGTGGAGTCAGGAGATTTTTATGTGCGGCAAGGCGGTTGACATCCGTCACTGCCAGTTCCAGGGTTGAAAAGAGGTCCTGGAATTTCTGGAGGAGGCCAGGATTGGACTTAAGTGTCATCAAATCTTCAGATTAAGCATCAGGGTGATCATTTAGATTGTCAATGGAGGTTGATAATGCCTGTAGAAATTGTTGCTGCTCTTGAATTCTCTGGGCCAGGCCTGGAATGGCCTGGAGAGTGGTCAGGCCCACGGGTCCATGGAGTTAGCAATCTGTTGTAACTTGGTAGTGTGGACCCCTGGGTCATGATGAGAGTTGACTTCACCCTCAGGGAGAAGCCCTGTGGGGACTCACCAAGACAGGTACAGCCTCCGCAGGAAGGACACAGAGAGACGTGAGGTTTTATTATACAGCAATGAGAAGGTAAGCCCATAGAACGGGCAGTAAGAAACAGTCCAGAGTAGAGCTGTACCCAGAGATGGCATCTGGTAGTGGACTGCAGAGCCCTGTACGCCAGGGAATGCCTCCTCTTGATGATACTCCTTGTGGTGTAGATTCGGTAGTGGCCCACAGCGCGGGCTACACTGAGAATCTACCCCGTGGAAGATGAGAGATATAGGAGACAAGCAGAGCTGGGCAGATCTTGGTACTCACACTCTAGCGTAAATGGTGGTCTTGCTTGGATGACGGGTTGAACAAGAAGATGAGGACTCAGGTTGGTTGAAGAGAACTGAGTCGGTACTGCCACATCACGCGCCCTACACAGCCAATCCGGGCTGGTTGTGGACCACACTGGTAGGTGCACCCTACACAGCCAGTCAGGGCTGGTCACAGACCATGCTGGTGGTTCCCCACTCAGGCAGGTTGAAGAAGAGAGACTTCGCAACAGAAGGCCCTCCAAGGGGTGAATAACTGGAACACGGCAAGGCCCCCGAGGAGCGGGTACCCAAGGCATTTGTACTGGAACTCAGGAACAATAGAGAAAAGCGAAGCATCTCTGAGGTAATGGAATTCAGCAGGAAGAAATCCGGAGTAGATGCTTACTGTAGAAGTCCCAGAAGATGGCCAGGATGGAGAGATCCTCCTAGGAGTGGATAATCTAGAACACGGGGGGGGGGGGGGGGGGGGGGGCCGAGGAGCGGGTACCCGAAGCGTTCCCAAGCCTGGACAGGACTCGGAACTGGAATCCGAGGTGAAGTGGAAATCAAAGTGACAGGAATCCAAGTGAAGACTGGACTGCAGCAAGCGAAGAGAATCCAAAGAAGAGTGGAATTCAGCAATGAGAAAAGTCCTTGCTAACTCAAGGAATAGCAGGCAGGGTAGGGCTAAATAGCTCTCTAATTGTGATGTCATCGGAGGAGCTGGCCCAGGGTTCTCGACCTGGGCCCTTTAAATTAGGAGAGGAAGCGCGGCCCTGCGCTTAAGGAGGTGGACGGCAGGACCCTGGAGAGCGGCCCTGCTGTCCAGAGAGGCAGGAACAGAACTAGGCCGCAAACCCTGGCCTAGTGACGCCGGCAGTGGCTCCTGCCACAAAGAGAGGAAGAGGGTGGGGCCTCCTGCCGCAAGAAGGAGCTCCAGGACGGCTTCTGGTCGCGAAGTGGAGAGGAGCCAGATTGCCGCAGTACCCCGGGCTGTAAGGGAAGGCTGTGGCTCCGGTCGCGCCAAGAAACACTGAGGGCCTCTGAAGATGCCGGGATCAGCAGGTGAGAGGCCTTCCGCGGTTGTTCCTGTGGAAAGGATCGTAACAACGCTCAAACCTGTTTTGGGGGGTTAGGTTCACATGCTCTTTTTCCCTCATTTAGCAAGACAGTTTTCTAGCTTCTCTTCTGTCATCCATGCAGTTTGACATTAAGTTTTGCACATAGCAGTAACGTTTATGTGTGCAATGTACCTGCAAACTTTACTGAGGATTTTCAAAGCATTGGATATAACAGTTTATACATGTTTTAAATCAATAAATAGATGTGCATAAGTTTGCTTTGAAAATCCTTCCTTAATTGGCTGAGTTGGGCAGAATTGTCGACACACCAAAGATACACCTGCTCCACATAGGACCTCACTTGTGCATGATAAGTTATACACACTTTGGAAAATAGGTACATCATATCCCCACTCCAACTCCGTCCTCCAGGACAGCTACTTCTAGTTCCTGTAAAACTAAGTTACTTTTAACAGTCATTTGCATCCATAAACCTGTGAATTATGACTTCAAGGCCTTATTCCATAAAGATGTTTACATATACACAGAATAGGGAAAACTCTTTTTCCAGTAAGGCTCTAAACCTGCTATTTCATGAGAGATTTTAGCCACAGCATCTGGCATAAAGTCAGGCAGGTTCTGTAATCGGTATCCTGCTTAGATTCTACAGCTGAAAATGCGTTTTCTATAGCACTCCACTGACCTCTAATGGCATATTAAGTTAATCTTAAACATAGATATAATTTTCTTTTCACATTTTAGAATTAAGGATTAACAAACAAGTTGTAGTAAGACTTTTTTTTTCCAGAAAACAAAGTAACATAGTGATGACTGCAGAAAAAGACCAAATGATCCATCCAGTCTGCCCAACAAGCTTCTTATAGTAGTTACCTGCCGCGCCGTGCAGGTTACCCCCACGTTTCTGTTAAGGGTAGTACTAACTGCCACTCTGTTCAGGTTACCCCCAAGCCTTACATATTAACAAAATAACATTTTTTACTGGGTGATGAGCCTTCCTGAAAATTCAGACATTGCTGCTTGATGTGCTTTTCGTTTTAACTTGACCATAGAAGCAGTCCTGTGCTTTTCCCCTTATGTCTGCGTATCAGTAACCCAGACTATACAAATCTGTAGGTTGTCCTCTGAATCCAATTCCCCATTGCCCCAATGCCATCCAAGTGGAGAGCATTTGTGTCAAAAGCATCAAAGCTCATTGGTTAAGGGTCCCCATGTATGTTGTTAAGGGTAGTAATCACCACCCAGCAGGTTACCCCCCATGTACCCTTCATTTCCGTCCTCTAGCCTTTAGGGATTCACAGTGTTCATCCCATATCCCTTTGAATTCTTTGACTGTTTTTGTCTTCACCACCTCCTGTGGAAGGGCATTCCAGACATCCACCACCCTTTTCTGACATTGGTTTTTAGTCGTCCCCCCTGGAGTTTCATATTGGGGCCCCTAGTTCTACTGTTTCCTTTCCAAAGGAAAAGATTCGAAGTGCATGCATCATTAAAACTTTTAAGGTATCTGAAGGTCTGTATCATATCTCCCCTGCACCTCCTCTCTTACAAGGTATACATATTCAGATCCTTCAGCCTCTCCAAATAAGTCTTCTGATACTGACCCCACACCATTTTGGTCATCCTTCTCTAGACCGCCCCCATCCTGTCTCTATCCTTTTTGAGATATGGTCTCCAGAACTGAACACAGTACTCCGGGTGAGGCCTCACCAAGGACCTGCACAAGGGCATTATCACCTCCTTTTTTTTTTTTTTTTTTTTTTTACTGATTATTCCTCTCTCTATGTAGCCCAGCATTCTTCCGGCTTTAGCTATCACCCTGTAACAATTCTTCGTCACCTTCATATCAGCAGACACCATCACGCCACGGTCCCTCTCCCAGTCTCTGCACATTAGTCTTTCACTGCTCCCCCATCACACACAGCTCTTTTGGATTACCGCATCCCAGATGCAGGACTCTGCACTTCCTTGCACTGAATCCCAGCTGCCAAAACCTCAACAAATCTTCAATCTTTTTTTAAATCACTTTTCATTTTCTCTATTCCTTCAGGTGTGTCTACTCTGTTGCAGATCTTAGTATCAACCGCAAATATCCCTTCCGCAATGTCGCTCACAAAGACATTGAACAGAACTGGTCCTCAAACCGATCCCTGTGGCACTCCACTTAACACACAGCTCTCTCTTCAGAGTAGATTCCATTTACCATTACCCACTGGCTCCTGTCAGTCAACCAGTTTGTAATCCACTCCACCGCTTTGTCACGGAGTCCCAAGCTTCTTATTTTATTCACGAGCCTTCTATCAGGGCCCATGTCAAAAGCTTTGCTGAAATCCCAGTATATCACATAGAGTGCTATTTCCTGATCCAATTCTCTTGTCACCCAATAAAAAAAAAAAAAAAAATCAATCGGGGTCCTAAGTAGTACATCTGTGACACGTTTTTAAGCATTATCCTCCCTTTGTCAGGTCATTGAAGGAACAGTGAACTTACATGTATAGTACAGAGTGAGCTCAGCACGAGGTTGTCTGCAAACGCCATTACAGCTGAGGAAAGGGAAGGGCATGTATCTGATAATGGGTGAGAAACGCAGTCTTCTTTTGAAGTCCTATTATGTTTAATCATCCTATTTTCGAATGTTTCCCTATGTTCTCCTAAACATCCTGATTGTGAGGCGTTAAGGGAGGACACTTTATTTGGTCTGTTTTCTTCTATTTGGGTTTCTGTTTGATGCTTATAAGTATTTTGTTTCAGGTTAGGTGGATGCTGGAAGGCTGAAACTGGGAGAGCAAGGAATATTTCTTTACTTCAACCATGTGCCAACATATATCACAGGACCCTATGGCTACTCACATGGAAAACATACTATACTGATTATTTTTTATTTTATGAAATTCTGTTTATATTAAAATATAGCCTGTTTTAGACACTACTAGGAACTATGGGCTAGAAATGATATTAAATACATTAATAAAATGAATTCAAAATATAAGGATCAATTTCATGCTCCTCTAAGAATGTTAGATACGTGATCCAATGCAAAAACTGAACAAGCATACTACAGAGGTGAAACAAGCTGGAATTTCAGAGCCAAAATAAAATCTTAACAGACATAAGAACATAAGAAATTGCCATACTGGGTCAGACCAAAGGTCCATCAAGCCCAGCATCCTGTTTCCAACAGTGGCCAATCCAGGTTACAAGTACCTGCCTGGCAATTACCCAAACACTAAGCAGATCCCATGCTACTGATACCAGTAATAGCAGAGGCCATTCTCTAAGTCAACTTGATTAATAGCAGTTAATGGACTTCTCCTCCAAGAACTTATCCAAAACTTTTTTAAACCTAGCTACACTAACTGCACTAACCAGAGCTTAATTGTGCGTGGAGGAAAAAGAATTTTCTCCGATTATTTTGAATGTGTTTCTTGCTAACTTCATGGAGTGCCCCCTAGTCATTCTATTATTTGAGAATATAAATAACCGATTTACATCTACTCGTTCAAGATCTCTTATGATTTTAAAGACCTCTATCATATCTCCCCCTCAGCCGTTTCTTTTCCAGGCTGAACAGCCCTAACCTCTTTAGACTTTCCTTATAGGGGAGCTGTTCCATCCCCTTTATCATTTTGGTTGCCCTTCTCTGTACCTTCTCCAATGCAACTATATCTTTTTTGAGATGCGATGACCAGAACTGTACACAGTACTCAAGGTGCGGTCTCACCATGGAGCGATACAGAGGCATTATGACATTCTCCATTTTATTCATCATTTTCTTCCTAATAATTCCTAACATGCTATTTGCTTTTATGACTGCTGCAGCACACTGAGCTGATGATTTCAATGTATTATCCACTATGATGCCTAAATCTTTTTCCTGGGTGGTAGCTCCTAATATGGAACCTAAGATTGTGTAACTATAGCATGGGTTATTTTTCTCTATATGCAACACCTTGCCCTTGTCCACATTAAATTTCATCTGCCATTTGGATGCCCAATCTTCCAGTCTCGCAAGGTCCTTCTGCAATTTATCAAATCCGCTTGTGATTTAACTACTCTGAATAATTTTGTATCATCTGCAAATTTGATAATCTCACTTGTCGTATTCCTTTCCAGATCATTTATAAATAGATTGAAAAGCACCGGTCCAAGTACAGATCCCTGAGGCACTCCACTGTTTACCCTATTCCACTGAGAAAATTGACCATTTAATCCTACTCTCTATTTCCTGTCCTTTAACCAGTTTGTAATCCACAAAAGGACATTGCCTCCTATCCCATGACTTTTTAGTTTTCTTAGAAGCCTCTCATGAAGGACTTTGTCAAATGCTTCCTGAAAATCCAAATACACTACATCTACCAGTTCACCTTTATCCATAAGACTTGCCATACTGGATCAGATCAAAGGTCCATTAAGCCCAGTGTCCTATTTCCAACTGTGGCCAAGCCAGGTCACAAATACATGGCAGGATTCCAAGAGGTAGATAGAGCCCATGCTACTTATCCCACGAATAAGCAGTGGATTTCTGCAGCTCTACCTTAATGATTAATGGACTTTTCCTCCAGCAATTTGTCCAAACCTTTTTTAAATGCAACTACACTAATAGCTTTCACCACATCCCTCAGACAATGAATTCCAGAGCTTAATTATGCATTGAATAAAAACATGTTTTCTCTTATTAGTTTTAAATGTATCACCTAAAATTTACTTCATTCTGTCTCTCCTGGTCTTTGTACTCTTTGAAAAATGGGCTTGACCGGCTTATGCGAAATTGGGTCTGCCAACACACAAGGCTCATGTTAGAAAGAGCTCTAGAAGTGACAGTTAATGCCTAATGTCGTAAGGAGGCTAGACAGAGAGCCCATACTAACTTCCTGGCGAAGCATAGTGTGTGAAGCTTCCCGGCAGCATTCCTCAAAGGCAGAGAGCTTATTTTCTGTATGAAGAATCCAGTCCACAGTCTCTTCCACCTGCTTTAACTGTGGTCAAAGAGAGAGAGGTCATTTAGCAAGGGATTGCTGATTTAAGGGGCCTGAAGTTATGGACATCAGCTTAGTGACCTAGCCAACACTAGAATGTAAAATACCTGGGGATAAAGGAAAAGTTCCAAAGTAGGAAAAATCCTTACCCCAGAAGAAAAAAAGTTCCACAGGGAGTTCAAATCAGTCCAGGAATGAAACTGTGGATAATTTTTCCTTTTGCATCCTATGTGCAGGAAGATCACTGCCCATTTAGAAAGGCTGAAAATATAGAGCCCTTGAGGATATTGACTAAAGGCGAAGATGGACCCACACAATGAAGAAGTAGATGCCCAAGAAAGTCTTTGCCAAATCTTTAATAGGTGGAGACGTATAATGCTAGTAAAATTGCCCGACTCAGGCCAAGTTTCGCCACATTCCAGTGGCTGCCTCAGGGGCTACAAATAAACACATATATAAAAAACAATAAATCATAAATGCATAAAAAACCAACAAATAATCAAAATAATTAAATAATTAAAACAACAAACCAAATGCTTAAATAAAATTAAGCGAATGACAAACAATAAGAACCTCACATAAAATTACATCAATAAATAATATGAAGCAACATAAACATTCATAGAACATATATAAAAACAGCAATAAGAACCTCATATAAAATTACATCAATAAATATAAATAATTATAAAGCAACATAAAAACATTCATAGAACATACATGAAAAAACGTGACACCTATACTAGGGAGAAAAAGCAAAGAACATATGAGCAACATCAATCTGAGATCATAAATCTTCATAAGAGACCTAGATATATTTATATATATTTTTTTATTAATGAAACAATGGATTTAATACCTTAGATTTGAACACACTGAGAAAATCACAATGGGATTCAAAAAGCTATCCGCAGTTTAAACATATCTGTGAAGAATCATAACAATGAATTAAATATATAAACAAAAAAAAAACAAAAAAAGGAAAAAAGAAAAAGAAAAAAAGGAAACTGAAAAAATATTTTGAAATTAGAATGTGACACATCTTAGATGAAGTAAGTTGTGCTTAAGCATCTATCGGTCCCATTCACTAATGGTGCCGCATACTGAAAGGGATTCAAGAAACATGAATGATAAAATATTTCTAATATAATTGATTGTGCCATTAGTGAATGGGACCGATAGATGCTTAAGCACAACTTACTTCATCTAAGGTGTGTTACATTCTAATTTCAAAATATTTTTTCAGTTTCCTTTTTTTCTTTTTCTTCTTTTTCCTTTTTTCATCTTTTTTTCCCCTTTTTTTGTTTTTTGTTTGTATATTTAATTCATTGTTATGATTCTTCACAGATATGTTTAAACTGCAGATGGCTTTTTGAATCTCATTGTGATTTTCTCAGTGTGTTCAAATCTAAGGTATTAAATCCATTGTTTCATTAATAAAAATATATATTAAAAAATATATCTAGGTCTCTCATGAAGATTTATGATCTCAGATTGATGTTGCTCATATGTTCTTCACTTTTTCTCTCTAGTATAGGTGTCACGTTTTTTCATGTATGTTCTATGAATGTATTTATGTTGCTTTATAATTATTTATATTTATTGATGTAATTTTATGTGAGGTTCTTATTGCTGTTTTTATATATGTTCTATGAATGTTTTTTTATGTTGCTTCATATTATTTATTGATGTAATTTTATGTGAGGTTCTTATTGTTGTTTGTCATTCGCTTAATTTTATTTAAGCATTTGGTTTGTTGTTTTAATTATGTAATTATTTTGATTATTTGATGGTTTTTTATGCATTTATGATTTATTGTTTTTTATATATGTGTTTATTTGTAGCCCCTGAGGTAGCCACTGGAATGTGGCAAAACTTGGCTTGAGTCGGGCAATTTTACTAGCATTATACGTCTCCACCTATTAAAGGTTTGGCAAAGACTTTCTTGGGCATCTACTTCTTTGTTGTTTCCTCATGGCTTTGTTAGATCCCCTGCCTTGCTGTTTTTTGGGCCGGACCCACACAATGGACATGCTCTTTTTATAAAGCACTGGACCATAATGTCAAAGAGCAACCATGGTTAGAAGATATGGATTGTGAATGCAAACTGGAAGAACAGTGCAAGAAAGAGAAGGGGGCACTAACAGAACCCCAGAATGAGAATGAAAAATGGGAAGAAGGCTCGCTGAACACGTTTGGCAAAGCTACAAAAGAAGTTTAGTGATATCCCTCATCAGCGTTGCAAGGAGTTTGTGTCCAGGTGGAACTGGACGAAGTCCCCACCCAAGCATTAGTGGATTCAGGATCTGGCAATACTCTCATTCATGAGGACTTCCTCCAAAAAGAGTGCATCAATCACAAAAAAAAAAAAAAAAGAGACACCTATGGACAAACAAGAATACCTAACCAGTCAGGTTCTGATGACCATGGCAGGTCAAGCCATTATGGAAGTGGAAGTCCTTCCTGAGCTTCTGATCCAGTTATTCTGGGACGTGATTGTCCTCTGTTTATGACTCTGTGGGCCCAGCTCACAGGGAATCAGGGTAGACCGCCCAGGAGTGGGTCACTGGTGAGGAAAAGTTGGGAATTAGCCCTGACAAGGCTGAGCTGAGAGGGAGGATATGTGAGGGAGCATGTAAGGATTTCCCTCAGAACAACAAAGAATATAATATTTCTTGAGTTGTTCCCTATTGTGGTGGTCTTGGTGTTAGGGGGGCGCATGTTGAGGGACAAGAGGGTTTTGTTTTGGTGTGACAATAGGGGTGTTGTAGAGGTTATAAATCGGCAATTGGCTAAGTGTCTGCTTATTTCTGTGCTGTTGCGGGAGGTAGTTTATGTCTTACTTGGAATGTGATGGCTACTGCACATGTGCCAGAAGTCAAGAATTAAATAACAGATGTTCTTTTTCATTCCCAATGGGACATTTTCAGACATTTGCCTCCAGACACAGATGAGGTGGGAGTGGAAGTGCTGACATTCCTCTGGCAGTTTGGGAGGAAGGAGCATGGAACATGATTAGGACATCTGTGGCTCCAGCAACGTGGGTATCTTATGTGAAGGGCAGAGATGTGGTCTCAGGCTTTCTATGCGCTCAGGGTTGGAAAGGGGGGCTGGTTTCCAATTGGGTAATTGTGCATTATGTCTTGTGGGCAAAGCAAGCAGGTTACTTTATAGCCTTGGTTCATTTACATGTGGCTGGTTTCTCATTTTTCCTGCAACTTATGGGATGGGGGAATTCGGCAGTAAATGTTTGCATAAATAAGGTTTTAGGTGGTTGGGAGAGGCAGTGGGTTGTGATTTCAGACATGAGGAGTCAGATCAGATACATGGAATTGTTGGTTAATGTCCAGGAGTTTACTGGATATATGTTGGTCGTTGTACGAGGTATTGCTTTTCCGAGTGGCATTTGTTTTTGCGTTTTTCGAGACCTTGAGTGTTGGGGAATTAGTGGCGGAGTTGGCAGGGCAGGTAGGGTGGGGAGGTTTGTTAAAAGAAAATGTGTGAGTGTTTGAGGATCAGGTCAGCTTATGCCTGTACCGTAGCCTCCTGATGAGGTGTGTTAGAGACCTTTCGGGCAGTTGCCTGTCCCTCCTCACAGCTCTGGCTCCCCTCTCTTTTCTTCCCTTCCTGCCCAGCAAGCTTCTGACCCTCCGAGATCATGTGTGTGAAGAATGTGTGTGCATGAGAGATCAAGGAGAAAAGTTGTGCCCCCCCCCCATCTCCTAATAATCCAAGAGATAAGGAATGGAAAGTGGCTGAGTGGCAGGGGTGCCCCCCTCCCTTCTTTGCCCTGAAAGGTTGGAAGATAAACTGTTGCCTGTGTGCAACCTGTCAGCTCATTATTGCCCTTTATTGCATACAAGGATACACTGTTTAGGCAGTTCACCGGCAGGATCTAAAATTTATGGAACTGAAGGGTACCTCCTCCCCTCCCCCAGTCCTCAAGCGCAGTAGTAGTCAGTGAGAATTAAACAATTTAATTAAAGAATTCCAATTCTTTTCATAGACAGGAAGTCACCTTTCTCCAGGGGTGCGTTGCTTCTGTTGGTGTAGTAGTATGCAAAGGCACGGTAAAGAGCCGAGGGCTCCTGCTTGGGCCATTTCCCACATGGTCTCAGCGGGCCCCTCCACCCACGTGCCAGCCATCCCCTTTTTGGCAGCCCCCCCCCCCCTCCCACAGCAGTCTTCTTCTCCATCCCCCGTGGCCTCCGGAGAAAGCGGGCCCGAGGTCAAGGAATGCCCTCCCCCCCGCCCGGCTACTCCGAAGCTTGATTGCCAGGAGATTTCTTTCCTTGCAGGGGATAGTTTTTTAATTCCTCCTCAGGTGTCCCCTGCCATCCAGCGCGCTCCACCCCCTCCCAGCCCGCTTCCTCCTATGCCTACCCCTCGTGGTCCTGGAAAGGGCGGGCCTAGCAGGGGACGAAGCAAAGGCAAGGTTCCTGCTCCCAGGCTCAGCAGTATTAGTCGGCCTTTGAGTGTGCCTGCAGCCTTAGGTGCCTTGGTATTCAGTGGTGACAAGGCGTTAAGGAGAGGGCATATTCCTGCGGCGTTTTAGGAAGCCCCATAGGAAAAAGAGGAAAGGAGCCTAAGAGGATGGCGAGGGGACCCAAGACAGCCCCAGATGCAGACAGGAGCAGGCCAGCGAGCATGAAGGTGGAAGCGGACCCAGGAGCAAAGAGACAAGGAGGAGGGCGGTTACAGGGGAAGAGGCATCACCACGAGGGAGCAGCACCGCTATCAGTATGCAGGTGGGAATGCCCCCTCATTTTCCATATGGGTATCGGGGATATTGGTGGTGGAGTGAGAAGGGGTGTCCAATATGGTACAGGGACTTATCGGTGAATGAAGGGGTTTCGTTTGAGATGAGTGTTGGTGATATTGGAGCGGGGGGGGGGGGGGGGGGAAGACGAGGACGACCCCCAGCAGGCAGGTGGTAGGGAGGGAGGCAGGATCAGGGTACAGGGGGGGATCAAGGAGGGAGGAAGTGTGGGATGCCATCAGAAGAGAGGTGCTGCGGCTGGTGTGTCTGTTTTCACAGGTACTGAGGGATCAGCAGTTCCGGGGACTTCGCAGCAAGAAGCCTGGAGGGAGATGAGCACGGTGAGAGCGGACAACGCATGGGGAAAGAGCGGAATGCCGACAGCGGATAGGCGGAGGCGAAGTGGGGGAGTTCACCAGGAAATCGAGCAGGTGAGTTGGAGGAAACAAGGATAATCGAGCAGACAGGAAAAGAGCGGAGGAAGAGGAAAAGAGTCGGGCGTGATTCTTCCGATTTGGATTCTAGCTCGACATCGTCCTCGTCTACATCATCGAGCGAGTCCGCGGGGAGGAGATATGCTAAGGTTAGTCAGGGCCCAAGGCAGGATATGGGACATCCAACTATTGTTAGAAGGCAGAAGGGGCAGAGGGAAAGATAAGAAGGGGAAGAAAAAGGGGAAAGAGGGGACACAAGGACCTAAAGTTGCAAAAAACATTTTAAATTGGGTACGTGGGTTTTTGAGGTTGGCTAGCGTGGTAGGGCACTTTGAGCTGGTGCAATACGGGCCACTATTAGCGTATACGGATAGCATACTGGGGGCTTATAAAGATTACGATGGTTGGGCCTGGCTCAACTATGACAAAAATCATATACTAAATAAAATATCGTTGCCATGGGACTTATTATTCCTGAGGAGAAGGGTATACGGAAAAATGGGAAGGGAAAAGGGAATGTGAAAATGTGGAGGTTTATTGAAATAGCTGGGGGAGGAGGACTCTGAGGTCTTAGACTCTGGTGAGGGATTCCTCCCTTCACCCAGCATTCCCTGTGGTTCTCAACCTTAAGGAGGACCGGGCAAGATTGCTGTGCCTGGCCCCTTACGGTGGTCCAAGGGAGTTTTCTGTAAACTCCCTCATACTGCATTACAAATATAAACATGTGCTGAAACATACGTGCATACTTTCAGGGCAGAAATACACAGTATTTCATAAACCGTAAAGCTCCTGCCATGCAGTTTCTAAAGTACTAGCATTAATCTCTGTGCGCCCACTTCCGTGCGCATTTAGTGCCACATGCATACTTTTGAAAATTGGGCTCAAAATTATTAAAATAAAAGGGTAAATAAGACATTTACAAAATAGTAATACCAGTAAGATACAATTTTAGGACACATTGTCCATGGTCAGATTGTGTTTCTAGCCTGCTGACAGGATACAACATTAGCTACTCTTTCTCCTGTGTCCCCTGGATTATGCAATTATACAACCTGTGGTCTGACACAGCAGGGCACTTATGCATTTTAGGCTTCTTGAAATCTAATAATAGGAAAATGCCAAATAGCTCTTATAAAAATCAAATAAATATTCCTCTAAAATTTAAGCTGGAATGGCTTTAAAAAGATAGTGAGGGTCTGCAAGAGGATTCCACTTTATTGTGCAGAACTTATTAACCCATACACAAATACTAATTTTATCCGCTGTATAGCCCCATTTAATTCTATAGTAAATTTATCAGTTTTAGATGTTCATTCTGATTTTACTTTCAGCAGTACAACATTTGTGCATTTTCTTACTTTATACAAAAAAGTCTTGATTAGTCACCCACAAAAATGTACAAAATGTCCAGCATCTTTTTGTGATCATAAAGTAGTTTGTATGTGCTCTGGGACAAGAAATATCTTTGCTGCCTCCATACCTAGAGTCAATGTTTGAAGCAATCTTTCAAGGTACCACATCCATATTTTCTGTATTATTAATTTATTGTTTTATGTTAATTTATAGTTTGTAATTTTGTTAACTTATTGTTCAATTACTTAATTCTGTCCTATCTTCCGACATCCATGTTTTTACTCTCCCTGTTTAATGTAACTTCTCTTTTCCACTTATACGTTAATTGATTTTTCCCCTTGTTCTAATGTAAACCGGTACGATAAGACCTGGTCTTGAGTGTCGGTATAGTAAAAGAAGTTAAATAAATAAAATAAATAAATCTTACTCAAGAAACAGCAGGACAACTGTAATGAGAATTTCCACTCAGCATGACTGCCACTGGCTCTGAAGCATAATCCAAACCAGTTCAGTGGCAAACACTTTACAAGCCTTCACACTTCACTGCTATAAACATAACGGCAGATGAGGATGGTAAGATCCATCTATTCTGTCCAATTTACTTCCTGATGGGTCCTCTTAGGCGATGTAGAACTAATTTCAAATGATGCAGAATCAATGTCAGAAGGGCATACATTAAAGACAATACCCTCCTCATAAACCATTTCTTGCTGCTCACTCTTGTAACTTCCTTTTATTTCTAAACTTGACAGTCTGATGTTCCTGACTCTACCCTCCACCCATTTATCAAAATTCTGTAGCTCATCTCCTCTATCAACTTCCCCTGTGTTTTCATGCCAGCAGCCCTCTCTCTGACTTGCACTGGCTTCTGATCCTTGTTTTTCTACAAAGTTATCCAGGGCCCTGCTAATCATATTGCTGTCTAAACGTTTCTCTGTTTCTCTCTCTCTCCTCTCTTCTCCATCTTCAGTCTGCCTTTTTCTGTTGGCTTGCACAGTTCTTTAAATCTCAAAAGCAAGATGGGAACAGGTATGGAAATTTGTTAAATGAATAATCTCAGTGTCAAAAGAAAGAACAACAGTCCTCCTCCTTTTTTTCTTCAAGCATTCATTTAAGATTCAATTGTAGGTTTATAGGCATAAACAGAGAAGAAAAGGGACCACTGACCTAAGATGCTGCTTAACTGAGGGAGGTAGTGAAAATGTTCACTTCAAGAGTCAACCCTTAACTGATTTGGCCTATCTAGGTCTCAGCCCACAGCATGAAATGCAAGTCCCCCATCTGCTGGAGATGGAGAATACTGGAAGGCTGATGTCAGGGCAGTGCAATATGAGTGTGACATCATCAAGTCTTCATCTGCTGGTTTAAGTGCATAACCCACTTGTGCAGAGGAATGGAAGTTTTCTGGTACTAAAAAGAATGTGTCTTGAAAAAGTCCAGAGCTGCACAAATCAGTGGCTTAGCTAAGGGTGGGTCACCTACTTTGGGCTCAGGCTTATCCAATTAGGGCATCTTGGGAATCGAGTAGGGTTGGATTAAGGGGTGGGCCAATAAGGTGCTGAGCTGAAAAATGGTACACAGTCAATGACCGAACTTTAAAAAAAAACCAAACAAAAAAAAAAACCTTCAGCTGCAGGTAATAGGTGCTGTGTTGTGCCGCACTGTTGGAGTTCCCACCTCACCGCCAGCAATCAGCTGCACCGGACTGTGACACACACTGGCGGGAGTTCCCATCCCTCAATTAGCTATTAGTGGCCCCGCATGGCGCCAGCTTGCAACATGCTGGCAGGGGTTCCCACTCCCCAGCCAGTGATTGGTGCCCCTGTGCCACCCTGCTTGTGATGCACTGGTGGGGATGTCCAGCCCCCCCCCCCCCCACCCAGCTCTTAGAAGACCTGTGCGGTACCAGCTTGTGATTGCTCACTGGGGGTGGGATCCCCAGCCAGTGATTAGAGGATGTAGTGCAGCAGCACTCAATACCAGTGGTGTCCTGCTGGCGGGTTTCTCGCACCTCGCCTGCAGGAAAAAAGAATAGAACCTCCTTGGGGAAGAGGTGAGTCACATGGCATTGTGACCTAAAGGGAAGGGAAGGGGAGAGGTGGTGGGTGACAGGAAGGAAGGTGAAAGTATGGGAAGGGGGTTTGAGTGACCTGAGAGGGAAGGGGGGACATTGAGAGGGAAAGGGAGATTAGGGGAATGGGGTTTGAGTGATGAAGGGGAGAGGGAGGGAGAGGAAGGGTGTGACAGTGGGAAGATGGTGAGTGGGAGGGAAGGGAGAGAGATGAGTTATAGGTGAGAGGCAGAGGAAGGGGAGCAAGGGAGGGAGAAGAAGATAGTGTAGAAGAGTGACATTCTCGTGTCACATGTATATATATGTCTGTATAAATAAAAACACAGAAACATAGAAATGATGGCAGAAAAGGACCAAACAGTCTGCCCAGCAAGCTTATGGTAGCATCAGCCATCCCATACAGGTTCTCCCCCATAATGGTAGCATCAGGTGGTGGCATCTGCCGTGCCATACAAGTTACCCCCATACTTAGTTTCCCAAACCATCAAAGTCAGGGCCCTTGTTAGTTGCTGTTTGAGTCCAATTAACCCATTATATCTTGTCGGTCAAGCAGAGAGCAATGTTGGAATTGCATCACAAGTATAAAGCTTGTTGGTTAAGGGTAGTAACAGCCGCATCAGCAAGTTACCCCCATGCTTGTTTTCCCAGACCGTGAAATTCAATGTCCTTGTTGGTTGCTGTCTGAAACTAATTCCCCTTTTTCTCTTTTCTCCCTGCCATTGAATCAGAGAGTAATAATGGAGTTGCATCAACAGTATGAAGCCTTATTGGTTAAGGGTAGTAACCGCCACACCAGCAAGTTACCCCCATGCACTCTTTTCCTCATTTCATCCTCTAGCCTTTAGGGAATCACAGTGTTTATCCCATGCCCCTTTGACATCTTTTACCGTTTTTGGTTTCACCACCTCTTCTAGAAGGGCATTCCAGGCATCCACCACCCTCTCTGTGAAGAAATATTTCCTGACGTTGATTCTGAGTCGAACCAAAAAGCAGGAGGGTAGGCTATCTAAGAAAGCCATGAGGGCAACAAAATAGATTAGTCGCCAAGAGATGTCCGATTAGAACTTTTTATTGGAGACGTATTCTTATTAAAAGGAGCCCAACTCAGGCCGAGTTTCGCCCCCACATTGGAGCTGCCTCCGGGGCTGTATGTGGTAAACCTTTAGGGGTAGATTTTTAAAAAGTACGCCCGCGCATACTTTTGTTCGCGTACCAGGCGCAAACAAGAGTACGCCGGATTTTAATAGATACGCGTGTAGCCGCGCATCACTCTCTAACCTCGCTCGAACTATCCTGCCCTCTTCAACATCACTCAGCCTCCAGACCAATTACAACAACATACCTAGGTACCCTTCATGTTCCCGCCAAGTCAGCTCTCAAGAAATGAGCTCTCAATTGCTGGACCCATACAATGGAACAATCTTCCCTCGGAACTCCGCACAGAACCTTGCCTGCGGACGTTAAAAACAAAACTGAAGACTTGGCTCTTCTCAAAAGCATTTACTTAAAGTTCCTTACCGGACCCTACTTTATAGAACTTAGGTTCGGACATGTTTAACTGCTCGAAGTTCCCCTTACTCCTTATCATGTATTCCTTGTTTTGATTCTCATGTTTACCTATTCACTATTCCCCATAATCCCCTCTCGTAATACTTGATCAATTCTAATTCTATTCTTGTTCAATTTTTGTTAAATTATTGTTAAATTATGTTCATATTGTTCATATTGTTAAATGATGTTCATATTGTTCGCTGTAATTTCCAACTGCTGGTTCGCTGTAAACCGAAGCGATATGTACTTGTACATGATCTTCGGTATAAAAAAGTCTTTAAATAAATAAATAAAATAAATATCCTTTAAAATCAGGGGTCGGCGCACTCAAGACTGCCCAAAATTGGCAGCCTGCGCACACCGAGCCGCGCAGCCTGCCTCCGTTCCCTCCGAGGCTGCTCCGAAATCGGAGCGGCCTCGGAGGGAACTTTCCTTCCACCCCCCACATCTTCCCCTCGCTTCCCCTACCTAACCCACCCCCCCAGCCCTATCTAAACCCCCCTACCTTTGTTAGAAAAGTTACCCCTGCCTGAGGCAGGCATAACTCACGCATGCCGGTCAGCTGGCCGGTGCGCGATTCCCCTGCCTGGGAGCGGTTTCGGAGGCCTCGGCCACGCCCCCGGGCCGGAACCACACCTGCGGCCCCCCCAGGAAAGCCCCGGGACTTACACACGTCCCGGGGCTTGCATGCACTGCTGAGCCTATTCAACATAGGCTCGGCGCGCGCAGGGGGAGCTTGGGGCAGGTTTTCGGGGGGTACGCGCTTACCCCTTTGAAAATCTGCCTCTCAATGTATATGAGTTCAACCTCATATCAATTGCTTCCTGATATTTTTTGGTGCAGAGAATCAGCATGTATCGTCTCCCCTCTAATCTCTCCACACATTAATCCTTTTCACATTTCACTATACACCTTTCTCTGATGTATCTGAAAAATGTTTTATCACCTCGCAAAACCTTTTTGGTAATCCTTTCTTCCTCTTGACGTTTTGCTTTCTTGATTGTCTCCCTCAGTTTCACCAGATATTCTTCCTTGTGTTCCTCTTTTTGGGATCCTTTATATTTCTTGAATGCTGTTCTTTTTGCTTTTATTTTATCAGCCACCTCCTTTGAGAATCAGATATGTTTCTTATTTCTCTTGCTTTTGTTTACTTTTCTAACATATAGATTAGTTGCCTTTGTAATTGCTCTTTTTTAGGGATGTGAATCGTTTTTTGACGATTTAAAATATCGTCCGATATATTTTAAATCGTCAAAAAATCGTTAGGGCCACGATACAATACCAATTCTCCCGATTTATCGTTAAAAAATCGTAAATCGGGGGAAGGGGGAGGGCAGGAAAACCGGCACACTAAACCCCCCTAAAACCCACCCCTGACCCTTTAAATTAAATCTCCCACCCTCCCGAACCCCCCCCCAATGCTTTAAATTACCTGGGGATCCGGCGGTGGTCCAGAACGGCGGCGGTCCGGAACGGCCCCCTCAATAGAATCGTGTTGTCTTCAGCCGGCGCCATTTTTCAAAATGGCCGCCGCAAAATGGCGGCGGCCATAGACAAAAACGATTCGATGGAGGAGGTCGTTCCGGACCCCCGCTGGACTTTTGGCAAGTCTTGTGGGGGTCAGGAGGCCCCCCCAAGCTGGCCAAAAGTTTCCTGGGAGTCCAGCGGGGTTCCGGGAGCGATTTCTTGCCGCGAATCGTTTTCGTACGGAAAATGGCGCCGGCAGGAGATCAACTGCAGGAGGTCGTTCAGCGGGGGTTTCGGACCGCCGCTGAACGACCTCCTGCACTCGATCTCCTGCCGGCGCCATTTTCCGTACGAAAACGATTCGCGGCAAGAAATCGCTCCCGGAACCCCGCTGGACTCCCAGGAAACTTTTGGCCAGCTTGGGGGGGCCTCCTGACCCCCACAAGACTTGCCAAAAGTCCAGCGGGGGTCCAGAACGACCTCCTCCGTCGAATCGTTTTTGTCTATGGCCGCCGCCATTTTGCGGCGGCCATTTTGAAAAATGGCGCCGGCTGAAGACAACACAATTCTATTGAGGGGACCATTCTGGACCGCCGCCGTTCTGGACCACCGCCGGATCCCCAGGTAATTTAAAGCATTTGGGGTGGGTTCGGGAGGGTGGGGGATTTAATTTAAAGGGTCGGGGTGGGTTTTAGGGGGGTTTAGTGTGCCGGCTCACGATTTTAACGATTTTTCACGATAGTTTACACACCCAAACGGCAACAATACGATTCCCTCCCCCTCCCAGCCGAAATCAATCGTTAAGACGATCGAGGACACGATTCACATCTCTACTCCTTTTAGTTTGGTCCACTGTTGCTCCTCCTCTCTCATTTTCTCCCACTCTTCTAGTTCTACCTCCAGGTACTTCCCCATTTCAACAAAATCCGTATTTTTGAAATTCAAGACTCGGGTCTTCATGTGACTTTTCCAGATCCTGTTTGCGATATCAAACCAAATTGTTTGATGATCACTGGTGCTAAGGTGGGCACCCACCTGGACATTAGAGACATTATCCCCATTAGTGAGCACTAAGTCGAATATAACTCCCTCCTTCATGGGTTCTGTTACCTTTGAACAGAGCCCCTTGCAGGGCATCCACTGTCTCTACTTCTGTTAGATTCCACAGAAGGGATTCTCCAGTCTATGTTGGGCAGATTCAAATCTCCAACAATCAACACCTCTTCCTTCTTTCCCACCTTTTGGATGTCTTCAACCAGATGTCTGTCTAGTTCTTCTGTATGAGTCAGAGGCCTGTAAACCACTCCAGTAAAAATGAATACACCATCATTTTTTTTTTTAGGGTGACCCATAATGCTGCTTCTCTACCCCACATTCCTTGCAATTCAGTTGCTTGGACATTGGTTTTGACATAAAGAGCTGCTCCTCTCCCTTTTCTGTCCTTAACAAGTTATGGCTTGGTATGGCTATATCCCAATCCCAATATATAAATAGATATAGATTTATGAGTGAGAGAGGTTTATGTATTCCCTCCCCCCCCCCCCCCCCCCCACCCACTAATCCATGACAATTTCATCATTCATGAAAATCAAATGTTCCCAGGTATGGAGTCGGGGGAAATTTTGTATCCTTATTAGTTTAATTATTGTGTGTTATTTGATATGTCTGCTGTTTTGGAATATTGATTTTTGGGAAATGTGTAAAATTATTTTATCCTTATTCTTTTTATTTATTAGGTATTCTATTCATCATTTGTTTTTGAAATATTTTTATTAGTATGATTTACCATTATGATTTATTTATATTTGATTTTATTTTATGAGGAATTAGGCTTCTGTTTTTGCATTGCACTATATAATACATTTGGCTGAAAAGGAAGGAGGCTGCAAAGGAAGATTTGAGGACTGTGAGGGGAGGGGGGACTAGGGATCAAGACTGCTAGTGACTGGGAGGAGTAGCAGAGTGAGACTACTATTGCTTCTGTTCTCTGAGATGGGAAGTGGGAATAATTTGATTTTCTGTGACTCATTTTGGTAAATGTGCATCTTAATATTTCTATTTTTTCAGTACAGGGAAAATGCAATTTTTGTTTCCCTGGTGTTATACTGCAGGAAGACTCTGGCTTTTTGGGTTTCCAGTTCAGGGTTTGTCTTCAAGTTTCCTTTTTTTAATATATATTTGGTAGGGCTCTGTTTGTGTTTTGTGTGTGGGGCTGAGGTGTTTTGCTAGAATGTAATTTCTAGGGATGTGAATCGTTTTTTGACGATTTAATAAAATCGTTCGATATTTTTTAAATCGTCAAAAATCATTAGAGTGCGCTATACAATAGAAACTTTCCCGATTTATCGTGAAAAATCGTTACTCCCGTTAGTGTCCACTAATGGCAGTTATTTGGGGGGAGGGTGGGAAAACCGGCACACCAGAACAACCCCTAAACCCACCCTGACCCTATAAAACTAATCCCTTACCTTCCCCCACCCTCCCGAACCCCCCCAAAACTTTTTACGAGTACCTGGTGGTCCAGTGGGGGCGTGGGGTCCGATCTCCCACTCTCAGGCCATCAGCGCCATTTTGGCTGCCACTCAAAAATGGCGCCGATGGCCCGATAAAAAAAAACCCCACCCGACCCTTTAAAAATGACCCCTTAGCTTCCCCCACCCTCCCGATCCCCCCAAAACATTTTAAAATTACCTGGTGGTCCAGTGGTGGTCCCGGGAGCGATCTCCCGTTCTCGGGCCGTCGGCTGCCACTCATAAAGATGGCGCCGGACATCCAGTGCTCCTACAATGTGACAGGGGCCGGCCAATGGTAAGGATACCCTGTCACATGGTAAGGGCAAAGGGCCATCGGTGCCATCTTTATGAGTGGCAGCAGACGGCCTGAGAACGGGAGATCGCTCCCGGGACCACCACTGGACCACCAGGTAATTTTAAAATGTTTTCAGGGGATCGGGAGGGTGGGGGAAGCTAAGGGGTCATTTTTAAAGGGTCGGGTGGGTTGTTTTTTTTTATCGGGCCATCGGCGCCATTTTTGAGTGGCAGCCAAAATGGCGCTGATGGCCCGAGAGCGGGAGATCGGTCCCCGTGCCCCCACTGGACCACCAGGTACTCGTAAAAAGTTTTGGGGGGGTTCGGGAGGGTGGGGGAAGGTAAGGGGTCAATTTTAAAGGGTCGGGCCTCACTAAAAAAAAAATTAACGATGTGAATCGGAACCGATTCCGATTCATATCCCCACCGATCAGATTTGTTTCTCCCTCCAGCCGAAACCGATCGTTAAGACGATCGGGCACACGATTCACATCCCTAGTAATTTCTGTGTCAGAATCTGCAGCCGTTTAGTTTGCTATTTTCAACCTGTACCTTCTAATACAAAGGTATATTATGTTGTACAGCAGGGAGCATGTGTGAGCGTGAGAGAGAGCATACGTGTGTGTGAATGAGAATATATGTGAGTCAGTGAACATGTATGTGAGCCTGAGAGAGTTCTCAGGGATAACGAGCAGGGGAATTTACTAATGTTTACTAGTTTTAATTATTGGGTGTTATCTGGTGTTTGCTGTTTTGAAATATTATATTGGTGCTTGGGAAAATTTTAAAAATTTGTATGAGTTTTAAATTATTGGATGTTCTATTTTGAAATATTGGGTTTTTTTTATTAGCATTAGAATTTAAAGAAAGAAGTAATGCTATTCAATTTGGAATTGAAGGATATAATGCTAAATTTGTCAGGTGGAGTTTTAGAATACTTTGCAGGATATCATGATGTATGTTGTCTTTATAATACACTTGTGACTGGTCAACTTTGAATTAAGTTGTGGGGTATTGTTTCTTGAGATACCTTTAAATATAACTGAATTGTTTCCCTAAGCGTGTATATGGTTTAGTGTTGGTAAGTGCTTGAAATTATTGCGTTAAAATATTTTAAAGTGTCACTCATGATGCATGACAGATGCTGCAGGCTATTTAGACATCCATTGTCGGAAACACTCTAAGACAGGGGTGGGTTAACTATGGCCCATCGTGGCATCCAATCCGGCCCGGTGCATGTTTTAAAATTTGCATTAGATCCAGCCTGTGATTACTGCTACATTTTTCGAGTGCCCAATGTCATCATCCAAGGACAAAAATGAGAGACGCCTGGCTCCAGCCTTGGATGACTTCGGCAGTGGGGGGGGGGGAGTAGGTGAACGCTGGCACAGCATCTGACCTGACTGATTTCTTCTTCTGGAGATGTGACTTCTTATTGGTCAGAGATGCAATTGAAACACGGGATGGGGGGGGGGGAGGAGAAGGTAAACACACAGGCAGGCAGGTGAACATCAGTGCGGCTTCTGAACTGAGATGCGATTGGCTGTCTTCTAATTAATCTAATTAGCCAGGTGCAGGCTTGTTCATCCTGGCAGCAGGCTGATTATGCTTCTCTGCTGCAGTTCATCAAGCAACAGAGCCTTACTTCTTTAATTCTGAAGGTAAGAAAAGGAAAATCAATTTTATAATGCAAGATTTCTCCCACTCAAAACCTAAACTTGAAAATCAGAATGTCGCCATTTTGAGTCCTACATTGACTCTTGTTTATGTATTCTCCATCTTGAGAGAATTATTGAGACAATGTTCTGGTTTTCAGCTCTTAGGTTTGATAGAATGAGAAAAACTGAAAAAAACTGAAAGGCGCAGCTACAAAGGTTAACAGTTTACAACAGCCGTGGGCACTGTTAGAAAATGCCATTTTAGAAGCACAGTTCAGGTGCATTCCACACATTAAGAAAGGTGGAAGGAAGGCCAAACAATTGCCAGTATGGTTAAAAGGTGAGGTGAAAGAGGCTATTTTATCCAAAAGATCTTCCTTCAAAAATTGGAAGAAGGATCCATCTGAAGAAAATAGGAAAAAGCATAAGCACTGTCAAGGTAAATGGAAAACATTGATAAGACAGGCTAAGAGAGAATCTGAAAAGAAGCTGGCCAGAAGCAAAAACTCATAATAAAATATTTTAAAATATATCCAAAGCAGGAAGCCTGCGAGGGAGTCACTTGGACCATAAGATGATCAAGGGGTTAAAGTGGCACTCGGGGAAGATAAGGCCATTGTGGAAAGACTAAATTAATTTTTTGTTTTGCTGTTTACCAAGGAGAATGTTGGGGAGATACCTGTTCTGGAGATGATTCAGATAAACTGACCCAAATCATGTTGAACCCGGAAGATGTAATAGGCCAGATTGACAAACTGAAGAGTAGCAAGTCACCTGGACCGGATTCTGAAAGAAATAAAAAAATGAAATTTCAGACCTATTACAAGTAATTTGTAACCTATCTACATTCCTCTACAGCCGAGTGTCCTCTCCAAGCACTCCGCTGGTAACAGATGTCTACTCCCTCCCCACCAGGAGTCTTCAGCAACAGGTTCATTACAGTTTGTTACTACTCCCTCTACAGGAGCTGAGCATATCAGTTTACTAACTTCTCCTTCCTCTGGAGTAGATTATAACAGATTGCTAACTCCCTAGCAGATCCTCAACAGATTGCTAACTCCTCCCCTTTATAGGAGTTTAACCATCACAGATAGCTAGCTCCTCCCTCCAGAGGAGCTCGCTCATAACAAGATCGCTAACTCCTCCTACCACAGGAGCAGATTCCTAACAGATTGCTAACTCCCTAGCAGGTTCATAACACCAAGGGGTCTGAACCAAAGAGCGCCTTGGGGATGGGGATATCTAAAACCCCCATAGCGCACTGTGCTGGGACCTGCTGAGCCACAGCCGAGGAGTTGGAACTCAGGGACATCTATACATTTTATGGCAGCACCTCTTAAAGAAACACTTATCGGCCAAATAGTGATCCAATTGAAATAAATTACAAGGAAAAATAATTTTGAATTTATTCGGAGCAACGGGAGCCAACGGAAGTGTGCACAGAATTCAGGACTGAGAGGCAGGACCCACAGGGCCAGGGCCAAAGAACCCTGGGGAGATGCAGCGGCCCACTTCTACCAAAGTGATTTAAACTTAAAGGGCTCCTGAAAAATATCAGATTCAGAATCACCTCTTGACCAACAGAGAACCTTTTACTAGCTGGACCCTTCCCTGATCTTGCACTCTCTAGGACTTCCCATAGAGGGAAATCACATTAACTACAAAACACTCTCTGCACATTACACATAAGAACATGCCATACTGGGTCAGACCAAGGGTCCATCAAGCCCAGCATCCTGTTTCCAACAGTGGCCAATCCAGGCCATAAGAACCTGGCAAGTACCCAAAAACTAAATCTATTCTATGTTACTTTTGCTAGTAATAGCAGTGTCTATTTTCTAAGTCAACTTAATTAATAGCAGGTAATGGACTTCTCCTCCAAGAACTTATTCAATCCTTTTTAAAACACAGCTATACTAACTGCACTAACCACATCCTCTGGCAACAAATTCCAGAGTTTAATTGTGCGTTGAGTAAAAAAGAACTTTCTCCGATTAGTTTTAAATGTGCCACATACTAACTTCATGGAGTGCCCCCTAGTATTTCTATTATCCGAAAGAGTAAATAACCGATTCACATCTACCCGTTCTAGACCTCTCATGATTTTAAACACCTCTATCATATCCCCCCTCAGCCATTTCTTCTCCAAGCTGAAAAATCCTAATCTCTTTAGTCTTTCCTCATAGGGGAGTCTTACCTCATTTTGGTAGCCCTTCTCTGTACCTTCTCCATCACAATTATATCTTTTTTGAGATGCGGCGACCCAAATTGTACACAGTATTCAAGGTGCGGTCTCACCATGGAGCGATACAGAGGCATTATGACATTTTCCGTTTTATTCACCATTCCTGTTCTAATAATTCCCAACATTCTGTTTGCTTTTTTGACTGCCGCAGCATACTGAACCGACGATTTCAATATGTTATCCACTATGACGCCTAGATCTCTTTCTTGGGTTGTAGCAGCTAATATGGAACCTAACATTGCGTAACTATAGCATGGGTTATTTTTCCCTATATGCATCACCTTGCACTTATCCACATTAAATTTCATCTGCCATTCTGATGCCCAATTTTCCAGTCTCACAAGATCTTCCAGCAATTTATCACAATCTGCTTGTGATTTAACTACTCTGAACAATTTTGTATCATCTGCAAATCTGATTATCTCACTCGTTGTATTTCTTTCCAGATCATTTATAAATATATTGAAAAGTAAGGGTCCCAATACAGATCCCTGAGGCACTCCACTGTCCACTCCCTTCCACTGAGACTATTGTCCATTTAATCCTACTCACTGTTTCCTGTCTTTTAGCCAGTTTGCAATCCATGAAAGGACATCGCCACCTATCCCATGACTTTTTACTTTTCCTAGAACCCTCTCATGAGGAATTTTGTCAAACGCCTTCTGAAAATCCAAGTATACTACATCTATCGGTTCACCTTTATCCACATGTTTATTAACTCCTTCAAAAAAGTGAAGCAGATTTGTGAGGCAAGACTTGCCTTGGGTAAAGCCATGCTGACTTTGTTTCCTTAAACCATGTCTTTCTATATGTTCTGTGATTTTGATGTTTAGAACACTTTCCACTATTTTTCCTGGCACTGAAGTCAGGCTAACTGGTCTGTAGTTTCCCGGATCACCCCTGGAGCCCTTTTTAAATAATGGGGTTACATTTGCTATCCTCCAGTCTTCAGGTACAATGGATGATTTTAATGATAAGTTACAAATTTTTACTAATAGGTCTGAAATTTCATTTTTTAGTTCCTTCAGAACTCTGGGGTGTATACCATCCGGTTCAGGTGATTTACTACTCTTCAGTTTGTTAATCAGGTCTACCACATCTTCTAGGTTCACCATGATTTGATTCAGTCCATCTGAATCATTACCCATGAAAACCTTCTCCAGTACGGGTACCTCCCCAACATCCTCTTCAGTAAATACCGAAGCAAAGAAATCATTTAATCTTTCTGCGATGGCCTTATCTTCTCTAAGTGCCCCTTTAACCCTTCGATCATCTAACGGTCCAACTGACTCCCTCACATGCTTTCTGCTTCGGATATATTTAAAAAAGTTTTTACTGTGAGTTTTTGCCTCTACAGCCAACTTCTTTTCAAATTCTCTCTTAGCCTGTCTTATCAATGTCTTACATTTAACTTGCCAACGTTTATGCTTTATCCTATTTTCTTCTGTTGGATCCTTCTTCCAATTTCTGAATGAAGATCTTTTGGCTAAAATAGCTTCTTTCACCTCCCCTTTTAACCATGCCGGTAATTGTTTTGCCTTCTTTCCACCTTTCTTAATGTGTGGAATACATCTGGACTGTGCTTCTAGAATGGTATTTTTTAACAATGACCACGCCTCTTGCACACTTTTTACTTTTGTAGCTGCTCCTTTCAGTTTTTTTCTAACAATTTTTCTCATTTTATCAAAGTTTCCCTTTTGAAAGTTTAGCACGAGAGCCGTGGATTTCCATATCGTTCCTCTTCCAGTCATTAATTCAAATTTGATCATATTATGATCACTATTGCCAAGCGGCCCCTCTCTCTCCAAATCCTAAGCTCCACTGAGAATTAGATCTAAAATCGCTCCCTCTCTCGTCAGTTCCTGAACCAATTGCTCCATAAAGATATCATTTATTCCATCCAGGAACTGTATCTCTCTAGCATGTCCCGATGATACATTTACCCTGTCAATATTGGGGTAATTGAAGTCTCCATAAAAATGCCTGACTCAGGCCGAGTTTCGCAGCTCTACAGCCGCTGCCTCAGGGGCTCCTCTATTCCAATCAACGATGTCTCTGAAAGCAGAGACTGCGGTTTGACATGCTGATTTTTAACATGAATTTCTGTGTTTAAGTTGTTGTTGTATTGCTGACACACAATTATTGCTTATTGGAAGAAACAACATCGTTGATTGGAATAGAGGAGCCCCTGAGGCAGCGGCTGTAGAGCTGCGAAACTCGGCCTGAGTCGGGCATTTTTATGGATACGTCTCTGCATCAATAAAGTATTAGAAAAGATCCAGGCATCTATTCTTTTGTGTTTACCTGACGGCTATCATAGATCGCCTACCTCTTTGTTTTCTTGGATCATTCACTGCTGTACATTCTAATTCTCCCATCTTACTTCTTAGACTTCTGGCATTAGCATACAAACATTTCAAAATTTGTTTTTTGTTTGTATTTTCATTCTGCTTTTTAATTGATAGGGATAAGTTAGAATTTTTTTAGCTCAGGTGAGTTTTTAGTTACAGGCACTTGGACTACTTTTCTTATTATTGGAACCTCACTGTCGGGATGCCCTAATTCTAATGCATCATTAGTATCCTTTGAAGATACCTCTCTCCGAAGCATGCGCTGCTGAGCGACTGTCGGCTTTCCCCTTTGTTCTAGTTTAAAAGCTGCTCTATCTCCTTTTTAAAGGTTAGTGCCAGCAGTCTGGTTCCACCCTGGTTAAGGTGGAGCCCATCCCTTCGGAAGAGACTCCCCCTTCCCCAAAAGGTTCCACAGTTCCTAACAAAACTGAATCCCTCTTCCTTGCACCATCGTCTCATCCACGCAGTGAGACACCGGAGCTCTGCCTGCCTCTGGTGACCTGCGCGTGGAACAGGGAGCATTTCAGAGAATGCTACCCTGGAGATTCTGGATTTAAGCTTTCTACCTAAGAGCCTAAATTTGGCTTCCAGAACCTCTCTCCCACATTTTCCTATGTCGTTGGTGCCCACATGCACCACGATAGCCGGCTCCTCCCCAGCACTGTCTGAAATCCTATCTAGGTGACGCGTGAGGTCCGCCACCTTCGCACCAGGTAGGCATGTTACCAGGCGATCCTCACGCCCACCAGCCACCCAGCTATCTACATTCCTAATAATCGAATCACCAACTATGACGGCCGACCTAACCCTTCCCTCCTGGGCAGTAGGCCTTGGGGAGATATCCTCGGAGCGAAAGGATAATGTATCACTTGGAGAGCAGGTCCTTGCTAAAGGATCCTTTCCTGCTGCACCCAGTTGATGCTCTCCAATCATGAGACCTTCTTCCTCCAAGGCAGCACCAGGGCTGCCAGTCTGAAGTTGGGACTTGGCTACTATGTACCTGAAGGTCTCATCTATATACCTCTCTGTCTGCCTCAGCTCCTCTAGGTCTGCCACTCTAGCCTCCAGAGATCGGACTCGTTCTCTGAGAGCCAGGAGCTCTTTGCATCGTATGCACATGTGCAATTTCTCACCAGCGGGTAAAAAGTCATACATGTGACACTCAATGCAAAAGACTGGGAAGCCCCTCTCTTGCTGCTGGGCTGCTGCCTTCATCTCAATTTTGTTCAGTTCCTAGTTAAGTTTTAGGTTGCTATGGGAGTAGGAATGTGTCTAATTAACATCCTTTAAATATATTAGTGAATTCACTATATGTCTGGTAGTGGCCTACAAGGGTATGATCAAAATCTCAAAGTTTTTATTTTTGTGTGTGAAAGTAACACCTGCCTAAAAATTAAAGAATGAGCTAGGAGTGGGTGGGCTGGGAAATACAAACAGTCTAACTTCAGTTAGTCAGCCAGATTGACTCACTGCTCTCTTGATTAACAAATATTGGTACCTATTCAAACCAAACCACACTACCTCAACACCTTTCCAAGGTGAGTAACTGAACTTTTCAACCTTTTTACTTAGGTATACACTGCTCCTAGCTTATTTCTAGCTTCTGGCTACTTTTATTTTTTTTTGGGGGGGGGGGGGGGGGGGGGGGGGGGGGTTTAATACACTCAGTTTTGCTTACTAGCTGCCTTATTGACTATTTAAAAATACAAACAGTCTAACTTGTTTATTCACTGCCCTACTGACTATTAAAAGCACAAACACACTAAATAATATTCCCAAATAGTTAACTTTGCCCCAATACTTTTAAAAAAGACAGTCCCAAGCAAAAAACTTATTGATTCCTTTCAGCCACCAGCAAGGTGATCCTCTCCTTTCAGTGCTCCCACTGGAATTGTAACATCTGTGTGCAGGACTGTCAAGTTCTGTCTGTGATTTACTGTCTGTCAAGTGATTTACTCACCATCACATCCTGGGGCAGTGACATGAAAATATCTTCATGTGGGACAGGAGGGAAAGCAGGAGTGGGAGACAAAAGAAGAAGGAAGAGGGAGGTGGCATTCAGCTTAGTAATGGGAAGGTGAGATGTGAGAAGCACTCCATGTGCACACAAGCTTACAAACTCAGACACAGACTCTACTACAACACTCAGTCACTGACGCTTCCCTGGCTACTTCTTATTAACTACTCGTATGTGGCATATACACATTCCATTCACTCCCAGAAATAGCCTTTTAGATTTGCCATGTATTTGCATCTTGTCAACTGTACACACATTCATTTTCTTGCACATACCTAACGCAAATTCATGCAATTTTTTTTTTCAGCACTGCAAAGGCTGAAACTTACTGTTTCAGCAGAGCAGATCAACTGCTACTACAAAGAAGAGCATAAAAGTTTGAATTACAATTTTCTTTTTTATTCCTTTGCAAATTTTTAGCTCACAACAGAAAAAGCATAGCATGAGTGTATTGTATTAGAAACAATATGTTCCTGAGTTGTCATAGCAAGGCCTGGAGTTATAAAATTGTAATAGTAATTTATTGAAAAAAAACCTGAGGTGGCATTGGGCTTTTTTTTCCTAGCAAACATTGGGAAAACCTCAGGTTTTTTTTGTATGTACCCTGGGAAGAACAAATGTCGTGAGGGAGACAAAGGACTGTCTGCAATTGAAGGAAATATTTTCTTTATGTAGCCTAGGGGCTGCATACATAAAAAAACGGAGTCATTGCAATGCTTGTTTTAACGACTTCAACAAAAAAGACCTGTGCAGCCTCATTTCTGCTCCATATTGCAAGGCCTCATTTTTTTTTCTGGCTCTATTCTTTTTAAGGAAAAAGAAGATTTAATTAATAGCATACCTTCTCTAATCTAAAAAACCCCATTCAATTGAAGAGAAAAATGAAAAAGAGTGCTCAAAAAAAGAAAAGTAGATAGTGAATGTCAAGTTTTCAATCCAGAATGGAAAGCAAAATATTTTTTTTTGTAAGTATGTTCTCAAAGCCCATATGCTTGATCTGTCAGGAGTATATCGCAGTTTTGAAAGAGTACAATTTGAATCACCATTTTACTACAGAGCATCTCAATTATGGGCTCAACTTAACAAATGAGGAAAAAGTGTTGAAAGCTGAGAAACTTGCTACTAAATGAAAAGATCAGCAAAACATTTTTGTTCAACAATCCACACTTCAAAAATCAATTACAAATGTGAGCTATATTTTGGCATTTAAGACTGCAAGAGAAAATAAGCCCTTTTCAGAAGGAGAGTTTTTGAAAGCATGTATAGTTGGATGTGGCTGATCATCTCTGTCCTGATTCTTAAACAAAATTTGAGAGCCATAGTTTGTCAAGGAAAATGAGTACTCGCCGTGTTGAAACAGTCAATGAAGATTTGGCTTCAGAGTTGAACAGAAAAGCACATTCATTTACATACTTTCCACTGACTCGATGACAGCACTGACCTCAAGGACACGGTACAGCTCTTGATTTTTGTCAGAGGAAATAACAGCAAAATTGAAATCACAGAATTTCTATCATTGGAATCGATGAAAGGTACAACAAGAGGAGCAGATTTGTACGCACAATCTCTAGCTGCCTGTGCTCTTCTGGAGTAAAATGGTAAATCAGCAGATTTAACTGGTAAAAAGGTTGGACTTCTCAAAAGAATAGAGAACAAAGTAAAAGAAGAAGACCAACCACAATAACTCATTTTTCTACATTGTACTATACATCAGGAGGCTCTATGCAAGAATGTCCTGGACAAGGAGCATGCTGTTCACACAGAAGTGCAAAATTTTAACTATATTCGGTCAAAGGTATGCATTCATCTTCAATTCATCTCCCTTCTTGAAGACACAGATGTTGAACGCCAGGATTTGCTTTATCATAGCAATGTCCACTGGCTAAGTTTAGGAAAAGTGTTGCAGCTTGTGTGGAAACTTTGAAATGAAATTAGCCGCTTCTTGGAAATGAAGGGGATAAAAAAAAACTTCCCAGAATTAAAGGATCCAAACTGGATGTGCAACCTTGCCTTTAATGTGGATATCATCGCACATTTAAAATATCTTAATTTGAAACTACAAAGCAAGAATGTGTTTGTGCACGAATTGTATTTTAATGTTAAAACTTTCAAAGTCAAGCTACTATTTTTTTTTGAAAACAACTGAAGAGTAATGTCTTCGCTTACTTCTCAACACTCCAAGGCTTAGAAGTATCGTCAGAGCAATCAGCCAGGTACAGCAAAATAGTGAGTGATTAGCACTGAAATTTTCCCGTTGCTTCTTGGACTTTGACGATTGAAAACATGCTGGAACAGGTATTATTCCCACTGTCATTTGACTATGAAGATGCCCCCAAAACTGCAGCTGGAGCTCATCAATCTCTAAATTGACTCCACCTTAAAAGAAAAGTACAAGTCAGAAACACTGGATACATTCTATGCAAACTTGAATGAAGATAAGTTCTCACACATCTGGAAGAAGGCCCAGAAAACCTTACTTTTGTTTGGCTCTACCATTTTCACTTATTCCATGCAACAAATCTTACTACAGATCCCAATTGCCAGACCGGCATCTCAGCTCAGTGTTACGTATTTCAACCACAAACCTGATACCAGACTTTGAGGCCATAGCGAAGAAGGGTGACCAACTTCATTGTTCACATTCAGCAAAGAACTAAAGATGGCATCTTTCAGTAGTGAAATAAAGTGTAGCTATGTCCAGAGCCGGCGCGACCTATTAGGCGAACTAGGTGGGGGCGCCAAAGAGCAGCCGTTTGGTGCCGTGAGCTGAACCTATCCTGCTCGTGGCAAAGAGGAGTAGAGATTCGGCAGCCGCGAATGAGGTAAAAGTTGGGGCCGAGACCGGGGTGTGGGCGCAAGGCAGAAGGTGCCTAGGTCACCTAATACCCTGGCTATGTCTCTTTCCGTTGTAAATAAAGATAGATGGCATTATAAGAAAATCTGAGTGATTTGTGTTTATTTTTAGTTTTGCCTCAAGGAACTCTGAGGTAGCCCCGCCCTCAACCCTGCCACGCCTCCAGCCCCCCATGATGGAAACGAACTTGTAATGCTGCCCCAGCACAAAAAAGTCTGCCCACCCCTGTTCATGTCGTTGTACGTGATGTCATCAGTTCCGGAGGAAATGGTTCGCTTCCGGAATTAGCGAAGTGATGTATTAAATGTGAAACGACTTTCGCCAATATTTTGAAAATTAAATGGATTAAAGATTACTTGGACATGACAACGGAGATTGTATATTTCAAGCGGTGAAAAAATTACATGATGTGCAGAGAATGAATTAGACACAACAGTGGCGAGAATTTCCCTGATGAAGCCCAGATGAGTTGGGCGAAACAAGGAGTCCTTGTCAGGCAGGTCCAGCGGATGATGTCACCGTTTTAGTTGTGAGAATTGAAAAAATGGTGTTTAATGCTGGAACATGAGTAGATAAAGTTTTACACATCTAAAGAGATGAGCTGCAATATTATGTGATGTATATTTAAATTCAGAGTATATGATATTGTAAAAGACACTTTATATTGTTATCTGAATTGAAATTATATTTGGGTGATGGGGTTTTACATTATGATATAATGTTTTTATATGTGTTGTATGATTGAGGTATGGAAGAATGATTGTGCTAGAGAGCAATTACTGTCTAGATAGGATCTTTTATATATATATATTTCATGAATAAATTATATATTGTGGAAATTGAACGTTGATATACTTTTGGGTTCTCTTATTGTTGATGTAATCACCCCTGTTCTAAGGCATTATTTATTGATAAGAGTACAACTAGTAGGGTTCAGATTTGTATGCCTAGTGCCCACCCATGTTAACCATGGGTCCCTACCAAAAACCAGTTCTGGTATGCCATTGGTACAAACAACATGAATATTTGCAGATATTTAATGAAAATATTCTGCTCTGTCCCACGGAGATTTACTCATGTCACATGCAGTATGCGGATTCCATATACCGGTAACTGCACAACTTTATCAGACTCTTACACTCCCCCATGCCAAGCCAAAGTATTTTCCTGCAAAAGTCTACAGAAATGTGACCATATACCCAACCACTCCAACTGTTCAGCTCTACAATTCCTACCACTCCCCCCTCAGATATCCCCTATGCTGGTCCCATACTTTCTTGAATTCAGAAGTCCAGCTGTGCACACACCTCTTGGATTAATACTTTTAACTCTTGCCTTGGCAGAAATTTATCAGGAATGTTCATCAATATTATTAAGGAACAAAAATGAAAAGAACATTTTAACTGAAAGTCTCCAAAATTATACATTTCTTCCTTTTAACTCTGAAAATTCTATCTTTTTGGAAGAGTTCTTTACTACTAGTACTTATCACTCTATAGTGCTCTTCGACATACCCAACACTGTACATACACAGAAAGGAGACAGACTCTGCTCTGTAGAACTTACAATCTAATCAAGATAAACATACAGGACATATTTGTAATTATGAGTACAACTTTCAAGCCTATGGGTGCACAGAGATTTATCCTAGTATTTTATGCTGCATATTTCTGCTCCAAAAGTACACACGTTTGTTTCAGTACACGTGTATATTTGTAATGCAGGAACATGCATACAGTCTCTACTGATTTTATAAAAAAATATGCACAAATATTTGACACATGTAATAACTATGAGGAGACAGGTATGTGCGTACTCTGCTTCTGAAAATACTTGTGTCCTACTTGGAATCACTTGTTCACCAATATGTCCTCAGCTTCACCTAGAGCAGTGGTTCTCAACCTTTCTAATGCCGTGACCCCGAAATACAGTTCCTCATGTTGCGGTGACCCCTCGCCCCGCCCTCGCCCCGCAAGGGCGGGGCGAGGGCGGGGTGAGGGTGGGGCTTTGGTCATATGGGGGCGGGGTTATGGATGGGGTTGGATTTTAGTGCATACTTATTTATTATGACATTTATAAACAGAACCACCATTCCTCATAAAACAATAAAATTAAGAAACATAAAGCATCAGTTATAATAGTAAAACCATACTAATAAAAGAATATTTTAAAATTACTGATAAATAGAATTTCTATTAATTAAAATCATATACATTTTTATAATTTCCCAAACACCAATAATATTTCAAAACAGCACATATATCAAATAACACACAATAATTAAAACTAATAAGGATTTTAAAAAGCCCCTGCTGTCCATACATGGGAGCTCTTGATTTCCAGTCACCCTGATATTGTCGAGGATTAGGAGGTTATCCTCTCTCTCTCACACATACACTCACATGTCCATTCTCTCTCACACATACACTGTCACATACTTACACATTCATGCTCTTATACCCACCATAACCTCTCACTCTCACAGACACTGATACACTCTCAGGGTGTAAGACACTCTCTCCCCCCCCCCCCCCCCACTCACACACACACACTCTTACTCCCCTGGATTTTCTCATACACACTCATGCTCTCACTCTTACTGGCTCCCTCACAACCTCAGAGCCTCTCAGATAAAACTCTATGCAGCAGAAATAATGCTGAATGTTGAGAATTGTGTTATGCAGACTAATCTGGAAAATGCACTAATTTCTACATGAGTCATAATGAATCAGTCCTCAGCTGCAGGCATCAATTGATTATCCTGGCTCCCTTTATGTTTGCCAAATACAGTTCATGTGTAACAGCAATCCTAATTCTCCACCAGATCAAGCTGATTTCACATCCCACTTCATACTTTGTCACCTCCAGCTGAGTCAAACAATTAATCTAATTACTGCCACTGCTGCCACGTGGCTATTGGGGAGGCACTGATTGCTGCTATTGGCACTGAAGCCCATTCTGCTGCCTCCTCTGTGCAGGCCCCGTGGGTTTCCACTTCCTCCATGTTGATCTCGTACATTGTGAGATCCGCCATAGAGAAAGTGCTACTCTTGCACATTCCCAAAGATTACATGTACCAATCAGTAAAAAGTAATTTATTTGTTTTTACATCTGCTTCCCTTTATTTTTTTGCCATTTCCTTTTATATTGCCTTTTTTTGTTTCTTTTCTCTCCACCTGTCGTCTTCCCTCAAACACACAGTCAGGTTCTCATTCTCACATGCATTTCTCTCACACACACACACACAGGATCTCACTGTCACATGCTCTTTCTGTCATGCAATCATTCATACACACAGTCTCTCACTGGCACAGGCTGTCTGAGTCTCACACACAGGCTCTCTCACACCCCCACATGCTGCCTTGCTCAAGCACAGGCTCTCACTGTCACATGCTGTCTCTTTCACACACACAGAGGCTCTCACATGCTGTCTCTGCAAACACACAGAGTCTCTCAATTCACTCTCACACACAATCTCTCAACTCATCTCATACTCGCACACACCTCTCTCTCACCTTTGGGTCTCTTCTTTACGGGTTGCCACAGGATGGGCTCTGCAGTGGCCCTAGTCTTCCCGCCCCGCTGCTCCTCTTTTGCACGTGGCTGACGCGCCTCCTCCTAACTGCCCGTGCGGCTCCGGCAACATTTGTCTTCCGGGGCAGGGCGGGCAGGAAGTACCGTATTTTTCGCTCCATAAGACGCACCTGACCATAAGACACACCTAGGATTCAGAGGGGGAAAATTAAAAAAAAAAAAAATTGTGCTAAACTGGCTCTGCATCTGGGCGTCTTATGGAGCAAATTAGGGGAGTGCATAGCTTTTTTTTTTCTCCCCATTTTGTTTTCGGGTCTGGGGAGGGCCATTTCGGTCCACTCCCCAGATCAGAAAACTCTGGGAACCCCTCCCCCCCAAAAAAAAACCCCATCCCACACTTTAAATTAACAACCCCCACCCTCCTGACTCCCCCAAGACCTGCCGACTTAATTTACCGCAACCCCCCCACCCTCCTGACCCCCCCAAGACCTGCCAAACGTCCCTGGTGGTCCAGCGGGGGTCCAGGAGCGGTCCGGGAACGATCTCCTGGGCGTGGGCCGTCGGCTGCCAGTAATCAAAATGGCGCAGACGGCCCTTTGCCCTCACTATGTCACTGAGACCGACCAATAGCAGCGGTCGGTCCCAGTGACATAGTGAGGGCAAAGGGCCGTCGGCGCCATTTTGATTACTGGCAGCCGACAGCTCACGCCCAGGAGATCGTTCCCGGACCGCTCCTGGACCCCCAGTAGGAGGAGCACCGCGACGCGCTCCCTTTTGGGGTTGGAGTAGGCAGGTCTCCAGCTTCGCCCTGCCTCCCCGCAGCAGCCGCGGCGCCGCAGACCGGCAAAAAACCCCAACGGCCCGGTACTGGTCTGCGGACCGGGCTGTTGGGGTTGGTCTGCAGACCTGTTTTGGTCGAACGACCAAAACACAGGCGACCCCTGTGTTTTGGTCGTTCGACCCCCGCCGGGGTCGCAACCCACAGGTTGAGAACCGCTGACCTAGAGCCTCCAGCACTTCACCCTGAACCCCCACCATCCAGACCTCCTACCCAAAATCTACAGACAAAATGCAAGTGTGATTTCAGTAGTGCAAAGACAATTAGCAAGTGGAAAATGAACAGACAAGTTTGGTAATGTATGCATGTATACCACATACAAAATAGTGACTTCTGTGTGTACTTCCAAACCTCCCAGTATGCCCCAAACTGTCCTTTTTTTCTCTGTTCTCATTTATATGTGACGGTACCCACATACTCTCAAAGTTTATAAAACAGAATATCCGTGCATATGCACTTACAGACATGCAATCCCCGCAGTATTTCTTTGCAAATGACCTCCTTGTAAGGGAGCCCAGGATATATCCTCCTTAATAGAGCAGGACTGGGCATTCTGCCTGATCCATCTTAAGAGATTTCAGAAAGAGTCAACTCTCAGGGGAAATGTCCTAAAAGCTGAGGGGTAAGAGTTTGAGCCCAGGTGGAAACAGACAGGTCCCTGGGACTCCACAAGAAGGCAGCTCCTGTAAATTATCTGTACTGTGAGTGTAAGGGAAAGACCGTCCCTGTTTCTGCAGGATAATTGTTTAACTGTCTACAAGATTTTGCTCCATGAGAAGGCAGTTCCTGATCCAACTCTCTCTATACTTTGAAGTTGTGCCGCAATGGTAAACCAACTGCTGTGTTTATTGACTTGCACTGTAGTAAATAAAACTCACTTACAGGAAAGGCCTTAAGCTTTTAAATGTGCCACACTCCTATATTTGTAAGCTCCCACAAATACAGGAGATATGACATGAGCTTTGCACAGAATGAGATCACTTTGAGCAATGATTACTGCCTTTAACTCACTTCTGCATTTACAGTTAAAATTCTCTATGACCGGGGCACCAGGGCCAACATACCCCCCCCTCCCCCATGCTTTTGCTCCCCTCCCACCACTCTCCCCTCAGAAACATAATAGGCTAATAAGGGGGAGGAGACACTTGATTCAATTTGGAAAAGTATGGCCGCAGCTTTATTGTTTTAACAGTACAACTAAGAAACCCGGTGCTGAGCCTCCCCCCACCCCTTAACCCTCCCATTTGGGATGGAACAGGGCTGAGACCCTCGCCTTTGGTCTTGCAGAATCACCACCAGGGCCACGAGCCCTGAACCACCATTAGCCCATCTAGCAATTGTGTTAAACCTACCCGTAGGCACAACGTCCAAGGCCTGCCTGCCGGGTCTTGCAAGACCTTGTCAGTGGGCTGTTGAGCCCTAGCTCCCACTTGTGCTCCTAGTAAAGGTGATCTGAATAGACCCCACACACTGACACAACGGAATGATCTCCCTCCCCCGAGGCTCAGACACCCACCAAAGTTGAGCCTTACATGCCAGACCGCCTACGTGTGTCTACGGGGAAGGCACAACCCCTAACCCATCTGCGGCCACATTCCCCCCAACATGACCAGACTGGACACAAATGAAAATAATCAGATTGGCCTGGAACATATTGAAGAAAACCAGATTATCCTAGAACAGTTAGCAGTGACTTTGACAGTGAGTTTAGAAACAGCATCATGCCTAAAGTTAGACAAATGCACCCCGTCCTTCTCATACAAGTTGGCACATGAGACGACCACCCAGTCATGGCAAATGTTTCACCCCCAGCAGGGATACTGCCTTTCCTACCTGGCTAACCATGGCCACCCCTCTTGTTCACAGCTGCTGGTGTGCAAACTTTTTTTTTTTTTTGGAGAATTATTTTTATTCAGCAGAAAACAAGTAACAATCCAAAACAAGAGAGAGAAACTATGTATACACATACATATGATAATCCAAGAAGTACCCTCCAAAATCTGAAACAAAGAATGATATCTGACCATATTAAAGTGACATGCAGCAGCCACAATACAATGACGGCTAGACCATAGATTGTCTTTAGTAGAATTTGACATGAGGTATCGGCCAACATCATTGCCCCCAAGGTGGATAACGAGAACGTCCGGGTGGTCGTAAGCCTCTTGAAGGTCTTCTGACAGAGGAAAGGAACTAGCTCTGTCCAGTGCATACCCGACTTGCTACATCATCGAGCTTTCACAAGTTGCAGGTTGGTGTGCCAAAAACCAGGAGTTTTCTGCCTGCACATGCCTCTTTCAGCCCAGGAAACAAAAAAGGTAACCCAGGAACCACACCACTTTAACCCTCTCAGGGATGCTTCTGAAGAACAACAAACATTGTGGGTTAGAAACGAGCACTTCCCGGGGTGCCCTCCTCGTGCTGTAGGAAATATCTGCCGAGTCATTGGATAGCGTGCACTGGAAGTCCGGAAGCTGCCACGCTACTGGCTGCTCCAATTCTAAAGGAATGCGTATCATAAAATTCAGCCTGTAGACCTGCAGCCTGAAGAGGCTTTATGGAAGACTGCACTAAATTGAAAGCGGCTGAAGAGGCAAAGGTAGTCATATACCAGATCGTGGTAACCACCTGATGGCCGAGATGTCAGGTAGGCAGCAGCATTTCTTATGGGGCAAATGGCCAATCCATGGACAAGACCAGATGCTGGCCTCTGCCAAGTTGGTCAGTCTTGGATCTCTGGATTTTGTTGGACAATGTCACTGCTGACAGGGGCAAGCCGGACTGGTTGGATGTTCGACATGTGGATGATTCCAGCTCCCCCACACTCAGTGCCACAAAGAAGTTCAGGCTAAAGGCTGCTCAGAAGAGGAGTGTCTTGTAAGGAGCAAAAGCTACACCCAAGACAGCATGCCACAATTACATTACTTGGCTGTGTGTGATCGGGTGCTAGCCATCGGGTCTGGGAGTCTCACCACGGGTCCCGCCAAGGGCCCAGCTAGCAAGCAGATGCTTAACTACAAAGTAAGCAGCAGAGTTGGGCCATTCCTGCAGTTTGGCGAAGAAGGCCGGCCAAGCCTGATGGGACTTAATGGTGCCCCATGACATACCAGCGCTCTTAGCTTCAAGGATGTAATCTACCACCAAGTCTTCTGTGATGACTCCTCCTGTCCAATTTCTGCCATTCAAGATATAGTCACAGCTTCAAAACCTCTTGAGTAGGACCTCCATGTCCGAAGGGCCATGGATCTTTGTAGCAATTCAAGTGTGTTGCTGTTCCGTAGGACCAGAGGTGTGCTGGCACTGACAGCCTCATCGCATCTGCATCAGGGGCCAACTCTCGGAAATGGGACTTGAAACAAGAAAGCGAATCAACAATTTTGTTATGGACCCCCAGAACATGGCGAGCCCTAGCCACAAATTTTAACTTCAGGCACAAACTCACGCAGGAGCTTGGAGACAAGCAGGCACCTAGAGGACTGGGAATTAATGGCCCTACCATGGTCGTATTGTCACAACAGAACACCACTTTCCTATTACTTAACTCAGGACACCAGATATGGAGAGCGATCATGATAGGAAATAGCTCTAGGAAAGTGATGCACTGTGACACCACACTGCGCCCAATCAGATGGCCAAGCGCTGGCACACCAGGAGCCTTGGATATATACTCCGAACCCAGTGGATATGACATTTCTTAAAATTGGAGATGGAAGCAGGCCATTACCCCATTGAAGCCCTTCAGGAATGCAGACCATATCTTGAGGTCCCTCCAGACACCTCTGGTAGAAAAAATAAGGCATATGAGAAAGACCCTGCCCATGGAGATGACCTTAGTGGCAAATGCTAGGCTGCCGATTAAGGAGCACATTTACATCAGAGAAAGCTTAGGAGTGTGGGACACATCCTTCAGAAGGCCTTCTAGGGCCACCAGCTTGTGGGAGCCTGAATACCAAGGCCTCAGCATCAAGCTCTATCCCCAGGAATATGAATGTGGTGGAAGGGTTTTGCAATTTATCGGCAGCCAAAGCTACGCAAAACTCCTCTGCCACTGCCTGAAACAGCCGGAACAGTCTGTCACAAACAGAAGACCCACTTGGGTACACAAACAAAATTTCATCCAGGTAATGGACTATTGAGTCCGCTTCCCCAAAATGGGCTACTACCCAGTGCAGGAATGAGCTGAACATCTTGAAATAAGCACACGAGATGGAACAGCCTATTGGTTTACACTTATCATAATAGTATGAACCCATGAATTTGAAGCCCAAAAGGAAGAAACCATCCAGGTGGACTGGCAGCAGGTGGAAAGCGGTCTCAATGTCAGACTTAATCATGAGGGAACCCCTACCACACCTCCTCAGAATGAGCAGAGCGCTGTTGAAGGAAGTGAACTTCATCCCACGGGATGAATGATCATTAACTGAGGAACATTCAAGGTTTGGCAGGTTGTATATCAACTGGTATTTCCCTGTTTCTTATTTGGGCACAACAGAGTGGGGAAATTATCTTCTGCATGAAAGGGGGCATTTGCATAGGGGCCACCTATGCGGCCCAGCTGCAATTCCTTATCCAGCTTGAACTTGATGATCTTGGCGAGGTGACATGCGATCTGGAATTCTGTGGGTCATGCCTTGTGGGGGGACCTCTGTAGGGAATCATGAAGCCTTCTTTAAAGCCAGCAAATAGAGCAGTGTCGCCTACTGGTTGGGATACATAGCAAGCCAGGGTGCCATTGCTTCCCAATTGCTCAGGGGTGGGTGCTCTGGAAACTCTCTTTTCCTTATTTGCTCTGGATGAGGCCCTTCTTCTTGGGATATTTATTTATTTATAACTTCTTTTTTTTTTTTTTTATATCTGAAGAAAGGGTGCAGGCCAAAACATTTGAAGCAGAGATGCCTAAACACGCAATTGGGCAAGTAACAGCTTCTATTGAATTGCCAGCAGATATCAGCAGAGGCAGAATTCCCCTACCTTGTCCAGAGCCGCCGGCAAGATCCCAAAAGGGACGTGGACCCAACCTTGCATCAGAAGTCTGTGAGTCCAGTGCATGCTTAGACATATGAGTCAACCATAGGTTGGTGTCCTACGTTCCCCAAGAAACTTCCGCGCCCCTAGCCATCTTTTCCCTAAGTGCTTCATCATAGATAAGCCATGTGAAACCTTCATATTGCTTGTAGGTCCCCAGGATAGCATCCAGGTATGCCCACAGGGGGAGTGCCTGGGGCATGTCAGCCCTGCAGATGACTGGTGGCCAGGCATGCAAAAGCCCGCACCCATCTTCCGCCCTTGCAGCAGAAGACGTCAATGTAATGACATCTTACGAGTATCCTGCGGAAAGACCTAGGGATGGCATCCCATAAATGTGGGTAAGAAGGTCCTGCCAGGGACACCTCGCCCCTAGACCCACTTGAGCTTGAAAATGAACAGCTTCACGAACCATCATAGCCAGAGCTAGAGAAACATCTCCTGGAATGCTGCTTGCGCTTTTCTTGTGCCCGAGGCGGCATGTTACCTTGGAAGCCGTGCCTGTGGATTCAGTACATGTTCCCTAAAGTTGAGAGTGGTGGATGGCAGTGCCTCTGGGTGTTGGTTAGTGTCCTCTCTGGCCACCACTACAGGCAACCCTCCCAAAAGCTGGGGATGTGCTGCCTCCATGCTGGCAAGCGTGGGGGTGGGGCCATGAGATGTGGATGCTGGTGAAGATCTGTGCAGGTTAATGACGAAGGAAGATCTCACCCCTTGTGGTGACCTGCAACAGAGGAAGGGGAGGCTTCCCTATGTGCAGAGGCATAATCCGTTATAACAGCATGGCAGACAAACCTTGTACCAGCATGGAGCTTCACAGCAGTCTCTGTGGGAGTCAAAATGCCTAGGGGGAGCGTGCCGGGGCTCCCAACCATAGTACCCCCCTGGAAGAAAGTGTGCAGGGCTCATCACCTTCGTACCCCCCTGGAAGAAAGTGTGCAGGGCTCATCACCTTCGTACCCCCCTGGAGGAAAGTGTGCAGGGCTCATCACCTTCGTACCCCCCTGGAGGAAAGTGTGCAGGGCTCATCACCTTCGTACACCCCTGGAGGAAAGTGTGCAGGGCTCATCACCTTCGTACCCCCCTGGAGGAAAGTGTGCAGGGCTCATCACCTTCGTACCCCCCTGGAGGAAAGTGTGCAGGGCTCATCACCTTCGTAGTCATGCCACCCATGCAGATAGCCATGCTGTGGTCGCATGCAGATAAACTGGATAGCGGAGGACACCACCCGCACTGGAGTCACTGCCCCATTGCTTCCGAGATTGAAACGGCACTGGACTGGCACCTCTACCGTCTAGCAGACCAAAGGAAGGACTTCGGTCCCAGTTTGGGATAGGAGCCTCCGCTCCTTGTCCAAAGGGGAAGGGTCCCTGCCCTGGAGGAGGAGCAGCAGCCGGCTCACTAACAGAGGAGAGGGCATCCCCACTGTGCACGGATGCTGTGCATGCCGAGTCCCTGCCCTCCAGTTGTGAATCAAAGCCTCCAGCCAAGGCAGCCAGCAATGGACCAAGGGTAAAATCAGGTGGTGTGGGTTTTTTCGAGGTCAGCCCTCTTGTGCCCACCCCAAGCCCCAGTGGTGTCAGCTTGCGGGGGGCACTGGGATCCCACCCCTAAGTGACTGTACCTCTCCCCCTCCTTCTGAAGCTCCCCGCATCTCGGATTCCTGGGGTCTTGCCCTTCTCTTCTTTGGTGCCATGCGCATCTGGCCACCTGGATGTCAGTAGCACCCACACGCTCCAGAGGGGTGGGGGTGGGCATGCCTGCCTTGCATCTAACCCCCCCCCCAGAGTGCTACCCCCTCTAATGGGGCAGTTGAGCTCTGTGTGGGGGGCACAACAGGCTCTTGCTGTGATTGCTGACCTATGGTGCATAATGCCAGGGGTGGGAGGGGAGCGAGAGGCACTTACCATAGTTGCACCTCCGAAGTGTCCAGATGCCCTGGTACTGAGCTGACTGCACAGCCCTGTTGCAAGTTTTGACTCAGCTTCCCTCCTTTTTTCTTTTTATTGTAATCACTCAAGGCAATCCCTTGCAAAGGCCGATTAAATTAAATTAAATTAAATAAAGAGGGTAGCAGGCCTAGCAGAGGGCCGAGTATCACTCTGCTGTGGGCTCAGGCAGTGGCAGCACTCCACACATGTCAGCTGGCTGGTGGCAGTGATCGAAGCCACTGCCAGGGTTTAAAGCCCCTCACTCGCCCCTCTCCTAATGTGTTAAGCCCGGTCGCAGACGGCTGCAACCTCTCATGCTCACCTCTTTTTTCCCCCACACCGTCAATCCAAGGACGAATGGCGGCCTCCACCAACCACCACAGGCGTTCCCGGGTCGGCTTGGGTGCTGCCGACCAGCATCTTGTTTCTGGAATCACCTGAGGCGCGCGCCCAAGGGCCTCCTTTGTACACATCATGGCGGGAACCTTGGGAGCGTCCCCCTCCTGATGACTTTACCCCACTGCTGTACTTAAGCTGGCCGGCCCTCTGCTACTACGAGTTAGCAAGGACTTCTCTCGTTGCTGAATCCGCTCCATTCTTGGATCTCCAGTTCCAGTGTCTCCCTCTTGGTGTTCGGACGCTCTAGGTACCCGCTCCTCGGGGGCCCTTCTGGGTTCCTGGCTATCCGCTCCTTGGAGGGCATTCCTGCCTGGGACTTCTCCTGGAACTTCCTCTTGTAAGTACTTTCTACGATTCAAGCCTTACTGAATCTACTATGGCGTACCCTGTGCCTCGGGCCACTACCATTCCCCTTCAGTAATTATTATTCCAACACAACCTGAGCTGCAGGGTATCACCACTTCTACAAGTTCCACATCCGGGTTCCTGCACCTCAGACCTTACCAACACCATCATCAGTACAGTCATCCTCGGCGTACCCCGCGCTGCAGGCCTCTACTGGATCTGCACTTCTGAGGTAATCTCCACCTGTCTGTAGGAATCTCTTGGTGTACCCTGCGCTGCGGGCCATTACCGGACCTTCACTCCAGCGGTGCCACCCTGGGCATACCTATTGCTCAAGAACTGTGTTTATTTACATTTCCCACTCTGTAGGTCATGCCTTGTCTTTTCTCGGAGTTGGTGCTGTCCTTAGCCAACATAGTGACACCCATACCTTGCACCCTTGTTCCTTCTTCTCTTGGCACTTCTCCCCTGCCAAGTGAAACTACGAGATAGAAGACAAGGAGCTACTAGAGGGCAGGGACTCGGCACGTTTGAAGAATGGCACCCATGGCTCGTGGGTGCTCAACATCAGATAACGGCTTTCACCGACCACAAAAACCTCGAATGCTTACGTCATGCCCAATGCTTGAACCACAGACAAGTCCGCTGGTCCTTGTTTTTTAACCGATTTGATTTTCTCTTGAGGTATCGCCCAGCGGACAAGAACACCCGTGCGGACTTTCTTTCCCGCTCATTTTCTCCAGAGGATATCCCTGATACTCCGCATTATATCATTGACCCTACTAAGGTACATTTTTCAGTCACCCACACGGTTCCAGCTGGAAAGACGGTGGTACCCCGGACACTCAGGAGGAAGATCCTCAGATGGGCCCATGACTCACTCCTTGCAGGTCACCCTGGTCAATTCAGAATGCTGACTACCCTGCAAAGATATTATTGGTGGCCCTTGATGAAAGAAGATATACAGGCCTATATGGAATCATGTCCTACCTGCGCAAGACAGAAACCACCCGCCGGTCATCCCTGGGGACTTCTCCAACCTCTGCCCGCTCCTAGTGAACCGTGGACACATATAGCCACGGACTTTATTGTCGATCTACCTGTGTCCAACAGCAACATCACCATCTGGGTCACCATAGATCGCTTTTCTAAAATGGTTCATTTTGTGGCACTACCCGGGTTACCATCAGCTCCAGAACTGCATGGTATGCCTAAGCACATCCTCTCGGACAGAGGGGTTCAATTTACAGCAAAATTATGGAGATTACTCTATAAAAAGTTCAATATATATCTGGATCTTACATCAGCTTACCATCCACAAGCAAACGGACAAACCAAGAGGACGAACCGCATGCTAAAACAGTTTCGCCGGGCTTATGTCAATGCCATACAAAGCGACTGGTCAGAGTTGCTCCCATGGGCAGAATTCGCACTGAACTTCCATCCATCAACTTCCACAGGATCGTCGCCTTTTCAACTCGTCTATGGATGTCAACCTCTACCTCCTTTACCTATGCCTTAGTAAGTATCTTCTCCTGCAGCCCAGGCCTCGGCGCAAGAACTGCATCAGCTTTGGGAACATACTAAAGAGCTTCTCCATAAAGCTGGGCAACAAGGCAAAACGTTCTACAATGCCCTTCACAGAGCACCTCTGCAGCTACAACCCGGGGACAAGGTATGGCTCAGTACCCGATTCATTTGCCTAAAACTGCCTTCGGCTCGATTTGTGCCCCGGTACATAGGGCCTTTTGCAATATTCCGCCGCCTGGGTCCAGTCACATACAGCTTGCAGCTACCAGCATCTCTTAAAATCCACAACGCCTTTCACATCTCCCTTCTAAAACCACTCATCTTGTTGGAGTTCTCGAGGAAGACACCTGAACCTCAACCTCTCTCCGCTGAAGACATTACTTATCAGGTGGAGGATATCCTTGACGTACAGAAACATGGAAAATGGTGGGAGTACCTCATATATCCTGGGAAGGATTTGGACCAGGGGAAAATAGTTGGGAGATTGCAAGCAACATCCTCGACAAGGAGTTGATCTGTCAATTTCACCTGTCACATCCTAGGAAGCCAAAACCCCCAGGGAGGGGCCCTAAGAAGGGGGTTACTGTTACGCCCGGTCACACACGGCTGCGACCTCTCATGCTCACCTCTTTCTTGCACAGTCAATCCTAGGACGAATGGCAGCCTCCGCCAACCACCACCAACTTCCCTGGCATTCCTGGGTTGGCGCAGGTGCTGCCAACCAGCATCTTGTTTCCGGAATCACCTAAGGCACGCACGCAAGGGCCTACTTTGTACACCTCATGGCGGGAACCTCAGAGGCGACCCTCCCGATAACGTTAACCCGCTTCTGTACTTAAGCTGACCGGCCCTCTGCTACTACGAGTTAGCAAGGACTTCTCTCGTTGCTGAATCCGCTCCATTCTTGGATCTCCAGTTCCAGTGTCTCCTCTTGGTGTTCAGACGCTCTAGGTACCCGCTCCTCGGGGGCCCTTCTGGGTTCCTGGCTATCCGCTCCTTGGAGGGCATTCCTGCCTGGGACTTCTCCACTATGGCTGTGTACTACGTCACTGAGACCACACCCACCGATGGTGAGGCTCACAGGGCTCCTCCCTGTGGGCAGAGACATCTCTCATCTCGGTCCAGGGTTTACATTCTTACAAAACCATAACAATGCTGCCGACCGACCAATCCCCAGGTGGCTAAGTGCACTGATGGGAGACCCCCTGCATGCAATGCACATGCCATGTGGCAGCCACCAGGATGGGAGAGCGCTTGATTTGCCAGTTCCCTCGCTCCCCCTCACCCCTTTGGTCCGTCCAGCGCCAAAAGGCAGCCTGCAATGCTGCCCAGACTGGTGGCAAAGGGGATCCCCTAGTCTCCCCCGGACCAATGAGAGCGCTGCATGGAAGCAGGAAGTGAGGGTTTGCCGCCCACGGCGGGCAGGGCCTCCCCCATCTGTGGTGCCTGCCCACCTGCCACATGCTGTGGAGGGGGCTGCAGCTGCCCATTTTGTAGATTACACCTTATCACTGTTTTACAGTGTAAAATTTTGCTTGGTAAACGTTTGTCCCTAGACAGAAAGTGGAAGAAATTGTCTCACACTTAACATAAGAGATAAACAAGAGACAATAAGCAGAAAAATGTTTTGAAACAAGACGACACTAATCAATATAGTCCATGAAAGTGTCAGCAAGCTTGATGGTGACAGACTCCTTAGTCAGCCAGTCCACAAATCATCCACCTTCATATGAAGAAACTATTACTGTTATCAAAAATGGTACTGTGAGATAAGGGAGATATGTTAGAGATGTTCAAATACCTCAAAGCTTTCCATGCACAGGAGGTGAGCCTCTTTCAATGGGATGAAGGTGAAAGGGGGTAGACTCAGGAGTAAACTGAGGATAGTGGAGTTTCTGAATTCAAGAAAGCATGGGATAAATACAGGGAGTCTTTGAGGAAGTGGTAGGGATTGTAAAATTGAATAGTTGGTGTGGCCGGGCAGATGATAGGCCGAATGGTCATTTTCTCCCACCATATTTCTATCCTATTTATTTAGCACTTTTATATACCGATTTTCCAGTAACAGAATTACTAATCAAGTCGGTTTACTTTCTAAACAGTAACCATGACAAGATGATGTCTTACAATAAACAGGAAGATTGAACTTGGATACAAATAAATGGGGTTAACAACAAAGTAAAAGTTATGGAGCCTAATGTAGGCTGGAGTTAAGAACAGAAGTTAGGCATAAGGCTAGGTTTTTAATATTAGACTGCATAGAGATAAATGACAAGAGCGTTCTCTGGGGGTTACAAAATATTACAAAAATACTTTTTTTTTTCAAATTTTCTTCACGATTGTGAGAAAAATCCTAAAATATGTAGTGTGGGGCAAATTTAATTGTAATGTTAAACATGTAATGTTAGTTAAATAAGTACATACAAATTCAGAAGGAGCAGAAATGATTCGAGGCATGAATAACATGTGGGTTTATATTTAACACGAAAATAAGAACGCAAAGCGTGATTGCAGTCGCTTGCTCTTCTCATTGGTAAAGCAGCTGGGATTGCACTCAAGAACTGCAGTCCCAGTATAGGGGCCTTCATACCTAAAGGTGCCAGATCGGAGGGAGGGGGAGGGTTGGGCTGGGGGGTGAGAGAAGGGGCTGTTTAGGCCATTATGGAACCAGGGAGGGGGTAGGGGGCCTGACCTAGGACCTCAACATATTTGTAATCAGTTTCAGAGGGATTTAAGAGGTGGGAGGGCTGTTTGTGAAGTACTGAGGGTGGGTGCTGGGCATCAGTTTGCTTTCCCAAATTGCACTTTTTTTTTTTTTGGTTAAATGGCAAGTTATCTGACCATTTAAAATCTAACCAGTTATATTCGGACATAACTGGTTAGGTTTTTAAGTTATTTGGTAACATGTAGTCAGATAACTGTAGGCACGTACATTCAGCATGTTCATACCACTGAATGTTTGAAAGAAGTTATCTAGCTAACTTACAGGCCGATACAGGTTTGGACGCGCTAGCTTTACCCTTATACAGTAAGGGGTAATAGCGCATCGAAAATGCGCGTCCAACCCCCCCACCCCCCCGAAACTAATTGCGCCCGCAACATGCAAATGCATGTTGCGGGCGCTATTAGTTATTCTAGCGCGATACAGAAAGTAACGCCTGCCCAAAGGCTGGCGTTAATTTCTGCCGGCGTCGGGGAACTGTATCATAGCAATATTAAGTCGGAGGCCCCAAAAGTAAAAAAAAAAAGTAAAAATCGGCCCGCAAGACAGACGCTCAATTACGCCAGCGTCCGTTTTCCGAACCCGTGGCTGTCAGCGGGTTTGAGAACCGACGCTGGCAAAATTGAGCTTTGGCTGTCAAACCCGCTGACAGCCGCCGCTCCTTTTACCGCGGGCCCTAATTTGCATAGGCCCTCCTGAATTGCGTGCCCAGCCTGCTCGTTTTTCTGTATCGGCCTGTTTAGCTGGATAATTTGTCCATTGTGCACTGTACCTGGCAGCAGGATTGAAAGGGTTTTTTATTTTTAAAAATACTTCTAGCAACAGTTCACACCCACTCACATACAGAAGAGGTGGAAAGACACGGTGACCACCAGAGTTGGGGCAGCTCAGGGCTCACAACGTACTGTGACCTCCAAGATATTTCAACTGGACTTAGGCCCTAATTTCATATTAGAAATAACAAGAAAAGGGGATTCAAAGTGTCGAGGGCACATAAGAAATGTGAACGAAGGGGATGAGGGGTGAGAGTCACTGTGTGGCACCAATTTGAATAAAATTGGATGAACAATGGCAGGAAGAGGGGAGGACGAGAAGTATACAGACGTAATTTATTTTATAAGGCCGGTTTCCCTGTAGGAAGCCAGGCTACAATGGTTTGCATTGCTTGACTGCATAGGTTTTTTTTTTAAAGATGTATCTGCATTCCCCAAGTGCCGTCCTAATTTCCACTCAGGCTTTGCTGTGACCTTTCTGATAGTGCAAATGTTTTTAATAATGTGCTTTCTTTTCTTGAGAAGCATTTCTCAATTCAGGCGATTACCTGTTTTGCACATCCCTTATTTGAGAGCTTGGCTGTGTGGAACAAAGACTGCATGCAGAATCTTTCTGCTCATGTTCTAACCCCTCAGTTTCAGTGAGAAATCACTGGCTTTGCCAGCCACGGAGGATTTTATTAAATTCCCAGCAGATAATGGGGCTCCTGGCTTTGGTCCTCTTTGCGGCAATGATTCCTAAGACGAGTAGCATTTAGCGTTCTCTTTACTTTCTATTTCGGCACAATACATCCTTTTGTTTCCATATTTCCATCATGTTAGAATTGGTGGTTTGCAGGTTGAATTTCTCAGAAATTGATTTTTTTTTAATACAGTCTTCAGATTTGAGCAATTCTGTTTCTGTTAAATTGCCTTAGGTTCCTGTGAAATGAAAGCAGTCAGGTAAATATTTGAAAATCTCTCTTTACAGACACACAATATGCTAATAAAATATCTGAATACACAGGTTCATTCAGGTAGGTGCATGCCACATAGATGTCTATTCAGCGCCTCTGAAAATTCACTCTGGTTTAGGTGCAGAATTTTTTTTAATTCGGAGGACCAGGTGGCTAACATTGAAAATTTAGTTCATACTGCCCATGGTAGTCGCATGTCTTACCTGGTTCAGGGGGCAACATCTCCTGGCTTCAGGCACGCTCGATCTCCAGGACCCTGTACACATTTGCTTTAAAGGCTGTAACTACCCAATAAAATTCATGGAAAGGTGGAGAAATTATCATCAATTATTAACATTTTATTTCTTTACTGGGATAAACAAGGAGCTGAGAAACACCTCTGCCCCAAAATACAACAAAACAGAAAGCATTACAGGTACAGGTAAGGACTATTGAAACACAGAGTATTAGTATAGTATTCTTTTTAATACAACTGAATTATAGCATGTTTTTTTTAAACCATCTTGGAAAATAAAAGTAATAGGAACTAGTGCAAAAAAGTTCTAAACATTAAGCACAGTGTATAAAATGGCATAAGAAGTAGGTCCCCTTGAAGAAGGTGCAGACTCCTTCTTATGACAAAGACAGAAAGGCGGGTGGAGGGGGTAAAAGAAAGAGAAAAGGACAAGAAGAGAGGGAAGCAGGTCGGGGCCTTGGGAGGGAGGGAAGGGGACAGGAGAAAGAATATTTTGAAGGCTGAGTTCAGCAATGTTTTGTTTTCACTCTTCACTATGTGAAAAGACTGTAAGTCTGACCTCAGTAACCACCAATATTTCACAAGCACCTGAGAAGGGTTCGGGCACAAATGGCCTTTAAGAACACAAAACCACTCCCACTACGCTATGGTTTAGATGAGGCTGCATAAAGTGCACTGCTCCAATTTCTCAGCTCTGGAAAACTCATAGTACGACCTTTAACACACGGAGCATCTGCTCCAGCAGTCGTGCCTGCAGTAGAGGTCAGGGATCAAACAGGGATGTGCACTTGTGTCCTAACAAAATGAAAAACACAACCAAAAACCCTCAGCAATTCTTTTTTCTATTTCCTTTCGTTTCAGAAACGAAAAATAAAACTGAGCACAGCATAGTTCAAAGTGAAAAAAAACTCAGAGGAAAAAACAATGTAAAACAAGCCCTTCTCTTGCTCTCAGATTTAAAAAGCTTGAAATCCCCTTCATCCAGGCCTCCCTCTGTCCCCTTACCCTTCTCAGAGTCCTCTCACCCCCCTCCATGGCAGCTTCCAAGGCAAAAATGAAGTAAGCGCCATTTTGAAGGGGGACCGGAAAGGGCCGGAGTAACTGGGGATTCCCTCCTGCTCCATTTCACCTGTCTTCTCTTACTTTGATGTTTAGTTTATCAAATGAAATAAAAAACAAATTTAAAGAAAGAAAATGAAAAACAAATTCTTTTCTGTGCACACCCCTAGTATTCATGAACACTGGCAGACTGAAATGCCCCTCAACTTTCCTCTGTTCCTCCTAACCGACATGCTCTGCCTTGGAAAATATAAACCCTGTGCTAGCGGCAGTGCTGTGCCCAGCTGTGCAGGAGCCCTGCCTTCTGCTCCTGTGCCTGGCTGGAGCCGAGGATGTTGGGAAGGCACAATCCTCAGGGGAGGAGAATCCCAGCCATCAAACAAATAGGTACCTCTATTGGCCAGGCTCAGCGTACACGCGCACTGGATTCTGGCAGGAGCTGAGGTCCGTGGCTCCTGGCCGAGGATTGTCACTGACAGCTGGGCTGGATGGGACGTGGATTATAGAGAGGATGGGGACGAGGGGCTAGGGATGCAGGCTCACTGCACTCTAGATGCAACAGAGGCCAGTTCCAGTTGATCTGGAAGCTTGAAGGAGCGAGAAGAAAGTGAAGCCTTTGCTTGTGCACTGTCCATTATTGTGGTAGTCAGGTGGCCCTATGATTTCTGGAAAAACTGGTTTCTTTTTAGTTCCACCTCAGTGTGGTCTGCCAGCTGTGAATCTGATTGTACTACGAGGAAGAAGTGCAAGTACCAGAACTGGACAAAAACATCTCAGTGTCCATGGTGGCCCTGACTTCTTCTACATGCTCCTTCTTAGATTTCTTAAAGATTTTTTTGAACTGTAAACACAGAAAACACAGACATATCAGCCCTTTTTTTTTTTTTTTTTTTAAATCAGAGTTGCTGCTAGCCTCTGATTCTGACAGAAATAGTTTGGCCTCCTGTTGAAGTGCGGTCACAGTGATGGGGCAGGGGCTTCACAGGATCTTGAGATGGGACTCCTATGAGTGTGCAATTCATGCAAAGGACATTGCTACCTTCAGCTCCTGCACGCAAGAGGAGACCGGAGCTCTTCATAGCACCGCCCAAAGTACTTATGCTCACTTCTCCCCCTACATTTTGGAAAGGGAATTAATAGTTTGCCAGCTCTCTGTTGTCATTTCTGCCTAAGATCCTAGCACAGATTCATTACGTTCATCACCACACCTGAAATAGTAATATTCTACCACTATTTCCTTTAGTGGTAAGGTTTAGATTTTTGAAACATAGTACTCCAGTATATCACACCACATAGCCTTATCAAGCACCACTGCACTATTTTTACAAATCTGACAGATATTTAAATCATGTACGTGTGTTGAAGGATCTCTTTGGGGGGAGGGTTATATCAAGAGCTTATAGCTTCCAAATGAAAGGCAGAGGAAGAAGTGCCACCAGATCAGCATTACACTTCTGGTGTGCCGGGTTCACTAAGTAACACCTTACAATTGTAATGACAAAACAATTAAGGTATTATTATGCCCTTATTTCCAATTTAGGATGTTATTTCTTTTAATAGATTTATACAAAGTTCAAAATAGGATTCTACATGATTAAAGGCTATTCCATTTCTTGCACTAATTATAACATTTTCCGTTATATCTTAGCTATTCCTGGATTTCTGAAGATGTGAAAATGACTCACTAATACATACAAATCAGAATTAAGCAATGGGAATTAAGCAATCTTCTTCAGCTGATTTACAAATGGGAAGATTCAAAGGCAGCAGCTGTCCAGTTGGGGCTTTCCCAAGGTACTGAACACATCTCCATTAGGTTTACCAAATCCCTCGATCATTTACCAAACCTGACAACTCCTCACACACGGGTCCACATGGAGAACGGATGAGAAATAATACGCTCTGTTCTGTGAGGAGGACATGGAGCAAAAAAAAATCTACAGACATTTTCCTTCAGGAATAAAACAAACAGTCTTACTCTACTACATTTCTTCTACGCCATAAAAATCCTAGAATTATAAAAAGCAAACAATGCACTGCATAAAACTCTCTCTAGAGCAGGAGTGGCCAACTCCAGTCCTCAAGGGCTACAATCAGGCCTGGTTTTCAGGATAGTCACAATGAATAATGCATGAGAGAGATTTGCCTGCACTGCTTCCACTGTATGCAAATCGATCTCGTGCATATTCATCATGGATATCCCGAAAACCAGGCCTGTTTGTGGCTCTCGAGCACTGGAGTTGGCCATCCCTGCTCTATAGTGCTCATTCTGCTCTAAAAAGATCCTGAGTACCACAGGAACATTTAAAAAAGTGGATACACTTGCTAGATGTGCAAAACCTGCCAAAATACTGGATTATACTTTACTGTACATATCTTAGGATATTTTATCTTTGCCAGAGACTCCCAAGTCTATAGCTTTACCACATTTATAGTGCACGGCTAAGAAATTACAAGCAATGTTTTGGTGTTCCACATATTTAATCTCAGGAGTTATCTTTCTGGGTGCTTCCGTGGAGAGCACTATGCACTGTCAGGTCACAGTTTTCCTGGGATCCTGGGGTACCTTGCATGAGGCATATCTCATTTGACTTTAGAAGTTACTGTTATAGATGGCTTTTTTTTTTTTCTTCTTGCTATTCAAGTTCTTTAAACCCTTTTAAGACCAAGCTTTGTTTCTGCAGCAGGGTTTATATTCCACACTGTAAAGAGTGCAGGGGCAAAAAGACAGAAAAGTCAAGCAAGCTGTGCAACAGAAAGCAGCATAATCTAGCCTCAAGGGGAAGAGATGTGGGAGAGACAGGGCAATGGGGCCGTCTATACTTGGCTTTCAAATATGCCACATATGGCAAGGCCTAGGACGTGTGTATTGCATATCCATCACCCACATGAGGAACGTGAAGCCAATGACAAGAAGCCCTTTGTGCCTGTCACTTTTCAGCTCTGCAGAGGGATACTGCACTCAGTAAGACATGTAGGCAACTGTGGCATGCACAATAGATCTGACACATCTGGCGCCAAAAGAGGGACTGCTGCCACTCATGCTCTCTCTTCTTTTTTCAGTGTGAGACAGGAGTACAAGATGTTTTTAAACTGTGCCAAGTGAGCACACAGATGCACCTTTCCATCACTGCTTCTCGACCCAGTCCTCGCAGCACATCTGACCGGTCAGATTTTCAGGATATCCACACAATGTATATGCACGAGAAAAATCTCTCTTCTGTATATTCAATGTGGATGACCTGAAAACCTGACTGGCTAGGTGTGCACTGCACCAGCCCAGTGGCACTGTACAGTGTACACTATGACACTGCAAGCATCACATGCTACTGTTCTTTTCCTAACAGGGACCTTAGCATGGCGACAACACAGTAGGACGTAGCATTATTCTTCCAGCTGCCTGTCCTGTACAAGGCTGGGAAACCAAGCAGTACCCCTGGAGGTTCCTCCTACCAACTCACGTCCCCACAGTGTTTCCCATCATATCATCGTGCGTGTGTGTGAAGTTTTGGCTTAGGGTTCCAATCTGACCTATGAGCATGACAAAAGGCAGTAATAGTGCCTGGGGAGTTTGCAGTCAGTTTGGTTAGACTGTGAGCTACATGATGTTTTCTATTTTGTGTTTTTCTAACTGACTCACAAGCCCATTATCCTGGTCGGGAGATTGGAACAAAGCACCCTTCCTTCCTGGCTACCAGAAGGGGGAGTTTGTTGCTGCTAAGATACCCCAATGACTGGTACAAGGCGGGGGTGGTGGGATGAGGCCAACTATGGACCACCCTGTATTACTCTTTGCAGTATGTATCTCATTGTGCAGCAATGTGGCTTGTGTATGCTTACCTACAAGTTTGCTTTCATGCAGTCTCTGTCTCTGACATGCTGGGGTGGCAGGTAACCTACCCCCAGGCAAAGAGATGGGGAATGAAGCCTCACTGCTGAGGCAGAGATGGGCCCTGGGCATGCCCACCACACCTGTAACTCTGACTTTTTTTGGTATGTACTACCATATGAAGTGTGACGGACTGCATGACCAGTGCTTGCATCCATCTTTTGTGCCTGTACTGTGCTGCAGGTTTGACTCTGTGTTTTGAGCATGCTGATTTGCATGCAAAGGAAAAGCACATGCTGTTTGGGTCTGGAAGCATTATTCCTGATGTGTTCTCATGCAAACTCTAGTTTTGCCAGTGGATGGTCGCGTGTTGAAATGGCTACCTTTTTTTGCTTGTTTGGTTTATGGATTTTGTGGAGCATAGACAGACAATGCATCTCCCTCTCTAGAGGGCTGGAAGCTCTGATGAATGCTCTGGCATGGGACAGACGGTCTTATTGAACGTGGAGTGTGTATATTGTCTACACTTTTGTTTTCCTTCTTCAATGCAACAGTTTACTTTGTAAGTCTGAAGACACTTTCTTAAGTGGCTGTTTTACCTTTTAGCCACTCTATAAGACGCGAATCCTACGGCATCAGGACAAGCCAAAGGAGAGATCAGCAACAAGAGAAGATAGGAAGCAGGTCTTCCACTCAAAAGAGATGCTGAGAACTGCTCTCCAGTAGTCGTCCCCCCACCACGGAAACTAAAAGTGATGCATTTTGCTATATTTATTTTTCCAGTAAACTTTTTTTTTTTTTTGCATACTGTATGTGGCATATTTTTATGAAGATATAGTTGTGTGAGAGCATGAATGATGGGTATCAGTGCAAGAGCATGAATGCATGTGCACAGGGAATATATGTATGCAAATGAGGATGTGAAGATAGGGTAAGAGAGGGACACATGCATCAAATGAGCGGGTTAGCCTGGTTGCATAGGAGGTAGGGGCTGGTGATGTGCTTTCGAAAAGATGAGGGCTAAGATCTGCTGCAGAGAAAATAGTACTCTCTCTCTCTCGAACAGCAACTTTTGCCATAAGAGTGCAGGCATCGATTTTTAGAGCAACTGATCTGGCCACCTTTCCCTCTCATGATATGTCAAGATAGTGCTAACAGAGAACAAGAATTAATGGAAGCTATTTTACAGCATGTGCTCACCTACATCCAGAAAACAATCTCTCTGACTCCTCTCATCCCCCCCCCACCCCTCTTTGCCATCTCCTGAAACTTTGGTTATTGATATAATTGCATGCATGGAGACTACATGGATTCCTGCCAAAATACTTTTCTCAAGAATATCATAGTCCCCCCTGATATCCTGAAAATTTGATTTTGTTTGGATACCAAACCAAAAAGGTCAGGACGTGTCGTTACTGCATTTATGGAATATGTCAGGAGTAGCCAACTGGTCTTTGAGAGACGACAGGCCCAGTTTTCAGAATATCCACAATGAATATGCATGAGATCAATTTGCATACAAGGGAAGCAGTGCATGCAGATCTATCTCATGCATAGTCATTGTGGATATCCTGTTTGTAGCTCTTGTGGATTGGAGTTGGCCACCTCTGGAATAATTGGACCCCCCCTTAAAAAAAACCCTCAAAATATCCCTGTCATGATCCTCAAGCACCCCCAGTGTAAAGATTTTGGTGCAGACTGGATGCAGAATGGATGCTGGACATAAGATGTACCATAGCTGACAATAATGTACATGTATTTGTGGAAGATGAGGATGCAGACAAAATACCTGTGTCTGATTTCTCTTGGTCCCCCATTCCCTCCTCCAATGCCTGCAAACATGGTGTCAATAGGAAAGTTATTAATGGGGCCTCACACACACACTGATCATATAAACCTCCCTCATTTTGCAAAGGAGGATAGGAGAGATTTGCCGGTTTGGCCATGAGAGGAAAAGTAAAGTGATAAAATATTTGCATAAATTATGTTCATTTACATTTATTGTAATCTGCTTCAAGACCAACTTTGGGAACAGGTGGAATATGAAGTGTCTACAAATAAGATATTGGGACCTGTACAGCTGCATCAGAGACCTTCTGGGGAAACTCCTGGAATGAAATGAAAATGGACTCAAGGTTGAGGAATCCAGGAGGTACCTAAGAATGGCAGAAGCGTTCAACCTTTTTTGGGCAGCCTATGGGAAGGCTGGAGGGTGTTGGCATCGATAGCGACTCCACTCCAGTTGCCCTGGAATTTCTTTTGAGAGTCGTAACAACGCATTTTCTAGTACCGGGCATTGGTCAGCCATGAAGCAAACTTTTCCCCCTCCTTCTCTGGGCTCTATGATTCTGGTGCTGGATGTATAATTTATGTTTTCAGAAATTACACAAAACATGAGTTTCGGAAATACTTGAAACATTTTTCTCTGCTAACATTTTAGTACCTGTACACGGTATCCTTAGCGAGTGCAGCATAGATGGGGAAAAACCGGGCAGACTATGTGGGCCAAGTGGCTCTTAGCTACAGTCTTCAAACTATGCTACGACGACAGCTCTTGGACTCAAAACTGCAGAGCTAGAGTGCAACTTAATATAATCTATAATCCTTTAGTCCAAAGGGGATTATGAATAAAATTGTTGTACAGAAAAGAAAGATCACTATTCTTGAAACTATCTAATTTCAGGAAGGGCATCACATTATGAACTGACCTATAGAAGGAGGACTTGAGCACTTAGCAGTGTGGAATTTTAAAATCATTTTTCCAAGAGTTGATATGATGATGAGTCCTATTTTTATGGGGGGGTTTTCCCAATCACAAAAGCTTTCTTTCCGACCTTACAGTGACACACTGAGCCTGTAATCATCATATCTCAGTATCATTCATGCCATTGATGATGGCAGTAATCAACAATTTACTCAACTGTCAGACCAACTAGTATGCAACTGCCTACTGATCTGCATGCCAAGAGCAGATAATTCATTGTTAGTTCAATGACAATTATCTATACATTCATTTTAAATGTATAAATATTTGCTGAGAACTTTCGAGATTGGTCCAGAATACACATGTCAATCAGATCTATCCAGCAGCTGCTTCAAAGAGAGACAGTATTTTCTCGGAGGAAAGCCACGATGTACTGAGTTTTGTACAAGCATATGCCAGCTCCTCTTTGCAGACTTTTGATCTGAAAAGGAAACATCTTGAAATTAATCATAAATTTGCAAATCTTAAATCAATGTATCGGATATCTTGTAGAATATAATAAAAAGCCCTCTCTGCTCCCCCCCCCCCCCCAAAATTGTTACTAGTGCTTGTTGCACCCTGTAGGATACCTCCCACTTCCTCCAAACCTGCAAGTCAGCATTTTGTTCCTGGGCAATGCTGAAGCTACATCTTCAGCTGCATACAGAAAATGGATAGGGGAAAGTAGGTGAAAGGCTGAGAACTGCTGCTAGTTCCATCAATAAGCATAAGGTAGGGTGGCAGGGTCTTCCCTGCCACCAGTAACATGATGATGAGAGGGCATCCACCCCCCTCCCTTGTCCCTTATCAGTTTGTGTGTGTCAGGTGGGAGAATTAGGGGGAGTGGATTTGTCTATGATTCTAGGGTAGCTGCAGAGGCCTTTTTAGACGAAGCTGCAGTTGGGATTGGTTGCTACTAGAAAGTGGTGTCGGGTGGGATAGGGAGCGATTGTGGGTTTTGGCACCTTTTTGCTTACTTGGTGGTCGAGGCAGTTCCTGCCCAAGATCCCTTAATGGTCAGTGTGTGACAGAGCTTTTTCTCCCACCCTCTCTCCCATATTATATATATATATTTGCTTTGATTATGTTGTTTCTGATTGTATTGATTTATGCCACAGTGCAAGGGGGGGGGGGGGGTAACCCAAGCCAAAGTTTGGTCATTGTTACAGTTCAAGACTATCACGTGGGGGTCATGGCAAGGCAGGGTCTGCTGCACGTGACATGTGCAGACAGTGGGATTACTGTGCGAGCTATAGGTTTTTCCTGCTGGGACGTGGCAGGGAGGATGGTACCCGGTGGCGTCCGTGAGATAAGGGGGCTGGCAATGGGGGGGAGGGGGGGGGGAAGTAGCATCAGAACATGGTAGCATAATGGCAAAGTTGCGTGAAAGTGGGGGGTGGGGGAGACATGTGTTACTATAGGGGTTATGTGTTTTAATGGGTAGGCTCAGGTTTTGTTTTTCGAGGAATAAACTGAAGCCTATTTGTATCCCAAAATGTTGTCAGTATGTATTTTATGGGAGGGCAGAGAATGCCTCGGGTCCCATCTTTCCCATGTTACGTTCACTCCTAAATACCTCTCCACCACTCCACATACAAAAGGAATACTTTCTGAATTTTATTCATAAAAATTAAACAACCTTATTGTCCACTGCCATTTCAGAAAACAGTTTCACAGCAGAAACAAGGGAAACAAAGATCATGGCTTATGCTGCTATAGCCATTCAGTATTGACTAAGATGTGAAAGAATTCACTGCAAAAGAATGCCCATCATACCTTATACTTATAAACCGGAGTCACTTTTATAGACTCGCAGCAATACTGTATGGTCATGAGTTGTATCAACATACACAATTAGGCAATCCTGAATCTGCAACTGTATTCATATGTTATTTTATTCATTAAATGAAATGAGAAATGGATCACGTCTGAAGGTTTGGGAAGGGTGAGAATCACAGCAAAATTCTCACACACTTGCTCTCAGAATAATGAGGATGTGGAGGGCCTGCTCTGTTGGCTTTGGCCTGTTCTGTGTGTGGTGTGTAACAAAGTAATCCACTAATTTAAATGTGGCCGAGGTCGGTGACCATGGAAGATACCATGAGGAGTTTGCTGGAGAACGGAAAGAAAAATTTGACCCTCGCCACCCTTCAATCTGCTAAAGGAAAAAAAAAAAAAAAAAATCATGGCCGGGCTTGGGGAGAACAACAAAATTAGAGAGGAGAAACAGAGCAGCAGAGATGAGTGAGAGAAAGGAAGGTTTAATTCTCCCATACCATTAGATATATTTTGGACTGGTAAAGGAGGATGCACTGTTGGCAAATATTTCTACCTCTGTACCAACAGGGAGGAATCAGATAGTTTAGGATTCAGGACCAAAGAAAAAATAAATTTCACCTGACGACATCTTTTGGATCCAAAGAACCAGCTCTTCTAGGTGATAAAATTCTGGAATTGATTGCAGAATCACGATAGCAAACACTGACCTCTACTTCACCCCTAAACCAACCATGGACATTTACCTTCAGTGTAAGCTCTATGTCCGCAGTGTGTACATATCACTGTTAGAACTAGCCGGGTCACTTCCTATTCGTGCCAGAAACACTCCTGTTGCATGGGCCAGTTGAGAAGGCAACTTTATTTAGTACTTATAACCAACTAATTTTGTTGTTGTCATTAATTACAACAAACATTCCTGTCCATGCTATTAATATCCCCTACAGTATGGGCCAAGAAGGCAACCTTTGTTGGTCAATCTGAGGGTCGCAGTTATAGGACTACAAATACATTCAATGCAAGAACAAAGGTATATAAAATCTACCACTCGTAACACCTCAGGGCAATTTGTAACAACTGGAATGCTTCCATTACATCTAGATACTGTATAACGTAACTCCAAGGTAAATGTCCAAGGCTTCTAGCATAAGGAGGGACCACTCCTCACCCCCGCTCATTCTCTCTATACTACCTTCCACTATTCTCCCCTACCTCTGTTTGGCATGAATTCATTTTAAAGGCCATTGAATCCGAACCCTTCTCGAAGTTGTGTTCTGTGGCCCTCTGTACCAGAGAGCTATGTATTTCTTCACCAGGATGCCCCATGGTGAACTCCCAGGGTTGCCATCCCCCAGTTCTGTGCCTCCTGCTGAGGAATTGTGTGCGCCCTTGGGAGGAAAATTCAGGTTGTTTCACTTAGTTTTTCATTTATTTCCCGCTCTTTGTTTTCACTCTTCCCTTGTCATATTCTCATCCAGGGTAGGCAGTGCCTCCAGGCTCACTCCATTGTTGCTTTGCACAGTTGAGAAGGAGGCCATCGTGTGCAGAAGCATAAGTACCAGCACACATAGTCTGAGTTTGCTGTTGCTGAGGCGGGAACCCGCCGAGACTGGCAGCAAAGATGGGTGATGGTGGTGGTGGTGGTAGTGATGAAGGTGATGGTAGCGATGATGATGCTGGTGGTGACTAGGATTGGGGTGGTAATAAAACTCGGAGTCCGCAGATTTGGTTGATGCATTGTAATCGCTGTCTGCTGGTGGGTCACAGGAGCGCCATCGGACATCGCAACACTCTGCTTCTTCATTGGATAATTGGTTTTCTAGCAACCCTAAAATGTAAAAGGGAGATCATCAGAGCAGGAAGAAACATTGAAAAGGATCTTATTTTTATATCATTGCAAATGATGCTATGCTCATTGACATTTTTATGATTTTTTTTTTGTTTGTAATTATCTGTTTATTGCATACAGAACCATAACATAATAACAGGCAACCATCATACATGGAACTCAAATACACGTAAGATACAGCCTGAAACTGTAAGTACATGTACTGAACAGAAAAAGAAAAGAACAGGAAACTCAGTTATTTTAACTGTATCACTAGACAACATTGCTCTGCATATGGGTCCTAATGCATTAGAACCAATAGAAATTAACCCCCACTCAGGAAGCCCAACCCGTCCTCCCCCCTCCCCCCCCCCTGGATATTATGCAACCGTAATTGGAATCAGACTACTGTTGGTAAACCTGCCAAGTTTTGTGCAATTTAGCCACAGTATCCCTTCTGGAAGCAGTCAGATACTCCATATAATAGATCCACTTCAGTCTCTGTAGCACCTCTGATAATGAGGGCACTCGTGGGTCCTTCCATCGTCTAGCAATTTCGCCCCGAACAGCGTGAGCAACCGCGCGAAGTAGGAGCCTGTGCTCAGACACGTTGGCTTCTGGGATATGCAAAAGCACTTCCTTTGGGGTAAAAGATATGGGTGCACACACCAGGTCACGGAACCAGGTTTCCACCTGCAACCATAATGGGCAGGTCCACCACATATGATAAAAGTCGCCCTCTTGACCACATTTCCTCCAGCATAAGGAGTTCTTGCTGAGCCCCATCTGTTTCAGCTAGTGTGGGGTAATATACCATCAGAACAACAGTTTGTAACCGTTTTCAACCATAGAAGCAGCGGTGGAGCTGCGACCAATTGCTGAGAAACATACATCCCTTTCTTCCTCCGACAGGTGCCCTCTCAAGTCCTTTTTCCATGCCTTAATATGGCGCAGGATTGGAGGCACAGCCCCACTGAGCAAAGAATATTTTTGATACAACCCCTCTCATCAAATGAGCTTTATCACAATAACCTTCCAGAAGTGTCTTCCCTTTTATCATATCTGTGCGCACTGATTTAGAGAGCAAAAAATGGCACAGTTGTAGGTATGCAAAATGATCGGAGGTGCCTAGCTGATACGCAGTTTGCAGCTCTGCCAGGGGTTTCACCCCTTGATCAAACCAAAATTGACCAAGTGTCAACATCCCTTTTTTAGCCCAGTCATGAAAGATTTTCCTTTCACGCCCTGCTGGGAAATCCGCACATCCCCGGATTTTGGTGGAGTAAAAATATGTGCAGCCTCACACCAATGGTTTTCGCCAACGCTGCCAAATAAGCAGTATAGTTGCCGTATAGGGAGACCGAAAGCCTATATCAGTCGGTGGAGGACTCCTCCCCCCAAAACCAATTGTCATATATTACATTGGAAACCATATCTCTCTCTAATTGTACCCATTGTTTAACTTCCTTAATATTATGGAAGTCCACCACTGCTCGTAACTGAGAGGCAACGTAGTACTTTAAAAGATTGGGTACCTCCAAGCCTCCGGCTTTTTTATTTTGGTAGAGGACCACCCGTGCCACCTTTGGAGGTCTCCTCTTCCATATAAAGGAAAAGACTAACCTGTAGGCCTTTCAAAAAGTGAGATGGCACTATACATGGTAACATTTGAAAAAGGTATGCAATCCTGGGTAAGAATGTCATCTTAATGGCTGCAATTCTACCTAGCCATGTAAGAGACAGCCGGTCCCAGGTCTGTAAATCTCTCTCCAGTTTTTTAATTAGTGGCAGATGATTTAAATTGAACAAATCTTTATAGTCAGAATCTAGCAAAACCCCTAAATATTTCACTGTTTTGCCCATTTAAAAGGAAATTTCAAATTTAATTGGGGAATCATGGACGGTGGTAGAAAAATTGGCAAAATCTCCGACTTGTCCTGATTAACCTTAAAACCAGACACTTTCCCGTATGCTTCTAAGAGTGGTATTAGACCCTGCAGAGAAAGCGGTCAGGGGCGGCCAAGGTAAATAATACATCATCAGCATATAATGCTAATTTATGTCTCCGATAGTGATCCCTTGAACCCTGATTTTCACAGCCAGAGGCTCTAAGCATAAAGCAAACAAGGGTGATAAGGGGCAACTCTCACGAGTTCCCCGCTGTACCTCAAAATTAGCAGAATAGCCCCCCATTTACTTTTATGCATGCAGCGGGTTGTCTGTAGAGTTCTTGGACCCAAGTGAGGAACCCCCCTCCAAGCCCAACCTTCCGTAGCACCTGAAACAGAAAGGGCCAGTGTACCCTGTCGAAGGCCTTCTCAGCATCTACTCCAAAGAGTAGTGAGGGAATGGAATGCATTTTAGCATAGTGAATTGTATTTACCACTTTTCTGATATTGTCACCTGCCATTCGGCCAGGCATGAAACCCGCTTGGTCATCATGTACTAACAGTGAAATTACAAATTTCAAGCGATTTGCCAAAATTTTCGCTAACAATTTTAGATTGATATTAATAAGTGATATGGGTCGATATGAACTACAAAGCAATGGCTCTTTCCCAGGTTTAGGCAGTATTGTAATGCCCGCCACATTCGCCGCCAGTAGAATATGACCCCCTGATCTTAGTGTTGAGCATGTCAACCAAGGGACCAACCCAAGACGTCCTTAAATTTTTTTATAAAAAAAGGGGGGGTATAGTGGGCTTCAGGTCAGAGATAGCAGCTAGCACCTCCACAGAGGTAATAGGTTGACCAACTCCCTCCGACAATGACTCCTCTAAACTGGGAAGTTGAAGCTCTGCCAGGTATTTCTGAATGTCCGCCTCAGAAGCGCTATCCTCCCTTGAATACAGAGTGGCAAAAAACTGGTTAAACTGCGATCAAATCCCTTCCCCTACCGTAACTACTGTCCCCTATGAGAATTTAATTTTAGTGATTTGAGATTGGGCCATTCAAGATTTCAAAGTGTGAGCCAACAATTTTCCCGCACGATTACCATGTTCGTAATAGGTTTGTTGAACTACATCTAACTGGTAGCCCTCTCATCTGCATCTAGCTGTTGTAGCTTGTATCTGATATCCCCCAACTCCGTCAAAAGACTCCTAGAGGGATTTAATTTATGAGCTTTTTCCACTGTTGCCAATCTGTCTCTCAAGATATGACTTTGTCTAAGCTTTTCTTTCTTTTTATGTGAGGCTAAAGCGATGAATTTTCCCCGAAGGACCGCTTTAAGGCAATCCCACAACACCACCGGCGTGGTCCCTTCAGTGTTATTAGTGATTAAATAATCCCTAATAGCTGTGCGGATGTCTAGTTCTGACGCCCCATCTTTGATTAAGGAATCATTTAACCGCCAAAATTTGCGACCATTATCAGTTCCAGCACTATGAAAAAACCACCATATAGGGGCATTATCAATAAAGAAATAATCAATTCTGGTGTAAACATTGTGAGCTTTAGAGTAGTAAGAATAATCCCTCCCACTAGGTTGCCGTTCCCACCAAATATCAACTACCTGCCATTTTTAAAGAAATAATTGTAATGCTCTGCTGTCGGCTGCAGAATAATGCCCCTTTCCTTTGGAGCAGTCAACCTTGGGGTTACATACCAAATTAAAATCCCCCCCCCCACAAATGATCAGCTGGCCGCTTTTAAACTGAAGCAATTGATCATCAATCCGCTGCAGCACCTCCCTTTGTAGTGTGTTGGGATTATACATATTTACCAAAGTATATAAAATCTGATTAACATAAAGGGACACTATTATAAATCTACCCTCGGAATCCCTAAAAACAGAGTCCACTTGAGCCATAATATCCCTAGAAAGTAAGATCCCCACTCCGGTGTATTTAGATTTAGGCGTACTAGCAGCCAGAAATGCTACTGGGAAACAAGCATGGTGCAATAATCCTTCATGCCGCTTGCATAGGTGAGTCTCTTGAATAAACAAAATACTGGCCTTCAAGCTAAGCGCTTCTTTAAACAGGCTATGACGTTTGGCTGGATGGTTAAGGCCCTTAACATTCAGAGAAACTATTTTAATAGACATCATTAAAAGGTCAGCCCGCCCCACACTTCCATTCTGCCTATATCAATCCCACATCACTCTACTTTCAACAGAAACCTACCCCAGATACCATAGAATATCCAATATAGTAACCAGTGGTCTGACCTCCACCATCTGCTGTGTTTCCACCCTATCCTTCCCTAATCCCCCCCTCCATCCCCCCTCCCCCTTGCAATACCCCCGCCGCCGTAAAATCGGCAGGGAATTCACCGAGTGAAGTGAGGTCCCCTTCCTTCCCCCATCGTCCCTCCATCCAGAATTACACAAACAATATGTAACTTGGAACATTGAGAACAGTAGAAAATATGAGAAATCCTAAGGATATGCAATATTTAATAACTATGGTAGGATCACCCCTCAAATATTAGCATCAAATCCATCGGTGGACATCCCAAAGTTGGGAAAGGACCGATAAGACCTCCAGAGAGAAAACGTAAACCCCAGATGTCCATAATCAATTATCTGCTGGGCCCTCCCCACCAGCCCGAGGCCCATTAACCCCATTAGATTTGCGTTGCAGTCTGGAGCCTGTCGTCCCCTTAAGAACATAAGAACATAAGAAAATGCCATACTGGGTCAGACCAAGGGTCCATCAAGCCCAGCATCCTGTTTCCAACAGTGGCCAATCCAGGCCATAAGAACCTGGCAAGTACCCAAAAACTAAGTCTATTCCATGTAACCATTGCTAATGGCAGTGGCTATTCTCTAAGTGAACTTAATAGCAGGTAATAGACTTCTCCTCCAAGAACTTAACCAATCCTTTTTTAAAAACAGCTATACTAACTGCACTAACCACATTCTCTGGCAACAAATTCCAGAGTTTAATTGTGCGTTGAGTAAAAAAGAACTTTCTCCGATTAGTTTTAAATGTGCCCCATGCTAACTTCATGGAGTGCCCCCCTAGTCTTTCTACTGTCCGAAAGAGTAAATAACCGATTCACATCTACCCGTTCTAGACCTCTCATGATTTTAAACACCTCTATCATATCCCCCCTCAGTCGTCTCTTCTCCAAGCTGAAAAGTCCTAACCTCTTTAGTCTTTCCTCATAGGGGAGTTGTTCCATTCCCCTTATCATTTTGGTAGCCCTTCTCTGTACCTTCTCCATCGCAATATCATCTTTTTTGAGATGCGGCGACCAGAATTGTACACAGTATTCAAGGTGCGGTCTCACCATGGAGCGATACGGAGGCATTATGACATTTTCCGTTTTATTCATCATTCTTTTCTAATAATTCCCAACATTGTTTGCTTTTTTAACTGCCGCAGCACACTGCACCGACGATTTCAATGTGTTATCCACTATGACACCTAGATCTCTTTCTTGCGTTGTAGCACCTAATATGGAACCCAACATTGTGTAATTATAGCATGGGTTATTTTTCCCTATATGCATCACCTTGCACTTATCCACATTAAATTTCATCTGCCATTTGGATGCTCAATTTTCCAGTCTCACAAGGTCTTCCTGCAATTTATCACAATCTGCTTGTGATTTAACTACTCTGAACAATTTTGTGTCATCTGCAAATTTGATTATCTCACTCGTATTTCTTTCCAGATCATTTATAAATATATTGAACAGTAAGGGTCCCAATACAGATCCCTGAGGCACTCCACTGTCCACTCCCTTCCACTGAGAAAATTGCCCATTTAATCCTACTCTCTGTTTCCTGTCTTTTAGCCAGTTTGCAATCCACGAAAGGACATCGCCACCTATCCCATGACTTTTTACTTTTCCTAAAGCCTCTCATGAGGAACTTTGTCAAACGCCTTCTGAAAATCCAAGTATACTATATCTACCGGTTCACCTTTATCCACATGTTTATTAACTCCTTCAAAAAAGTGAAGCAGATTTGTGAGGCAAGACTTGCCCTGGGTAAAGCCATGCTGACTTTGTTCCATTAAACCATGTCTTTCTATATGTTCTGTGATTTTGATGTTTAGAACACTTTCCACTATTTTTCCTGGCACTGAAGTCAGGCTAACCGGTCTTTAGTTTCCCGGATCGCCCCTGGAGCCCTTTTTAAATATTGGTGTTACATTTGCTATCCTCCAGTCTTCAGGTACAATGGATGATTTTAATGATAAGTTACAAATTTTTACTAATAGGTCTGAAATTTCCTTTTTTAGTTCCTTCACAACTCTGGGGTGTATACCATCCGGTCCAGGTGATTTACTACTCTTCAGTTTGTCAATCAGGTCTACCACATCTTCTAGGTTCACCTTGATTTGATTCAGTCCATCTGAATCATTACCCATGAAAACCTTCTCCATTATGGGTACCTCCCCAACATCCTCTTCAGTAAACACCGAAGCAAAGAAATCATTTAATCTTTCCGCGATGGCCTTACCTTCTCTAAGTGCCCCTTTAACCCCTCGATCATCTAACGGTCCAACTGACTCCCTCACAGGCTTTCTGCTTCGGATAAATTTTAAAAAGTTTTTACTGTGAGTTTTTGCCTCTACAGCCAACTTCTTTTCAAATTCTCTCTTAGCCTGTCTTATCAATGTCTTACATTTAACTTGCCAATGTTTATGCTTTATCCTATTTTCTTCTGTTGGATCCTTCTTCTAATTTTTGAATGAAGATCTTTTGGCTAAAATAGCTTCTTTCACCTCCCGTTTTAACCATGCCGGTAATCATTTTGCCTTCTTTCCACCTTTCTTAATGTGTGGAATACATCTGGACTGTGCTTCTAGAATGGTATTTTTTAACAATGACCATGCCTCTTGGACATTTTTTACTTTTGTAGCTGCTCCTTTCAGTTTTTTTCTAACAATTCTTCTCATTTTATCAAAGTTTCCCTTTTGAAAGTTTAGCACGAGAGCCTTGGATTTGCACACTGTTCCTTTTCCAGTCATTAAATCAAATTTGATCATATTATGATCACTATTGCCAAGCGGCCCCACCACCGTTACCTCTCTCACAAAGACCTGTGCTCCACTGAGAATTAGATCTAAAATTGCTCCCTCTCTTGTCGGTTCCTGAACCAATTGCGCCATAAAGCTATCATTTATTCCATCCAGGAACGTTATCTCTCTAGCGTGACCCGATGATACATTTACCCAGTCTATATTGGGGTAATTGAAGTCTCCCATTATTACTGCACTACCAATTTGGTTAGCTTCCCTAATTTCTCTTAGCATTTCACTGTCCATCTCACCATCTTGACCAGGTGGACGGTAGTATACCCCTATCACTGTAGTCTTCCCTGACACACAAGGGATTTCTACCCATAAAGATTCAATTTTGTATTTAGTCTCATGCAGGATGTTTATCCTGTTGGACTCTATGCCATCCCGGACATAAAGCGCCACACCTCCTCCCGAGTGCTCATCTCTGTCATTGCGATATAATTTGTACCCCGGTATAGCACTGTCCCATTGGTTATCCTCTTTCCACCATGTCTCTGAGATGCCAATTAAGTCTATGTCATCATTTACTGCTATACATTCTAATTCTCCCATCTTACTTCTTAGACTTCTGGCATCAGCATACAAACATTTCAAAGTTTGTTTTTTGTTTGTATTTTTATTCTGCTTTTTAATTGATAGGGATAAGTTAGAATTTTTTAGCTCAGGTGAGTTTTTAGTTACAGGCACTCTGACTACTTTTCTAATTATTGGAACCTCACTGTCGGGATGCCCTAATTCTAATGCATCATTAGTATCCTTTAAAGATACCTCTCTCCGAACCATGCGCTGCTGAGAGACTGTCGGCTTTCCCCTTTGTTCTAGTTTAAAAGCTGCTCTATCTCCTTTTTAAAGGTTAGCGCCAGCAGTCTGGTTCCACCCTGGTTAAGGTGGAGCCCATCCCTTTGGAAGAGACTCCCCCTTCCCCAAAAGGTTCCCCAGTTCCTAACAAAACTGAATCCCTCTTCCTTGCACCATCGTCTCATCCACGCATTGAGACTCCGGAGCTCTGCCTGCCTCTGGTGACCTGCGCGTGGAACAGGGAGCATTTCAGAGAATGCTACCCTGGAGGTTCTGGATTTAATCTTTCTACCTAAGAGCCTAAATTTGGCTTCCAGAATCTCCCTCCCACATTTTCGTATGTCGTTGGTGCCCACGTGTACCACGACAGCCGCCTCCTCCCCAGCACTGTCTAAAATCCTATCTAGGTGACGCGTGAGGTCTGCCACCTTCGCACCAGGTAGGCATGTTACCAGGCGATCCTCACGCCCACCAGCCACCCAGCTATCTACATTCCTAATAATCGAATCACCAACTATGACGGCCGACCTAACCCTTCCCTCCTGGGCAGTAGGCCTTGGGGAGATATCCTCAGTGCGAAAGGACAATGCATCACCTAGAGAGCAGGTCCTTGCTACAAGATCCTTTCCTGCTACACCTGGTTGGTGCTCTCCCATTATGAGACCTTCTTCCTCCAAGGCAGCACCAGGGCTGCCAGTCTGAAGTTGGGACTTGACTACTATGTCCCTGAAGGTCTCATCTATATACCTCTCTGTCTGCCTCAGCTCCTCCAGGTCTGCCACTCTAGCCTCCAGAGATCGGACTCGTTCTCTGAGAGCCAGGAGCTCTATGCATCGCATGCACATGTACAACTTCTCACCGGTGGGTAAAAAAATCATACATGTGACACTCGATGCAAAAGACTGGGAAGCCCCCCTCTTGCTGCTGGACTGCTGCCTTCATCTCAATTTTGATCAGTTCCTAGTTAAGTTTTAGGTTGCTATGGGAGTAGGAATGTGTCTAACTTCCTTTAAATGTATTAGTGAATTCACTATGTGTCTGGTAGTGGCCTACCGGGGTCTGATCGAATTCTCAATAAAGTTTTTGTTGATGGTTTTTTTTTTTTTTGTGAAAGTGGCACCTGCCAGAATGGACGGTCTGCTGTTGTACATTTTTGTACTCCACTTGCCACCTCAGGAAGAATCATGCCCTCGCCGGCTAGCATCGTAGCCGCTTCAGACGTCATCTTGATAAAGTGCGTGCGGCCATCTTTGGTAAAAGCTAACCCAGTCGGGTACACCCATCTATCTCGTAGATTTTCACGGCGAAGAAGCACGGTCACTGGCTGAAAGTCGCGTCTTTTTTGCAACGTGGCCACCGCTAGATCATTGTAAATAGTAACACTCTGGCCTTCCCATGTAATGGTGCCCATCTTGCGAGCTTGCTGCATTATGGCCTCTTTCATAAGAAAACTATGTAGACACTCTATAATGTCTCTGGGGGTATTCATCCTGGGAGCCCTTAGTGCTCTGCAAGCCCGATCCAATACAATGTCGCCGTCCAGTGAATCACCCCGCTCCGATCTTTCATTGAGCACCGCTCTACAGAGCTTTTGCACTATCGATGTCACATCCGCAAACTCCTCCGTTTCAGGTATTCCCCACACTCTAATATTAGCGTGTCGCGATTGGTTTTCCATGTCCTCTATTTTAAGCAAAATCTCATCGGACTTTTGTAGTGCTGTGGCGTCCTGTCGGAGGCGTGAGGCTTCCACCACCTGCCCCTCAACCACGCTCTCCACATCCTCAACCCTCCGACCAAATTTTCCGAGTTCAGACCGAAACTCAGTCAGCGCTGCCTGCATATCAGTTTTAGTGGATTTAATATCCTTTTGGATTTCTAGAAACCATTGCTGAAAGTCACCTTTAGTAGGTTCTGACATCGCTCCCAGCCGTCTTGCCTCCTTTCCTTCTGTCGCAGCGCATATTGCCTCTGCATCCGGCTGAAGCGAGTCGTCCGCCATGTCATGTTCTCCCAGCCCGGGTTCTTCACACAGGGCCACGAATCGTGAACCTCCCGGTTCATAGGAAAAAGCTTTCAAGTCTGTTGATTTTTTCCTGGGGTGCATCTCTGAGGTATTAGCCGGCCCCTGATGCTTTCCAGAAGTAAAAATTTGCCCCGGGTTATCCGATAGAGCTTATTGTAGGATGGATGGGAGAGGAGCTATCGCCTCAAGCGACCATACTGTAGGGATGACGTCACTTCCCTCCATTTTTATGATTTGTTGCTATGAATTTGAAGGATTTTGACTCGGTATACAGCACTGAAATGACAGATTTATTTACAGTTTACAGCATTAGTGGGGCTGTGCAGGATAAGCCAATCCTGGTTTTTCAGTTTGCAAAATCTGTTGCTGCAGCACAAAAGTTATTAAAATGGTTTAATACAATAAATAAATGAATTAGAAACAAATTACGTTTCCATCCACATTAAATTACATTTCCAGACATGTTCTGAGGAAGGTAAAAGAAAATCTAAAAATTTACTAGGGCTGAGCCCCTAAATTTAGGGGCAGAGTTAGGGAGGGAAACAAAGTTAGGAGCTTAGCCCTGATTTTCAGCACCAGGCACATGAACAGAAGCCCTAAGTGCACGTGAATATTCAGCTGAAAACAGGGGCCTCATTCTGGTGCCTACATTTAGCAGCTCAGCTTCCTTTGAATATTGGCCTCTCACTGCTTTGAATCCTGTTTCACCTCAATTTGCCCTCTCCAGCAGCAGAAGAGAAGCAGAGGTTTAGCCGGGTCACTTCTGGCTAGCGCGATCAACAATTCCATGTCAGAAGGGACAAACTGAGCCCGTCCTGGTCTTTACCCCACCATCTGCACGCTGCCGCCGTGCCTGGCATGGGGTAAAACAGCTTAGCTTTGATCGGAAGCTGTGTGCAGCCTTAGCTCTGAAGGCGCCAGGACAGACCCATCTGAGGCTCGTCTGCATCTCTTTGCTGCGCCATAGTGCTAAATGAATGGCAGGCCTTCCTATTTCACAAGCTGCAGTTTTCCTTTAAAAGTGCCAAGAGTTTTTGAGTTACCTTGACAAATAGTGGGTTTTAAATTTCCCACCCCTCTCGGTGGTGAAAGTTTAACCTGGTAAGGCAGAGCCTGGATGTTGCAGGGATGCAGTCAACACAGAAAGGGAGAATTGACTGGATAAATGCATTGGCCTCAAGTTACCCAGATATGTTCGGGGATATTCAGAAGGACGTTTACACCACTGAATTTCCAAGGCAAGTTATTTGGACAATTTTAACCAGGAAAAGTTGGCCATTTTATGATGTTTTGTGAATTGTCTCCCCCGGACAGATATTCAAAAAACAAACAGCTACATCTAGGCACCCACTTTCAACCAAAATTAGGGGGCCTAAAGTTTAGGATGAAAATTCACCTAACTTGAGGAGCATAAGCAGCCCACATTTACACCTGCTATTCATTTAGGTGCCCAATTTTGAAAATCAGTGCTAAGCACCCAACTATGTTTCCCCACCCTATTTCCATCGCCATAGCTACCCATGTTTTTTACATTCCTAAATTTAGGAACCCAGCCTGCTAAATTTTCAAAAGGGTCACTTTAGGAACCTCAAACCTTTGAAAATTAGCCTCAAAGGGACCACATCTGGAGTAAGACCTGTGACAGCACAATACACTGGTAGAAATGGACAGTTTGGGGAGATGACATGGTCCTTTTCTGCTGACAGATTCTGTGTATTAAAGGGAACCTAGAGAAGGCCTGGCAACTCTGTGGCTGAACTTGTCAATGTTTCTTTAGAGTCTGGAATAATTCCGGAGGATTGGAGCCAGGCGGATGTGGTTCTTCTTCATAGAAGTGAGAGGAGGAGGCTGGAAACTACAAGCCGGCTAGTCTGACCACTGTGGCGAGCAAATTAATGCAGGGGGGTTCTCATCCCAGTCCTCATATACACCAAGCCAGTCTGGTTTTCATAACATCTGCAATGAATATGCATGAGATCAAATTTATATACAATGGAGGTAGTGCATGCAAATCTATCTCATGTTTATTCATTGTGGATATCCTGAAAACCCAACAGGCTGTATGTTCTAAGGACAGAGTTGAGAACCACTGAATTAATGGTATCTCTGTGAAAACAAAGGATAGTGCAGTTTCTGGACTCCAATGGATTGCAAGATCTGAGGCAGCATGGGTTCACCAGAGGTAAATATTGTTAGACAAAGCTGATCAATTTCTTAAGACTGTGTGACCCGAGAATTAGATGTACTGTATTTGTTTTTCAGTAAGGCCACTGTCCCGCTTAGGCAACATGAATAAATTGAGCACCTTTGGTATGGACTCTTAAAGTGATTGACTATTAGAAATTGGTTGAGTGGGAGGCGACAAAGGATAATGGAGTTCACTCTGTGGAAAGGAGGGGCTACAAGTGTGCCACAGGGATTAGTCATCAGACACCACACATGTTTCACTCCAGGGAGGACAAAGAGGACAATATCTCTGGAAGATTTAATAAAACCAGTAAATATATTAATACATGCTTAAAGCAAACACACAGGAGAGCTAAGAAGGTGTTTCAGATGGCCATATCCCCTGCCCTGCCGAATTCCTCACTGCCTAGGAGTAAAACACTCCCGAATCTATGCAAATAGGTGTTCTTCCCTCCTGGGATCCAGGCTCAGGGGATGAAGCTCAATGACCATGACCCCAATGTCTGAAGTGTGGAGAAATTGGGTACTTCATGGACTGATGCCCTAGCCGTGAAGTTGTACCTCAAAACAAAGGGATCATGAGCTTCTGGCAATAAATATGCAAACCCAGACATTTCAAAGGGATAATGGAGCAGGAGAAAGAGTAGGAAGGATTGCCTGAGCAATGCAGGTTCAAATGACTAGGACATGATAGCTGGACCATGCTAGGTCAGAACTTATGGACAAATTCATCAAAATTGCTTCTCCGAGGTCATCGAAATGGCCTATTGTTTCGAAATTGGACACAGTAGTAATGTTTGCCATATCTCAGCTGGACAACACTTATCGTAAGTGCATCCAGAGGGATTTAGAGAGCAGAGAAGAAACAGAAAAGGATCTCTGGACAGCATCTGAGGGTTTACAAGGACGACTACTTGTGGATCATGTGGGGACTGAGCAGATTATAGCATGCCAACAGAAAAACTTCAAGGGACTTTGTTGGGGTAGCTTTTCCTAAAGAAAGAATAAATGTCGCGGAATGAGCCTGCAGGTGCAGGCTGCAGCCAGGAGTTAATGGTCCAAGAAATATCCAGAGAGCACAGGCAGGTCAAGGCTTTGGGCCTAGGTGTGGATCAAGAGTCAGGCAGAGATCAGTAATCAAGGCTCGCCAAGCAGTGTTTCCACAGGCAAGACCACAGGAGACTATTTGGACTAGAAAGGGTGTGTCAAGCAAGGTCTTCTTATGTGCAGCTTTCAATCTGTGTACACAGCCAAGGCTGGTCCAATTGGAAGCTCCCAGGAGTGCCCCTGCCTGTAGACTAGGTAATTACTACCAAGGTATTCTAAGATCAGGTCCTGTAGCTAATCCTGAGGCTCTGGTGCCTCAGAGGTCACTGGTTTGAGACCTGCCATTCCTTATAGGTCTGCAGTCTGGGTTTTTTTTAATTTAGATTTTTATATTCCGTTTTTTGGCACTTCAAAGCAGATTTACATTCAGGTACTGTAAGTATTTCCCTATCCCCAGAGGTTACAGCAGCAGACTAAGAACCAGGGAAGCCAAGGAGAGTGGCCTGTGCGCGTGCCGGGAGAGTGGGCGCTCTCCCGCGACTTTTACTGAATCGGCCTGATAGTTAAGAACATAAGAAATTGCCATGCTGGGTCAGACCAAGGGTCCATCAAGCCCAGCATCCTGTTTCCAACAGAGGCCAAACCAGGCCACAAGAACCTGGCAAGTACCCAAACACCAAGAAGATCCCATGCTACTGATGCAATTAATAGCAGTGGCTATTCCCTAAGTAAACTTGATTAACAGCAGTTAATGGACTTCGCCTCCAAGAACTTATCCAATCCTTTTTGAAACACAGCTCCACTAACTGCACTAACCACATCCTCTGGCAACAAATTCCAGAGCTTTATTGTGCGTTGAGTGTAAAAGAATTTTTGGTGAGAGAATTTCCATGCAAACTTTCTAAAATCAAACACTATACAGATAGGACCCAAACCTGCCCAGACTCCACCCCCGGAACACACTCCCTGCGTGTGTAAAGTTGCACTGTTTTCTAAGGACAATTTTTGCAGGAGAAGCACTATTTTCCCCCACAGAAATCCTTGTGAAAATGGCTCTCCCTAATGTTAACTGCTGCTATGGAAGATGCTTGTGTGTACCCAAAAACAAAAAGTTAAAAAGCAAAAGCTATTTCCTGACTCTTCCCTCTATTCTAGTGGGAATCTCTCTTAACACAATATACCTTCAGCTTAACAAGTTTAGTTTAGCTGAGCTTTAAAATGTTGTTTCTTTGCTCCATCACTCTTCTCAAAGTCCATCACACAACCCCTAGAGTTATCTGGGCCTTCCCTGTACAGTTGGAGAGAGAGACGTGAAAGAGGAAGCGTGCTAGAGGAAGCAGCCAGCATGCAGCAGGGGAAACCTATTTAGCTCTCATAATGAGCAAATTCATGCTTTTGGGAGATCCTAAGGAACACCTACACTCAGAAGTGTGAGCATTTTGGGATTACCCTACCAGTACTGATATGAAGTCAGTAGCATAGGTTAGCACAGCTTCTCCTATGCAGATGCCCTAATTTTGTTACTGTTGCCCAGAAGCAGCAGGATAGTTAGTTCAGCTTGTCTGAATGAGCACATGGTAACATGGAAGCTAGAACAGTTCTCCATGAGGATATGCTAAACCCATGGTTGCCTGCAGAAAAGCAACCTGTTTAATTATGTCAAACAAAAGTCAGATCAGTTTTGGAACCACCATTCCAGAGTTATCTGTATCTAGGAGAAAAAGAAAGGTATTGTATCTGCTGAGGACCGTTACCTGCACAGAGAGTTCCATTCTACCCTCAGTGCACTACACTGTCTGTTTGACCGTGTAATATAAGAGCCCTAATAGCACAGTCTCCCTCGGTCACACAGAACTGTGGCTTGGAACATTACAAGCATGTCTCCCACGTGAGGGGCTCTTCCTGAAGGATAGCAATCCCTCCTTTGCAAGTATCACTCAGCTAGACATTTTCTGCAGCCTCAGGTCAGCGCTTTAAATCCAAAATAAAGTGATCTAGAACAAGTTTCCAATTAGTGGATTCTGCCTCTGGGCACTATGTTTTAGTTACTAAACCACAAGAAATTAAAAAAGACATGACAGTTTGTAATGTATTTCAAATATGCAGTGCTGCATGTACCTCATTCAAATGTCTCTCCTATCAGTGCCCCTCCACTAAGATGACAAAGGAGTGACTCAAGAGCACTGTCATGCACCCATTTTAATGCAAAGTTTTATAAATTATGATCTGAATTTTGTTTGCCATTCTATTTGCATTTTATCACATGGAGGAAATGCATGGAACAGAATCAACACCAAGTTACTATCAGTGAATCACAGGTCAGCAATGATATGCAGTGGTCTTGGATACGTCTCCCCCAATATCAAAAGGTAAATGGGAAGGAACTCAAACCATGCCTACTTATAAAATTCAGACACACTACTCCTAGCTCTCTCTTTTCCTCTCATTTTAAATGATACAGAGAATCTGCTCAGGAGATGAAATATAAAATGTGTGAAAAAAAAAAAAAGACAAGATTCTGAATTCTGTGTTTACGGCCCTTAACTAGGTACTAAATAGACAAACTCTGGGAATGCTAATGTAGAGTTCAGACAAGGCTGTGGAAAATGAATGGGCTTGGTTACTGCCAAACTTAATGAGAAAGGAGCTCTTGCACATGCACTTCAATGGCCTCTCTACTAACCTTTGAAATCTCAATTGGAGGCCTAGTCTGCAGCAGTTAGCACAGTGAATAATGTGTGGCCTTCCATTAGCTGTGCTCACAAAAGAGAAAGCATTGTTGCAAAACCATTCCATCAGGCAAGGCCAACATATCTTTTACATTTATGAATGAAAAGTTATGCAATTATTTGTCAATACTGAATGCTTCTGATGGCCATGATGCTTTCAATTCAGCTGTTTTGCCTGATAACCTTAAAATAAACAGGGACATATTTCATGCAGCATTTCATTCTCCAGTATTTGTGTTTGAAGCTCCAAGAGTTCTTTTTTAGAAACTGCTTTTGAATTTCCCCAAAGATCAGCATCCCATATAGTCAGAGTCATGGGGCCTATGGAAAGTGATAGCAGATGAGGACCACACCAGGTTTCACTTCTGGTGTAATGCTGCTGATCCCTGGCTTTCCTCACATCTTGGGTCAATAATTTACAGTGGGCCCTTGAGTTATGACCAAAATTCTGGTTTTGAGTTACAAACCGATCTTGAGTTACATCCTAAATATGAGAGAGAGAGAGAGAGAGAAGCCATAATGCCCTCAATACTAGGTAGGTATTTATACCCCTATAGGAGGCCCACCTAGTTAATCGAGGTGAGGTGTAAGTATTAGTGTAGAGGTTAGGGGCCACTTTGACATGCAGAGTGTGGCGTACAAACAGAATAGTGCACTCCTGTGATGACCTTCAGAGTGAGGAAATCACCCAAAGATGAGATTTGTGCAATGTTCTCTCAATCTAGCTTGATGTTACCCAGGTAGACAGTCCATGTGCAGGTATCATAAAGGAACTGGTGGAGGAGGTGAAATTGTTGTTTCTGGTAGGCTAGGCACTTTTTGGTGAGTACACTAGTAAATTATTGGTGTTTCTGGTAATTACAGACATTATATAACCATTTTTTATTATAGAAATGGTTAGGTAAGGGGTGCTTTTGGGAGGTTTGGAATGCATTATGGGTATTTCCATTATTTCCTATGGAAAAAATAGTCTTGACTTACAACCAACTTGAGTTACAACCAGCCCTCTGGAACCAATTGAGTTCGTAAGTCAAGGGACCACTGTATTCTAAAGGTTTTCTGGAGGGTTCCAGATTTTCAGGTCAAGGAGAGGGCAGAGGGGAAGTAGAGAATTGGTGCTGCAAAGGATAATGTAAAGTAAGAGATGAGTTAGTAACTAGAGGAGATTCATTCCTTGCAAGGAAAATTGGTTGGGTTTAGGAGAGTCTATATATATGATGCCCCCAGACATCTAGGGGTGAATCTTGGGAGTCCTAGGAAGAGACAGGGCTTTTGAGGCATCCAAAGATTTGTAGCAAGATCAGGAAAAATTCTAGTCTCTGTGGTATAAGGTTTTGTGGCCTACCAGAGGAAGGAAACCTATCAGGAAGAAAGGGTGAAATTCTTTTCTGGGAACGCTGCAGTAAGTGACCAGAATGTGGAATATGTTGTCCCGAAGGCCCTGGGGCTGAAGGTTTGGTGAGTGGGATCTCTCCTGCTCAGAATGCAAATTTACTTGTATCTCCTGTTGAACTGTATCCTGATAACTACCTGCCAGATTCCCCTGACTTCTTCTGTCTGCACTGGGATTTTCAATAAACTCCACTTTGGTTTGGCTCAGTTTTCTCTGTAAATGCCTGGCTAAATATAATAAGGTCAATATTAAGAAAAGCAGTAAGCGGGCAAGTTATGGAGATAGCAGGATAAGTCTCCTGCTGAATGTGTGTCCCTAAAGTTATCCGGATTTATATATCCCTAGAACTTTAAACCTCACAGTCTATTTTTTAATATTTCTGGATAATTTTAGCCTTAGACTATATTCAACATATACAGGCTAATTTCAAAACAAGTGCGTGCGCCTATTCGTGTGCGTACTGGCGCATAGGCGAAGATGTGCTGGAATTTTAAACCATGTGCACACTCGTGGGCATAAGTTTTATAGTACGCCATCCGCTCAAAAGTATGCTCCTAATTTTAAGAGGTTACTCAAGAAAAGCTGGCACGCGTCTTCCATAGGACTTTGCTGGTTTATACATGCATAAGTGGATTTTAAAACATGCTCACACCAGGGACATTCCCAGTTTTACAATTAGTCCACCAGTTTGCCCAGTTAATAGCGAGGTCTTTGAGACCACCCCCCTGCACACCCAAATTGACCCAGACCCCGCTCCCTGTCCTGTGAGCCCTAAAACTCGAGATCTGCAGACTTGCTCTTCATCAGAAGCAGCAGCAAAAGTTACGCGGATAACGAGCCGGCCTGCGCCTTGGTCTCCACTTTTAAAATATGGAGTTATGCGCGTCGGCCTTATCCCTTTCCCGCCCTCTTAGTTTTCACGAGTGCATGGGTACCTAGGCACATTATTTGCGGCTTTTTATAATTCACATTTCCAGTTTTGCACAAGCAATGCTTTTAAAATTGACCACATGGCCGTTAAGTGGCTGCAAAACAAAACCAACGTTTTTGTGGGCCTACAGGCCTGATCCCAACCCCCGCTACAAAACTAAAACTGATGTGGGGCCTAGCACCCAAACCCCCTCTCTCCTCCCCAAAGATTAAAAAAAATAGTTTCAGGCCAACCAGTGGAGTGGCCTCCCCCCCCCCCCTTACAAAACAAATCTGGAAAATATACAGGGCCCCTGGGCTCTCTCCTAATTCCTACCTTCCCACTCCCACACCTGGCATCTCCTCAAACCTTTCACAATCGCCAGGAGCACAGTGCAATCGCAGCACTCCTGGACGCAGCCAGCGCTCCTGACCTTAGGCCTGCTCTAAACTCAGCCGCTGAACGTCATGCCCTACCCAGCTAAACTTCATCTGCACGGCAGGAGGGACATATTGAAACCCTCAGATTTTATTAGTCCTCTCAAATTAAGAACTCATAAAGTGATAGAACATGAGAGCGCTCCCTCACATGCCCTCACCAGTATTAACATCAGCCACTCTGTGAATATATGCATTTAATTAGAGGTTGTAGCTATCAAGCTTTGATTTTATATGTTATGAAAGCATTTTTCACTTTAGAATTGTAATTTGAATCCTCCAAAATACTGTGTACTGGTGGAACACTGAACAGTCAAGGTATTTTCCTTTTTCCTTTATTTGTGTTATTTCTTTATTTGGTATCACTGGTATTCTTAACAAGGAGCTCTTGGATGTACATAATTTACATCTCAATAAATAAAAAAAAATTAAAAACATGTATTTGGTTCAATAGAGAGATATTACTTAGCTCACACCTTTTCATCGGTAGCTCGAGGTGAGTTCTGTTCAGGTGCTGGAGGTATTTGCCTCCCGCAGAGGACTTACCTCAGGCAATGGAGGGTGAAGTGACTTGCCGAAGCGAACAAAGAGGGGCAAGCACTATTAGCTGCAATTGGCTTGATTTTTTTTTCTCTGTTTCCAAAACATTTAATTTTCCTTATGCTTTGTTATCCGCCCTTCTCAACATCAGTGTAAATATCCTGCTGCAAGGACTGCTGCCAGTGTGGACATACAAGGAAGCTTACTGGCAGAGAGAATTTTCTGTCAGTTTCTGAGATTAGAGGACACAATGTCTGCTCCAGGGTGATAAAGGGGATGGAACAGCTCCCCTATGAGAAAAGGCAAGACAGGTTAGGGCTGTTCAGCTTAGAGAAGAGACGGCTGAGGGGGGATATGATAGAGGTCTTTAAAATCATGAGAGGTCTTGAACGAGTAGATGAGAATCGGTTATTTACTCTTTCAGATAATAGAAGGAGTAGGGAGCATCCCATGAAGTTAGCAAGTAGCTCATTTAAAACAAATCAGAGAAAATTCGTTTTCACTCAATGAATAATTAAGCTCTGGAATTCATTGAAGGAAGATGTGGTTTGGGCAGTTAGCGTAGCTGGATTTAAAAAAGGTTTGGATAAATTCCTGGAGGAGAAGTTTATTAACTGTTTATTAATCAAGCTGTCTTAGGGAATACCCACTGTTATTACTGGAATTAGTAACATGGGATCTATTCAATATTTGGGAACTTACCAGGTACTTGTATCCTGGATTGACCACTGTTGGAAACAGGATGCTGGACCTGATGGATCCTCGGTCTGACCCAGTAAGGCACAATTTACATTTCAATAAATAAAAAAATTAAAAACATGAATTTAGCTCAATAAAAAGATATTTAGCTCACATCTTTTCATTGGTAGCTCCAGGACAGTTCCATCAGAGTTAAATAAAAAAGGTTCTGCTCCTGTCTGAGGAGGATAGCACTGCACAGGTCTAGAAGCCTAACAAGATGATCTTGCTCTGCTGAAGCAATATTCAGTTGCTTCTACGCCTCAGTGCAAGAACAGGCCCAGGAATATGGAACAATTTCAATATAGGAACTACTCTGTTTGTTAATTTATGACCATCTAAATACAAATAGCATTTTAGATGAGGGTCAACAAATGCAAATACAATATATTTACACAATTTCTGTTCTGCTGCTCCACCAATCTCCATGGATTACAGCCAACATACACAGAAAAGCATAACAAAACCTTACAGAACACAAAACAAACATGCCAAAAGAACTAAAAATCATTATATATATATATATAAAATATAAAGTAAATTAAAAACACCAGAATAATCCCTGGTCAGGGAAAGACGACCAGGGCAAACCTTGCATAAACAAACATAAGTAATTACAGCTGCACAGACTTTCATGAGTTATCTAAAAAGTATCAGATGGTCAGGTCATCAAAACAGTGGGTCACCCAGCACAAATGGCCATTGTTAAGGTCAATCCAGGAATCTAGATCACGGCATTATTTATATTCCATCAAATGCCTGCTTAAACAAAAATGTCTTCACTAGCATTCCAAAAGCCAAATAATGCCAAGTCTCCCTAATATCTTGTGGTAGTTTGTTCCACAACTGAGTAACTATGTAAACATATCACAAGGCTCGCTCATGGGGGACTTCTTTCAAAAAACATGTGGTTAATAAACCACTTTGAGATGAACGCAGCAGTCAATTGGCACAATAAGGATGAAGTCAATCCTCAAGGTATCCTGTTCCTACACTGTGTTTAGATTTCAAACTAAACACAAAACCTTAAGTGGATGAGGAAGCTCAAAGGTAATCAAGGTACAGTATAGGATAAGTGACATTCAGAGTAGTTAACATACAAGTCAAAACAGCAAGGTATCAAAGAGCCGATGTGTCTCAACAGGATGAAGAAATCAAAGCAGATCAATACACAGGCATTTAAGTAATTACAATTGTTTTATCAATTATGACAAGTCTTACCTGGGAATTCAAAGAGATTCTGCTAAGTACAACTCGGTCCAAGGTCCATCTTTCTAATGCAAATGCTCAACATATCATGCTCATTCCGTGTAATATCCAAGACAAGGCTGATACTGTCTCAAAAGTTCATGTGCAACAGCAACTTTTGATTGCTCTCTTATACTGGTCCAATCAAAGCTTACTTCAGAATCAGCAAACAGGTAGATTCATGAGGAGGATGTTGGGCTGATGGGCGGCAAAACTATTAGTAACTCCAGCGGCACTCAGCACATAAAATAAACCATTGGGCACTTGGGCATAGAGACCTGAATCCCTCCTAGACTACATCTTGGTCATGAACAGTTTAGAAGATCAGTTTAACCCAGTGATGGCGAACTCCAGTCCTCGAGAGCCACAATACAGGCCAGATTTTCAGGATATTTACAATGAATATGCCTGAGACAGATCTGCATACAATGGAAGCAGTACATGCAAATCTCTCATGCATATTCATTGTGGATATCCTGAAAACCAGGCCTGTTTGTGGCACTCGAGGACTGGAGCTCGCCGTCACTGGTCTAACCTGACGACAAGACTATGGCCCTTTATATTTTCAGATTCAGATCCTGTGTGCATTATGATTGGGCTGAGGAGCTCACCTAGAAGAGTTTCCTTCCAGGAAACCAGATGTCACATCAACTTGCTGGGGACCAGGGCTGTCCAAAATGCTTTTGAGCTTTCAAAAATTAGATAGGCAACAAAACTGTTCTAATTCAGATGGGCAACCACCAGTAATACACAACTAATTTGTTTAAATTCTTTGACTATATTAACAACTAGCTTTTGGAATGTTTTTGAAATAATTTCTAATTCTGAAATTGAAGGATTATTAGCAGCTTTGGGCGAATCAAGATGTATTTTAGACCCTTGTCCTAACTGGATATTGAACACCTGGAAAGCAGAATTTAATAACTTAATTAGTTAATATGTCTCTGGTTGAAGGATCTGTACTTAATGTCTTAAAACAGTCGACTGTTCACCCAATTATTAAAAAAGGTAATCTCCCATTAGACCAACCCTCTAGTTATCGGCCAATTTCTGTTTCTTTTATCTCTTGGTAAATTATTGGAAAAAGTTATGGCTCAGTTGAATAATTATTTACAAGAAAATAATTGTTTACATGTATTTCAATGTGGTTTTAGTCTGCATAATAGCACAGAAACACTTCTCGTTTCGGTAAACGATTATTTGCTACATAAACTTGATTCTGATGTGGCTGTAACTGCTGTATATCTTGACATCTCTGCAGCATTTGATTCAGTTAACCACCAGATTTTACTTGCTAGATTACAACAGGATTTAAACCAGCAAGAACCACAGCACCCAATCTCATTTGCAAAACCGTAGACAACAGGTTAGAACTGGTTCTTCTTCCTCTGCCTGGTTTACTATTCATGCTGGAGTTCCACAAGGTTCCACGTTATCTTCTGTTTTATTTTTGTCACTGTCTCTTTTGGATTTTTTAAAAATTTATTTTCGTTGCTATGCAGATGATCTGCAGTTGTACTTCCAGGTGTCTACAGATATGAATCAGATACAGAATGGATTTATGGCTTCTCTTAAGACTATTTCTGACTGGATGATTCATGATCTTTTACTTAATACCCTGAAGTCAGTGCCAAAATCCCAGCTAACCTTTTTTCTCTTGATTTTAAGAGTGGTAATATTAAATTTGTAGAAGAAGTTAGTAATTTGGGATTTCATTTTGATTTGGAGTGTACCTGTCAATTAAAGTCTGTACTAAGTTATTTTAAATTGAAATTATTATGACATTCATCTTTTTTAGATACTGCTGATTTTCGGACTTTAATACCGTCTTTTATCATGACAACTATAGATTACTGTAACTTTCTGTATATTGGCTTGCCTAAAGCCAAATTACGTGCTTTACAGAGTTTACAAAATTCGGCAGCACGATTGATCACAAAAACCCCAATTCGAGAGCATACCTCACCAACATTTGCACTGATTACCAATTATGCAGCATCTGAAATTTAAAGTTTTAAATTTAGTATATAAAGCACTTAAAGATGTCCCTGGGTATTTGTCTGAGATGTTTCAGCATTATATTCCTTATCAAGTTTTATGGTCTTCTAGCTCTTACTTTCTTGAGGTTCCTGATTTTAGAACAGCGCATTTACAATCCACATGTAAGTGAGCTTTCTCTTTTGGCCCTTCTCTTTGGAATATGCTTCTTGAGAATTTGTGACTTGTGCAGGATTTTAAAGTATTTAGAAAGCAGTTGAAGAGTATTCTAGTCTGTGAGGCATTTTCTAATGAATAAGTTAATTGACTGTTTTATAATGTTTTACTTTTACTTTTAATGTAATGTATTTTCTGGATTGTAATTCACCTAGCTGATTTCATTATAGGCAAAACATACCGTAAATATGTTTTTTTTTATAAAGTAATTTTTATTGAGAGAACAGACAACAAAACAAGCTTAAACAGGTAGAGCATAGGCCCCTCAACAAAATGATTTTCAGAATACACCCATAGCTCCTTGCTCCACTACCCCCCCACCCATCCCACCCTCCCACCCGGTACAGAGAGTCTCAGAATAACAAAAATAAAAATAAAATGAGCTTGCACCCAGTTAAGGATGAACATGTACATGTACAAAACTCTTGGAGACTCGAAAACTCTGAAAAAACTCTGAAAGTTTGTCCAATGTACCTTGATCATAAGAATATCCAGATTACATGGTTACCTGAACTCCGGTAACCCCCTGTGAAAAAACACAAGACATAGTATTACCCTACACCACACATCCTCTCGCTCTACGAGTGTCCCCTGGTAAGCATCTCAAGAGGCGTGAGACGTTGAATATTTATTTAACATTTTTCTATACCGACCTTCATGGATAAATACCATATCAGGACGGTTTACATCGAACAGGGGTAAAAAAATAACTAGGTAAAGGAAGAAACAAAGTTACATTAAACGAGGACCGTGAACTTGGAAGCTTAGGTAGCTGGAAGAAAAAAGATAAAGTTAAGTTAAAAGGAGAAATAACAAATTCCGGACTAGAGATAGTTCGGATTAGAGTTAGTCCACATGTTAGAGTTGGTATCCATGCTGTCCAGGTAATCAGAGGAGTAGATAACGTCTAATGTGTATCCTAAGGTTCTAGGAAGGCTAGGCGGAACAGCCACGTTTTGAGTCTCTTCTTAAAAGTTAGCAGGCAAGGTTCCAGCCTGAGTTCAGCAGGGAGGTTGTTCCAGATGGCTGGGCCTGCTGTCGAAAATGCTCGGTCCCTGGATGCAATGAGTCGCGTGGCTTTGGTTGGAGGGGCTTGTAGCGTTCCTTTGGATATTTCTCTCATTGGCCTATTAGAAGTATGGAGTTTTAATGGAATTTCAAGGTCGAGATAAAGGAGATCGTATATGGATTTGTGTATTAATGATAAAGATTTGTGAAGGACTCTGTGGTTGATTGGTAACCATTGTAGATTTCGGAGGATGGGTGTAATATGATCACTCCGGTTGGTGCTTGTTAGGATTCTGGCAGCAGCATTTTGTATCATATGAAGTGGCTTAATGGTTGAACTGGGTAGTCCTGTGAGGAGCGCGCTGCAGTAGTCTATTTTGGCAAATATCAAGGATTGAAGAACTGTCCTAAAGTCGTGGAAATATAAGAGAGGTTTGAGTCTTTTTAATACCTGTAGTCTGAAGAAGCAGTCTTTGGTAATAGTGTTAATCATACTCTTTAGGTTAAGACGGTTATCAAGTATTACCCCAAGGTCTCTAACCTGAGTATGAGTGAGGGCGTGGTTATGTTGGGTCTGTGACTGGTAGTTGTCTTGGTTGGCGGAAATGAGGAGGAGTTCAGTCTTGTTAGCATTGAGGACCAAATTTAAACTGTTGAGGAGACTAGTGATAGATTGTAGGCAGTTGTTCCAGATCGAGAGTGATTTGTTAATGGATTCCGTTATGGGGATCAGGATCTGCACATCATCTGTGTAAATGTAGTGAATAAGGTTGAGACTTGTTAACAGTTGGCACAGGGGGAGGAGGTAGATATTGAAAAGGGTGGGGGACAGAGAGGATCCTTGAGGTACTCCTAGTGATGAATTTGTTGGTGGTGATTCTTTATTATTTATTCTGACCTTGAAGCTTCTATCGCTAAGGAAAGACTTGAACCAGTTGTAGACTTGTCCTGAGATGCCTATGTCTAATAGACGATTCAGGAGAATGGCGTGGTTGACAGTATCGAACGCCGCTGATATGTCTAAGAGGATTAGAAGAAAAGAGTGTCCTTTGTCCAGTCCCATAATAATATGGTCAGTTAGGGAGATGAGCAGGGTTTCTGTGCTGCGTGATTTGCGGAAACCATACTGTGAAGGATATAGTATATTGTAATCTTCTAAATACTCTGAGAGCTGGGTGTTAACCACCTTTTCTGTGATTTTGGCTAAGAATGGAAGATTCGATATAGGGCGAAAGTTAGCTAGTTCACTAGGGTCTAAGTTGTGTTTCTTAAGGAGGGGTTTGAGAGAGGCGTTTTTTAGGATGTTTGGGTACAAACCTTGGGTTAAACAGCAGTTTATGATGTTGGCCAGTGATCCGGAGATTGTGTTTGGTATGAGTAGGAGTAGCTTGGTTGGTAGGTTGTCTGTGGGGTGGCTGGATGGTTTCTGCTTCTTGAGAATGGATTCGATCTCTTTAGATGAAGTTAATTCGAAGTTGTCTAATTTGGCTCCCTTAAGCATATGGGTATTGGTAAATGAAGCGAGGGTGTTGTTATTGGGTGGAAGGAGTGAGAGTGTGTTTGATATCTTCTGCTGAAAGAAAATGGCTACCTCGTTTGCCTTGGATTGAGCTTGTTCGTCTGGGATCGGTGGTGGTAGTGACTTTGTGATTTGAGACACATAAGAGAAAAGAGCCTTCGCGTCATATTGGAGATCATGTATTTTATTGGCTTAAAAAACTTTTTTTGATTTTAAAATTGATGACCTGTAATGATGTAAGGTTCCTTTGTATGATGAAAGTGTAGAGGGGGAAGGGGCTTTACGCCATTTGTTTTCCTTATGACGTAGTTCTTGTTTTATCTGTTTGAGTTCATTGGAGAACCAAGGTTGATTTCCTTTTTTTAAAGGATTAATTCTTTTCGAGATAGATGGGCAGTGCTTATCTGCTACAGCTTCATATCCACTGGAAGGACCTCATAGTATGCCTGCCAAATGTCCCGAAAGTGCCTCTTCTTACCAGGAGGATATCTGGCGTATAAAGAGCCATACTCCAATTGGTAAAGTTCCATCATGAGATTAGACCATTGTTGACGTGACGGTGGAGTTGGTTCTATCCATTTAAGTAAAATACATTTCTTGGCAATAAGACATGCCTTGGACACAAAGAGTATATTATCCACAGATATACTCGCGTCTCCCACCTCATTATTCAGTAAGCAGAAAGAAGACGACCAGGAGAGATCAGTTCCCAAAATAGCAGATAAGGCTCTTCATATATCCTCCCAGAACACTTGTATAGAACTGCAGGCCCATAAACAATGGATCAATGAAGCCTGCGGCTGAAGGCATTTCAGACAAGCATCCGATGACACTAGGCCCATGATCTTTGCTCTCGACGGAGAAATGATAGTCCTGTGAAAAATTCGTTGTTGGAGTTCCCGAAGAGTAACATTGGTTATCATTTTGGGGATAGAAACATATGCATCTTTAAGCATAGAAATTGTCAATTCCTCCCCACAGTCCAGAGACCATTTAGGAAGTAGAGAAGAATATATGGAATACTCTTGAATTACACATAAATAAGAGTACAGACAAGATAATGAAGCAGTTTTAGCAACAAAACTATTAATCAAATTAGCAAAATGAGGAGAGTCAATGTTACCAGTGATCCCTTTCATCACAGCTAAGTAAGCTGCTCTGAGACTACCATATAGTAGAAAGTGTTGGGGCCTCATGCCCAGCTGCTCCTGGCATTGGTGGAAGGATCACATTTGACCCGATTGAGGCAGCCAAAGCTCCCCTAAAGGTCATCCATTGGAAATGCCAAGACCATATACTTTGGGAGGGAGGGGGGATATAGCTAACACACTTGATAGGGGGAATTGAGTAGATACCTGGACAGGTAGCCCCAGAGCCGCACGAACATGTGCCCATATTTTACGCATGGTTCTAACCAAACCATACTTAAGTTGTCGCTCAATTAGCACAATCGACTGAGTATGTAATACGAATCTGGGATCCATAGGGGTGCACAAGGCCTGAATTAAGGGGGCAACTGTGTATTGGGAAGAGCTCAGGATCCAATCCCCCAGGAAGCGGAGATTGGATGCCCGAGAATATAACATAAAGTCCGGTAGACCCAGGCCACCCTGTATTTTTGGAGCCATTAGTGTACTATACGCTAACCGGGCCTTTTTTCCCCGCCACAGAAAAACTCTAATCGCTTTTTGCAATTTACAATTGTCTTTAACAGTCAGAAAACGAGGTATCATTGAGAGTAAATAGAGTAAGCGAGGAGCAAGAACCATCTTAACAAGTGCGATTCTACCATGTAGAGATAGAGGTAACTTTTGCCAGCTCGTAAGTGTTTTAACCGCCTTGTCAATAGCTGGCGGAATGTTTAGTGCATACCAAGTATCTGGTTCGAATGTAGCTGAACCCCCAGATATTTAATTTTTGGGCCTGCCCATTTCACTGGGAAATCCGTCCACTCCAAGGCCATATTGCCGTAGAGATCCAGGGCCTCCGTCTTGTCTAAGTTTAATTTGAAGCCAGAAAGGGATTGGAAATGGGAAAATATCTTTAGAGCTTCAGGGAGGGCAGTGCGTGCATGAGTAGAATATCATCTGCAAATAGCAGGGTTTTATATACTTGGCTCCCCACGGGGATCCCAGTAACAATTGCCGTATGCTGAATTTTACACACTAGGGTTTCAACTGTCAAAATAAATAATAGGGGAGAGAGAGGGCACCCCTGGCGAGTGCCTCTCCCCAGAGGAAATTCCTCCGATAGTAAGCCATTGGCTAGAACTCTCGCCGTGGGATTGGAATATAAAAGGGTAATATATTCAAAACTTTTTCCCAGTAAATCCCATTTTTAATAAGACCTGTTTGAGAAAAGGCCACGCCACCCTGTCAAAAGCCTTTTCAGCATCGCAGGTCACAAGGAGTGGTTCTGGAAGAGAGGATATAAAGCAGTTTTCCAGGGCAGCCTGCACCTTATGTAAATTTACCGCCGATCTCCTACCTGATACAAAACCAACCTGGCCTGGTGAAATGAGCACAGGCATAATAGGCTGCAATCTAGTTGCTATTACCTTGGCATATAATTTAATATCTAAATTTAGGAGAGAGATCGGCCGGTATGAGGAGGCCAACAGAGGGTCCCGGCCTGGTTTAGAGAGCACCACTATTGTGGCAGACCTAAGAGTAGCAGGCATAGAGCCTTGTGTGACCATGCCTTCAAATAGAGATTGTAGGCTGGGGGCGATATCTTGCGACAAAGACTTGTAAAACGTCGCGGTCAGTCCATCAGGTCCGGGGGCCTTATTATCTTTCAAAGCTTTGATGGCTGTCAGGATTTCCTGTATCTCTATAGGACGATTCAGAGAAAGGCGTTGCTCCTCAGTTAGGGTAGGTAGAGGAAGATCCTGTAAAAACTCAATAATAGCTACCTCATCTACCTGATCCGCAGAATACAAAGCATTATAATAGTCTGAAAACAGCTGGGCAATATCTTTAGACACAGACTTTATTACGCCACAGGGAGCCCGCAGATTAGCTATAAATTTAGAAGACTCCTGAGCCCTAAGGAGACGCGCAAGAAGACCGCCAGCCTTATTTCCGAATTGGAAAAAGGTATATTGCCTAAAGCGTAAGGTCTTCTCCGCCCTGGCGTGTAAAAGATTATTACGCGCTACTTGTGTGGCTTTGTATTGAGGAATCAGGGTTTCATCTCCCCTACTATTAATCTGGCGTTTAAGTACTTTCAGCTTCTTCTCAAGGGAGATAATGGCCTCATCAGCCCTACGTTTTTTATAGCTAGCATAGCTGATAATCTCCCCTCTCAACACCGATTTCGCAGTCTCCCACAATAATACGGGATTAGTGGTATGTTGTGCATTAAAGGACAGAAAATCTTGCCATTTACCCCGTAGGAATTTCGGGAATTCTGGATCAGTAGTTAAATGGGAGGGAAGTCTCCATTGCTTGGGATTATTAGCGTCCTGCACAACCAACTCACCCATTACCGGGCAATGATCAGAGATTACTAGCGATCCAATGGATGCCTTTGAAAACCTCGGGAACAGACCTTTCAGAGACTAGCAAATAATCTATGCGTGTTCTAGTAGAATGCGCTCGTGCCATATGTGTGAAATCGCTTTCCCCCGGATGTAGGACCCTCCATAAATCCAACATCTGCAGATGTTTACCAAGAAAAGATGGGCCCTTTCTCTCGCTCAGGGGATGCCCCCCCAGTGAGGGATATCTGTCTAGTTGAGGGTCCATGACAATGTTTAAATCTCCTCCCAAAATAATAGGGCAAGAGCCAAATTTGGAAAGTTGAGTCAAAAGAGTGCTAAAAAAAGTGTGGTCATAGGAGTTGGGAGCATACACGGATGCCAATACAATTGACGAACCCATTAAGTCTCCTTGTACTATGATATATCTCCCATTGGGATCCGTTATCGTCTCCCGAGCTTGAAAGGCAACGTTGTTGTTGATCAGAATAGCAACCCCCCTGCTTTTGGTGGTCCCTGTAGCATAGAATACCTGTGCTACCCATTTTTTCTTCAGTTTGACCACCTCATCTGAGGACATGTGGGTCTCCTGTAAGAATGCGACACTGGCATGCAGTTTGTGTAGGTGAGCCAGTACCTTTTCCCTCTTAATCGGGGTACCTAAACCTGCCACATTCCATGTTATGAATTCTAAACCCATGACATAGGCCTGTAAGAGAGCTCACGCAGAGAGTCACCCGGTAAGTATAGAGTAAGTCTCCACGCCCAGACATGCACCAGTAAGTGATTCACGTTGCTGTACGTAGTCATTTCCATGGTCCTGACATTCCAGAGAAACTCTGTAACCCAAATCCCACCCCCCATCCCCCTCCACTAGTTTCCTGCATACAAATGGTCAACCAAAACACAAACTTAGTTAGCGCCATAAACCAGAAACTAGGGCACTTGATTTTAACCCCCAAAAACATGAACATCTTACAGAGAGAGACACTTAACTTCAGTGTGCTCGATCCCCACCCCAGACTTCACCCTCTTAGCAATATAGCAACCCTCATTGTGACACGAGAATCAGTCAAATGTCCCATTAACATAGGCTGGATATGCTGAGTTGAAAAAAAAAGAAAAAATAAAAATAAAAGGAATAAAGATACCCAGCGTTACATGCGACCCAATCCAGTATCTGAAGTTCAAAATGGGTATTAATGCAGATCCAAAAGGATAATTAAATCAACATCAAGTAGTCGGTGCATATACAAACTAGGAACTGTACGCCCAAAAGAGAAATGACAGGCACTGATTCACGATGTGCCTAGCAATCAAATTTTTAGAAACTGCTCCATCTTCCAAGTTAATCTTTGCGGTTCAGGGAGTATCCGCCACCGGTATGGCCTGCAATTTGTGGACGTACTCCTGAGCTTCATCCGCCGACGAGAAGGATTTGAAAGTGCCCTGATGAGAAATGCGGAGTTGAGCCGGATACAGAAGAGAAAATCGTATTTTCTTAGCAATCAGCTCTGCGCAGACCCCATTGAATGCTTTACGTTTGGTGGTCACTGCAGGAGAGAAATCCTGGAAGACCAGAATTTTTAAATTCTCATAGAGAAATTCTTTGTTTGCGGTAGTGTTGCAAAACTAAAGATTTGTGGGCAAAGTGGAGGAAACGTGTAATAATCACTCTGGGACGGTGATTTTGTGCCCCGTCTGGTTTCCTTCCGACTCGGTGAGCACGTTCCAGTAAACCCCCGTATGGAGAGGCCAAAGAAGGAACAAGGCCTAAAAGCCATGCTTCCAGTAGATGAGGGAGATCTGCTTCCACCAATGTCTCTGGAAACCCCACAAATCTCAGGTTGTTGCGGCGGGAACGATTTTCTAAGTCGTCTATCTTCTTCGCCGCAGTTTGTGCTGCTTTTTCCAGGTCCGCCACTTTCTTCTCTAGAGCGCCCACGTCGTCTTCCACGAGGCCGACCCGTCCCTCAGCTTGTTCTATTCGCGAGTCAAAGTCGGTCAAAGAAGCCCGTACCTCTGCAATTTGCTCCGACAGCTGATGTAGCCGCACATCCAAAGCTGCCACTACCGCTTGTGAGATTTTGTCCTCCAAGGATTCAGCGAGCAGGGCTTCGTCTTCGAGGCTGGCGGCGGCCATTTTAGCTTCAGGGGGCTTCAGTTTGTCTTTCTCTTTGCGCGCAGTTCTTGTCGCCATATGAAGAAGATTAGATACACTCACAGGTGTGCAGGTAATTCAAGAGTCAATAGGTGTTACGGTGCTGCAGAAAGGTTATGATAGAGACGGATGGTGAGGGATTGATCCGGGGTGACGATCGGAGCTCAGTCTTTTAGCTGTTGCTGAGCTCACCACATCACGTGACTCTCTACCGTAAATATGTTTAAACAAATAGTCATGTACTATTGGAAGCAGAAGGGGTCCTGAATGTATGAAATTGGACATTACTCCACAGGATCACCTTACTAGGATGTTAGGGTAGTCATGAACAAGAACATAAGAACATGCCATGCTGGGTCAGACCAAGGGTCCATCAAGCCCAGCATCCTGTTTCCAACAGAGGCCAAACCAGGCCACAAGAACCTGGCAATTACCCAAACACTAAGAAGATCCCATGCTACTGATGCAATTAATAGCAGTAGCTATTCCCTAAGTCAACTTGATTAATAGCAGTTAATGGACTTCTCCTCCAAGAACTTATCCAAACCTTTTTTGAACCCAGCTACACTAAGGGGTAGATTTTATAAATGTACGCGCGGGCGTACTTTTGTTCGTGCACCAGGCGCGAACAAAAGTATGCTGGATTTTATAAGATATGCGCGTAGCCGCGAGTATCTTATAAAATCCCGGTCGGCGCGTGCAAGGGGGTGCACATTTGTGCAACCTGCGCACGCCGAGCCCAGCGCGCGCTGCCTGTTCCCTCCGAGGCCGCTCCGAAATCGGAGCGGCCCCGGAGGGAACTTTCCTTCCGCCTCCCCTCACCTTCCCCTACCTAATCCCCCCCCCCGGCCCTATCTAAACCCCCCCCCTACCTTTGTTGGCAGATTTACGCCTGCGGAAAGCAGGCGTAAATCTGCGCGCGCCAGCCGGCTGCTGGTGTGCCATCACCCGACCTGGGGCTGGTCCGGAGGCCTCGACCATGCCCCTGGGCCGGCGCCACGCCCCCGGGCCCACCCCCAAAATGCCGCATCACTCGCGGCCCGCCCCCGAAACGCTGCGTCACTCGTGGCACGCCCCCTGACACGCCCCTCCATGCAAGCCCCGGGACTTGCGCGCGCCCCCAAGCCTATGCAAAATAGGCTCGACGCGCGCAGGGGGTTTGGGGTAGGTTTTCGGGGGGTACGCTCGTACCCCTTTGAAAATCTACCCCTAATTGCACTAACCACATCCTCTGGCAACAAATTCCAGAGCTTTATTGTGCGTTGAGTGAAAAATAATTTTCTCCAATTAGTCTTAAATGTGCTACTTGCTAACTTCATGGAATGTCCCCTAGTCCTATTATTCGAAAGTGTAAATAACCGAGTCACATCTACTCGTTCAAGACCTCTCATGATCTTAAAGACCTCTATCATATCCCCCTCAGCCGTCTCTTCTCCAAGCTGAAAAGCCCCAACCTCTTCAACCTTTCCTCATAGGGGAGCTGTTCCATCCCCTTTATCATTTTGGTTGCCCTTCTCTGTACCTTCTCCATCACAACTATATCTTTTTTGAGATGTGGCGACCAGAATTGTACACAGTATTCAAGGTGCGGTCTCACCATGGAGTGATATAGAGGCAATATGACATTTTCTGTTTTAATAACCATTCCCTTCCTAATAATTCCTAACATTCTGTTTGCTTTTTTGACTGCTGCAGCACACTGAGCCGACGATTTTAGAGTATTATCCACTATGATGCCTAGATCTTTTTCCTGGGTGGTAGCTCATAATATGGAACCTAACATCGTGTAACTACAGCAAGGGTTATTTTTCCCTATATGCAACACCTTGCACTTGTCCACATTAAATTTCATCTGCCATTTGGATGCCCAATCTTCCAGTCTTGCAAGGGCCTCCTGTAATGTGTCACAGTCCGCTTGTGATTTAACTACTCTGAATAATTTTGTATCATCCGCAAATTTGATAACCTCACTCCCTCATATTCCTTTCCAGATCATTTATATATATATATATATTGAAAAGCACCGGTCCAAGTACAGATCCCTAGGCACTCCATTGTTTACCCTTTTCCACTGAGAAAATTGACCATTTAATCCTACTCTCTGTTTCCTGTCTTTTAACCAGTTTGTAATCCACGAAAGGACATCGCCTCATATCCCATGACTTTTTATTTTTCGTAGAAGCCTCTCATGGAGGACTTTGTTAAACGCCTTCTGAAAATCCAAATACACTACATCTACCGGTTCACCTTTATCCACATTTTTATTAACCCCTTCAAAAAAATGAAGCAGATTTGTTAGGCAAGACTTCCCTTGGGTAAATCCGTGTTGACCGTGTTCCATTAAACCATGTCTTACTATATGCTTTAAGATTTTGATCTTGAGAATAGTTTCTACTATTTTTCCCGGCACTGAAGTCAGGCTCACTGGTCTATAATTACCTGGATCACCCCTGGAGCCTTCAGGTACAATGGATGATTTTAATGTTACAAATTTTAACTAATAGATCAGAAATTTCATTTTTTAGTTCCTTCAGTACCCTATGATGCATACCATCCAGTCTATTTGCCACTCTTTAGTTTATCAATCTGGCCTACTACATCTTCCAGGTTCACAGTGATTTCGTTCAGTTCGTCAGACTCATCACCCCAGTAAACCATCTCCGGAACTGGTATCTCCCTAACATCTTCATTAGTAAACACTGAAGCAAAGAATTCATTTAGTCTTTCTGCAATGGCCTTATCTTCCCTAAGAGCCCCTTTAACCCCTCGATCATCTAATGGGTCCAACAGACCCCCTCACAGGTTTCTTGCTTCGGATATATTTAAAAAAGGTTTTATTATGAGTTTTTGCCTCTATTGCAAACTTCATTTCAAATTCTCTCTTCGCCTATCTTATCAATGTTTTACCCTTAACTTGATAATGCTTATGTGTTATCCTATTTTCTTCAGATGGATCCTTCTTCCAATTTTTGAAGGATTTTTTTTTTGCCTAAAATAGCATCTTTCACCTCATCTTTTAACCATGATGGTAATCGTTTTACCTTTTTTCCACCTTTCTTAATGTGTGGAATACATATGGACTGCGCCTCTAGGATTGTTTTTTTAAACAATGTCCACCCCCAGGAGGATATCCTGAGAGGGATTACCGGCTAGGCTGGAGTATGGAGACAAACACAGATAGTTCTTTATTAGACAGGAAGTAGAACTACCAGAGGTGGCAGTAGTGAGCTGATATGCACAGCAGAGCTGAAGCCCTTCGGATACTGGAATTGCGATCTCTGGGTTGCTGAGCTGTAGAGAGAGACTATAGGTAGTGAGTAGACAGGGTATGCTGGATACATAACCAGTAGTAGATGATACACTCACAATTGTAGATATCTGTAATGGCTTCTATGCAACAGAGAGTCTTCAGTATATTCAGGAACAGGAGCCGTAGGCGAGTACTGGTTCCTATATGCAGTCTGGAATAAGAACTCACAATATCTGTGTATGAGATGGCTTCTGGAATAGAAGAGAGTCTTTGGAGGGTTTTAGGAACATAGGCCCTCGTGAAGCGAGTACCGGTTCCTATCTGCAATCTGTATTAGTAATTCATAAGATATAGGTAGGCAATAGCTTCTGAGATAGAAGAGAGTCTGTGAAGGGTTTTAGGAACGTAGGCCCTCGTGGAGCGAGTACAGGTTTCTATCTGCAATAATAACTCACGATCTCCGTACCTGCGATAATGTCTTAGACAGAAGAGAGTCTTCAGAGATTAGGAACATAGGCCCGGTTCCTATCGGTAATAGAACTCACAGTGTTCACGTCTGCGATCACTTCCAGGCAGTAAGGAGTCTTCTGAGCATTCAGGGACATAGGCCCTCGAGGAGCGAGTACCGGATCCCTTCTTAGCAATCTGAAATCAAGAAGAGAGAGCGGGGCCCCAGAGGAGCGGGTACCCCTAGGTAAGTTTGTGGAGGCAGAGCAGCAGAGAGAGATGTCCTCCTTCCCTTGCTAACTCGATTCGTAGTTGCAAGCAAAGACCTTTTAAGTTGGAAGCGGATGACGTCACTACGGGGGGATGCCCCTGAGGTTTGCGCCCTTATTGGTACAAACTCTGGAGTGCGCGCACCCTTACATTATTAGGAACATGGCGGATCTGCAGCCTGAGGCCAGCCCGGGGAGAAGCAGCAAGGAGAAGCTGCAGCAGCATTTGTCCATCAGACCCGAAGGGATTCGCCACCAAGGTAGAGAGAGTGGAGTGAGGGCGAGAACAGGCATGAACGCAACAGGGGCAGAGGCCGCCTGATTTCTTTGGAATGAGAAAATAGCGGGAGTAGAACCTTCTGCCCTGTTGTGCCCAGGGAACGGGTTCCACAGCCATGGCGCCCAGCAGGGTGGACAGTTCTGACTCTAGAAGGGTCATGTGATCTTTTTGCATCCACAGTGGATTGGGTGGTGAATCCGGGGGTACCATGAGGAAGTTTAGATGGTATCCCTGCGTTATGATGGATATAACCCATTGGTCTGTGGAAATGTTAAGCCAGTTGGTTATGAAGTGGTGAGTTCGACCTCCTACTGGCAATCTGGATTTGTGGAACGGCTGCTGTTCCCTGGATAGGTTTCAAATTCCAGAGGCTTGGCCTGTTTGAGGTGGTGGCTGAGGCCTGGATGTCTTGGGCTGTCAAGGATGTGCTCTCTGAGATGGCCTGGTTGGCCTCACGCGAGATGTAGGTGGGTAGTATCTGTGTGGGCGATAAAATGGTTTTCTAGGGTCCCTTCTCGTGGATCTTCTTGCAGAGGAAGGGGCCTTGGTAGTAACTGTGGATAATTACCGCAGGGTCTCATTATGGTCTTTTAGTTGAGCCACTGTGTCTTGAATCTTGTCTCCGAATAGGTTTTCACCGGTACATGGCAAATCAGCAAGTTTGTCTTGGACTTCAGATCTCAAGTCAGATGCTTTCAGCCAGGCTCACCTCCTGGCACTGATGCTCATTGCCGACAAGCGAGAAGCTGTTTCGAAGGAGTCGTAAGCAGCATGAACCTCATGCTTCCCAGCCTCAAGGCCTTTCTTTAGTATGGCATTGAGACTATCTTGCTGTTGTTGGGGAAGAGAGTCGGCTATTCCCTGAATCTGCTTCCAGAGATTCCTTTGATACTGTGTCATGTAAAGTTGGTATGCAGCAATTCGTGACACTAGCATAGAGCCTTGAAACATCTTTCGACCCAAAATATCAAGGAATTTTTGGTCTTTTCCAGGAAGCATTGAAGAGTGAGGGTGCAGTCTTCTGGCCGCCTTCTGTGTGGACTCAACTACCACTGATTGATGGGGTAGTTGTGGCTTCTGGAATCCAGGAATATATTGCACCAGGTAAGTTGCATTTGTCCTCTTATTCACTGGCTGGACAGTACAAGAATGCTCCCAGAGACTATGTTGAAAATCTACTAGTACTTCATGGACAGGGATAGCCATAACTTCCTTTGGAGCATCAACAAATTGGAGAACTTCCAATGTTTTATGGTGTGTCTCCTTTGTAATCAGATCAAATCAGATTGTCTCTGACATCTCCCTAACAAAATTAGCAAAGGAGAAATCTTTTGGGGAAGATTTTCTCCTTTCTTCTGGAGGAGATGGTTCTGATAAGATGTCCTCCGTGGATGTGTCAGAAAAGGTCTCTAGTCGAGATCCTGAGGTAGGGAAGTAGGTTGGTACTGTAGGACGTGTTGGCACTGATGAATCCTTCGATGGCACCAATGTAGGTCTCGGAGGCACCGAAGGCATCAAGGGGAAAACTAGGGCCTCGATTCCAAAGCCCTGATGGACCAGGCATCGGTGGAATTGGTGTTGAAAGGGGACTGGAGTCCCTGCCTTCATCTTCTGAGGATCCCGGTATGGGAATCAGGGCTTTCAGAGACTTTGTGGGTTGCTTTGGCATTGGTGGCCTGGGTTGTGTCGGAAGGGCACCGATGAGTGTATCCAGTCTGGTTAGCAACGGTGTAAATATCGATGACTCCGGTGTCGGTATATGGGCCGGCATTGATGGCTGTAAGTCTCGGAGAGCATCAAGCACTGCCTGGCGGATGAAACCGTCCAGTTCCTCCCTGAAAGCTGGTATAGATATCGCAGCTACAGGGGGAGGCAGGCTAGGCACTACTGGCACCTCCACAGGGACTTGTGGGGGCTCAGTACCCAGCACTGATATTAGTGGGGATCGCCTTGGTTTCTCGGGTGGAGAGGGGGTTAAAGGCTCCTCTGCCAGTGTTCTCTTCACAATCGGCTCGATAGCCATCGAGGCCGATGCAGTGTCGGCACCGGGAGTAGACTTGCGTCGGTGCAGGTGTCTGTGCTTCCCTCTGTGCTCAGTCCGGTCTTTCTCCGGCACCAAGGAAGACGAAAAGGATGCCTTAGACGGAGTCAGTGACAGACTGTCACCTCTGCCCTGGTTCTCCCGGTGAGGTTTGATGACTAATTTCTTTGATGCTCCTGCTGGTGACGATTGGGTGGAAGTGGATGGAGTCAACTTGATTTTAAATAGGGTCTCCATCTTGTCGAGGCGAGCCCGCCTACCCTTCGGAGTCATCTGGGCACATCTTGGGCAGTGAGAAATGTCATGTGATGAGCTGAAGCACAGCACATAGACATCATGTGGGTCAGTAATCGACATGGTACGGGGCACTCCGGACATTTTCTGAAACCTGTTGCCATAATGGCAGAGGTTGAGACCCAAAAATGATCGATGGCCTGCGGCATCGAAAAAAGGTAGGGGCAGGAACCGACCGAGAACAGTTATTCTGTACTCACCGCGCGATGAAAAACAGTATCGCGATGGGAGACCCCTATGAGGGAACTTTTTATTGCAGTAATCTTCAAGTTTTTTCCGTGAAGAAAATTTTATGAAAGAGTTCTCACAGAGCTCCTAACCGTGAGGCAAATTGCAGTGCAGAAAAAAAGAGACTGAAGGGAAACCCCTGTGGCTACAGGGATTATGGCATGCTGGGCATGCTCAGTGTGCTAGTCAAAAGTTCTAGAAACTTTGACAGAAAAGTTTTCCGTGATAGGGCTCAGTCCAATGATGTCACCCACATGTGAGGACTACCATCCTGCTTGTCCTGGGAGAATATAAATATCTTGAAAATGGATGATGATCCTATAAAACTAACTTAGAAGCCTAAATTTAGGAACTCAGCTTTTTTTTTTTTTTTTTTAACTTCAGCCTTTATGTATTACTTTGGCAGCACACTGCCTCAGGTACAAACAAATTATGAGCCATCTAGGGACAGGGAAATCTCTCCAGTAATCTGCTTTGAAGTGACTGAAAGACAGAATATAAATCAAATCAATAAAAATATGTGTAAAATCTCATGCCAATAAAGTTATGTAAATCGTCCTTATAGCATCTGGATTATCTGCAGTCCCCAACAAAACCTATCCTCCCCCTTTTTTTTTCTTTTTTTTTTTTAACTACTGTTTTGAATGGATATAGACAAGATCTGGGAGGGTTTGATCAGTGCCTTAGACACACGAGTCAAATGGATCAGGAATTTTGTCAAGTGACCTACCTCTGGAGAACTGACCTTGGGTGCAGGGTGCATTGGTGTCAACTCTGAGCTGGAACTAGCTTCCTCAACATGAGTAGTCTGACCCGAGACACACCAGAGGTTAAATCCTTGGCTATCTGAGAGTCCCAACAAAAGCCCTGCTCAGGTGTTGCCAGCACCTGTGCACATATTTTTGACTTGGTAACCGCCCACCTGCCAACTGGACTCCCGCTTGCCTCTGGACAAATGCCCTGCCCACAAATGATTCCTTGATGGCTGCTGGGGACAACTAGCACAGACCACACATCAAAAATATTTTACACGCAGACTTTACCCAGTTTATTCCAAGTGAACTTACACTTTTAATTTATTTTGAAAATACTCATAATTGGCTGAGTGCACGCATACAGTCACCTCCTCTTCTTCGGAGGGCACAGCTTGCATATGGACACTTACACACACACTTATGCAAATACTTTTTGATTTTAATAAGTGCCAGCTCCCCCCCTAATATGACCTCTGTTAGGTGCCCTCAAAACCACTTATATGCATTTACTGAGGATCACTTTTGACAGGACAGTCATTCGGGGGGGGGGGGGGTGGAGGGAGGGGGACTTTTGGAAATTTTGTTGTTGTTAAAATATAAGACACGGATTCTGATTTTAATCTGTGCTGCCAATGGAGAACACTAAACCTCAATAGAATGAAAAATAAAGCACCACGTGAAAAGAAAGGATAGTGCCCAGAAATGAAGCCCCACCGCTAATATGAAGGCAGAGCGGACTGGATTCAAGCAGAGCGTGCAAGAAGCCTTGGACTCTGCAGCTCATTGGAAGGGTTAGTCTCAAGATATTCTCCTTGGGGTGAAATGCAAACGTTTACTTAGTGTCTCTCTCACAAGGGACGTGAGGAATTTTGGGGACGCGGGGAGGGGGTGCTGCATCTAGCCTGGTTGGCTTATGAAACAGGTAAGAACCCCTTGACTCACTCAATCTGCTTATTTATTCCCACCAACTGTCCTGCCACTGCTCTTACTCAATCAGTGGTCTTCACCCTACTACGGTCATTTTCTATCATGTCATGTATGCTTTTTCACGTATGGGGTCAGCCCAGGGTGGATGTATCTGCCACAGTCCTGAAGAGGAAGTAACCAGGCAGCATGTGAGCAAACACTACCTTCCTTCATTTGGGGTTAGGTCTCCTGACACCCAATTTTATTGAGCTACTGCATGAAAGTCTCTATTCTATTCTTGGTTCTAACTGATATTGTTATTGAGATATACTACCTATACAGGGTTCTGCTCATTAGTGAAGATATAAGCCAGCAAAGGCAGAAATTTTAAATGATTTTTGCTCGGCATTCACTGAAGAAGGGGGAAGATGACAAGACCAAAGCAGGGTACAGCGGCATGAATGATTACAAAATAGTCACAAACCAATATACAGAGAAGGACGTACTTGAATGAGAATAGATATGGTGGTGGGACCTGATGGAGAATACCCAGAATACTAAGAGTGCTTTAAAAAAAAAAAAAAAAAAAAAAGAGCTTCCTCTACTCTTCACATCTCTGTTCAAATTGTCTTTATTGATCAAAGAGGTTCTGAGGGACAAGAGGAAACCAGATGTAGTCCCATGCCACAAAAGGAGGAACAAAAAGGCTGGTTATTGCAGACCTACCAGTCTAACTTTAGAAGGAGTCAAAGCTATGGAAACACTGCTCAAAGACAAAGATAGTGCAGCACTTTGAAGAGAAACAAAATTCCAGGGCCCCAGATAACATGACGTTACAAAGGTGAGGTCTTGTCAAACAAACTAGATCGAATCCTTTGGGGAGAAGCAGCAGAGTTGGCTTTTGAAATGGTTCTGCATAGACTGGCAAACAATCGAGGTGCTATAGGACTAGGATAGGATGTATCGGAGTGGGAAATGGAGCTCAGGGACTGATAGTGTAGATAAGTGGGGCATCTCAGATCTTGCTGCTAAGGCCAGCTCTTGTCAATATTGTTATCGGTGTCACTGCAAAGGGATTTGAGGGAAAAATGTCTGTTTGCAGATAACACAAAAATCTTTAACAGGGTAGGCACATCTAGAAAAGTGAAAAAATGAAAGAGGACTTGAATGATGGTTATGGGTTTGAAGCTGTACTTCAATTCATAACTTTGTAAGGGTACTGAGAAGATGGAAGCAGGTCAGGGAAGAGCTACCAAAATTGTGCAGGATCTGCAACACATACCCTACACAGAGAGGCTTAAGGAATTCAAACTGTACCTACTGAGCGAAAGCAGGGAAGGGAGAATAGGATAAAAACAGTCAAATGTTTAACCTCCTTCAATAATATAGAAATTCAAGAATAAGGGGTCGTGATTTAAAGTTGGAGGGAGGTTCCCAGGAAATATGAGGAAATACTTAATTAGAATGAGGGGATCGATGGCTGGAGAAATCTAGCAGAAGAAGTGAAAACCAAAACTGACATTTAAAAATGTTTGCGATAGACACATAGGGTAGTGGTAAGTCCAGGTGTGGACAGCGGCCAGGCAAACGTGGGGTCTATGCCTACATTTATCTATCTAGAGTGGTAAAAAGAAGGAGAGGACAGAACCAACTGCTGGTGGTCAAGTCTGCACAGCTGACAGTAAGGAGATAGCTGGAAGCAGCCAGGCAAAGTAGGTGGGTCAACTGATCCTTATTTAAGAACATAAAAACATATTTGCAGACATTCACTATGTTACTATGATTAGTCGAAATGCTAATTTTTGAACAATAGTGTCATTTTGTTCCACTCTCTCTTCCTACAGAAAAAGATTTAACACAGAGCTTTGTCTACAGGTATTGGAGAAAGACTTACGTCCTTCCTTGGATAGCAGAACATGATCACACATGGTGTACTTTTAGCATGCATGCTAGAGGGCATGCCTTCTATCATTTTACCCACAGGATAGCAGAGATGTATAACATAGGCATGTATGAGATGGGCATGTCAGAGTAGAAGATCCTGAACTGAACTGTTAATCTGCCTGGAATGGACTGAATACTAGGGTGTTTATCGTAAGACTATGGATTAAGTACACCGTGCTGTCTAATAAATCATATTGCTTGATGTTTTGGTTCTCTTAGAGGCTCCTTTTTCTTGGATGTTTGATTTTTACCTGTACAGATGAAGCCAGGCAAGCCTCCGTAGATAAGGTCGTCATTGTCCGGTAACATGAAGGGACACCTGGTCTGCACTTCCAGGCAGTATTGCTTGCACGGAATCCGGTGGCGACACTGTTCTTGTGTCACGTTAAAATACTCAGAGCACAGCCAGGCTTTGTAGACAGCCTAAGGTGAAAGAAAGAGAACATTACAGAGTGGCAATATTAAGTTTATACTTTATTCTTAGCATATTAGAGGGACTGCAATACCTTCTAATCTAATCCCCAAACTCCCCTACCTAGGGAACACTGTGGGAAGAGGTTCCATATCTGCAGATTCTAGTACCATTCATTAATGATAGAAGTGAGTGAAGGATGTGGAAATTTGGCATTATATGTATTAATACAGATGATTGTCTGGCGGTTGTGTAAGAGCCAAGTGTTCTGCTCTGCACACTGTTTGTGTATGTTCTACTTTGAAAAGTTAATAAAAATTGTTAAAAAAAAAAAAAAAAAAAAGCTGATGATAAAAAAATATTTTCAGTTGTTAAAAGCCCTCCTAATTTTATTCTTGCAATATCTTGACCTCTTTCATCAAATAAACTCTACTTTTTATTGACTGGTTTTTTTGCACTCTTGCTCCCAACATTTCCTGCTGTCATTCTCAGAGCTATAACTAGACATTTTAGTACCCATAGCAAATAAGCCCCCTCCCTCCACGATCCCTGCCCTTTTTCTCTCTTTCCCCTTTCCCCCAATTCCAGATGGTAATTCCAAATGGTAGAAGTATAGCACTCTTCCTGATTACATTTGCATTTGTCATTTTTCTAACTCTAAGGAGCTTTGGGAACTGGGTAGCTGCCTCTTTCGCCCACCACTAGTTAAAGGCCAGGTTACTGTCCACAGCCTAGCATGCGACCAACAGTCCTCAAACACAATGATTAGACTAGCCTCCTGGGACATTTAAATATATTGCCTTCCAGTGCAATACAAAAATTCCTCCTCTCCTATATCATGTACCACATCTCATGCTAAACCAGGGCCCTCCCCAACACCTCCCCCTAAACTATAATCATGGGGCAAAGCTAGCATTCTCCCCACCATCCACAGCATGCATTCATAACCTAGCCCTCCCCAAAGAACACTCACTTATCCCCTTAGACTGGCTCCCACAGCAACACCCTCTAACCCCCACTCAACTACCAACCTTAACCTACTCCTCCTCAACACCAGATCCATCCACAACAAACTAGCCCTGCTACATAACCTAATTGGGAACCATGCTACTGACCTCATGTGCCTAACAGAAACATAGGCCCTGGACACAGACTCTCCACAATCCCAACAAATCTGCCCCCAAGGCTTCTCCTATGCCCACATGTCTTACAAGGTGTAGCAATCCTCTTTAAGGACACCCTCGGCTTGCATCTCACTCCATACCAGTGCACTGTCAGTACTGAATCCACATTCTTACAATCAAACACCCACCTCAAATGGGGACTCTTGCTATTTTACCACCCACCTCATATCAAACAAGAAGCTTAGAACCTTCTCATAGCCCTGACAGACATCATACTTGAACACCCAAGGATTATTCTCCTTGGCAACTTCAACATCAGGGTTGATAACCCATGCTCTGCGCCTGCAAAATATTTCCTAGCCACTCAGGACTCCCTTGGTCTGATCCAATTAATTAGCAGCTCAACTCATGAGATAGGCCATCCCTTGACCTCGTGACAGTTCCAGAAAACTCCTTCCCAGAGCTTCATATCAGCAACATCCATTCTTTGCCTCTCTCCTGATCTGACCATCACTAATCAGCCTTGATACACTACCTGCTTTCACAAAGAAAATTAACATCTCCATCACAAAAATCAAACCATTAACGTGTCCATTGATCTCTTTCTTCAAACTACACTGGAATGCGACCTTCACAAGCCCTACCCACTCTCCAGCGCCAGTCAAGATACCTGCTTGACTGACAGACTAGTCAATCACTGGAACCACATAATGTCTAAAACAACAGACATACTCGCCTCAAAGAAGATTGTTCGCATCAAAAATCCCACACTCTGGTTCTCCCAAGAATTCAAAGAGCTAAAACAAACTGGAAGAAGGCTTGAGCAAAATGGTGAAATCCGGATCTCTCCAAGACTGGGAAAACTGTAGAAACCATCAGACTTCTTACCACAAAGCCAATACATTAGCCAAAAGATCCTATTTTTCCAAGATCACCCAAGTGGAACACGCTTCCAGAGAACTCTTCCTCACAGTCAATAAGCTCCTAGTTCTGGCTGCTCCACAGCCCCCTCCTGCGACCAATGACTACTGTGTCAAACTAGCTTTATTGTTCAAAGATAAAATCACCCACATTAGATCAGAACTGGACAATGCCATCAAGGCTTGCCCATTGATAGATCACCATCACACACCTAATCACTTCTCCTCAGATTTCCTCCCTCTGGCAGAGGATGAAGTGGACAATCTCTTAACCAACCTTAGACCTACCACATGTTCTGAAGACCCCTGCCGATCATGAAACTAGCCAAATCCGGTCTTCGATACCCCCTCAGCCTATTATTAGTGCCTCACTCTCTGAAGATCACCTTCCAAAACCTCTAAAGAAAGCAACAAAGCCATTATTAAAGAAACCAGGCCTAGATCTGAATGACCTAAAGAACTACCGACCCGTTTCCAACATCCCATGCCTCAGCAAAATCTTCGAAAAGGCAGTTCTACAACTCACCAACTACATAAATGTGGCCAATATCCTTGACCCCTGCCAAATGGGATTAAGAAATGGACACAGCACAGAAACAGCACTAGTGAACCTGGTTGATGATCTCAGGATCTGTCTAGATCATGAACAACTCACACTCCTAGTACTCATTGACCTCTCCAGTGCGTTCTACACCACTGATTACCAGATCCTGATCTCCCATCTTACTGACCTGGGCATCTTGGGCTCAGCACTAACGTGGCTTTAATCCTTCCTCAAAGACCGCACCCAAACCATTTCCTTGGGAGATATATCCTCACACCCCCACCACTCCTGTTTGGAGTCCCTCAAGGTTCCATCCTCTCTCCTACCCTCTTTAACATATACATGACACTGCTCTGTAAGCTACTCAGATACCAATATTCTCTTTCACACATACGCTGACGACATCCAGCTATTGTACCCATGGGCCCTGACCCCATCAGGCAATCTTTCAACACTAGCCTAGAGAAAATCTCATACTGGCTTTGTCCACAATAAATTGAAGTTAAACCCCAAAAAGGCAGAGATCCTGTAGCTTGGGAAACAAGACTATTCCTCTATCCTCTCAAGGGTGACTCTAGATGGGTCTGCCCTCATGTTTTCTACCAGGTCAGAAGTTTAGATTTCCTCCTGGACTCTAAACTCACTACTGATGCCCAAATCTGATTAGTAAGAAAATCCACTTTCTTCCAGTTATATCAATTATGTCATCTTTATCCTCTCCTCGACAACTGTGCATTCACAACAGTAATCCAGGCCTGTGTTCTCTCCTGCCTGGGCTATTGCAAATGTGCTGTACATCGATCTCCCCAAGAAACTGGATCAGCACCTTCAGCTCATTCAAAACACAGCAGCTCAAGCTATACTTCAGATCAGAAAATAAGACCACATCACACCTTTCTCCAGATCCCTTCACTGGTTCTCTAAACACTACCAGGCAGTGTTTAAAACTTTGGTCCTCACATTCAAAGCCCTCCAAGGCCTAGCACCTGCCTATCTGCATGACAGTCTCTCCCCCTACACACCCATTCACCTTCTACATTCACTTCCCCAAGTGTACTTCATTGTGCCAGCTCCTAGAAAACAAACTCTCAACCACCAAAAAAAAAAACCAAAACCCTGACAGGAGCATCCCCCACTCTATGGAACTCTCTTCCAGGTGACCTCACACTTGCCCTTGACCTGCTCACATTCAGAAAAACCCTGAACCCTGTAAAGCCTCAAGCCTGGGAATGTACTTCTGTCCCTCTATCCCTGCCATCATAGTCCTTTTCATTCCCACAAGCCATTAGAGTTCCCACTCTGCTTCACCAGTAGATTTCGAACTATAAACTATTGACTGTACCCATAAATCTCTTACTAAACTATATATTATAACCTGTTAATTGTTAACATTACTCATTCCCTTTGTAATCCCACTTCTTTGTAAATTTGCCATATTCCTATGTAATTTCAATTCTCATTCTCTGTACCACAGTTCCTTGTCACATGTTTTCAACTCTATTGGTGGAAAAGCATGACAACAAATAAACGATGACAAAGGATACATTTTGTTAATACAGCAAGTTACTAAAAGCACTGCAGAACGCAGTAGTGAAAAAAGCCCAATAGCAGCAGTGCTAACATTAATCAATGCCATATAATGGGGATCAGAAACTCAGACACATCCCCCGCCTGGCACACCACTTCAACCTACAGTGTTAGAACTGTGAAATCAGCACAGCCAGTTTGCATATTTTGAAAATGCTCATGCTGGGCAGTCAAGCAAGCAGCACAGGCTTCAATTACAGGAACCCCAAGACAGAATTCATTATGGGGAGATCCAAAAACATGGCTAACCTCCATCCTACAGGATGTCATGGACAGGGCGAGTGGAAACTGCTGAGGGGATAAGAATGGTGTAGAGGTAAGAGGAGCTTTAGAAATGGCAAATGGGACACTTACCTGGGCTCCCTGCGCCTGCCCCTTTGTATGAAAAAAAAAAAGTGGAATTGAGGCGGCAGTTTTTGCGCACAAGGCACTAGGAGGGTGTGTGAAAGTACATGAAGCAATTCCTGCTCTGCCACTGGTCCCCTCTCAACATGCTCCCGCTATCCCCCTCCACCCAACAAGAGTCCAGGCTGATGCACTTGTCCCTTGCCTCACGCGCCCCATGAGGGCCTGCCCCTGTTTTGGGGATAGTATGAGGAGAGCAAGGTCAATGACAGCAAAGTCAAAGCAAAGTAAAAATCAGGATAGAGCTGAACTTAACAGTACACAGCAAGCATGGCTCATATTCAATTCCCATGCTGAATTTACAATCATTGCAGTGCTTCTGGGAGGGAAGATGAGCCAGCTGTCACTTTCACCGACCCCTGCCTGATGGGTTGTTCTGAGATGGCAATGGATGAGCTATTACGTTGCCATGTGAATGAAGGCATGTGTTGATGCAACTTCAGATCCACTTTTCCATCATAAATGGAAGCTGATGGGGCTGAGATTCAATCCCATTAGGTTGAAATGCTACAGGCCAGATAATAGACACAGAATACGAAGGCAGAAAAGGCCCATCCAGTTTTCTCAACATTTTTCCTGGTGCAATGCCAGACTACGGTTCACGTCTGGCTTTCCCATTAGTTTGCAATGATGGCGCTTGTGTTTCTCCCATGCATGTTTTTATTAATGCACAAGGAGGAAAGAATGGCTCTAGAACAGAAGTACACAAACTATGGCCCATGGTAATGAGTTTGCAGCAGCAGTGCTATGATACTTCAAGCTGGAAGTGACATTGCTGAGCCAGATGTGTCGCTGCTGCTGGCCAGTTAACAACTGGCACACCCACCCAGACCAAATCCCTAATGTGGCCCTTCAAATTAAACATTTACCCACCCCTGGCTCTAGAACATTGTATGAAGTTCCAAAGAAGTAGACTCAGAAGCAACACTGGGAAATATTTCTTCAGAAAAGTGGTGGATGGATGGAATGGCCTACTAAGAGAGGTGGCAAAGAAAAAAATACCAACAGAATTCAAGAAAGCCTGGGATAAGCACAGAAGATTCCTGGATAAGAAGTGAGGGGGAAAACCTGAACATCATCTACATTTATGGAACAAGGCAGACTTGACAGACCATAACATCCTTGTCTTCCACCTGTCTCTCCATTTCTATACCTTACCCCCTACTCCCCCACAGCTAAGGATCCTCTGTGCTTATCCCAGGCTTTACCCCTCACTCCCCCACAGCTAAGGATCCTCTGTGCTTATCCCAGGCTTTACCCCTCACTCCCCCACAGCTAAGGATCCTCTGTGCTTATCCCAGGCTTTACCCCCTCACTCCCCCACAGCTAAGGATCCACTGTGCTTATCCCAGCTTTACCCCTCACTCCCCACAGCTAAGGATCCTCTGTGCTTATCCCATGCTTTACCCCTCACTCCCACACAGTTAAAGATCCTCTGTGCTTATCCCAGGCTTTACCCCCTCACTCCCCACAGCTAAGGATCCTCTGTGCTTATCCCAGGCTTTACCCCTCACTCCCCTAAAGCTTGAGATAAGCACAGAGGATCTTTAGCTGTACCCCCTCACATCCCAGGCTTTACCCCTCACTCCCTCGCAGCTAAGGATCCTCTATGCTTATCCCAGGCTTTACCCCTCACTCCCCCACAGCTAAGGATCCTCTGTGCTTATCCCAGGCTTTACCCCTCACTCCCCCCACAGCTAAGGATCCTCTGTGCTTATCCCAGGCTTTACCCCTCACTCCCCCCACAGCTAAGGATCCTCTGTGCTTATCCCAGGCTTTACCCCTCACTCCCCCACAGCTAAGGATCTTCTGTGCTTATCCCAGGCTTTACCCCTCACTCCCCCACAACTAAGGATCCTCTGTGCTTATCCCAGGCTTTACCCCTCACTCCCCCATAGCTAAGGATCCTTTGTGCTTTTCCCAGGCATTCTTGAATTCTCTTGCTGATTTTAATTATTAAACATGTATTTACTGTCTCCTCAGTTTTGGAAGGACAATGGAAGCTTTTGAATCCAGCTTTATGCATCCATTTCTCTTTTCATTCAAATATATTTTCTGATGTTTTTCCTTGAGACTACCCCTCTGGAGCTTCATATTACGACCTCTTGTACTTCAGGAGCATTCTTTCCTCTGAAAATGATTTGCTTCTTCAAAGGCAGGTAACTATGCATATCCCTCCTTCACCTACCCCTACCTTTCCTCTCACCCCACCCAGTACAAAAGTGAATGTCTGAAAGAGGGAATAGTTCCATGTTTTGGCATTTTCTAAGACAGAACAGGATGGTGAGGGGATGCTGAGAGAGGAAGGGCTCCAAGACAGGAATGAAACCACAATATTTCGACATAAGTTAGGGTTACTGTCCTTTGGACAGGCTTGGCAGTTTCAGACTAGACAGTTTCCAGAAGCATATCTGGGGTTTTATAGGCGTCTCCTGCCAGTTATGCATTCTTTAAAGAGCAACAGTTTTAATTCCTCTTATATGCAAATGCTCTAAGTGAACATCTCTCCAGGCTCCAGTCACATTTAAGTCCATACAGTGCTCTCGACAAACTCTTGACTGTCCATCATAAAATCTGAATGGCCTGTCATGTAATTGTCAGATTGTGTCTCTTCTAGAATACTGCCTTGTGTGAACTTTTTTTCCCCCATGGCACAAGTAATAAGCCACAGAAAGGTATAGAAAACATCCTATTGCATGCCTGTATGTTTCAATAAAACAGAATAATGAAAAAACTAAGCCTTACCTGACCTTCTATTCACACACCTGCTATATGCAATGAGGCGTGCAGGAAGGTAGTATCTGTGTCAGAGATGCAATTAAGTGTTCTTGACACAGCATTTTCCAAAGTCTATTCACAACCTCAAAATATAGGCAGTCAGCCAAACTTCAATTGTGTGAGCTTAGTGCCACCACATGGCGAGTCCTGGAACTTCAGCCAGCAGGAAAACTCTCTATTACACTACAGATACCTAACCCATGGCACAGGAGGACCATAAGGCCCAGCTTGCCCAAAAACACAGACTTTACCCTCCTCCCCTCCTCACCAAAGATGATCTGTTCTTACCCCCGGCTTTACCCTCGCACCCTCCTCACCAAAGATGATCTGTTCTTACCCCCAGCTTTTTAAAACTGTGACTGGTTTTGTTTCCTGTACCTTTTCGATGATAACATTTTGTAAAGTTTCTCCTGCTTTGGCTTTCCTTGTTAGAGCTTGACTCTGTATTGCCCTGTCTTCTCCTCTGCAGAAAGGCTCATTCCATCTCATTCTGTTGCATGAGTTACTCCGAGTACAGCTTCTCACTTTTAAAGTGCTGCTCTCTGTAAAACAGACTCTCCCTTTACCTATATACAGCTGCACTTTCATTTTCAACTCTTAATTCCATCTATTTATTTCCATCTTTTCAGCAGATTTGGATGACAAATTTCAAATGTATTTACTTGGGTACATAAGTATTATCCATTTCAGCGCAGCTAAAAACGGGGGCACTGGCATTCACAAGGAGTGAACGTTTTTGTCAGGATACAAAAATGCAAGTCTAAACTCCCAAAGGGACAATGATTTAAATTAGACAAAATACACATTTCAAAGATGGTCTCTTCATAGGTTCTGACATTTCAATCCAGAAAACTACAACTCATTCAACCCATTAGTAAACATCCACTCTGGCCAGTGCTCAAACATCCATCCATCCACCCATTCTGAAACACACTTCAAACGTCCTAGAAATTAACTACGCAGTGTCATGAAGGATGCAACAGAAGACTGTAATACCTGAGGTAGAGTAGCACAAAAAGGATTCTATGTAGGAATTGCAAATCTAAAATCCAAAAAATCGTTATAGAAATAATTCACCATAAGCTACTCTCCTAAGGAAACACTAGGAGGAGATGTTTCAGTGCAGACCGTGAGAACAGCTTTTCTAGTCTGCTGTGGGAGGCTGCTAGCACTTAGGCTAGCAGCCTCCCACAGCAACTCCCAACATAAACCCGAGGCTGCAGTCAACACTCTTACCCAAAACCACCTCGATTCTGGATTGGACATCAAACCCAAAATGTCCTCAATTTAGCACACCAAAGAAACAAATGCATACATGCACTGGTTTCCATCTGACATCTAGAATGTGTCCCCGAATCAAAAATTCTAAACCAAAATCCTCTAACTTCAAGGAAAACTCTGTGCACCAGTTTAAACTGTGTTTCCCTCATGTAAATATCAGAGGTTAATTTATGAAGGGAAGTGAAATACTCCTGCAAATCAAGGTCAGAAAAAAACCCAATCCCAAGGGCTTGGTCCATTTAGATGAGGAACTTATCACCACCCTGCAGCATCCTATACCACCAAGCTATTATATTAAACACCTACGAGGTACTCTGTATATTTAATATCTAAAGCACCCCGAAAACTCTCTGTAGACAATTATAAAATGCCTGACTTGTAAATAGCCATAAGATGTGCACTTTTGGTCAGATTAAAAAAGGTGCTCCTTCAGAGGCAGGGAGGAAAACGTGTAGAGTTGATTATCAAACTCTACATGCGCAATAATCTACCCCGAATTAGTCACCTGCAGAAACAGCTTGTAAAAAGCATCTATGTGCTTTGTACATGTGCGTTCAGGATGAATTAGGTATGACTCATGGGGGACGTATAACTTACTACTGAGCATGCACGGGAGTTCCTGCAATGCTGCCTCACGAGCCCCTCAACTGATTGTAGAGCTTAACTTTAGCAAGGTATTTGACTTTCGTGGGAGGTGGGCACTTATTAAGCATGGCTAATTCATCCTGCTGTCTATGGAGAACCCATTTATGTTAAGCAAATTTGCTTTCTCTGTCGACAAGCAGGGCTGCATTAGCCATGACCTGTGAGGGGTCCCAAACTGAGGGTTGCATAGCCAAGCACTTACTGAATAAAATAATCCGGCTCTCCCATGAAGATTAGATTACCGGGTAAAAAAACAAACCGCACTAAACTGCTTGTTCAACTGTCATTTCTAATAGACTGGCCAGACAGTAGTGGGACGTGAAGGTGTGTATAGATCACCAGGTTGCAGCTTTGGAGATATCTGCCTAGGTAGTGGTTAAGAGAAACACAAGGCAAAAAAACAAATCTTCTAAAGAGAGAAAAAGAGAACACGTGTGCAGCAGATCAGACATAAAGACTGAGAGCCTCACAAGTCAATGTGTATAACGGAAATCCCACACACGCTCAATAGTAAAAGCGCTTCTGAGCGAGAGAGTTGGATCCATTTGGCGCTGTCAGCTATTTCAGCCCTGCTCGTTAATGGAGAAATTATATAAATTAGAAAACATAAAAGAAGAAATGCTAGAAGTTGAAAGATTAAAAAGACATGGAAAAATATGTAATAGACAAAGAAGAAATCGGCAACAGAGAAAGAGGTTAGAGAACTTATTTTAGTTTCTGAAAAAATATATGGTGTGACTGTTTATTGCCAAACTAACAGGCCGATACAGTACAGTGTGCTCCGATGGAGCGCACTGTTAGCCGGCATTTGGACGCGCTAGCTTTACCCCTATGTTGATGGCCATATTAGGTATTCCCTCGCGATTCAGTAAGTAAAATGTGCAGCCAAGCCGCTAATTTCTCCGGGCACCGGGAAAGTGCACAGAAAAGCAGCAAAAACTGCTTTTCTGTTTATCCTCCAACTTAATATCATGGCGATATTAAGTCGGAGGTCCCGAAAGTTTAAAAAAGTAAAAAAAAAAAAAAAAAAAAAAAATCTGAAATAGGCCCGTGGCTTGAAAACAGGACGCTCAATTTTGCCGGCGTCCAGTTTCTGAACCCGTGGCTGTCAGCAGGCTCAAGAACCGATGCCAGCAAAATTGAGCATCGGCTGTCAAACCCGCTGACAGCCGCCGCTCCTGTCCGAAAAGAGGCGCTAGGGGCACGCTAGTGTCCCTAGCGCCTCTTTTTACCGCCGGGCCTAATTTAAATAAATTTATTTACTGAATCGCGTGCACAGGAGAGTGGCCTGTGCGGGTGCCGGGAGAGCGGGCACTTGCCCGCTCTCCCGTGTTTTTTACTGTATCAGCCCGTAACTATAGTGCTTGGGCTTCATACCATGCAGTCAATGCCAATTTTGAAGGCTCAATGTCAGAGTGGAAACTCCTTTGGAACCTCAGGGGTAGATTTTCAGAGCCCTGCTCGCCTAAATCCGCCCAAAACCGGGCGGATTTAGGCGAGCAGGGCCCTGCGCGCCGGTAAGCCTATTTTACATAGGCCTACCGGCGCGCGCAGACCCCGGGACTCGCGTACGTCCCGGGGTTTTCGGAGGGGGGCGTGTCGGGGGGCGGGCCCGGTCGACGCGGCGTTTCGGGGGCGTGTCGGCCGCGTTTTGGGGGCGGGTACGGGGCGTGGCTACGGCCCGGGGGCGTGGCCGCACCCTCCGTACCCGCCCCCAGGTCGCGGCCCGGCGCGCAGCAGGCCCGCTGGCGCGCGGGGATTTACGTCTCCCTCCGGGAGGCGTAAATCCCCCGACAACGGTAAGGGGGGGGGTGTAGACAGGGCCGGGTGGGTGGGTTAGGTAGGGGAAGGGAGGGTAAGGTGAGGGGAGGGCAAAGGAAAGTTCCCTCCGAGGCCGCTCCGATTTCGGAGCGGCCTTGGAGGGAACGGGGGGAGGCAGCGCGGCTCGGCGCGCGCAGGCTATACAAAATCGATAGCCTTGCGCGCGCCGATCCAGGATTTTAGTGGATACGCGCGGCTCCGCGCGTATCTACTAAAATCCAGCGTACTTTTGCTTGAGTCTGATGCGCAAGCAAAAGTAGGCTGTTCGCGCGCCTCTTAAAATCTACCCCTCAGTGAACAGCTTTTATTTACCAATACAGCGATGAAAACTTTTACCTGTGTGACAGACATATGCTTACAACAGATCATCAGATTACGCAAGTCAGCTGCAGAGCTGGCTCAGCTCAGGCAAGGTTTGATAATTAGCTCCTTCATCTTCATCCCAGGACCCCTCACTTCAGAGCCTCTTTTCAATTGAAACAGGCCACACTTCTCTGCATGGTAAACTTGGATGTACTTAAATGTTTCTATCATTTCTCCTGTCTTTCCTCTATACAATCTAGATCTTTTGTAAGTCTGTCCCCATATGCTTTATACTGAAGACCACTGACTATTTTAGCAGCCTCCCTCTGCACAGACTCCATCCTGTTTATATCCTTTTGAAGGTGCGGTCTCCAGAATTGTACACAGTATTCCAAGCGAGGTCTCACCGGGGACCTATACAGGGGCAATATCACCTCCCTTTTTCTGCTAAGCCATTCCTCTCCCTATGCAGCCAAGCATCCTTCTGGTTTTTGATATCACCTTATCCACCTGTTTGGCTATGTCGAGATCATCTGATATGATCACCTAAAGATTAATTTTAAAACTCTGCCTTCTCCCATGGATTTTGCACCAATTCTCAAGGGGAAAATAAATGTGCACTCTCTTCGAAAATTGCCTCAGAAAAAAGTAGCTGCAGAGATTTGCACCTGCTTTTTCCACCAATAACTTTTTCCTAAAAAGTAACGTGCACAGACATGAAAAGTCAACACTACACGCATTGTTGCCTTCCCCTGACCCAACCCTGCCTTTGAGCCTACCTACTTTTCCTGCGAGTAAAAATCCACACATTGTTGATCTCTGTATATAACTGTACCTGCATTCAGGACGGGCAACTTTTATTCACGTAAAGGGCCATTTTCCCATGTAAATGGTTTTTGGAAATTGCGCTTCTCAGGACCTCTCTCTCTCTCTAAATTGTAGGCTCCACAGCAAGTCATCACTATACATTTGCTGACCCTAGCAAACCCTTATTCTAGCTTCAATATATTACAGAAACAGGAAGGCAAAAAAGAACTGTACGGCCCCATCCGCCCAATTTATGTAGCTCTTATGATCCCCATCACTCCTTCAGAGATCCCCGGTGTTTATCCCATGAATTCAGATACCATTGTTATAGAAACACCGAAACAAAACAAACGTAAACAACCCAAGGATGAGATTCGAACCCAGAAGTCCTAGCACTATAGATTAGCAGTCCGTTGCCTTTACCACTCAGTTACCTTGCCTCCTAATTGCAGGCATGCTCCTAATTTGGATCGCCAATATTAAACTCTCAATATTAAACTTGGCTATTTCTCTACACAAATTAATTTTCTACTGTCATCTTCATAAAGGATGGAAGCATGCAAACATTCATACGTCTGCTGGATTAGAAACAAAAACAATAAAATAGACAAGTGGCCAAGTACAACTCCCAAATAGATTTTTTTTTTAATTTTTTATTTATTCATATTTAACAAATATAGACAGTAATTCTACATGCCAATGACAAGGTGTATACTGGCAAAGCATATAATTTCACTTGGCTCCAACTTCTACATATTACTACATAAATGGATACAAGAAGTAAATATTTATAAATCTGCCAAAATTCAATTATATTACCTTATACGACCATTTATAAGGAATCTAGAGATACTAAATATTTTATTCTAGAGCAATTAGCAGTTAATGTTTCTAGGTATAGGTGAACTAAACCTTTAAAACTCTATATACCAATAACTCATCTGGGTAATCGCTAACTAGTTGTACGAGCTACAAGAAAATGCCTAAGGTCTGAAGGTTCCAAAAACACAAACCTCTCATTCTTGTATTTTACTACACATTTACAAGGAAAATATACGACCATCTGAGCTCCTAAATTCTTAACTTCAGAACTCATCTGTAAGAAATTCCTTCTCCTTATTTGAGTGGGCCTGGTTATGTCTGGGTACATCCACATTTTTTGTGCCAGGTAAGTTTTTTCTCTGTTACGGAGAAATAGTCGTAGGATAAGAGCTCTATCTTCCATTTTCCCAAATCTCACACATAAAGTTCCTCTTGCTTCCACTTGTTCTTCCATTGATTTCTCTAAAACTTCTGTAATATTATTCAATTGTTGGGACTGATTTAGCCCCTCCGGCTTTTCTTTATCCTTTGTGGCTATAAAAAAGATTTTTTCAATAGATGGTATTTTTTCTGGGGTCAGTTGTCAGTTCTCCCCTAAAAATCTTTTAAATTACTCCAATGATGATATAAACTTTACATTGGGAAAGTTCAGAATCCTAATATTGCTGTATCTCAAATTATTCTCGATTACTTCAATCCTTCTAGAATTTACTAATTCGCCTTTAATTATTCCTGATTGAACTTCTTGAACTTAAGTAAACTGTTTTTCCAAGATCTCCAATTTTTCTGAGTGTTTCTTTACCGCATCATCTGTGGTTTTAACTTGAAGGTGTATATTGGACATTTTTGTTTCTAAATGACTCATAGATGTTTAATCTCCATTAGCACCAGCCAAATATTTTCTAAAGTAACTTTTTGTGTTAGTTCCACCTCACGTCTCAGGATACCAAGAATAGATTCTCCCAACTAGAATTTTAAAAGGATAACTAAGATCGCCACTCCATCCTCTACAAACCATGCTTTCTAGAAACATCACTTTATAAGTTAGAGACATCGCCTGAAACAGTTCATCACAAGGAGACTTCTCCCTGGTCTCACATATGCAATACTCTCAGGTGCCCTAGAGAGGAAAACGGTAAGTTCCTTACCATCAGCTCAAATGTGGTCAAAATAAGAGACTTCCTGAATTTAAATAAGTTGTACCTTGAGTGCATCTACTTGCCGTGAAATATGGGACATTCCCCTGCAAACACCACAAGATGCAAACAATGTACACATGTAATCCCCATGCCACACACAAGGAAGGAACATGAACTACAGAACTACCTAATTACACCAAAGCATCAGAAACAAAACCACAAATGACAGAAATGGGATGTTTGTGGTCCAGGATGCAGCAGTCAAGACACGAGGGAAGCAAAACCAAATCAGAGAGTGCGAGTTAAACACAGGAATTTAAATGGATGCATATATTCAGTGCATTGGTCACAGGCCTTAGCAGAGACAAAGGATTTAAGTTCCAAAAAATACTGAATTACCTTGGATAAAATAAAATGAAAAGTAAAATCAGCAGCGCAAAAATGTCTGTACAAAAAGCCAAAGTCGCCTGAAATGCCAGATCTCTAGCTAGGTCTCCACTCGGCCTCTGGACTAAACACATCAATTTTGAAAAAAACCTGTGCCCCTAAATTTAGGCTCCTAAACTAGGCACCTATTTTTCAGCCAAAAATGCCCATAAATTTCCAAGCCTAAAACTTAGGATATACTTAGGCTCTTAATTCTGAAAATCCGTGCTAAGCACCTAACTTTTCCCCCTGCCCTAACTCAGCCCCTGTAACCATGCACCTTTTAGGATCCTAATGAAGCAAGGAACTTTCATTTAGATACTCAGCTTTGGTAAATTTAGGATCCTTAACCCTTTAAAAATTGGCCCCCGAGAGGCCTGAGCTCCTGAACTACTACTACATAACACTTCTATTAGTGCTACTGGAACTATGCAGGACTGTACAAAAACAAAAACCCCCCACCTAAAAGACACTCCCTGCTTAATAGAGCTTACAATCTAATCAAGCTCATGCTTAAAATGAGTTAATGAGACTGAAGGCGGACCAACAGGCTTAAGTTTTAAAAGCAGTGTCAAAAAGGTGAGTTTTTAGATGGGAGCAAGAGAGGGAAGCATGATGTAGCAGTTCAGGAAGACGGTGCAGCCAGGTGGAAAGCCCTCTTTGTCACTTGCTGCCAGTGAGGCAATGAAGTCTTCAATTCCACTACTTGGTCCACTGGCTGCCCTGTCTTCCAACTAGGAGATGGAGAAGACATTCTCCTCCCTCCTCTGATATCAGCATGAGCTCATCCTCCTGGGAAGCTTCTAATGGATGCCAGCCCCCTCTTGGTTCAACCGTACTGGCAGATGCATGAAGATCAGAGGCAACATGGAGCATACTGGATCCGGAATTTCCAAATCAAGGCTTCGATCAAGTAGCCAGGACAGAAATAAGGACGGCAAAATAAGTGCAGAGAATCACGCTCAATGATTGTTCCTGCCTTGAGTGCACCGATGGGGCAGGGGATTGGAGCTCAGATGATCAATGGAGATGCAGGAACCGGGCCCCAATGTATTGATGGCACCAAACCCAACCTTAGTTTCTGTGGCACAGACTGTGCCACTGGCTCTAACACATGGCGCTTTTTCTTCTTGTGCACTGAAAGGTTCATTGACCTCTGTTCATGATGCTTTAAAACCGTGCTCGAACACGGTAGCGCAGCAGATCCAGAAACTGGCACTGCAGAAGGGAGAGCTTTGCTCAAGGAGCTCCTGCTCAACTTGGCATGGAGCGAGCCTGAAGAGGCTCAGCTCCGAAAGGAGGAACAACTCCAGCTTTTTACCAACCTGCGACGCTTTTCCATCTTCCAGGTCCTGTTCCCTCTGACACATCTGGCCACTATCATATCTATTAGCTGTGTCATAGGCCTGCCCTAGGCATTTATAGCAAACATCATGGCCATCGGTGATGGACATTTTTTAGCCACACACCCAATCTTTAAAGCCACTAGAGGTGGCCTTCTTGGAGCTGAACATTTTGTTCTATACTTTTTATACTGAGTAGTAGTTTTTTTTTGTAGCACTGAAAGTGTTGTTGAGTGGTTACTGAGACAGTGAGGCAACTCAAATTGAGTTTGAAGAAGAAAACTACAAAGTACTAAACAGAGAGAGAGAGAGCTCGGACACAAAAAAGGCTGAGATGCTCATGAGGTAGTGCACAAGCGGGAACTCCCACGCACTTTCAGTAGCGCAAAAGCTCTGTGCACTAGGAAAGAATGGACTGCTGGGCCCCCTCGGATGACATGACCCACTTGTAATGGCTAATTCCACCCTGCTTGTCGACAGAGAATCAATGCATCACTAGAAAGAGGAGTGTCGCCCATGTCTTTGAAATCAATTATAATGAAACCTTGCTTGAAAAAAATACTGATTAGATTCAGACATCTTTAAACATAACAAACCAATACCAAATATCCCTCCAAAGGGATATTAGTACATAATATGGCTGCTATGCAGCTACAACAATTAATAGATGATCGGTAAGGTATTCGCTTTTAATCTGGTTCAGATCCAAATATGAAACAGAAACAGCCCTTCTAGCTGTGGCAGATAATCTGCAGAAAGATTCAGATAAACACTGTGATTCTCTTCTTGACCTGCATTCGATGCAGTTGACCGTACCTTAATCGGCTGACAAATCTGGGTATCTGGTTCAGTCTTGCAATGACTGACGTCGGATGTGACAAATAAGAGTACAAGAAGTCTACACTGCAGACAAATTCTCTTCTTGACGATTAGGATGTGGAGTCACAGCTAGAAGGGCTGTTTCTCATCCAGGCCTTTTAATTTGTATCTTCAGCATTTAGCTAAGTTAACACAGCAGTTTGATTTTCATTTCCATTTTTATGCAGATGATTTACAACTGATTGCCATGCTAGGTCCTCAGAGGGAGTATTTTAACTGGATTACAGTCTTGTCTGTAAGTTGTAACAAACTGGCTAGTTTTTAACAAGTTAAAAGCTCAATGCAGACAAGTCCGAGATTTTATAGATAAAAAATGAAAAAAACAAACTAGAGAAAAATGTTAAGTTCATTAACCCTCCTGGAATTGAGGGGGTAAACTTCCTATTTTAGGGGTACTTTTACAACAGGCAGCAGAAACTTTCGGGCTATGTGCCCAAGTTACACCAATTTTCAAAGTAAACTTAACATGTGTAGGCTCATTTAGAAAATTATCCCAGCAAAACAATGGGCACACAACTACAGCTGCACTTTCCCTCCATGCCCTGGAACTTCCTTCCCCTATGCACGTCTGAACACATGCACACAGCGTGTAACACAGCGGTGACACCAGCAGGTAAAAGCACTACTTGACCAAGAGAAGTCCCTGTCAAAACAAGCTTCCCTAAGATGTGAGCCCTCTGGGGACATCACAGTACCTGAAAAGCAGAACAGAAATAACTGCTATAATAGTTTCACCATATAGGTGAAACTATTATAGCAGTTACTTCTCCTTTTTGAAAAAACAAAAAACATGTTCTTTACTCTTAGACATGCTTCCATAATAGCAAGGACAGATTATTGCAACGTTGTACTCGTAGGAGCTCAAACAATTAATCCAAAATACTGCTGCATGGTATGTTAACCAGCATCTGCGGGAGGAAACATTTCTCCAGTTTCGAAAGAACTTCACCGGTTGCCTGGTACCTTCTGGGAATAATTCAAACCGGTGATCCTGGTCTTTAAAGGCCTGTAGGAAGTCCTGAATTTTATCTCCCCAGCTCTCCTATGATTAATGGAGTCACAACTTTCCCTTCTGGTGAGGTGAGAATTTAGGGGTTAAACTTAACTCTGTTGCTGGAAGTGCACGATAGGGTGGTCTCAAGGGGGGGATCAATAGTAAGCTGAGGCTCCTGGGATACATCAGGTGTTTAGGGCATTGCCCAAATAGATTCCTGCAACACGGTGTATGTGGGCTTGCCCCAAAACACGCAGCAACTGTTGCAATGAGTGTAGCCACGAGGAGCCCGAGCTTGCGCTCTTACAAGAGGAGCTAAATTTCAGTTGCTTTTCTAATACTTTGGGATACTAAAGAGTAAGAAATCCCACACTTCTCCAACAGCTACAATCCAGCCAGTCTGCTGCCGGGTTCCACTATGAGGCTGATTGGTTTATCTCACTACAGAATCGGGACCTTTTCAATCTCCGCCCTAGTGTTATGGAACAGTTTGCCACTAGAAGTTAGGATTTAAAAAGATTTGGCTTTCAGGAAAAAAAAAACCCAAACAAACAGGTAAAGGCTCTTTCCTCTGATGTAGGCCATGGGGATGTTCTCAGCTCAGTTACTGCCTAGTGTGTACATTTTCAAAGGGGTTATGCATGGAAAAATAGCATATGCCCATGTTAGCAGCCTGGAATCACACACATGCTATTTGTAAACATCGAACGTACGCACCTACCTTTGCTTTCATTGCAAAAAAGGGGCAGGAGTCAAGAGGTATGCCAGAATTTGCTATTTTATAAGATTTATGCAGTAGGGCTTTCACGCCTCAAAATCTACCTGCCCCATGCAGAAAACAAGGATTTGCACCACAAAATATGGATGACCCTCGCAGAAATTGGGGATTTTACGCTTCAAAATGTACCCACCCTATGCAGAAATCAAGGATTTTACACTACTAAATATACCCACCCCATGCTTTTATGCCACAAAATCTACCTGCCCCATGCTGAAATCAGGGATTTTATGCCACAAAATGTACCCGGCCTGTGCAGAAATCAGATTTTACGCCACAAAATGTACCCGCCCCGTGCAGAAATCACAGATTACACATACAAGTTATTTTTCCTCACAAAAAAATCTATGCACGTCTATAAAATAAAGTAAGCGCTTTCTGTGCCTACTTTCAGAACAGAACTTCTCTGCACTGCATAAACCTTGCATAAACCCGCTGCTTAGTTAATAAGATACTAGGATAAATTTCAGAGTACCCACTTAACTGGCAAATCCAGTGCTGCGAATAAGCTTGAAAGTTAGGCTCCCTGTGAATATTCACGTGGGGTTGTGGATGTGGCAGATTTTTTCCATTAATCATTGTTTCACAAGGGTAATTTTAGAAACCATCACACCTATAAGGGAGCCCGGACCGATGTGCCACAAATGCGCAGTAGAGAGCAGCTCTGTCGCGCATGCATGGAACAGAGAGCTCTCAGCGACGTGCTGACGTTATGCCCCAAGGCAGAGAGATCGGATCAGGGGTGTCACAGAGGAGAGGAGGAAAGGGCAGACGAGCTGCCGCGCCGAGAAACGGCTCCTCCGACAGCCTGAACCCGTCTCTCCGCCGCTGGGGAAGGGGGGAGGGAGTAGGGACGCCCGGACCGTCACACACAGGGACAGGAGGAGGAAGGGACAGAAGAGTCGCCGCGCCCATCCATCTGCCGCCTGGGAAGGGGGGTGGGGAGAGAGTAGGGACGGCCGGAGCAGAGCAAATCTCGCCTGTTTCAACCGTCACGCAAAGGGACAGCAGTGAGACGCCACAATACACTGGGAGGGAGGTACGGAGAGAGGCAGGTCCCCGTAGCGGCGCCCTTCGCCCTCTGCATCTCACGAGTTCAGCAGGGTACAGCCGGCCCTGTAGAAGAGAAAAAGAGGGAGGGCTGAGGGAGAGGGAAGGGGTTGTGGATGAGGTGAGAGGGGAAGGAAAAGGAAGATGAGAAGGGATGGAAGGAAAAGGGAAGAGGATATGAGCAAGTGGGAAGGGTAAGAAGTTGTGGAGAAGAGAGGAGAGGACAGCGGCTGACTGACTGACGTGCCGGTCTGACCGACAGAATCTCGCACGTTTGAACGGGCCTAATGACTAGTTCATACATATAAAACCCTGTGGGCTAGATTTTAAAAGCCCTGCATGCGTAAATCCTGCCGGATTTACGAGCACAAGGCCCTCGTGTGCCGGCGTGCCTATTTTGCATAGGCTGCTGGCGCGCGCAAAGCCCCGGGACTTCGTAAAAGGGGCGGGAGGGGCGTGTCTGGGGTCAGGGGGCGGTCCAGGGCGGGTCCGGGGCGTGGCGACGGTTCGGGGGGCGGGCCGGGAGGGCGGTTCCGAGTCCCCCGGCACTGCGGCCTGTGCCGGGGGATGCCAAGGCGGCGCGCGCAAGTTACGCCTGCTTCAAGCAGGCGTAACTTGCACAACAAAGGTAGGGGGGGACGCGGAAGGAAAGTTCCCTCCGAGGCTGCTCTGACTTCGGAGCGGCCTCGGAGGGAATGGAGGCAGGCTGCGACTTATAAGGCGTATCTTATAAAATCCGGCGAACAAAAGTGCGCGCGCGTACTTATTTAAGATCTACCTCTGTGTGCGCAAATGACTCTGAAAATAGCCCTGGCAGGTCTGCATGCAAAACCACCTATGTAACCAGATTCCACCTGCTTTTACGCACATTTGTGGGAGGCATTCTGGGAGCAGAGCTGAGGCTTGGATACACACAGAAATCATACACTAGGAGACTTTACCTCTGCTTAGGATCGCTTTCAAAATTAATGTTGTTACATGCAGACTTTACTATGCGCGCTATTATAAACATCACCCTGTATAGGTTTATAACTTAAACCTTGACGTATACCACTTTGTGCAACTCTTGTGAGCCGGGAAAGCAGTTTATACATTTTTAAATAGTTAAATCAATAAAATAAACAAACGAGTGACTCTGTTAGGATTAGGTGCATGATCAAAGCTTGGCTATTTCCTCAAGCATTTCCCGAAGAATAGATGCTAAGAAAGTTTTTACGATTGATCTCTGGCCTTGTTTATTTATTTTTTTTTAACTTTAGCATTCTTATTAATTATTCTGAAATTCATCTGGAGTGAAATTAGGGTCACAGACTATTTCCCATGGTCTTACTTGTATTGCATTTAGATACAGTATTTTTGTGTGTATATAAAGTTTTATTGCTCCTATTTATTAGATCTCTGTGTGAATTTCTTTCTGCACAAAGGAGTGAATTTTCAAAAGGTTTACGTGCATAAAACTAATGTCTGCATGTAAGCAGACTGCAAAAGCCTGAAGCAGTGTTAAGAATAAAGGGGCTAAGGGGTGAACCGGTTACCCCAGTATGCATGCAGGTATTTTCAGAAAAGTGGCATGCGGGCTTTACACAGAACCTGCCTCCTTGGTTCACTCGGGATAATTGTGTGCACATTGTTATAATTAGTACATGCGTAAAAGATATGTGCGTAATTTTATAAAAGAAGTGGAGAAAGTATGCCTGCTCCCTATGCGTGTACTGAAACACACACACAAGTACTTTCAGGGCTCCCGCCACTTTACATGCACAAATTTCAAAACTGTTCCCAGTGCACCATTTGAGCCCATAAGAAAAAAGGTACCGGAATTTAAAAAGACATGGGATAAACAAAAAGGATCCCTAGAATGGGAACAAAGCACGGGGGTAACACACACGGAGCGGCAGTTGCTGAGCAGACTGGATGGGTCATACGTGCCGCCTTCTGCTGTCATTTGCTATGTTACTATATAATGACCCCTTTGGCGAGTGATCTGGAGAGACACTCAGTAGATGTAATCGGTTACCCCTTTTTATAATCCAAAGCACCTAGCTGTCTGAGGCCATGGGAAGGGGGGTCAACAGTTTCAATATTCCTCCAGATTCTCTAGTATAGAGACAGTTTTGGTTATGTGCTGTGGATCAAATCAAAAACCTGTCCTTCATTTTGATTTGATTGCTTTGTTGAATTCAGAGCTTTTGAGATCATAGTGGTAGTGAAGTCTTGAGTTCTGTTGCTTCTGGGAATGAGTGGATGGAAGAAAACACTCATCTTTCTCTGTGGTTCACCACAATACCTCCTGCTAGTGAAGAGTAGACTGGAGGTGGCAGGAGAGTTCCTGAAGTCTGGAACAGTGTTCTTGAATTAGATGCACTACTTTTTTTCACTTTGTAACCCAAAAGGTTGTGTGACCTTGTCCTTTGTGACTTACCTTACAGTCTGATGCTCACACCCATGAGAGCCTGCTGGCACCAACAGCCACGGTAGAGGGCTCTAGGAGCTGTCTCGAAAGCATTGCGAGTTAAAGGAAACAGTTGCTTCCTGCATTCAAGTAGGTGAAAACAATTCTTCTGGCTTCCTTGAAGGGAAAGGCTTAAAGAGTTTGGTGCCCTTTCCGGGATGGAATACATGTATTTAATTATATAGATCTGGTGGGATGCTAAAACGGGAGCTTAACAGAGTGCTCTGAAAGAACTTCTTTTGGTAAAGGTCCAGAATCTGGGAATCGGGTCCTGGAGGAACCGAAGAATGAACCTTTTACACCTTGGCCATTTTCAGGCCAGATTCAACAATCACAGATTGGTATAGCAACTATACTTGGATTTCTGCTACAAGACATATGGTGTCCACTTTCTTTTCTACAAGAAATACTGAGAACTGGGGTATCCCACATCCTAGAGTTGGTAAATGGGCACTGCCACCAATTCCATTGGGGACTCAAGATACTTGAGATAGCCCAGAATTGGCACTTAGGCTCACCCTCTACCTCCAAATTAAAGAAATTGGCTTCAGTCACTCTCTGAACAAAAACTGGAAAGGAAAGGCTTTCGGGAGAGACCTAGTCCTTGCCTGTCATGGGGAGGGATCAAAGAAGAAGTATGGAGAATACCCACTTCAAAATAGGATTCTTGAGATCTGCAGACTGATCCCAGGATTTCTCAGGCTGAGATGAGGATTATAGCTGAAGGCTGAATCAGCATCGCCCCCCCCCCCCCCCCCATGAGTCACAGCCTCAGAGGCATCCATGACTCCCTGGGCCTTAGGATAGCTGGACAAACTTCTTTCTCTGATGCTGCCCAACTTGATGTAGATAGAACTGATACCAAGTCTCGACAATGAGACATCAATATCAGTGCCAAATTACTTGATGCCATGGGGAAGGTCTTGATGATCATTTTAATCAACACCACAAACAGTGCCAAAGTGCTCAGCACTGGCATCTCGACATGTCAACTGAGAAGGAGATTTTTCTGTCCAGTTCCCTGTTGAAAATTGCTGATAACAAAACTGGTAAGGCCTCAATACCAGAGGGTAGGTCGTCCTCAGGCACCAAGGGGTAAGTACCAATGGCAGAGGTGTGGACCCCTGGAGAGCTCACTCCCGACGCAGCTGCTTGGGAGGGCCAATAGTTATGGAATGATGGTACCTGGCGCCTTCTGAACATCTCTAAGTAGATACCACAACTAGAGGAATCATGCTCTAGTACTAGACATTGTATCCAAATATTGTGATGGTTCGTGGTGGACATCTTGCAATAGCAGGGGGGGCGGGGGGGGGAATCTGAAGCCATTGGACATTTTCAGCCATTGTAAGAAAAAATGATGAATAAGAGGTATTGCTAGGCACTTAAAAGAATTGGAGCATGGGTCCATTGGGTTCAGGTCCATACAGTCTGCACCTGAGATTTTGATAATTCTATTTAATGATCATGATCAGCCTCCCCTCACCTCTGAGAATGATCCTATAAAAAAAAATAGGACAAGAATGTTACTGACAGCCTGCTGGCCTCATGGGGACAATTAAAAAAAACCTGGCACCAACCGCACTGGAAGATCCAAGGGGATACACTATACTGGTGGATTCTTACAGTGTCAGTGATGTGTTGCTAGTTTCTTGTCAAAGGCACACCTCATTTTCACAACATTATTTAACCCTCCACCTCCCTCCATATAACAAAAAATAAATTGTACATAAAACATAAATAACTTAACATTGAAAATTACATGCCAGTCATGGGATTCTTGACAGATTCTAAAACCTTCACTGGATCAGTGTATCTAAAAATATTGTACACAAGCTTTTGAAATCACAGAGGTTCCTTCTTCAGATGCCACAGACATTATTCATATCTAAAAAAGGACCTCTGTGGTCTTCATAACTCATGTATAATGTTTTTGTATAATACATACATTGATCCAATAAAAGTCAATGTAACATGCAGAGAATCCAGGAGCCCTAAAGTTACTAAATCACTGTATTACATATTTCAGTCATTAAACTGAAAATAAAATGCTATTTTCTGTCTCTGCAATCTGGGTGGGGTTTCTTTTGCATTGATCTCAGTCTCTTTTTTTCTGATTTCATATGTCTTCTTTTCCAGGCTGTCCTTTCCATGTTACTTTTTTCTCTCTCCTCTCCGGCATTTCTTCCCCTCCTCTGAGATTTTTCCTTTTCATCTAATTTTCCTTCATTCATCTCTTCTCTGACTCTGAATCACTACCTTACATCACTATGTCTTCACTCCGTTCTCTCACACCTGGACCTAATCCATCTCTCACCCTCCAGTGCTCCCTGTCCCCAGCTCTCAATTTCATGTAGCTCTTCTCACATTCTCCCATCCCTTCCAGTCTGCAATCCTACTCCCAAATATCCCCTCTCATACCCCCCACCATTACCCACTCTCTGAGTCATACTTACCCTCAGCCATCCCCTTGTATATTCTCCCTTTTCACCCCAAAAATATTTGCTCTGTCTCTCTATCATACATGTTTCCCATCACCTCTTCTGTGTCTCACAAACCAACCCCTCATCACATCCCTCTCTCAAATCCTTTCTCCTCCTAATCACCATCTCTGGTTGTCGCTCACTCCCGCCACCCCCATTATATGCCTCTATCACCACCTCTAGCTTTCTGTCACACTTCTTTACACTGTCTCTCCCCCCTCTCCCACCCAACACCATCTCCAGCTCTCTTCATTCCCATCACCACCTCTTCCTTTCACACAAACCTTCCCCCCTGCTCTCTCCTGCTCCCCATTATCATCAACACTTTTGCACCCCTTCCCCATGTATTCTATCACACATATCCCCTCTAAATGGAAATCAAAAGTCTACATTTTCCACAGAAAGAGAGACTGATTGAAGTCACCAGACTGCACCAAGGGAAAAAATGGGGTTAAACAGCCAAATCATAAAGAACCGAAACTCATAAAATGTTGCAAGGCTAACTGTGGATACTATGGGTATCAGTTACATTAGTTTATAGCAGCAAAAACAAAAAAAAAAAAAAAAGGCTGGTGGTAATTTATAGACAAACTGACTTATGAAGCATGAATTTTCAAGTCTACTTGATCAGATGCATGAAGCGCAGCAAAGTAGGAGACAGGTCACAATGTTTTTCTTTTATTTTGAGCTACCTGAGAGAAAATGTCCATTATAGCACTATGAGTGAAAAGGGCTGAAGGAGGCTGAAGGTGGCTGCACGCATGCCTGAAAAGTCTTTTCCAGAATTTTCTGGGAGAAGGTCCAAGTTAGAGCTGTTGGATGAACAAGAATGTAAGACTTGCCATACTGGGTCAGACCAAGGGTCCATCAAGCCCAGCATCCTGTTTCCAACAGTGGCCAAGTCAGGTCACAATTACCTGGCAGGATCCCAAGGGGTAGATAGATTCCAAGCTGCTTATCCCCAGGGATAAGAAGTCAATTTTTGCAACTTCACCTTAATAATGGTTTATGGACTTTTCTTTTAGGAGCTCATCCAAACCTTTTCTAAATGCAGCTTCACTAATGGCTTTCACCATATTCTCAGGCAATGAATTCCAGAGCTTAATTATGCATTGAATAAAACAAATATTCTCTCTTATTAGTTTTAAATGCATTACCTAGTAACTTCATTGTGTCCCCTGGTCTTTGTACATCACCCACATGAGACAGTTCATTCTGTTTTTCTGCACATAATTGCACCATGTCCAACATAGGCTGTGGCGGACATAGCAAGAATGCATGCACTCACTGCCCCTTCTCCATGGTGCATGTCTCCAGTTAGGGAGGAAATGCTCATCACTGGTGAAAGCAATGTGATAAATTCAGGAGATGTGAAGAGGAGAAAGAACCTGGCACAGCAGGCGGCTGGGTAGAGGAATGGAAATGGAGGCTGGACAGATGGAGCTGTTAGGTTGAGGACTTCCGTGCAACATAGGAGTCAACTCCAGTTCAAAGTAAATGCAGGGATTTATTCAAAGATATATAAGCACAACCAAAACAGGAACCTGACTTACATTTCTGAAGGGTAAGTTTATGCAGCACAGGAGTAATGCAAACAGTCCAAAATCCAGTCCAGATCAGTTAATCCAGTTACATCAATCTTCTTCATACTGGGATGAATCACTAGTGTTTGCCAGATTCCCTGTGTAGAATTTTTTTTTTTTAATTAAACTCTAAAGAAATAGGAACAAAGAAAATGGGGGAAGGGAGAAAGAACAAACTGAAGCTGCTCCTGCCACACCCATGTGCCTGGCCCTGGGTAGAAATTGAGTGGCCCAATAAAGGGAACTACATTTCCCAGGGATCTTTGCTGCCTAAGTGTTGGCATAGAGCCATTAGGTATGAGTCAACAGCAGAGCATTTGTAGCTTATTAGCCAGCTGTATAAAGGGAAAGCTGCAGAAGGGAGGAACCTGGGGAGAGCAGGAGAAGCAGTGGTTGCTCCCAGAGCAGAACACAGTCCAGGGGTGTGCTGGCTATGGAGCTGGACACTGAGGAGGTAGACTCAGATGCAAGACATTCCAAACTATGCAGTTAAGCTAAGTAGATTTTTCTATTATCTTATGCTCCTTAATAGAGACAGTTTTGACATTGCTGATAATTTGGGAAAAAGACTTGAAAGCGGAGAACTTTTAGGAACCAGCAGTTTAATATATGACATTGTGATGAGTGCTGCTGTAACTTCTGGAGCACTTTTGGTTTAAAATGCTAAAGACCACAGGCTGATGTAAAGATGCAGGTGGGCTCTGATTTCCTGGGGAAGCAAAGCAGGATGAGAATTTGCAGAGAAGTGAACTTTTCCTGAATTAGCAAATCAATGGGAACAGGGTATTAGGCTAAGAGTTCTGATTAAGCCCCAAATTTACCTGGTAACTATGGGAAGAGGATGATAATAGATTCTAAAGCAGAATGAATTACAGAGAGGTGGAACATGTATTTAATGTAAAGTGCATTTGTGAAAGCTTCACAGGTTATTTCAAGCAGCCTAAGTGAACCTCAATGTGCATGGCAGTAAAGCTTAATTGGTTCAGCAGTGAGTACAATTCAAACTGCAAGGGTGAAAAGGGTTTATATTGAAGTACAGGATAACTAGAAGCTGGAAAAGCTGTCTTTAGAACTGACAGTGAGAGCTTGAATATTCAGGGAAAGATAAGCCTGGGCTGTTTAAACAGACCAGGTCTTAAACCCACACTTATTGACTAATTTAGAATCCAGGCTTCTCAGAAGATTTGTTTTCTTGATTTAAGTGGAGGAAAGTTGTGAATGCAGGACTGAGCTGTTATAAATGGGGAGGAGGCAGCTCTGTCAATCAAAGAGTGGGATTTTCTAACCTGTGGCTGAGGTATTACCTAAGAAAAGTGTACCGAAAGCCGCACCTACCCCGAGCACTGCCAAGGCCTCAGGAAATGGCCAGGCTCTCCACGCAGTTGGGACACTGCCAACATGTGCCAGGCCTGTCACATCACACCTCTCCCAGCCTTTCTAGGCTCTGCAGTGGGAAAGTCCTGCCAATGCTTCCTTGATGATGTCAGCACAGCTGGGTATTTAAACCCCAGCTGCGCTCCAGTCTAGTGCCTCAGCAATAAATCCTCCTGCCTAGCCTCTATCTCCTTGCTGTTTCCTTGTCTTGCCTTGGTTGTCCTGCTTGTGTCTTGTCCCAGTACCTTATCATGCCCTTTTTGTCTCTAATCTTTGCTTTGGATCTCACCACTCTCTTGCCTGCTGCCTGCTTCTAACTCTCGCTTTGGATCCAACTACTCTTGACTGCTGCCTAGTACTGACCTCTGCTATGGATACTGACTACTCCTTTGGACTTCTGCCTGCCCTTGGCCTGGACCCTGCCTACTTGCTGCCATCCCTGACTTATACCCATATCCTGACTCCCTCGGTCTGCTCCTTATGGGACTCTCACTAAGCCCTGCCGACCCCTAGAACCCAAGAGCTCAACCTACGGGGAATGGGGCTGGTGTAGGTGACGTCCCAGCTCCAGTCCCCATCAGGGCATGCCTACCAGCTGTCTGTGTGCGCCTGGCAGTTTAGCCTACTCGGCTGCGTCAACCACATCACAGCCCAAGGGCTCACATCTGTGACAGAGTATGAGGGGAGAATGAAATGTCCTAATTTCAGGAATGGAACTCTGGTGCAAAAGAGAAGAACTGACTAATAAAGGATTTCTGTTGCGTTGGATAGGAGCAATACTAACAGTAGCAAAGAAGCTTTCTTAGTAAGGCTAACAACCCAAATCTTATAGCCCAGACTGGGGAAATGGGCAATTGTTGTTTCAAATGAATTATGATTAACTTTTGAAAGAAGAAGTAGAATCCATTTCTTTTCTTAATGAATGGAAAATTGTACATGTGCTGCTTTGGAAATAAAAGCCATTGTATGAAAACATTTCTGCCACTAGCTACTTTTTAAGACTGCAAACTGTCCCAGTGGTTAAGGACTTGGTTAACCAGAATCCGACGAGAAGGGTTTGAGGGAATACCAGTGTTCTAGCAGGGAAGATACCTGCGGGTACAAATGAATACACCCTCAGCCTTCCAGACCAGAAGGGAGCACTATAGACACTGAACAGGTCAGATGTGGACAGAGGTCTTGGGAAGTTGGAAAAGAACCTCTGGATGAAGATATGGTGGGACTCCCACATGCCATCCAAGCCACTCCTTTGATTCCTGTTGATTTATATTGTTCTAGGTTAACTACAATTGAAGCCCAAAGTAGCTTTATTTATTAACCCTCCAGTAGACCTGTACTCACCCCGTGGCTGTTGCTTCATCACACATACATGCCAAAAACTTCACAATACTTTAACTAGTCTTTCACAATACTCTTCTACTAGAGGAGTTGATACAAGGATATGAGCACTTAAGAGGCTCTCATAAGAACATAAGAACATGCCATACTGGGTCAGACCAAGGGTCCATCAAGCCCAGCATCCTGTTTCCAACAGTGGCCAATCCAGGCCATTAAGAACCTGGCAAGTACCCAAAAACTAAGTCTGTTCCATGTTACCATTGCTAATGGCAGTGGCTCCGTGTCCAATAGCTCAGCTCATTCTGGCCTCTAGCCCTCAAGTTGCCAATACACTGTGGTGTTCCCAGAAATTCCTTTTTAACCCAGGAGGACAATCCAGATTCTCAAGGACAGGGCTATACAATAAGGTTAACAGATATCTGAGCCTACCTCTGCTTAATCCACTCTGTGGCTCTACATGCAAGGCACTATCCTCTGACCAGGCAAACCTCAGTTTGAGACTTGACAGAACATTTTTGCCCTGAAAAGTGACTTGAGGTGGTGGGAGCCTATGAGGGAAGAGATGGAGACTTGGAGAGGGTGGAAATATGACTGGGAAAGATGGAAAGTCGATGGAGACAAGGCAGCGAGGAGGAGGTGGAATAAGCAAAGGAGTGAGGTGGGGAGGTGAGAGAGGATCAATGGAAGCATAAGATGGAGGGAGAGAGAGGCACAAAAAGGGCACTCAGGGGGATAAGATTATAGCAGAAAAATGAAATTAATCGGTCTTTACTAAAGATGATAATAGGGAGATAACCACACTTGAACCATTTTTCATAGGTGAGGATTCAGAAGAACTGAATCAAATCAGTGTGAATCTGGAAAAATCTCTAGAACAGACAGACAAACTAAATGGTAACATATCACCAGAGCCTGATGGTATTCATCCTAAAGGTTGTTTTTTTTTTTGGGGGGGGGGGGGGGGGGGGGAGGGGGTAGTTTCCTCCTGCTCCTGTGTACTTTCAGCTCAACTGGAAGCAGGGCTGGGATCTGGCACCATAAGCCTTCATTGAACACTACGTGAAGACTGTTTCCCCATTTTAAATCCTCAACCAACTTATGTTTATTCTATCATTGAAGTCACAGTCCTGGGCAGGAGCCATGCACCAGGCCTCCTTCTGGACTTATGCAATTATAGGCCCTGAATCCAGCCACTAGGTTTCAACCTTAAACAATTACCCATACTTTCTCTCCCTGGGGGGGTGGAGGGACTGTGAATGCTACTTCCACAGCATTCCCAGTACTGGCCAACCTTGGAAGCAGAAGGCCCAATGTGGGAATCAAACCAGGAGCCCTCTGCATTGCAGTGCACAGCTCGTACCACTTAAGTCACTGGGTCGGCCTCACAAGGAACTCAAATATGACATTTCAGATGTGATACCAGTAATCTGTAACTTATCATTGAAATCTGCCTCTATACCCAAGGACTGGAGGGTAGCAAATTAATGCCAATTTTCAAAAAGGGCTCCAGGGGTGATCCAAATAAGTAAAGACTGGTGAGCCTAACAATGGTTCTGGGTAGTGAACATATGGACAAAGCGGGCTGAAGGTGTAAATAAGCATGTGGGTAAGGGTGAGCCAGTTGATATACCGTATTTTTCACTCCATAAGACGCACCTGACCATAAGACGCACCTAGGATTCAGAGGGGGAAAATTAAAAAAAAAAAATTGTGCTAAACCGGCTCTGCGTCTGGGCGTCTTATGGAGCAAATTAGGGGAGTGCATAGTTTTTTTTTTTCTCCCCATTTTGTTTTCGGGTCTGGGGAGGGCCATTTCGGTCCACTCCCCAGATCAGAATTTTTTTCTTTCTGTGGGAACCCCCAAAACCCAACCCTTTAAATTAACAACCTCCACCCCCCTGACCCCCCCAAGACCTGCCGAATTAATTTCCTGCAACCCCCCACCCTCCTGACCCCCCCAAGACCTGCCGAATTAATTTCCTGCAACCCCCCACCCTCCTGACCCCCCCAAGACCTGCCAAACGTCCCTGGTGGTCCAGCGGGGGTCCAGGAGCGGTCCGGGAACGATCTCCTGGGCGTGAGCCGTCGGCTGCCAGTAAACAAAATGGCGCCGACGGCCCTATGCCCTCACTATGTCACTGAGACCGACCGCTGCTATTGGTCGGTCTCAGTGACATAGTGAGGGCATAGGGCCGTCGGCGCCATTTTGTTTACTGGCAGCCGACGGCCCTATGCCCTCACTATGTCACTGAGACCGATCGCTGCTATTGGTCGGTCTCAGTGACATAGTGAGGGCATAGGGCCGTCGGCTGCCAGTAAACAAAATGGCGCCGACGGCCCTATGCCCTCACTATGTCACTGAGACCGACCAATAGCAGCGGTCGGTCTCAGTGACATAGTGAGGGCATAGGGCCGTCGGCGCCATTTTGTTTACTGGCAGCCGACGGCCCACGCCCAGGAGATCATTCCCGGACCCCCGCTGGACCACCAGGGACGTTTGGCAGGTCTTGGGGGGGTCAGGAGGGTGGGGGGTTGCAGGAAATTAATTTGTCAGGTCTTGGGGGGGGGGGGTTGTAGGAAATTAAGTCGGCAGGTCTTGGGGGAGTCGGGGGGGGGGGGGGGGGTGTTTGTTAGATTTTTGTTTGGTTTTTTTTTTTATATTCGCTCCATAAGACGCACATACATTTTCCCCCCACCTTTGGGGGAAAAAAGTGCGTCTTATGGAGCGAAAAATACGGTAGTTTATTTTAATTTTCAGAAGGCATTTGATAAAATTTCTCATGAGAGACTCCTCAGAAAACTAGATTGCATTGGATAGGAGAAGATGCCTTACCTTAGACTGGTAACTGGTTCAAAGCCAGGAAACAGAGTAGGACTAACTGGTCAGTTTTCTCAATGGAGAAAGAAAAAGTGAAGTACCCCAGGGAATCTGTACTAAGACCAGAGTTTAATTTATTCATTAATGACCTGAAAAGGGAGCAATGAGTGACTATCACACTTGAAATTATTCAAAGTAGTTCAGAACATAAGGCTTGACATACTGGGTCAGACCAAAGGTCCATTAAAACCCAGTAGCCTGTTTCCAACAGTGACCAATCCAAAGTACCTGGTAGATTCCATGCTGCTTATCCTAGAGACAAGCAGCAGATTTCCCCGATGTCCACTTTAATAATGGTTTATGGACTTTTCTTCCAAGAACTTGTCCAAACCTTTTTTAAACCAGCTACACTAACAGCTTTCACCACATCCTCCAGCAACAAGCAGACTATGAAAAACTGCAGAAGGACCTTGCCGGACTGGGGAACTGGGCATCTAAAAGGCAAATTAAATTCATTGTCAGTAAGTGCAAAGTGATGCATATAGAGAAAAATAACCCTAACTATACATATAGAATTGATGGGTTATATAATTGCTGGGTTTCGTATTAGGTGTTACCCCGCAGGAGTCCCTGAAATCCTAGGTTCAGAATGCAACAGCAGTCAAAACGCAAAAATAAATGTTAGGATTATTCAGAAAGAAATAGAGAATAAAAGGGAAAATATAATTCCTCTATATCAATCATTGGTGCAACCACACCTTTAGCATTGTGTGTAGTTCTGCTCATCCCATATCACAAAAAGTCAGAGGAACTAGAAAAGGTGCAGAGAACGGCAACAAAATGATAAAGGAGATGGGACGGCTCCCCTATGAGGAAAGATTAAGAGGTAAGGGCTCTTCAGCTTGAAGAGAGAACTGAGAAGGAATGACAGAGGTTTATAAAATCATGAGCAGGGTGAAACAAATAGGGAACAATTATTTATCCTTTCAAATAGTACAAGACTAGGGACACACCATGAAATTAAAAGGTAGCAGATTTCAAACAAATCAGAGCAAGTAGTTTTCTCATTCAATGTACAATCAAGCTTAGGAATTTATTGCCGGAGGATGTGATGAAAGATGTTAGTACTGCTGAGTTTAAAAAGGGTTTTGACAAGTCCCTGGATGAAAAGTCTAGAAACAGTTAGCTAGGTAGATTTAGGAAACCTCTCTCTCATCCCTGGGAGTGAGCAACAAGGAACAGATCTGCTGAATACTTCCTAGTGACCCAAGTTATCTACTGTTAGAGACAGGATATTGGGCTCAATGGATCTTTGCTCTGATCCATTATGGCACATTTTTTTTTTTTAGAAAGGAGAAAAAGATGAAGAGAAGTATTAGAAAGGAGCTGGGAGGGAGAGAAGAACAGCACAGACAGAAAATATATTGCTTTCTGAAATTTTTTAATTGTATATAATATACACATAAGGGACCACGTACTCACAGATGTGCTATTTTATAGACGCTGCGAGAATGCACATATTCTGCAGGGAGGGGGGGGAGCAAATTAGTGGTGTTCTGAGGCAGGGGGTCAGAAGTATGTGCTGCAGTTGCTATTTTGTACAAAATATACTGTGTGTGTGTATATTCATTACTGAACTTATTCATACACTTTTGCACCTAATTGACTTGCACAAGTGAAATCAGACTGGTCCTGTTGTCTGCAGTTTTTGTTTGGGGAGTCTGGGCAAGCTGGTGGGAGTTCAGAGTGAAGTCCTACAGGGCCGTAGGTCAACTGGAGATAGACTGAGTGAACTGGTGATTTCAAGTAAGAGTGCAAGTATTTTCAAAACTTTATGAAATACCTCCTCCTCCCTTCAAATCGGGGTTATCACATGTACCTGTTACTTTATGTACCTAAAAGTGTATGTTTATATAACAGGTAGAGAAAGTATGCATTTTCTTGCATTGGAAATAGTTGCATCTACTGAAACATACATGCATACTTTTGGAGCAGAAATATGCATTTTTTTTTATATACGGTGCAGATCCTGCCACATAACTTATAAAATATTTGCATTAATCTGTGTGTCCACTTATGAGCATGAATATTGTATCACAGACAGCTTATGACCCTAACTTTCAAACCTAAGTTTTGCCAAGAGAATTTCCGCACAAACCTTTAAAATAAAAAGTTAAGCATGAAAGTCCCAGTCCTGCCTGGACTCCACCTTCCAGAAGCCTTGTTCCCTGTGCGTGTAAAGTATGCACATATGGTGGAGGGGTGCATGTTGGGAACGAGACAATGTTGATGGTGACAGATATCCCTGTGCTCACTGGCCTTTTCACTTTGGGCCACTGAGCACGGGGAATTCAAGATATGGCGTACACGTCTAAAATTTAACAAGTGTTGGGAGGCAGGTAGAGATGACAGCATATCACATTATATTCACGTAAGCCTGCTAAAATCTAATTTGCATGCAATGTTGCTTAATTTGCCTGTGGGTACCTACTAACATGTTGGGGGAGTGGTTTAACATGCATGTTAAGCTGCTTGTACATAAACTCTTTAATATCTCTAGCAGTTGGCAGGTAGCATCTTCATACTGTTGTTCTTAGTCTTAACATTATGAATATTGAAAGGGTCTGTTTGGCTAACTTCTGGTGTTTGAATTTCCCCTCTACCCACTCACACACTCCTTAGCTTAATTCTGCCCAGGCACATTCTTCGGCAAAAAGAGACAAATTGGGAGTGCTCCCGGAGATATTCAGCACTGGTCATACAAAGTCCCCTGGGGACATGTGGCTGCATAAACAGAGGGTCTAAACTTACAGGGATATATTCAGTGGCACTTTTAGGCGGCTACGTTCTTCTGAATGTGTGTGATGTACCTTAATATGGACCTCTGTGAGAATAAAATACACCTCTTTTAGCTTAACAAGATATCAATTATTTTTGCTTAACTTGAATATGGAAAATCTATAATTGGCATTTGTTTCACTTGATGTTTTTGTTTTACTATATTTGAGAAAGGTGAATTAGAAATGGATGAATGAATAAATCATTTGCTGTAGATATAGGTCAAAATGATTTATCTAACACTGCAATCACACTTTCCCCTCCCCCCCGAAAAATAAATCTAGCTATCTTCTGTTGCATAGGATCCAGCAGATCTCAGATCAGACAGAAAGGATTCAATCAAATCAGAGTACAAGTCAGTCCCCGACAGGAAAAGAAAAGCAAGACTGAAAACTTCAAACTACTCTCTGGTGTTGGTTACAGTACTCAGGAAGGGTCTCCCCTGTTATCTAGTGTAATGTGGATGCTTTCACAGCGCTTCGATTTAGGTCTGAACCCCAGCTGCAGCGGGCAGGAAGCTGGGCCAGCATGCAGTTTGGTACAATGTGCCATGTAAATGCTGGAATAAGTAATAGCCAGAGTGGAATCTGGACTGGTCCCAGAACACTTCAGAGACAGATGAATCAGCTGTGCTAAGAAGCGGATTTATCCCAATCATTCCTTTTCCAATAAATCCAGATCTTCACAGATTTACTGATATGGAACGGATTGGAAGATTCTCACCATCTACAACTATCTGTGTACATTGGAACCACTTCAAGTAAATCTGCTTCTTATTTCCAAATTCTGAGGTTTGTTAACCACGTGTTCAGCGTGCTGGAGCTCAGCTGATGTGGGCTGCTCGCCGGACACTACGCATCATTGCAAGCTGAATCTCGTTTGGAAGTAGTCCAGCCTGGTTTCCTGATTGCCTTTCTAATGCACCTTGGTTTCTGTTGTAGACATTTACTATGGATGCACAGCCTGTCCAATCTGGTTACCTAAATCATCTCTTTTTGGCTAAGAGCCAAGCTGTGATTTCAGGACAGCGTCTCTGTGGCCTCTTGGCTGCAACTGAGAACCTGCATAATAGGGACAGGGGTGGGGGTTTAACGCCTTTCACCCAATATCACTGCAGACTTGATAATATTACCACCATAACCAAAGCCGGAGGAGCCAGCTCTGCAAATGTAGGGGTGCCTGGGCACCTCCAAACTCCTTCACTATTTCCAGAGGGGGAGGGGTTCACCACCTCAACTTGTTTTTAAAAAGGTGGCTCCCATTGTCAACGCAAGAGGATTAAACTTCCTGTGGGGGAAAAAAAAATGTAAAGATGGGAAATCGCAGTGAGAAAAGTGCAATCTAATTTCCAGCAGAAATGGAGTTAGACTGACAAGTTTACATGATAGTGTAATATGCTGCTTTATTTTTAATCATTTTCACTTTTTTTGACTGAAAACAGCCACAGTAAGACAAAAGTCTAGTTCGTAACCGGGTCTGGGGAAAGATGTGGGTAGCTGGGTCCAAGGTGCAACCACACCAGGAAGATTGGGTGAAGGGAATTATTATAAAAGGGGAGAAATCAAGTCTCCTGGTGCCAGAATCCAGGGGAGCGCGAGGAAGCTGCTGGGCCAAAATAAGTGAAGAGGAAGGTTTATTTACCAGGGCTAGGGCCCTCTCCATCACACTAAGTGGCAGCAGGTTTAGAATTTATAATTCCATTAAAAAAAAAATGGATAAACTGCTTTTTCAGGAAACATCCTGTGCAAAGTAGTGTACATGAATCATACAGTAAGTATAAAATACATATAAAAAACCAACCAATCTAATTACCTAATTAACCTCATAAATGGCTGCCAGCTAGCATTGCTACTTCTACAAGATTTAGCAGAATACTTAATTCTCAATAGCAAAACAAGTGCAATTGGTTGCTGGGAGGCCAGTAGTACAGCTAAGGTTGGACATTTCTAGGGGGCCAGGTTCATTAACAATTATTAGCCAAGCAGGCTTGGGAACGGCTACCTGGTACTGCCAGGAGCAAAGGGGGGGGGGGGGGGGGGGGGAAGGCATCAGTCCATTAGTGTACCTCCTCCAAGTGACCCGAATTATCCACCTTCAGTCACCGGATGCTGGGCTCGAGAGGCCATGGCCCTTATAGAGGAGGAGCAAGCACATTTTCTCTCATGCATATTCATTGGGGATTTCCTGAAAACCCGACTGGTTGGGAACCACTGCATCAGAGCATTTCCACCACATCAATTACGTAACTTGCTAATCAAAGCCTTTATAGATGTGTGCTGGGGGAGGTAACGGAGAGTACTTTGTGGAACGGGTGGGCACTGTGTACCTTTCGGACACTTTATGGGATTAACAACTCTTTTACTGTATCTGTGATGTGCAGCCAATGATTCAGAAGCCGACCACCAAGACCTTCAGCCCTCTCTCTCTCTCCAGCTCAGGAACAATGACCCTCGGAAATGTATTTCTTTTTCTGTACTCTTGTGCTTGGGAACTTTAAAAAAAAAAAAAAAAAAAGTTATATTTATATTTTCACAATTGGATAGAAAGCATGGATACAACAGGATACAATAAACAGTACAATTAGCAAAAATGGTTCACGGGAAAAAATGAATCACAGTATCCAAGCTGCAAGACCACAATAAAAAAAAGGAAATCTGGAAAGCAGGAGGAAGAGGAAAAACGGAAGAGAAAAAAATGACAGTGAAAAAGCTGTTGTGGTGGTAATGACATTGTTCAGGGTGAGTTTGCCCCGTGTTAGCTGGGAGCTGGCTCTGGCTCCGCTTGACAGGGTCTCGGGCAAGACAGCACTTATTGCCCTGAAGTTTAAGAGCAAAAATCCCAAAGAAAGCCACTAGAGGGCAGGCTTCAGTCAGAAACCACCAGACACCAAGAGGGCACACTCCTGTACTGGGTGCCCCGATGACAGCGCCGCCTGCAACAAAAACGGGTCAGGGAGTCGCCCAGTATTCAGGCCTCTCCCTTCCTTAGGACCCACGGCGATGCGGCACTCATCTGCCATCATTTAACCCCCACCCCCGCCTGGAGCACTTGCAGCACACAGGAGTTCAGCATATGAACGCTATTTTGGGTTTGCCTAATCCAGCAGCACTGGATGTATTTGCTTTTACTGTGTAATTCCCTCAGCTGTTAGAACAAACAAACTAATTAAAGGGAAAGTGCCACCCGCTCAGACTACACTGATGGCAGAGGAGGGCGATCAAACAAATTCTTTCCTTTTTCAGGATTCATGTGACCCTTGAGTGTACAAACCAGCCAATGTGGAAGGAGCTATTTGGTTTGCTAGTGGAGTTACACTGACTTCACATCACCTTATAAACCCTCTATTTTTGTTATGTTTTGCTTTTTTTTTGACGTGCAAGTGAAAGGCAGTAAAATGTTCGTATTTCAGCGGTTTTCCACTGCAGGCAGAGGCTGTAGCTCAGCTACCTTCTATACAGCATTGCTCTGATTGCAGTCTGTGCAGACTCAGGTGGTGACCGTACTCAAGTGGTGTCGGGCCGATACAGTAAAAATGCGGGAGAGCAGGCGAACGCCCACTCTCCTGTGCACGCGATACAGTATCTTAATTTATTTAAATTAGGCCCGGCGGTAAAAAGAGGCGCTAGGGACATTAGCGCGTCCCTAGCGCCTCTTTTTTGATGGAAGCGTCGGCTGTCAGTGAGTTTGACAGCCGACGCTCAATTTTGCCGGCGTCGGTTCTCAAACCGCTGACAGCCACGGGCTCGGAAACCGGACACCAGCAAAATTGAGCGTCTGGTTTTCGACCTGACAGCCGCGGACCCATTTAAAAATTTTTTTTTTTTAAATTTTTTACTTTTTTAAACTTTCGGGACCTCCGACTTAATATCGCCATGATATTAAGTCGGAGGGTGCACAGAAAAGCAGTTTTTTGTTTTTTTTTACTGCTTTTCTATGCACTTTCCCGGTGCCCGGAGAAATTAGCGCCGACCTTTGGGTAGGTGCTAATTTTTGAAAGCAAAATGTGCGGCTTGGCTGCACATTTTGCTTTCTGAATCGCGTGGGAATACCTAATAGGACCATCAACATGCATTTGCATGTTGCGTGCGCTATTAGGTTCGGGGGAGTTGGACGCGCGTTTTGGATGCGCTATTACCCCTTACTGAATAAGGGGTAAAGCTAGCGCATCCAAAACGCGCGTCCAAATGCTGGCTGGGTCGATACAGTACAGTGCGCTCCGACGGAGCGCACTGTACTGTATCGACCCAGATTCTACTTCATAGAAAAGACTTTCAAAACCTAGCCTTACCTCACCAATTGCTTGATTGCCAGTTTAGCAGCATTTGTGCTGGAGATTATCCTATTCCAATGCACTCTGGTTCCTGGAGGCACCTAATCAATACCAAAGCAGAACTAGAAGGAAATGATGCAAAAATCTAGGACTGGATTACAATTTCCAAGTCACATGGAGCTGGAGTAAGTAGTAGACCAAGTCGTATGAGGTGCTGTGCATCGCCTTGCTACACTCAAATGTACAAATACAGTACGAATGGCTGAAGGGGGACATTACAGGAATAGCTAGTGTTGCCAACTCACTCTAGGTTGACCGAACAGGCTGATCCAGGCCTAGTTTTACCCAATTGTAAACAAGGAGCTGTAGTTCCAATTGTCCCATTGATTATCCTTCAGAATTAAAACTCCACACATGCAATGGGGCAAAACAAGACCCAGATCAGCCTGTTTGATCAACTTGGAGTGAGTTGGCACCCCTAGTAGAAGACCAATACAGTCAAAGTATGCATACATCATGCACAGCTGAAGAGACTCAGAACAGCAGCACCCCAATACAAAGTATGCTTACAGCATTGACAGACCTTAAAGGAACAGTATCCCAATACCACTAAGATATACATACACCACTGATGGGAGACCTCAAAAGGAGACAAACTTCACAACTGGAGACAGCAGCGCTTTGAGACATCTACAATATGAGTAATGCATGGATAACTGAAGCGATATGTCAGGGGAGGAGAAAACAGCAGCATGAACTACTGAGGCAACAACAGCACCTAGAGAGAGACAATTATGAATTAAACATAAAATTCTGGGGACCTCAGGATGCTGCAGTCTTCTCCCTTAAAGTCTCTCTTCAAAATATGAATATAACATGAACGATTGAAGAGCGACCTCAAGGGAGGAGACAGCAGCACTCAGACTCCCAAAGTATGGATACAGCATGAACTGTAGATATGTGCATTCATTTAAAATGAAATAGGACATTTTAATGACATTTCCCATTTCATTTCAATTCGGTTTTAAAATGAAACGAAAGAAAAACACAAACCACATTTCATTTGTTTTTCGTTTTAGAACTTTTTCATTGACAAAAAGGACAAAACAAAACCCTGGCCAGTGGCATTTGTAGGCGTACCACCGGCAGGGCAGGAGTAACCGGAAATAAGGTTTAGAAAGTGGGGGTATTCGAAACACACTCAGAGGGGTTTATTTTTCTCTAAAGAAGTCCAACATTTTTTGGGGGGGTTTTTTTTTCATCTTGGTATTTTTCCTCTGTTTTTATTTTGTTTTTAATAAAATGAAACAAAACAAAAAAAACCCCTCAATCTCTATGCACCCCCTAATGAACAGCTGAGGAGAGATATAAGGAGACAGCAGCAGCGCCCTGACACACCCAAAGTATCAATGTCTCACAGTCAGTATTAATAGTAATCTTTTTATGTTCTGTACTATAAATTGCCTAGAAGCTTAGGATGTAAGCGATTAATAAACTTCACTGATAGCCTGAAGAGAGACCTGAAAAGCGATGAGTTTTAAGGGGCGGGAAAGGTTTTCACCTCCCTCAGTACGCGGCAGTTCCTCACTAAGCCACACCTATCAGGAAGTCTTTACGAGGGGAAGTTTCAAGGCCATTTCTGCAGGTAAAACCATGAAAACGAGCTCCTATATATGGAAGGGGCTTGTGCGGAAGGACATTTGCCCGCAATGTGAAGAGGCAGCGTGTGTGGGACTCGTCCCCCAAACTCCAATGGGCACACGTTGGGAGGTGAAAGCCTAGACGGGCAATTTTTGTGGGATTACACATACCCTTTCTCTTTGAAAATTGGTATAAAGTCTGCAGGTAGACAGTATCCGTGTGGGTGCTTACACCATTCCCCCTGAATGTACACACACAAACCAAACTCTGGTTTCAGGCTCGTCTGTTATGAGCCGGACCGAGGGTTCAAACTGCAAGGAATATGTTCCTTCTGACCCCAAAGCTCATCCAGTAAGAAGTCTCACGTACAGTTTATATGCTGACCCTTATTTCTATAGGTCCAAAACAAGAAAAGCAGAAAATAAGAGGAAGAAAAAATGTTGAAGAATGTCCATCAGTTGTCAGTATAAAATGTGCTCATAACTACCAAGTACGTAATAAACCAGTTATTCATTTCTAACTGGCTCTTCTAAATGCCCGAGTCCTTCAGGAGGCACAGCTGCAAAGTACTCCTGCTCTGCACTGCTTTTTTTTTATGTAGGCAAACAAGCAGAGATCCAAAAATGAAATCCCAAGCAGACTCACAGTCTGTGCGACTCCCAAAGAGCAATTTACCTGGCAAATGCAGAGGAAACTTCCACCCTCCACCCCCCAAATTATTTTGGAGGGTGGAAGGGTAGGAGACTTCTGTGCTCACTCCCTCTCCCTGCCCCTGTTACTAAGAGTGGTCTTGTTTGGGCATATTGGGGGGGGGGGGGGGGGGGAGGGGTGAAAAGGAGTCAGACACAGGGATTTTATGCATGGACACAAGTGTGCACACATTCTGGATGGTTCTGTGTGCAACTTCTATCTCTTTAGTGACTAATGCTTCGATGACTCAGAGCCTCTCCCAACCTGACCATCTCAGGCTAGCAAGCAGCTCAAGAACCAGAGCCCGTGACTCAAATCAGAAAGACTGAGCTAGGGGACGAAATCCCAGAAATACACAGCTCGATATGCAAGGAGCATTAGTCCCTGCCACGGGGACTTGAGTGGCAAAGGTTCCCACTGCTGCCTCTGTCCTGCCCTAGCAGAAAGGCACTGTCACAGCTTGCGCCAAGGTTTGATATTACTGACCCTGGCCATTTCTATCACAGGCCTTTCTGGGGAGGCTCCCTGCCCTTCTCAGACCTGTAAGTCAGCAAGCTGGGAAGGTGCATGCTTAACGCATGACACACACAGGCACATTAACCCTTCCCTCGCCCCAGATCCTCCTTGCTGGCAGTTTGGACGGCTCTGCAGAGCTCACAATGAATGAGATCGGTACAGCCAATCAAGGGTCGGCCTTTGACGTTTTAAAACTGTTTGTGATGTTGGCTGGCAGAATGGGCTGCACCGGTGAGCCCACCCCAGACCCCTGGTCACAGGTTCCTGCCCATCCTCAGCCTGCTAACGTACCGGCCCATCTGCAGGCAGGTATCAAGATTGCTCGTTGTAGATGAAAGGTGGCAGAGCAAGAGTCTCCACTACTACTACTACTATGTTTCATTTAGACCGCTCTATGCAGTGTCCCGGATACCTGCCTACGGACAGAAAGAAACAATAAGAAGCCCTTCTTCTGCTAGCGGAGGAAACACGCCTAACACTGAAGGAGAGATGGCCATGCTGCCTCTCATCAGCAGCCCTGTAGCCCTTTGTATTCATTCAATTCTTTACAAATGGGTTCCTTTTTATTTTTTGTTTCCTATAGCCTCTTTTTTTTTTCTACTTTCTGCCTGTTGCTTCTCAATTCCCACATTATACTGAAGATCTCCTGCATTGCGTTTCTGCTGGACTTTCTCCCCTTCACCCACTCGCATCCAAGCTAAGTGGGGAAGGATAACGTATGCATGACATGCTGGCACACGTGCTAGCAGCAGATTTCCTTCCTACAGGAAAGGTCCTGCGCAGAACAGAAACCGGAGCCAGAAACTGCAGCAGCAGCCCTCGCAGGCGTAATCCTGCACTTTCAACCCTCAGTGACCCCCCTGCCGATGACGCCATTCCCAGCCAATCAGCATTCCTGTTCCTAGCAAAAAAAAAAAAAAAAAAATCCAGCAAAAAAAATCCAGCACCGAATGAAGGCTGGGGAGGTCTCTAGGGAGACACACCTGGCAAGAACCTGCCAAGACTACATGCCGAGGAAGCAGAGCTCTCCCCCCGGGATCTCCAGATCAGTGACTAATCATCATCAGGAGATGAGAGCCTGGTCCAGTGCTAACCAACCCTTTTATGTTAATTATAGAGCATTATCCAGTAACGGTTGCCATGGAAACTATGAATCTAGTCTGCTGATAGAGGAGGCACGACACACAAACTGGAATGTGGAAGTCTACAGTCTGAGGGATGCTGGAAAGGAAGGGGGGGAGGGGAGGGCTGGGAAACACTTTCCCATGTACATGCAAATAGTCGTCTAAAGCAGAGAGGTAAGATCCCTGTCACTGCCGCCTCTTCACTTAGAAAGGAGGGGTGGCAGAATACCAATTATTTCATTAAATCTAATTGCAGGAATACAAGTGTCAGCCCAGAAATAAAATGTGCACAGCAACTCAAACAATCTCCGAACTGCAGATCTCCAAACTGATTCCAACTCTACAAAGCCCTAACTGCAGATCTCCAAACTGATTCCAACTCTACAAAGCCCTAACTGCAGATCTCCAAACTGATTCCCACTCTACAAAGCCCTAACTGCAGATCTCCAAACTGATTCCCACTCTACAAAGCCCTCTCCAGATCTCCAAAATGATTCCAACTCTACAAAACCCTAACTCCAGATCTCCAAATTGATTCCAACTCTACAAAGCCCTATCTGCAGATTTCCAAACTGATTCCAACTCTACAAAGCCCTATCTGCAGATCTCCAAACTGATTCCAACTCTACAAAGCCCTATCTGCAGATCTCCAAACTGATTCCAACTCTACAAAGCCCTAACTGCAGATCTCCAAACTGATTCCAACTCTACAAAGCCCTATCTGCAGATCTCCAAACTGATTCCAACTCTACAAAACCCTATCTGCAGATCTCCAAACTGATTCCCTCTACAAAGCCCTATCTGCAGATCTCCAAACTGATTCCAACTCTACAAAGCCCTAACTTCAGATCTCCAAACTGATTCCAACTCTAACAAAGTCCTATCTGCAGATCTCCAAACTGATTCCAACTCTAACAAAGTACACAGCTCCCGAAACCAATTCCAGGGCAGAGAGCAAAGTTGGTGAGCCCTTAGCAGTATCTTCCTCCTCTCCTACCCCCCTGCTCCTTTGCACTTTTGAAACGTAGCTGCCCAGTATTTCATCGCTCCTCATTCTATCCACTCCCTCAAGAACATCCAGTTTGTTGCAGCATCATCTACAAAAAGACAGATCACGGAGACATACCTTGTTTTTTTTCAGAGTGATTTCTATTTGCTACCACTCCACCAGCTTCTAACGCACAGCAGAGCTTACCAGTAAATGGAGTACGCTCCTCAGTGTCTGAAGACAGATTCAGATTTTGGTTTGTACAACCTAAGTGACTTTACAGGGTTGCCATGAGCAAGGAGTGTCCTACCTTAACATCTTCCATTTTCTCTCCAGGAACAATCCTCCTCCTATCCCCTGGCCCTCCACCCACCATCCAGCATGATCCCCTGCGGTCAGCAGGAGGTGAGTAGTACTGCTTTCATGTGACTGCCTTCTTCTTGGCTGATTTCACTTTTAAGTCTGAACCAAGTTAACCTACAGTCTTCGCAAAACGCACCGGCTCCACATGATTCAAACTTTATAGAGAAGTCAGAGAAGTAAGAATCATTGCTCTTTTCCTTCTGATGGGAGGAGATTACACTAGGGGTGGGTGAGGGAAGATTGTGCTGGCTGTGGAGTTAGAGGGTTACAGGATAGGCAGTGGGGTATTGTGTCGTTCTGGGCAGGAAACCATGACATGCTAGAAGATTCTTAGAGCCTCCTTCTTGAATGCATTTTCTGCAATGAGTACTAGGCTGAGGGGAAGGGGGTGAACTGATAAGGAATAGGCAGCAAGTCCAGAGGGAGGCAGGGAGAGCACAATGGTGAGTGGAAACTGCCCCTCTGCAGCACAGCTGGGCAGCCCCACCTCCCCGCTCCCATACCTTCCTCATTCTTTAATCCCCACAGTGTGGTGGCTAGAGTTGCCAACTTTTCCATAGACCAGGACTGTGGTGGGGAGAATGGTACCCTCATTTGCATAAATTGTAGATCCTGCCAGTGAACTGCCTAAACAGTGTATCTATGTATCTGCAGTGCCGCTAGGAGCTGAGGGCTGTGCTGTGCACCACCCTCCTCTCCCTATGCTGTCCAATCATAGCCTGGGATACAGCACAGCTCTCCTCCGATAGAGGAAGAGAAAGGCAGGTCAGAGCCTAACTAAGAGGCAGTGGGAAAAAGGAGGATCCACCTGCAAAACCGGACATTTAACATCCGGTCGGTACTTCTGACTGGACATTGTACAGAATGCCTGAAAACATGGCTGTCCGGTCCAAAACTGGACAGCTGGCAAACCTAGTGGTAGCCATCGGCAGTGCTGTATCTCAGGAATTTCTGACACACTGGGAGCTGCTGCAGTACAAGCTGGCTCAGACCTTTTTCACCCCCATGTGTTGAGGCTGGAGAGGAGGAGGAAAGGTGCATGGAAAAAACTGAAGCTGGCCAGGACACAGTGCTTTCCTCTTGTGCCTGGTGCTCACTCTAGTGAGGCTGGGCAGGGAAGCTCTGATAGACACAGTGCGGGGTGAGTATTCAAATCTGGGGATGAGGGCACATATTGCCACTCTGTCCTTGGCTTTGTCTCATCAGGGACTTAGCCCAAGATCTCTGGGATTGTCTCCTGTAAGGAGACCCTATGCAGTGCTCCAACCTAAGAAGACTGTAACGGGGACTTGCTATAGTCCCAGACCAATGGGGGAGGTGCCATTTTGGTGCTTGCACAGGGCACCGTTGCCCCTAAAGCAAGTCCTATCTGAGGAAACTTGTGTTTGATAATCACACCATCAGATTCAAGAGCAAGCTCATGATTTTTCTAGAAATTGTGATTCCCCACCCTACTATACAGAGCCAAGACAAGGCCAACATACAAGATGCTGGAGAATTACCACCAACACTGCATAAGGAAAATTTATCCAATACCAGCTTCAATTAGGCAGCCACGTCATCCGAATGTCTGACTCGAGAGATTGGTAAAGCAAATTTTATTCTCCCAGCTCAATCAAAGCATACATAAAAGGACAGAGAGAGCTTTAAACGTGTCCTCAAGGTTAACGTGAAGAAATATAATACTGACACCAACTCAAGGAAGATTATTATCCAGGACCACCCCAGATGGAGAGAGAGTCTGCTACAAAGATTTCAGCCTTTTAACAGGAACAGAAGGTACTAGATTGTGAGTGGCCAGAACAGCATGTCAACCAGGCCCCCCCCATCTCACTGGTACAGCATGTCAGCCAGGACCGCCCCTCCATCTCACTAGGACAGCATGTCAGCCAGGACCCCTCCTCATCTCACTAGGACAGCATGTCAGCCAGGACCCCTCCTCATCTCACTAGGATAGCATGTCAGCCAGGACCCCTCATCTCACTAGGGTAGCATGTCAGCCAGGACCCCTCCTCATCTCACTAGGGTAGCATGTCAGCCAGGACCCCTCCCCCCCATCTCACTAGGACAGCACGTCAACCAGGACCCCCCCCCCCCATCTCACTAGGAAACACATGCCAGAACTGTGGAAGAGTGTGCTGAACCTGAATCAACCCACAAGACAATCATCTTTGACTGCAAGGGATTTCCACAGAAGAATTAGAAATGTTAGAGCAGGAGGAATAGAGAGCAATAAGCTGGATTTCCTAAAGTATTAATGCAGTGACACACAATGGGAGAAACCCCTTTACTATGTAATGTATTTTGTTAGTATGTATGTGTGTGGCCATATAACTTGTTGCTATTTGATTGTGGCTTACAGTATACAAATGGTGTATGGCAGATTTAAGGATTTTATATATGATATATCCTTATCCAAAGTGGTGTACAAGAAATTAAACTATATTTGTCCATTGCATAAAGAATCTGAAAATAAGCCTGGCAAGAAGCAACCAGCAAGGAGGGGATGAAATCTGTGCTCAGAAATATTCCCGGAAGAGAACTGTGTTTTAGATACTCCAATCAATTAAAGATCAGTCAGTGATTTTCCACCTACTGTGGTGCAGTGGATATGCTTGCAGACAGGGTTAACAGGAAATCTTTATCCTCAGATGAGGACTGACAGTATGGTGCTGAGAGAGGGGGAGGCGTGCTGGGTCTTCCGACTTTTTCTAGCCTCAGTCTGCCTGCGAGCCTGTTTCTGCTGGGACACAGTCATGGCAGGCCTTGGTGCCTGTCTAATCTGAAAGCAGTACACATATCCATCTCTCGCTATTCCGCTCCATCTCAGATTCTCATCTTTTCCTATTCACATTTTCTCTCATTTAACTTCCTCGCCGTATCTTTTATTCATTCCCTGACACTATTTCACTCTGTCTCTTACTCCATATTCAGTCTGGCAGTATTCTCTCACATACAAGCTCCAGAGATTTCTCATTTATTACCTTATGATGGCCTCATCTCCAAGCACCCAGAAAAGTGGAAGAAAAGGCTGAACAAGGCCCGCTCGCAGTCTCTGATCCTCTCACTGCCTTCCTCTGTCTCCAGGTCTCAGTCCCTCTGATCCACTCATTAAGTGACGAATTCAGGCATATCCCTGACTTGCTGACCTCAAGGGAAACACAGATGCTCCCTTGAAGATGTGGCATTTGAAACTAATAAAAATGGATGAACAGTTTCATAATCCACTTTTCAGAACTTCTTTCAATGGTAACTTCACTGCTTCCCCAGATATTTTCTGAATTTGTCACAAAACTCATTCTAGCTGTCTTTCATCCCTTCACAGTACACTCCTGTAATCTTATTGTAGAGTTTCTCACTTTGAGTCTTTGCTTGTTCAGCATAACCTCCTCCCATATGTTCTACACTTCTCTGTTTTCTTCAGATCACTGCATTGCATTGGCTCCAGTTCTTTCATTGAACTCTCTTCTCATCCCACTCACAATGTGTGAGTACAGCAGGTCAGTCAACTGCAGTCTAATCAGAATCTATGCAAGGGAGGGCCAGCTCTTTAGCAGTCCTGTGCACTGCCAGGTGGAAGGTCTCTGCTTTAATATCTGAATGGAGTATTCTGCTCTCCGGGTCAGCTGCGGAGGTAGAGTTCAGCCACCCAGGGAGGAGGTGAGGGGTTTGTAGTCATCGCTCATAGGTGACAGTTAGTGGTTGGATAAAGACACAATTAACTGCAGGATTCAGGAAGTAGCCCTGATGCATGGAACCTGGCTTAGGACCCACACAGCAATGACCAGTCTAGAATCAATGCAGGAGAGGAGGAGGAGGAGGAGATATAAAATAGGGTAAAATATCCTGGGGTAGCTGCAAAGGAAGACTCATGGGGGCCAGGATCCCAGCCCTGGTTCTTACTCAACTTAAGGCCCATAGGAGAAGGAAATAGTGAAGTCAAAAACCAAGAAGGAAAAGCATGCAGAAGTATGGCATCTTGATTTCTCTCCAGCATAGCTTTGTACAAGGGATGTTGTGGTAGAGATGCGTTTGGAGAACATATGCTTATGTACATGGAGGGTATAGGAGTATGAGGGTTATGTGGGGTATGGGTTCTGGGTCTGTATAGGGAGTCTGGGGATGTTCGTGTAGGAATGTGTGTTTTGCATGTGGAGATTTGTGGGGAGTAAGACAGATGGATGGCAGGTAAGTAGGAGTAGGTGTGTGGGTATGTATGTGAGTGGTGTGTGGGAGTGTAGTAAGAGTGTGAAAGGCATGTATGTTGGGTGGATGTATGTGTGTAGGAGTGTGTGGGGGATGTAGATCTGCATGAGGAGGAGTGTGCTTGGCGTGTGGAGAGGGGCCCGGATTGAGGGATGTGTATGGGGGTGGCAGATGATTGGGAGAGTGGTTAAAAGGTGAAGTGAAAGAGGCTATTTTAGCCAAAAGAACTGCCTTCAAAAATTGGAAAAAGGATCCATGTGAAGAAAATATGAAAAAGCATAAACACTGAAAAGTTTGATGCAAAACATTGATAAGGCAGGCTAAAAGAGAATTTGAAAAGAAGCTGGCCGTAGAGGCTAAAACTTGTAATAAAAACTTTTCAAAACACATCCAAAGCAGGAAACCTGCAAGAGTTTCTGTTGGACTGAGTAGTGGGACTAAAGGGGCACTTAGGGAAGATAAGACTATTGCTGAAAGACTGAATGATTTCATTGCTTTAGTGTTTACTGAAGAGAACGCTGGGGAGTTATCCATACCGGAAATGTAATTTAATGGCGATGATTTGGAAGAACTGAAACAAATCACTGTGAAACTGGAGGATGTGATAAGGCAGATTGATAAATTAAAGAGTAGCAAATTGCCTAGACCAGACAGTATATACCATAGAGTTCTGACACACCTAAAAAAATGAAATCACAGATCTATTACCAGTAATTTGTAACCTATCATCTGTTTTACCTAAAGGTTGCCAATGTCTCGCCAATCTTTAAAAAGGGCTCCAGGGGTGATCCGGGTAACTATAGACCAGTGAGCCTGACTTCAGTGCCGGGAAAAATCGTGGAAACTATTCTAAACAACAAAATCACAGAACAAATAATGGGACACAACCAATATGGAGTTACACAAGGGAAATCTTGGCTCACCAATCTGCTACATTTTCTTTGAAGGAGTTAATAAACACATGGATAAAGGTGAACCGATAGATGTAGTGTAGTTGGATTTTTAGAAGGTGTTTGACAAAGTCCCCCATGAGAGACTCCTGAAAAAATTAAAAAGTCATGGGATAGGAGGCACAGACCTATTGTGGATTGCAGACTGTTTAAAAGATAGGAAACAGAGTTAAGATAAAATGGTCATTTTTCTCAGTGAAGAAGAGTAATCAGTGGAGTGCCTCAGAGATCTGTATTGGGACAGGTGCGTTTTAATGTATTTATAAATGATCTGGAAAGGTGAACAAGCGAGGTGATCAAATCTAACACTATTATTCCAAGTTGTTAAAGCACAAGCAGACTGTGAAAAATTGCAGGACCACCTTGAAAACTGGAAGACTGCACATTCAAATGGTAGATAAAATTTAATATGGATAAGTGCAAAATGATGAACATAGGAAATAGTAACCCACACTGTAATTACATGATATTTCCATATTAGAAGTTACCACCTAGGAAAGGGACCTGGGCGTCATAGTAGACAATACTTTGAAATCCTCAGTTCAGTGTGCGGCAGCAGTCAAAAAAGTAAACATTGTTAGGAATCATTAGGAAAGGAATGGAGAATAAAACAGAATATCATAATGTCTCTATCACTCCATAGTGACACTGCACCTGGAGTACTATGTGCAGTTCTGGTTGCCACATTTCAAAAAAGATACAGTTGCATTGGAAAAGATACAGAGATGGAATGGGGATGATAAAGAGGATGAAACGGTTCACCTATGAGGAAAGGTTAAAGAGGAGATATGACAGAGGTCTATAAAATCATGAGTGGACTAGAACAGGTAAACGTAAATCGGTTATTTACTCTTTCAAAAAATAAGAGGCTAGGGGGACACTTCATGAAGTTTGCAAGTAGCACATTCATAACAAATCAGAGAAAATCCACTCAACACACAATTCATTGCTGGAGAATGTGCTCAAGGCAGTTGGCATAGGTGGGTTTAGAAAAGATTTGGACCAGATCTTGGAGACGTCCATAAACTGTTATTGATCAAGCAGACTTAGGGAATATCCACTATTTATCACTGTGTGATAGCAGCAAGGGATCTATTTACAAGCCTTGTAAAACTGTAAACAGTACAACCCTGTTGATTTATATTCAATGCTGTTACCTATCTTATACTTCCTGCCATTACTTTAACTCTACCGGTTCTATGTATCTCTTTACTTTTTTAAACCGATATGTGAAAACTAATACCGGTATATAAAAATTTGAAATAAAAAAATTAAATATTTACTGTTTGGGATCTTGCCAGGTATTTGTGACCTGGATTGGTCATTGTTGGAAGCAGGATATTAGGCTTGATGGACTCTTTGTCTGACCCAATATGGCAATTCTTATGTTCTTTTGTTTATGAAAGAGCATATTTATTTAAAAATATTATATACTGCATAAACAGTCAAAAAAACAATTCAAGCAGTTTACAAATCACACATTCATAATGAAACCAACCATAATTTTAAAATCCCTGTGGTCTACCCCCTTCATTTCTAAAACTCATACTGCTGAAACCCTTCCATAGCCACAATGCTGCTTCCAAAGACTAACACCTAGCAAACCACCCAAAGCCGCAAATAATCTCACCATCATTGATCTATTCTTAAAGGGAAATATATTTGCCTTAATCCACTTCCAAAATCTTAACTAATTCAATTCACCTCTTACAGCAACTGGGAGCAAATTCCAAACCTGTGGAGTTACTGCCAAAAAAAATCTGCCTGCAACACCAACTAGTTTTAAATCTATACCCTGCAGGAAAATCCTAAAAGAACCCAAGTACCTGCCCTCGTCTATACCACTTCGATTTATCAAAAAGATATTTCAGGCCATTCAACCTCATACACCCAAAGGTTAAGGCTAACAATGTAAACTTTGCTCTTTTGGCCACTGGCAACCAACGTTAACGAGGCCAACAGTAGGGAAGCCCTCTCTCGTCTGGACTTCCCATATATCAACCAAGCAGGCAGCACAATTCTGAATTAATACGAGGTGCTGGCAACCCCAGCAATAAAACATTACAGTAATCTAAAGCCCCTAAGACCAAGGACAACAATGCAGCTTTCAGGGCCGCATTCGTCCAAAAATGGGCCTATGCACACATACAGGCTACTTCTGCGCATCTATTCACTCCTCTGTGAACTGATCTTGTGAATATATTATGCACATTTTTAAAAAATATTTTGGCTACTGTTCCTTTTTCTGGTTTTGAAGAGATTTTGTTACTTTGATTCTTTTTGTCATTTTGGCTTGGTGGGGGGGACTTCACTTTGTGCACTTGGTAGGACATGGTTATTTACTTTCTTCGTTGATGCTGTATATCTATTTCATTTTAAGAGGTTTGCCTTGCCCTCGGCAACAGCAAGATGGTACAGTTTTCACCCCCACTGCAGTGGGAGTAGACACTGCAATGGATTCTTCTGGCAGGATGGCCCTCCAGGTGCAAAGGGAGCCCTGGTGCCAGCAGCAGTGTGAGGTAGGAGTGAGATGTGTCGAGGGAGAGAATATTACCCTTTTACGTATTTGGAAAGTGGTCACGCACCCTAACTTTTACTGTAGTGTAATTTCACTGCTGGGACTTCCTCTAAACTATGTGAGCGCAAGAAAAGAGTGAAACATCTTGAGCGCCAGGTCT